>NW_024423319.1:52589614-52636292 GCF_017311325.1 Ursus maritimus
ATATATATATATATATACTGACAATTTACATTTCTTCACCTTTCATTTGGTTTACAAATGCTAGTCTAGCTTTTGTACCCACTACTACATCAAATCTGCACCATCCATTTCCAATATATCAGTCAGGACCCCAGCAGGAAAGAGATGGCATCTTAAAATTTGATAATTTAATGATAATGCAATTAAGCGATTATTTATAAAGATGTGGGCTGGGTGCAAGGAGACAACTGTGCTAGAAACAGTGGGATCACTTTACTGCCCTTCAGCCTAAAGGAGCAAGAGAAGGAAGCAGCTCCTAAAACCTGGAAATGGAGAAGACTGTCTAGAGGTAGATACTGGGTAGAAGCTGTGACTTTCCATCATTTTTCTGTCATGGAAAAATCTAGTATATGAGGACTACAGGGAGGAAGTAAGGTGAATAAATATCCAAACCTCACTCTCTTACTTCCTTCAGATCTCCTGCAACCACTCCCTAATATTTGAACCTAAATCAAAGTCCATTAATGAGGTTCATACACATCAATTTCCCAGGCACAGATTAGAGTGCAGTGGAGAAGGGTGAATCGTGGCTCCAGAGAGGTCTACAGAAGATATTTAGCACATCCATGTTCCCAGATCCAATGACCACCTTATAATTCTTATTTTAAAACTGCAACATTTGGGGCGCCTGGGTGGCTCAGTCGTTAAGCGTCTGCCTTTGGCTCAGGGCGTGATCCCGAAGTTCTGGGATCGAGCCCCACGTCAGGCTCTTCTGCTGGGAGCCTGCTTCTTCCTCTCCCATTCCCCCTGCTTGTGTTCCCTCTCTCGCTGGCTGTCTCTATCTCTGTCAAATAAATAAATAAAATATTAAAAAAAAAACCTGCAACATTTGACACTGTGGTTTTCTCTGACCATTTTAAAATTCTCCCTTCCAACGATTTATGCATTTTCGTCCTTTAATATCTCTGACCTCCCTGATTGTTTTTTGGTATTTTTGTCACCTTCTCTTCCTTTCCCTTCCTACCTCTTACCTATGGGTGTATTCCAGGATTTTGCCTTCAGCCTACTTGTCTAAAAATGTGGTCCTTAGTTTGGTTCCAGTCACATCTAATATTTCAACCTGTGTGCTGACAAATCCCAAATCTATTTCTCTAGGCCATAATTTTTTCCAGAGCAACAAACTATTTTTAATTTTCAATTGTCTAATTTTAATTTTCAATTTTCAACAATTTTCGATTCTTCATTGGACATTGTTTTCCAGATGTCCCACAAATAACTCCATTTCAACATGTCCAAAATATAACTTTCATGTTTACCCAAGTAAAGCTATTCCTTTACAAACCTACTCCTCTTCCTGTGTTCCCTACTTCAGTCAATGAAAACAATTATTCCACTATCTGTTCAAGCCAGAAATCTGGATGATATCCTTGTCAGTTCCATCTCTCTTACCCCACATATCTAAGCAATTCTTAAGTCATTTCGGCACTATCAGTTTTAAAAATTCATATCTATTTTCTCATCTCTATCATATTGCTACTCTCTTACATTAAGTCCTTATTTCTCCCCTGGACTATTGCTGCAGTATTCTGATTTTCTTGACTTCAAAGGTCAGTCTCTATGTAGTGTGCTACAGAATTATCCTTTAAGAAAGTAAATATATTCATGAGATTCTCCTTTGAGAGAAAAATGGACAAGGCCTTTTCTGATTTGGCCTATCAATACGACCGTATCACCATTCTCTATGCAGATGTTCAATAAATATTTGTGTAATAAATATATAATCAATATCATTCAGTTACTTATAATTGTTACCATGTGTAGAGGTACTACTAGGTGTTAGACACTGTGCAAAATGCAAGGCGTGAGGCTTATTTCACTTAAACCTTATGACGATTCTGCGATCCACGCATTGTTTGCCTTCTTTTACAGATGAGGAAATGCAGCTCAATAAAATTATGCACCTAGAATAACAAGGCTGGGAATTGACAAAGGTTGCAGTTTAATCCAGAGCTGTCTGAACCCAAGGCTTATATATCTGGCAGTATACACAGGGCTTTAGACCCAGAGCTTTGGAGTCAAATTACCTAAATTTTGTTGTCTGTTTAGAAACTTACTGATAGTTATGATGATTTAAAGAAACTATGTTGAACCCTTTCAAAAGTGCCTGCCACTTCATTAGTATGCCAAAAATATTACCACTATTGTTACATACTAGGCTTTAAGGCTTTCTGGGACCTGAAAGAGTTAATTGATTTCTAAAGCATCTACATTGACTGTTTTTTTTCCCCTCACCTTCAATGGCTTTTCTGTAGGAAACTTGAACAAAAAATGGTGCTGATCTTCTATTCTGTATGGATAGGTGATTTTGTGGTTTGTCCCGTATAACTGACCACCCAGAACTGCATGTACACAGGCAGGCTAAGGAATATTGTTTGTGAGCCTTGTGCTGTGTGAATAACCTTGGGAGTCTCTTTGTCTGAAATATATTATCTGGCCTCCAGATCAGAACTGGCCCTTCTGTTCTGGACACAAGAGCTACAAATCTTGTCTCATATTGCCTCCTGCTCCAGGCTGGGCTGTCCCCCAGAAGAGAATCCAGGAGGGGAGGAGGGCACATATAGCCCAGGCTCCTTGAAAATATAGAAACATGATAACATGGAACTGCAGCTCTCTCCAAACTGCACATCGATGAACAAATGTTTAATTTGAAACCTTGCTATTTGGCCCTTATGGGGATGGTCAGTGGGAAGTCTCACCTGAGGGGAGGACGCTCCCCCCAGGCCTCTCAATTGGGACTCCAGCCTGGCTCTCCCCACGGGGCTTCCCCAGCTGATGAGGTCTGATGTTGTAAGTACTCGCCCAATTTGATGTAACTTTGCTTTATTCTCATTTATTGCCTACTATTACCTTCATCTATGGGTAGATTCCTTTCCTCTTCTGTTTCTGTTAGGATTCTGTAATAATAATAGTTTTCTTTCCTTTTTGAAACCAAAACACAACTGTTGTGAATCTTTTGTTCAGAAGATCCTCATTCTGCGTACATGGCAGGTTTTGCCTGAAAAGCGACTGCAGTGTAGTCTCATTAGGAATTCAAGACCACATTCGCCTGCAGCCTCACAGTGAGAATTCATCTTTTTGAGCAATCACTTTGCAAAACAACTCGAAAGCCTCAAGTCCAGGCATAGTTACTCATTTTGTAGGTTATGGGGGAAACTGTTGCAAATTTTGTCTATTTGTTTATCTTTGAAGGAAAGGTAAAGGAACCAAGCTGCCTTTATGAATGTTTGGAGAAAAGTATTACACATCAATATTAAATCAGTTTGTGGATGGTCTTGGCTTTATGCTACACACACACACACACACACACACACACACACACACACACCTCCTTTCTCCTAGCCCGCTTTCTGCATTTACAGCATGAATGAATC
Source organism: Ursus maritimus (assembly GCF_017311325.1). Classification (NCBI taxonomy): domain Eukaryota; kingdom Metazoa; phylum Chordata; class Mammalia; order Carnivora; family Ursidae; genus Ursus; species Ursus maritimus. The sequence goes on from NW_024423319.1 coordinate 52,593,025, forward strand.
ATCCAGCATCACAATAAAGAAACAACAGTAGCCTGTGTCCCTTCTGTCACTGCCAGCAGTCCTCAACCCCAGTGCTCTCTGGCCCTGCCACCTGATGAGGGGGCAGCTCATTTCAATGACCCTGGCATTTGCTTTATACTGCAAGTGCATTTTCCTTTTCAACGTCTTGTTCCAGAGCCTCCTGAAAAACAGCACACTTCAGTTGGTACTGATGAAATAAATTAACCATTCATACTCCTCCTTCTCTCTCTCTTTTCTGTTTTTGTTTTCGTTGTTTGTTTGTTTGTTTGTTTGTTTGTTTTGGCTTAAGAATTAAAACAGTCCTCTTTTCCCTAACAGTTTTTCACTAAAATCTACTCTAGACATAACTCATTTTTTAGATATTATTATTCCCTTTTATCCCTCTTTATTCTCTGTAAGCTCACATAAAACAGTTAAAACAGTTAGTTCAAAAACATTTCTTGCTCCCTTCCATTGTGCCAGACACTACACTGGGCACTGAGCATTCAGAAAGGAATTAGATCTACTTCTTGCCCTAAAGGAGCTTACACTTCAGGAAAACCAATTGCTGTCTCTTAGGTAGCTTAATACCATGGGGTCAGTGAAATTGGTCATCTTGAAGTCATTTAGAGATAGGTGCACCCAGAAGCACACATTATCAAAATGCTTTACTTATAATACAGGAGATGAGCATCAACCCAGTGCAATAATATAAAGTTTCATAAATTGAATCAGTGTCATTATAATAAGATAAGCTAGAAATAGTCAAGGTTTTTGTTTGTTAGATCTTTCTTTCTTTCTTTCTTTCTCTCTTTCTTTCTTTCTTTCTTCCTTTCTTTTTTTTGAATAAACAGTCAATTTTATCAGGCTCAGACCAGGAGTCCATGGGTCTTGAGGACTTCTGTACTTCTCAATTTTCTTCACATTCTTTTTGGACTGTTTCCATAGCCTCATGAGCTGCTTTTTCTTCTAGTAATGGCTCTTGGCCTTCTCTTTCCTCTTCTCCTCCAGAGTGGCTATTACTGCCTGGTGCTTCCAGGCAACCTCATGAGCCAGGTAGCACAGATAAGCAAACTTTTCTGTAGGTTTCAGACACACAACCTTGAGGGCAGCAGGAACCACTATCCACTTTTTATTGTCATAGAGTGGCAGTATCCCAGCAAACACCTTGAGGTGGTTCAGGGCAGCCTGGATTTTCTTGGTCTTGTGGGGCAGCATGCTTCCCACTGTCTGCCAAAAGATGTGGCTGGATGCTTTGAAGTTTAAACAATTCTTATTCCATGCCAGTGTAATGGTTTCACTTATCTCAAAGAAGAGCGTGAAAGAGCATGATGTGCTAATACATATTGTGGTGTCCACCAGACAATTTTGACCCAACTCAGTGTTTAACCATTAGAAAGTCCATCCTTCTCCTATGATGAGAATGTGTTCCTTTTCCTACACACACACACACACACACACATCTTTATGTTATAGGTGGTTCAGAGTGATTCGCAGGTGAATGAGTGAGATGGAGGTTGGATGGAGGTGCATGGGTACTCTACTCTTGCCCCATTCCTCATAGAATTCAAAGCAGATATTTTTGTTTTAATATAGCTAGTTAGTATGACTATGAGCCAAAGCAAAAGTCACTAGGTCATCAGGAAAATAAATTGAACAACCTCTACAACTGGCTCTGGATAAAAATATAAATTATGTCATACTGACTTTTTTTTTAAAGATTTTATTTATTTATTTGACAGAGACAGCCAGCGAGAGAGGGAACACAGGCAGGGGGAGTGGGAGAGGAAGAAGCAGGCTCCCAGCGGAGGAGCCTAATGTGGGGCTCGATCCCAGAGCGCCGGGATCACGCCTTGAGCCGAATGCAGACGCTTAACGACTGAGCCACCCAGGCACCCCCATACTGACTTTTGACACAGCCTATCTTGTCATTTTTTTTTGAAAGAAGGGTAGGAAAATTTTATTTTATATATCTTATTAGCCATACTGCCTGATTTTCAATAACCTTTTATGCCTTAATTTTTAAGTTTTTATTTAAAGTCCATGTAGTTAACATATAGTATAATATTAGTTTCAGGTGTACAATATAGTGATTCAACATGTACATACATTCCCTGGTGCTCATCACAAGTGCTCTCCTTAATCCCTATCACCTATTGAACCCATCCACCACCCACCTCTTACCTTTTAAAATATTTGTTAGACTTTTTATTTCTCTTTTCTTTTGGCTATCAAGTGCCTTCCTCCTACACTTACTGCTCTTCTATTCCAGAAAAAGAAAGCATCATATATACTAATGATTATCAATAAAGAAGTACTATATATCAAGTACTCTGAGTATTCTCCAAGAAATAATTGGATTTCCAAAGAAGACTTTTGAGAGGGTATAATGTTTAACCTGGTGTTTTTCATACCATATCATGCAGTTGGCCATTTTCTCCTTAAGTTAGTCCTGTAATCTTATTAGCTCTGGGTTCTGACCAACACTTGTTTAGGAAGAAAATCTCTGGGCTGCTGGAGTACAAAGCACTTACTGGATCCTAGTGAGCTAGGCTCAACTAGGATACAAATGAGTTGGTGGATACAAGTCTCCCTTTCCTTACTACTGCTTCATAGAAGCACACCATATATATGATGGTCATGCAGAATAAGGACCTGGCCACATCAGAGGAGTCTGAAACACAGACTCTGCCTTTCATCCCATTACATTTGGGAGCAACCATATCAAAACTAAAAGATCTATTGACATATAACTTACTGGAATTCAAACTTGCAAGTTTTTTATTGAAATCTATAATAATAAATATATGTTATATCTCGAATCATTAAATACAAACACACATTCACACAAACTTAGAGTTCCACAAAGGAATACTTACCATTATTGGGGCACTTGGGTGGCTCAGTGGTTAAGCGTCTGCCTTCGGCTCAGGACGTGATCCCAGGGTCCTGGAATTGAGCCCCGCATCGGGCTCCTCTGGTGGGAGCCTGCTTCTTCCTCTCCCACTCCCCCTGCTTGTGTTCCCTCTCTCACTGGCTGTCTCTCTCTCTGTCAAATAAATAAATGAAATCTTTAAAAAAAAAAGGGATACTTACCATTATTACTTGAGATATACACCTATATTTTATATTTTTTAAATGTTATTTAAAAATAAAAAAAGATCTACTAAATTGATTTATAATCTACTCATAACCTCAACCCACATTTGTAAGAAACACTGATATTACTGATACAAGTTAATTTCATTCCACCCAAGAACTACAAGTTTCCTTGCTCTCTTTCTTACTGGGTCATGAAGCCTGCAGTGGACCTGCTCATTGCTTACCAAATATCCTGACTAGAAACTGGAGGTGCCTCCTTGATTACCTGACTTATTACTAGGTAATGAGAGGAATAAAAGTCTCTTAATTACAAGGCTAATTGTCACAGACCTATTCCACTGCACATTCTTTAGCATTATAAGGACTATGATTCTAATTTTTTTAAACAAATTATTTCAGATAGCAAGAGAATAGATACTTCAAAGTTGTTTTTTTTTTTAGTTTTTGAGGCATAACTTTTATAAAATTAAATTGCCCTTTTTAAGTATACAGTTCGATGAGTTTTGATAAATGCATATAGTCAATGATGTAATCAACATCCTACTCAAATTATAGACTATTTCCATCATTCCAGAAAGTTCCCTTATGCTCCATTGTAGTAAATTCACTCTATGAATGCCCAGACCATGGAAACTATGGTCTGTTTTTTGTCCCTATAATTTTGCCTTTTTTAGAATCTCATATAAATGGAATCATACAGTATGCAGTCTTTTGTGTCTGGTTTTTGTCACTTAGCTTAATACTTTTAAGATTCGTTTGTGTTACTGCATGTTACCACTGACATTGTATGGACGTAACTCAGCTTTTTATCCATTATTCATTTCCTATCGATGGACGCTAGGCTGCTTCCATTATGTTGATATTATGAATAATGTTGTTATGGATATTCACATAAGGTCTCAATATGGACATGTGTTTCTTCTTCTCTTGTGCAATTACCTAGAAGTACAATGTCTGGATCATATGATAAGCATATGCTTAACAATTTAAGAAGCTACCAAAGTGTTTATCAGGGTGGACGTACCATTTCTCATTCCCACTAGTAATGAATGAGAATTCTAAGTTTCTAGGTTTCCTTCACTGTGCAAAGCTATTTATTTATTTATTTAGTCCCAATAGTTTAATTTTGCTTTTGTTTTCCTTGCCAAGTGGATGTATCTAGAAAAGTGTTTCTACAGATGATGTCAAAGAGATTACTGTATGTCTTTTCTTCTAGAGTTTTAGGGTTTCAGGTCTTATATTTAGGTCTTTAATTCACTTTGAGTTTTTTTTTTCTATATGGTGTAAGAAAGTGATCCAGTTTCATTCTTTTGCATTTAGCTGTTCAAATTTCCCGACACCATTTATTGAAAAAACTCTCTTTCCCATTGTATATTCTTGCCTACTTTGTCATAGACTCATTGACCATATAACTGTGGGTTTGTTTCTGGGCTCTCTATTCTGTTCCATTGACTTCTGTGTCTATTTTTGTGCCAGGACCATACTGTTTTGATTATTACAGCTTTGTAGTATATCTTGAAATCTGTGATTGTGTTACCTTCAGCTTTGTTCTTTTCCAAGATTACTTTCCCTATTGGGGTCTTTTGTGGTTCCATACAAATTTTGGCATTATTTGTTCTAGTTCTGAGAAAACTGTTACTGGTATTTTAATAGAGAAAGCAGTGACTCTGTAGATTGCTTTGAGTAGTATGGACATTTTACCGATATTGGTTTTCCTAATGAATGATCATGGAATATCTTTCCATTTGTTTGTGTCATCTTCAATTTCTTTCATCAGTGTTTTATAAATTTTGGATTTCAGATCCATCACCTCTTTGGTTATTTATTCCTAGGTATTATATTATTTTTTGTGCAATTGGAAATGGGGTTGGTTTCTTAATTTCTCTTTCTGCTCCTTCATTATTAGTGAACATAAATACAACATGTTTCTGTACATTGATTTTGTATCATGACAAAATCATGAATTCATTTATCGGTTCTAGTAGTTCAGTGGAATCCTTAGGGTTTGTTATATATAGTACCATGATATCTGCAAATTGTGAAACTTGTCTCATTGCTGTGGCTAGCACCCCCAGTACTATGTTGAAAAAAGTGATGATACTGGACATCTCTGTCTTGTTCTCATCTTAGAGGAAAAGCTCTCAGTTTTTCACCATTGAATATGATGTTAGCTGTGATTTTTTCATATATGGCCTTTATTATGTTGAGGTGTGTTCCCTCTAAACCTAATTTGTTGAGAGTTTTTATCATGAATGGATGTTGCGCTTTGTCAAAAGTTTTTAATGCATCTATTGAAATGGTCATATTGGCTTTATCCTTTCTCTTGTTAATGAGATATGTCACATTGACTTGCTAATATTAAACCACCCTTGCATCCCTGGAATATATCCCACTTGACTGAATGATTTTTGTAATGTATTGTTGGATTCAGTTTGCTAATATTTTGTTGAGGATTTTTCCATCTATGTTCATCAGAGATATTGCCTTGTAGTTCTCTTTTTTTTTTTCTTCTTTCTTCTTTTTTTTGTAGTGTCTTTATCTGGTTTGGGTAGCAGGGTAATGCTGGCTGGCTTTGTAGAATCAATTTGAAAACTTTCCTTCCTCTTCTATCTTTTGGACTATTTTGAGAACAGGTATTCACTTCTCTTTAAATGTTTGGTAGAATTCATCCGTGAAGCCATCTGGCCCTGGACTTTCATTTTTTGGGAGTTTTTGATTACTGATTTGATTTTGTTGCTAGTAATTATTCTGGGCAAACTATCGATATCTTCCTGAATCAGTTTTGGAGTGTCATATGTTTCTAGGAATTTATCCATTTCTTCTATGTTGTCAATTTTTTGGCATATAATTATCCCTAATATTCTATTATACCCCTTTGTATTTATGTGGTGTTGATTGTTATTTCTCCTCTTTCATTTCTGGTTTTATTTATTTGAGTCCTTTTTGATTACTTTTTTTTATGAGTCTGGCTAAGGGTTATAAATTTGTTTGATGTTTTCTTTTCAAAGAACCAGCTGCTGGTTTCATTGATCTGTTATATTGTCTTTTTAGTCTCTATTTCATTTATTTCTGTTCTCATCTTTATTATTTCCCTTCTTCTGTTGGATTAAGTCTTCATTTGTTGTTCTTTTTCCAGCTCCTTTAGGTGTAAGGTTAGGGTGTTTATTTGAGATTTTTTCTTGCTTCTTGAAGTAGGCCTGTATGGCTATAATCTTTCCTCTTAGAACAGCTTTTTCTGCATTGCCAGGATTTTGTACCATTTTATTTCCATTTTCATTTGTCTCCATTTTTAAAAAAATTCCTTTTTGATTTCCTCATTGACCTACTCATTGTTTAGTAGCATGTTATTTAACCTCCGTATATTTGTGTTTTTTTCCAGATACTTTCTTGTGATTGATTTCTGGTTTTATACTGTTGTGGTCTGAAAAGATGCATGATATCATTTCATTTTTTTTAAATTTGTTGAGACTTGTTTTGTGGCCTAACATGTGGTTCATTCTGGAGAATATTCCATGTGCACTTAAAAAAAAATTCATTCTGCTGTTTCAAGTGGAATGTTCTGAATATATCTGTTAGATCTCTGGTCCAATGTGTCATTAAAAGCCATTGTTTCCTTCTTGATTTTGTGTCTGGATGATCTATCCATTGATGTAAGTGGGTGTTAGAACTTCCTACTATTTTTGTATTATTAATAGTTTCTTCCTTTAAGTTATTTTAATAGTTGCTTTATGTATTTGGGTACTCCCATGATGGGTGCATAAATATTTACAATTGTTATATCTTCATGTTGGACTGTTCCCTTTATCACTATGTAGTGTCTTCTTTGTCCCTTATTACAATCTCTGTTTTAAAGTCTATTTTGTCAGATGTAACTATTGCTACCTCCACTTTACTTTGGCTTTCATTTGCATGGTAAATTTTTTTTTTAATCCCTTCACTTTCAATCTGAGGGTCTCTTTAGGTCTGAAGTGAGTCTATTGTAAGCAGCATATAGATGGGTCCTGCTGTTTTATCCATTCAGTCACCCTCTGTGTTTTGATTGGAGCACATTTACATTGAAAGTGTAATGAACACATTTACATAGAAAGTGATTATTGATAAGTATGTACTTATTGCCATTTCGTTACTTGTTTTATTTCTTATTTTTAAAATTCTTCTCTTCCTTCTCTTCCCCTTTTCCCTTGAGGTTTGATGGCTTTATTTAGTGATGCACTTGGGTTCTGTTTTATTCATTTTTTTGTGGATATATTACAGGTTTTTGATTTGTGGTTACCATTAGGTTTATATATAACATTCTATGCAATAGCAGTCTTTATTAGGTTGTTGGTCACTTAAGTTTGAACCCATTCTAAAAGCAATAAATTTTTACTCCTCTCCCCATGTTTTATGTATATGATGTCATGCTTTACATCCTTTTATTTTGTGAATACTTTGATGTTTATAGATATAATTGATTTTATTGTGCTTTTATTTCTTGCTGGTTTTAAACGTGATTATTACTTGTATTGTATTTGGTGTACCTGTGAATTTTTTTTCCCCTTCCTAATTGTTTTTACTACTGATTAGGGCCTTTTCTCTCAATTCAAGGAATTCCCTTTAACATTTCTTCTAAGGCTGATTTAGTGGTGATGAGTCCTTTAACTTTCATTGGTCTGGGAAACTCTCTCTCTCCTATTCTGACTGATAGCCTTGCTGGATAAAGGACTCTTGGCTGTAGTTTGTTTGTTTGTTTGTTTGTTTGTTTTTTCCCTTTGAGCACTTTTAATATATCATGCCACTTCCTCTGTCTTGCAAAGTTTCTGCTGAAAAAACAGCTGTTAACTTTATGGGGTTTCCCTTGTGTAACTTTTTCTTTTCTTGCTTTTAAAATTCTCTCTTTATCGCTGTTTTTTGCCACTTAAGTTATTATGTATCTTTCCGTGGACCTCCTTGATTTGATTTTGTTGGGGGCTCTCTGCCTTCCAGATCTGGGTACCTGTCTCCTACCCTAGATTAGGGAAGTTTTTAGCTATTATTTCTTCAAATAAATTTTCTGCCCACCTTTCTCTCTCTTTTCCTTCTGGGATCCCTAAAATGTGAATATTATTATGCTCAAAGATGTTGCTGTTCTGCTTGGTTGCTTTTCATTACCCTGTCTTCCACACTGCTGATCCATTCTTCTGCTTCCTCTAGTCTACTATTTATTCCCTCTAGTGTATTTTTAATTTCAGTTATTTTGGTCTTCATTTCTGATTGGTTCTTTTTAAAAATTTTCTATATCTTTGTTGAATGTCTCACTGAGATCCTCCACTCTTTTCTCAAGTCCAGTAAATATCTTCATGATCATTATTTGGAATTATCTATCAGGTATATTTTTATTGTTTAGCCTCTTTGCTATGATTTTGTCCTGTTCTTTTATTTGAAACATATTCCTCTGTCTCCTCATTTTGTCTAAATCTCTGTGTTTATTTCTATGTATTCAGAAAGTCAGCTATTTTTCTTGCTCTTAAAGTAGTGGCCTTGTGAAGAGGAGGTCCTGTGGCGCTTTGTAGTATAATGCCTCCTGTTCATCACAACCTGGTGCTTCAAGAGTGTCTCCTATGTGTGTTATGTGCACCTTATGGTTGTGGCTGAGCCGTATTTGCTTCTAGACCAGTTGGCTAAAATGGTCCTCTTTGACTTTTGTGGGCAGAGTTTGGTCCCTGTGCTGTTAAAGGGCCATTCTGGGCCTCCTTGGTCTTATAGTTGGGTCAGACTAGATGCCTGTCCTCAGCCCATTTGCTGGGGCTGTGGTTGCACCATATTACAGGGTGCTTTCCCTGCATTGTCCCCTGAGAGGTTTTCATTGGTGGTCAGGGACTACATTCAGAGCAGATGTCTGCCCCCAGTCTATCTGTTGTAGTTGCAGTGACCCCAAACTACAGGACACTCTCCTTGTGCTGTCCCCTATCATATTTTTTGTTGGTGGGCAGGACTGGCAGCCAGAGCAGATGTCTGCCTCCAGCCCCATGCTTGGATGTAGTGGAACTGTTATGTGTGGTTATCTTCCCCTCCTTGTAGGGCAGGAGTCTCTTTGGAGTGGTGCTTGTCACTATTGGGGCCGCTTGCAGAATAAAATGTGCCAGGAACCACTTTGGTGGGATTCTTGCCAAGTGGGGCAGATAAGATGGGGCAGTCCACAAGAAAATGCAGGGCTAAGGTGTGCAGTGCTATCACCACTAGCTTACAAGTGGCTGCTTGCAAGACGAAGCTTGGCTGGAGCTGCTTTGGAGAGAGTCCTGGGCAGGTTGGATGGGGCAAGTCCACAGGAGAACATTGGGGTGGGGCACACAGTGTTAGCAAGTTCTGTTGAGAGTGTTCCTGGTGGTTCCCACAGGTTTCTGGCTATCTAGTCTGAAGGGGGAATGGAATGGCACCAGCCAGCTTTTTTGTTCTTGGAGAAGTCTCTTGAAGATTCCTACCATTTTCATATACATTCTTAGATTAGTAAATAAATCTTTTGTATACCACAGGAAATTATCAAACTGCTGCTTCTATGCTGTATCTTGGTGGGGTTGTTTTTTTAATGCTGGCTCCTTAAGAGCAAAGACTGTTTCCAGTTATCTTCCAGCTCTCCCATAGCTGAGACATTGATTTTTAAAGTTCTCAGTGTTAAGCCCCACAGAATGTAAAAACTCACTACGGTAAGCCCCTCTGGTTTTCAAAGCCAAATGTCACGAGAACTCGTGTTTCCAGTGCACATCCCCCTGTCTGGGGTGCATGTGTGGGGTCTATTCCTTTCCCTTCTCTGTATTTGTGGAGTCCCTCCCATTTGTGATTAGCCTCACTGGTTAGTTTGGTTCTAGACTGGGACTCTGCACTTCCTACCATTTTTGGTGTGGCCTCCTCTCTACAATTAACTGTGAAAAGTCTGTTCTGCTAGTGTTCCATTCATTTTCTGGGTTAGTGACACTCATGCGGCTATTATCTAGGTGTATCCATGGAATTAGGTGATCTTAGGATCCTCCTACTTGGCCATCTTCCCAGGTTCCATTAATCCCTTTATAATTGCAGCCTGGTTGGCTTTTCTACAAAGACTTATATAAGTCTGTGGAAGTATCCACACAGTTCAGCACATATTTGTGCCCTTTTGATACTGGCAATGGGCCTGTGTAATGTTTTCCAACAAGAAACAGTATGTATGTAGTCTGCCCAATATGTCCTAAGGTATGGTGTAATGGCCATTGCCTGAGGTGGCATTGTAGGCAGTCCTTGTCAGTGTTTGTAGATTGGAGTAGTTTATTTTATTTTATTTTTTATTATTTTTATTTTTTCAAAGATTTATTTATTTATTTTAGATGGGGGAGGGGCAGAATGAGGGAGAGAGAGAATCCCAAGCAGACTTCCCACTGAGCATGGAGACTGACATGGGGCTCGACATGACCTGAGCCGAAATCAAGAGTTGGATGCTTAACTGACTGAGCCACCCAGGCGCCCTTGTTTTTAATTTTTTTATATCAGACTATTTCAAAGGGTGATGTCATCTTTTTATTATTTCCCAAGTAGTTTTGGGACCTTGGTGTCCTGATTTACAGTGGACCCAAATTGCTACATAGGACAAGCACAGCAGAAGGGCTCATGCCTGGGCTAGAGATCCTGCCTCATGATTGCCTGGTATATGGATGTGAAGTTGAGCAGACACATGCCAGAATCAGATGCTTACATCTTTTAGTGCATACTTCCCAAATATCTTTCCATAGTTCCACTCCCCACAGGGGTCTACTTAATATAGCCAAGCATTCTTTGTGCCATTGGAACAGCCACGTTGTTAACCCTTTCTATACTGCCCAGCTGTCAATGGCCAAATCAATGAGCATGGGTTCTTGCATCAACAAAATGCATACTGCTCTTAGTTCTGCCTACTCAAACCAAAGTTTGGATAGCAGAGGAATGCCAAATAGGTGGTTTCCCTTGCAACTGCCATCAGTGTACCATGCTTCTGCTAGAGGTTAGACTACCCCTTTCTTTACTTGGGGGAGGGAGGCATAATGTTGGCAACTTCTGGAAGTTAGGCTGGGTCAACATAGGTGGCTTGCCCCAGTAATGAGTGTAGTTCATGAAATAGTAGGCTGATACTGTAACTGGTCCTTTGCTGTAGGTAAGCATGCCATCTGTATAAGGTGCTTACCTGGGCACAGGCTCTCTTTGCTTGCTGAATATGTCCTTAATCCATCCGCCAACCAGTAGAGTTGTTCATATCATCACAGGCAGGTCAGCAGTCAGTCTTTCCATCTGTTGCAGTGCAAGATATGTAGCGAATGGTTGTTTCTCGATTGGACTATACCTGGCTTCCATTCTCTTCCATAATTGAAACCAGAGTCCTAATGAGATTTGTTTCCAGTTATGTCATTACCACAACACCCAGCCAAACCCTTCTCAATATGAACTTATATTTAATTCACAACTTACATCTGGCATTAATACCCCCAGGGCCTGTACTTGTTTTACTACCATTTTTACCTTTTAAAAAGCTTCTTGTTGGTTAGCACCCCGATCCCATTGGCTTCTCTTTTTTAGTAAAGGCATATAAAGATCTTAATATCTGTGCTAGAAGGAGAATAAAAGGTCTCCAATAACCCAATAAACAAACAAAAGCCTGTAATCCCTTTACCATTTCAGGGATTGGGAAAGCCTTGTATTTTAGCAATGACTGTCTCCGGCATTATTTTTGTTTTACCTGACTAGATGATGTCCTGGAACTTTACTGATTGACCCAAAGCTTGGATCTTGCCGGTGTTTACCTCCCATCCTTCTGTCTTTAAGTAGGCCTGACTGTAAAGACATGGCTGCTTGAGACAGGGAGGATAAATCATCACGGGTTAACATAACATCATTTATATAATGGTAAAGCACCATTTCCTCTGGCAATACCCATTTTTTTAAATCTCTGGCTACCATTCTGTGACAAATTGTGGGGTTATGGACATACCCTTAGGGCAATGCCTGGAAGGTCCATTGTCTCCCATTCCATATGAAGGCAAATTGGTCTTTGGATTCAAGTCCTAATGGAATGCTAAAAAAGGCATTAGATAGGCGCAGTACATAATGATATGTCTTAATGGATGTCCTGATTTTTTCTAACAATAAGGCTATATTAAGCACCCCTGGGGCATTATTATATTATATTATATTATTATTATTATTATAGGAAAATAATTCTTTCTCTGGGTCTCCAAAATGCTGGGTGTAAATAATATGTTTCATCCCAAATTCACATTATAATTTCTTGTAGTTCTTCCATAGAGATTCAGGATAATAGAGGGAGGGAGGGAACATCCCCTTTGTTAGGCCAAGTTATCTTAACGTTAGGATTTATCCAGTCAATCAAATGAGCTGAGCACCTGAGATTCTTGCCCATGCCTGTGGCACATAATCTCAGCTTCAAGGCAGATTGAGTAGGGACTGAAGCCATTTATAACATCCCAAACCCATATATCATAATACCATTTCTCCCAGTATTCCATAGTAGCAACACCCAAGCTGTCACCACCTCTCAGCCCCCCTGCCCAAAACGGCTAGCCAGCTCCACCAATTCAGTGACAGAACATTCCCTCATAGTCATCTTCTGAACAGAGGGAACTTCCTCTTGGCCATCTCTAGGCTCCCAAGTGGCCTTGGCCTTTGAATCAAAGGGTGTGCCTGCAAATCATTTTCCTCCTATATGATAATGTCCTCCTCATCAGAGGAGTTATTATTCCAGGGATCCTATGCCTCAGGGACCCAACTGTCCTATGATAATAGTTTTCACTTCAATGTGAAGCAATTCACACCCATGCATCCCTGCTATCCCACATGACACAATTTCCAAGCTTTCCTCCCTCATCTGTTCCAATTCTCTCCTTACTCATAATTCCCTTTCCATGGTGTCTCATAATGCTTAGATCAATGGCCAAGCTATTGCCATAATAGCATGTTCACTTTCCCTTTTCCATTTCCCCCCACCTTTTTGGATCGGATATCTAACAAACCCTTGGGTGTTTTCAGGGTATCCCCTTAATCATGCAGTGGTCCAAAATGCTCAAAGGACCTGGCCAAATCTCCCCACATAGTGGTGGCTAGCCAGTTTGGGAATTCCCCCATGGGCAACAGGCTTTCCCCCAGCATGCCCAATAGGCTTTCACCTGTATGGACAATAGGTTTTCCTTCAGCACAGCCCCCTTACCTTTGCTTGTTTCATTTTTGGTCTCCTGGCAGGCTCACCAACTGTTAGAAGGTGGAGGAGAGTTAATAATGTACCCTCTAGACTGAGAAGGCACTTTAAGACTGAAAAATGAAGCAAGTCACTCCCATACCATTTACACAGTTTTATTCAGGATACGCTACCAACAGGATGGATCTGGCAGCAAGACAGATGATCCAGGAGGTACACAGCCATTCTCTGCCAAGTCTGGACCTTAAACCCAGCTTTTATGGAGGGAGGGGCATGATGGTGTGGTCACAGGGTAGTTACCTAAAGTGGTGCCATCTGTGCACCAGAGGATGTCTAGTAGTTATATAAAGGGGAGCTTTCCATGTGCTAGTCATCTCTACTAGTTATCTGAAGTGGGGCTTTTTAGGGATTAGAACAAGGCTTCGTGCATTCCAGTCAAGGCATACATTAACCTCCATAGGGCCTGGAACACATATCCCTAAAGGAGGTCATTGCACAGGCATGAACAAGAAGGAGGGCCAAAGATGGAGTCAGTGTTGTCAGCACTCCTACAATGAGTATATAAAACAAACTTAGAGAAATCTGGAGTCCAACAGAATAAATAACTTATGCGTGCATGTGCATGAGTGCATGCATTGTGTGTGTGTGTGTGTGTGTGTGTGTGTGTAGACAATTGAGAACAAGAAAAGAAGAAAAGTTAAATAAAAACCCACAGGTTTATGTTAAGAAAAAATGGTCTAAAGAGCAGTATGTTGGAAGGGGGATTCAAGGAACAAAGCTTGGATTGAATAATCCATTAACTCCCCTATTATTATCAAGGTAAAAGGTAATATTTTTTTAATGTTTTTTAATTCTATTATGTTAGTCACCATACAGTACATCCCTGGTTTTTGATGTAAAGTTCAATGATTCATTAGTTGCATATAACACCCAGTGCACCATGCAATACGTGCCCTCCCCACCACCCATCACCAGCCTATCCTATTCCCCCTCCCCTCCCCTCTGAAACCCTCAGTTTGTTTCTCAGAGCCACAGTCTCTCATGCTTCATTCCTCCTTCTGATTACCCCCCCTTTCTTTATCCCTTTCTTCCGCTACCGATCTTCCTAGTTCTTATGTTCCATAGATGAGAGAAATCGTATAATTGTCTTTCTCTGCTTGACTTATTTCATTTAGCATTATCTCCTCCAGTGCCGTCCATGTTGCAGCAAATGTTGAGAACTTGTTCTTTCTTTCTTTTTTTTTTTAAAGATTTTATTTATTTATTTATTCGACAAAGATAGAGACAGCCAGCGAGAGAGGAAACACAAGCAGGGGGAGTGGGAGAGGAAGAAGCAGGCTCATAGCGGAGGAGCCTGATGTGGGGCTCAATCCCATAACGCCGGGATCACACCCTGAGCCGAAGGCAGATGCTTAACCGCTGTGCCACCCAGGCGCCCCATGAGAACTTGTTCTTTCTGATAGCTGAGTGATATTCCATTGTATATATGGACCACAACTTCTTAATCCAGTCATCTCTTGAAGGGCATCTCGGTTCCTTCCACAATTTAGCTATTGTGGACAAAGCTGCTATGAACATTGGGGTGCATATGGCCCTTCTCTTCACTACGTCTGTATCTTTGGGGTAAGTACCTAGTAGTGCAATGGCTGGATCATAGGGTAGCTCAATTTTTAACTTTTTTTTTAAGATTTTATTTATTTATTCGACAGGATAGAGACAGCCAGTGAGAGAGGGAACACAAGCATGGGGAGTGGGAGAGGAAGAAGCAGGCTTATAGCGGAAGAGCCTGATGTGGGGCTGATCCTATAACGTCGGGATCATGCCCTGAGCTGAAGGCAGATGCTTAACTGCTGTGCCACCCAGGCACCCCCAATTTTTAACTTTTTAAGGGACTGTTTTCCAGAGTGGTTGTACCAGCTTGCATTCCCACCAACAATGTAGGAGGGATCCTATCAAGGTAAAAGGTAATATTTAAGTAAAGGTTTGTGGAGGAAAAATCATTAAGAAGGCCCCTCTTACTTTATCTAGATGTAAATGTGAGGTATTCCAACATATAGAAGTTAAATCCAGGAGAAAACCACAATACAGTGGGAGAGGGAGTAAATACTCGGAACTTCTTATCCAAAAGAAGAAATAAAATTTTAAAGAATGTCTTCTAACTTTTCGCCCTTGCTTCAGAAATTATGAAATAGGCTCAGATAGAAAAATAATTTGCAAAAGACAACAGTGAGATAACTGGGATTCTCCAAGGCTGACATAGTGGCTTTGGTTGAATCAATGGTATAAAGGAGATAGTCCTAGTTATTGGATTACAGTTCATGCAAGACATTTGCCATTCTATTCTCATTGTAAAAGAAAACTGCCACTGTTTCTAATGAGTGTTTTAAGAACATCTCTGGTATTGTGTTCTTAGGTAATAATGTTCGTTGATATGACAAAGAAGCACTAGTGCACTGGTTAAGAGCCCATTTCCTGGAGACAGGTGATCTAGATTTGAATCCTGGTTCCAAACCATCTGTGAATACCTGAGCAATTAACTAAACCTCTCTCTGCCTCAGTGTCCTGATCTGTAGAATGAGAAGGTTAATAATAGTACCTGAATCACTAGGTTATTATGAGTATTAAGTATAAAAACTTAGAATTGTATCTAGCACACAGTAAGCACTATGCTAGTTATTATTAACTACTGCAGCCAGCAACAACAAGCAGGAAGTTAAATCTGATTATGTGTCTTTAGGGCAGAGGCTGTTGCTAAAGCAGACTTACCTGGCATGTAGGGGACAATGTACAGTCAGCAGGACCTATCCTCCACCTCAGTAATGACCTTTTGGAGCTTTGTAGGTAACTTAAACAAAGACAAAGACTCTTGGCAAACAGAATGTTGCAATATTTTCCTGATTTCATAGTGTCTTCAGTGCCATAGACTGTGAGGCAAAGTCCTAGTTTAAGTCTGACTAATAGAAAGAAGTTGCTATGGCCAATGTCAAAGAAGCACTGCCTGTGTTCTTCTCTAGGGTTTTTATGGTTTCAGGTCTCACGTTTAGATCTTTAATCTATTTTGAATTTATATTTTGTGTATGGTGTAAGAAAGTGGTTCAGTTTCATTCTTTTTCATGTTGCTGTCCCGTTTTCCCAACACCATTTGTTGAAGACACTGTCTCCCCTCCGCCCCATTGGATATTCTTTTCTACACTGTTGAAGATTAATTGACCATATAGTTGTGGGTTCATTTCTGGGTTTTCTATTCTGTTTCATTGATATATTTGATTTTTATGCCAGTACCATTCTGTCTTGATCACTACAGCTTTGTAATATAACCTGAAGTCCAGAATTGTGATGCCTCCAGTTTTGCTTTTCTTTTTCAGGATTTCTTTGGCTATTCAGGGTCTTTTGAGGTTCCATACAAATTTTAAGATTGCTTGTTCTAGGTCTGTGAAAAATGCTGGTGGTATTTTGATAGGAATTGCATTAAATGTGTAGATTGCTTTGGGTAGTACAAACATTCTAACAATATTTGTTCTTCCAATCCATAAGCATGGGATATGTTTCCATTTCTTTGTGTCCTCTTCAATTTCTTTCATCAGTGTTTTATAGTTTTCAGAGTATTGGTCTTTCACATCTTTGATTAGGTTTATTCCTAGGTACATTATGCTTTTTTGGTGTAATTGTAAAGGGGATTAATTCTTTAATTTCTCTTTCTGATACTTCATTATTGGTGTGGAGAAGTGCAACATATTTCTGTGCACTGATTTTTTATCCTACATATTTACTGAATTGGTGTATCATTTCTAGCATTTTTTGTGGATTTTTAATGGATTTTCTATATAGAGTACCATGTCATCTGCAAACAGTGAAAGTTTTGCTTCTTCCTTCCTAATTTGGATGACTTTTATTTCTTTTTGGTGTGTTATTGTTGTGGCTAGGACTTCCAGTACTATGTAAAATAACAGTAATGAGAGTGGACATCCCTGTCTTGTTCCTGACCTTACAGGAAAAACTCTCAGTTTTTCACCACTGAGGATAATATTACCTGCAGGTTTTCCATATATAGTCTTTATTATGTTGAGTTATGTTCCATCTGTCCCTACTTTGTTAAGGGTTTTTAACAACAATGGATTTTGTACTTTGTCAAATGTTTTTCTGCATCTATTGAAGGGATCATATGGTTCCTATCCTTTCCTTTATTAATGTGGTATATCACATTGATTTATTTGCAAATATCGAACCACCCTTTCAACCAAGGAATAAATCCCACTTGATAATTGTAAATGATTCTTTTAATGTACTGTTAGATTTGGTTTGCTAGTATTTTATTGAGAATTTTTACATCGATGTTCCTCAGGGATATTGGCCTGTACTTCTCTTTTTTAGTGGAGTCTTTATCTGCTTTTGGTTTCTGGATAATTATGGTCCCATAGAATGAATTTGGAAGTTTTCTTTCTTTTCCACTGTTTGGAATTATTTGAGAAGAATAGGCCTTAACTCTTCTTTAAATGTTTGGTAAAATTCATCTATGATGCCATCTGACCCTAGACAATTTTTTTTTCTGGTTATCAGTCTGTTCAAGTTTTAGATTTTTTCCTCTTTCAGTTTTGGTAGTTTATATGTTTCTAGGATTCATCCATTTCTTCCAGGCTATCCAATTTGTTGTCATATAGTTTTTAATGCTACTGTAATTGTTTGTATTTCTGTGGTGTTGGTGGTTGTTTCTCCTCTCTCATTTGTTATTTTATTTTAACGGGTTCTGTCTCTTTTCTTTTTGTTAAGTCCGGTCGGGGTTTATCAATTTTATTAATTTTCTCAAAGAATGAGCTCCTGGTGTTGTTGATCTGTTCTATTGTTACATAGGTTTTGATAGAATTTATTTCTGCTCTAATCTTTCTTATTGCCTTCTTTCTACTGGCTTTAGGCTTCATTTATTATTCTTTCTGTAGCTCCTTTACATGTAACATTAGGTTGTTTATTTGAGATTTTTCTTGCTAGTTACGAGGCCTATATTGTTATGCATTTCCCTTTTAAGATCCCTTTTGCTGCATCCCAAATGTTTTGGACCATTGTGATTTCATTCTCATTTGTTTCCATGTATTTTTCATTTCTTCTTTGATTTCCTGGGTGATCATTCATTGTTTAGTAGCATATTGTTTAACCTCTATGTATTTGTGGTCTTTCCAATTTTTTTTTTAATTTGTGGTTGACTTCAAGTTTTCTAGCATTGTGGTCTGAAAATATGCATGGTATGATCTCAGTCTTTTTGTATTTGTTGAGACCTGATTTGTGACCCAGTGTATGATCTATTCTGGAGACTGTACCATGTGCACATAAAAAGAATGTGTATACTGCTGCTTTAGGGTGGAATGTTTTGAGTATATTTGTTAAGTATATCTGGTCCACTGTGTCATTCAAAGCCATATTTCCCTGTTGATTTTCTGTATAGATCATCTGTTCGTTGCTATAAGTGGGGTGTTAAAGTAGCCCACTATTATTGTATTATTGTCAATGAGTTCCTTCATGTTTGTTATTAATTGTTTTATAGATTTGGGTGCTCCCATGATAGGTGCATAAATATTTACAGTTGTTAGATCTTGTTCGTTAGTCCCCTTTATTATGATATAGTGACCTTCTTCATCTCTTGTTACAGTCTTTGGTTGAAAATCTAGTTTGTGTGATATAAGTACTGCTATGTGGGTTTTCTTTTGATGTGCATTTGCTTGATAGATGTTTCTCCATCACCTCACTTTCAATCAGCAGGTGTCTTTAGGTCTGAAATGAGTCTCTTGTAGGCAGCATATAGATGTAGATGGGTCTTATTTTCTTATTCATTCTGACAACCTATGTCATTGATTGGAGACTTTAGTCCATTTACATTCAAACTGATTATTGATAAATATGTATTTAGTGTCATTTTATTATTTGTTTTGTTGTTGTTGTTGTCAGAGATTTTCTCTGCTCCTTTCGATTCTTTGTCACTTTTGGTCTTTACTTTCCAGTCAAAAAGTCCCCTTTAGTATTTCTTGCAGGGCTGTTTTAGTAGTCACAAATTCCTTTAGTTTTACTTTGTCTGCCAAACTCTATCTCTTCTGTTCTGAGTGATAGCTTGCTGGATAGAGTATTCTTGCTGTAGATTTTTCTCATTCATCACTTTGAATATATCATGCTACTCATTTCTGGATTGCAAGCTTCTGTTGAGATATCTCCAGCTAGCCTTATGGGTCTTTCCTTGTAAGCTAAAGATTTCTTTTGTCTTTATGCTTTTAGGATTTTTTTCATTATCATTATATCTTGCAAATGTAATTACAATGTATATTGGTGTTGGCCTACTTCTGTTGATTTTGATGGGAGTTGTCTTTGCTTTCTGGATCTGAATGTCTGTTTCCTTCCCTATATTAGGGAAGTTTTTGGCTATTATTTCCTCAAATAATTTTTATACCCTCTCTTTTATCATCTTCTTGTTGGACTCCTATAAGACAAATGTTATTACGTTTGATGGAGTCACTGAGTTCCTTAAGTCTATTCTTGTGTTCCATAATTCTTCTTTCTCTCTTTTGTTTAGTTTATTTTCCATTATTTTGTCTTCTAGGTCACTAATTTGTTCCTCTACTTCTTCAAGCCTGCTGTTTGTTGCATCAAGCCTGTTTCTGTTATTGCATTCTTCATTTCTGACATTTTTTTAACTCCTTCATTTCTGTGTTAAAGGTCTTACTGAAGTCTTCCATTCTTTCCTCAAGCTCAGCAAGTATCCTCCTGAGTATTGCTTTAAATTCTCCATCAGTGTTTTACTTATATCTTTTGTGCTTAGGTTTCTGGCCATGGCCTTACCTGGTTCTTTCATTTTGGATAAACTCCTCCATCATGGCGTTTTGTCTCTTTCTCTGCCTTCTTCTCTGTGTTAGAAAAGCCTGTTATGTCTCCTGCTCTTGAGAGTAATGGCTTTATGAAGAAGAGGTCATGTAGTGTCCAGGGCCTGGCACTTATGGGAATGTCTCTGGTGTGTGATGTGTGCTCCCTGCTCTTGTGTTTTGGCTACTCTATCCTTCAGGCCAGTTGTCTGCAGAGGCTCTTTGCCTGCTGTGGGCGGTGTTTGGTCCTTGGCCAGAATGTGGTGAGTTAACAAGGTTTACCCTGATCTGTTTGTTAAATGCGACCTGATGCTACTTTCACTAGAACTGAAGCCCTGCAGAACTCTCTGGTCAGGGGACATGGTGTTGCCAGGGGTTTCTGCTGGTCTTCTGGGGAGAAGGCCCACTGTGCTGGGACTGAGACAAGCTTTACTGAGAAGGGAAGTCCTGCCAGAGTGCAGGGTTCTGGGACTCTGTGTAAGCAAGTTAGGCAGCCACTGTTGGAGCTGTGCTGCTTCCCACATGTGGCCCTGTGTTTATGCTGAGGGGCAGGGGAGGGAAATGGTGCTGGCCAGTTCCTTTTCCCTGGAGCAGCATCTTCATGAATGCTCCTCTCAGAGAAGTGCTTCAAAAGGAGAAAATAATCTTCCTACTCTGTGCCCCAGGCATTCTTCAAATGCTACTTCCAGGCTGTCTGCCCCTGGGTTGTTTGCCTGCCTTCTCTTCAGGAGCAGGGCAGTGCCCTCAGGGTTCTATCCCAGCTAATCCCCCTGACCTTTAATACACCAGTCTTTAAGCCCAACTGAGCTATATTTTGCCTGGGCTTCTGACCCACAGAACTGTGAGATAATAAATGACTGTTGTTTTAAGATGCTAAATTTGTGGTAATTCGTTATAGCAGCAGTGGAAAAATAATGCATATTTTGGTACCAGAAGTGGGGTTGTTATATAACAAATACCAAAAATGTGCAAGTGTGTAGTAGGTGGTAGTTAGAAAAATTTTAAGGAGCATGATACAAAAGGCCTATGTTGCCTTGAGTCTTTGTCTCTACACTGTCAGGAGAAACATGGATGCCATTTATGAAGTCCAAAAGGAAGAAAGAAGAATTTAAGAGAAATCCTAAATCACTTTTACTTTCTTAAGTTTTCATTTAAATTCCAGTTGGTTAACATACAGCATAATATTAGTTTATGGTATAGAATTTAGTGATTCAGCACTTACATACAACACCTAGTGCTTATCACAATAAGTACACTCCTTTATCCCCATCGTGTATTCAACACATCCCCCCACCCACCTCCATTCTGGTAACCATCAGTTTGTTCTTTATAGTTAAGAGTCTGTTTCTTGGTTTGCCTCTTTTTTTTTTTAATTTCCTTCCCTTATATTCATTTGTTTTGTTTCTTAAATTCCACATATGAGTGAAATCATATGGCATTTGTGGGAAATCATATGGTATTTGTTTTTCTCTGACTGAGTTATTTCACTTAGCATGATACTCTCTAGCTCCATCCACCTTTTTGCAAATGGCAAGATTTCATTTTTTATGGCTGAGTAGTATTCCGTTTTGTGTGTGTGTGTGTGTGTGTGTGTGTGTGTGTGTGTATCAATTCTTCTTTATCCACTCATCAGTTGATGGACATTTGGGCTCTCTCTATAGGTTAGCCATTGTTTATAATGCTGCTATAAACATCTGGGTGCATGTACCCCTTCAAATTTGTATTTTTTTATTCTTTGGGTAAATACCTAGTAGTTCAATTGCTGGATTGTAGGGTAGTTCTATTTTTAACCTTCTGAGGAACATTCATACCATTTTCCAGAGTGGGTGCACTAGTTTACATTCTCACCAGCAGTATAAGATGGTTCCCCTTTCCCTGCATCCTCACCAATATCTGTGGTTCACTGTGTTAATTTTAGCCACACTGACAGGTATGAGGTGGTATCTCATCATGGTTTTCATTTGTATTTCCCTGATGATGAGTGATGAGCATCTTTTCATGTGTCTGTTAGCCGTATGGATGTAATCTTTGAAAAAGTGTCTATTCATGTCTTCTACCCATTCATTAACTGGATTATTTGTTTTTTGGGGGTGTTGAGTTTGGTAGATACTTTATAGATTTTGGATACTAACCCTTTATCAGATATGTCATTTGTAAATATATTCTCCCATTCCATAGGCTGCCTTTTTGTCTTCCCTGTGCAGACTCTTTTGATCTTGATAAAGGCCCAATAGTTCATTTCTGCTTTTGTTTCCCTTGCCTCCGGAGATGTGTCTAGTAAAAAGTTGTTATGGCCAAGGTCAAAAAGTTGCTGCCTATGTCATCCTCTAGGATTTTGATGGTTCCCTATCTCTTATATCCTGAGACTTTGATGAATTCATGTATTAATTCTAGCAATTTTTTGGTGGAGTCTCTCAGTTTTTCTACATATAGTATTAAGTCTTGCTGATTTGGATGCCTTTTATTTCTTTTTATTTTCCGATTGCTGAGGCTAAGGCTTCCTGTATTATGTTAAATAGTAATGGTGAGAGGGGACATCCCTGTCTTGTTTCTGAATTTAGAGGAAAATCTCTTAGTTTTTCCCCATTAGGATGATATTAGCTGTGGGTCTTTCTTTTTTCTTTCTTTCTTTCTTTCTTTCTTTCTTTCTTTCTTTCTTTCTTTCTTTTTCTTTCTTGATTTTATTTATTTATTTAACAGAGAAATAGACAGCCAGTGAGGGAGGGAACACAAGCAAGGGGAGTGGGAGAGGAAGAAGCAGGCTCCCAGCGGAGGAGCCCGATGTGGGGCTCGATCCCAGAACCCTGGGATCATGCCCCGAGCCGAAGGCAGACACTTAACGACTGAGCCACCCAGGCGCTCCAGCTGTGGGTCTTTCTTATACGACCTTTATAATGTTATGTTCCATCTATAGCTACATTGTTGAGGGTTTCTATCATGAATGGATGCTGTACTTTGTCAAATGATTTTTATGCATCTATTGAGAGGATCATAAGGTTCTTATCCTTTATTTTATAAATATAGTGTATCACATTGATTGATTTGCAAATATTGAACCAACCCTGCAGCCCAGGAATAAATCCCACTTGATTGTGGTGAATAATTCTTTTTATGTATTGTTGGATTCAATTTGCCAGTATATAGTTGATAATTTTTGCATGCACATTCATCAGAGATATTGGCCTTTAATTCTTCTTTTTACTCAGGTCCTTGTCTGCTTTTGGAATGAAGGTAATTCTGGTCTTGTAAAAGAAGTTTGGAAGTTTTCCTTCCATTTCTATTTTTTCTAACATTTTGAGAAGAATAAGTATTAACTCTTCTTTAAATGTCTGGTAGATTTCCCCTGGTGTCATATAGATAGGATTGGGTCCCTCCTCTTTTGGAGGAGGAGACACTTTGTCCTTGATGGTATAGACACATATTCTGGATATGGATTTCCTTTTTCTGCCTGGAAAGATTGTGCCAGCACCACTGTTGATGGACTTATAGTATGTCTTTATCAATTGTCATGGTGTCCCACATGATATTATCTCTAACCAGGGAATACATTTTATAGCAATGAGTTTATACCCACAGAATTCACTGGTTTTATTATGGGCCTAATGTGGTCTGCTGAAGATTCATTTGTTATGACAAATAGGAGAAAACAATATGCAAGTTTAGGATGTTGTCCGAAAGGGTGCAATGTGTGCCTTAAATCAGTAGCCAGTAAATAGTGCAACTTCTCCCATAGCCAGGAACTATTTATGGGTGGGAATGGACCTTCTTGCTATTACAGCTCATAATATGCTTGAGGAATTTTTGCTTCCATTCCCATAATCTTGGGCATGGTAGGTTTGGAAATCCTAGTGTACAAGGGAAGAATACTCCCACTAGGAAACAAGGTCATGGGTATGATGAATGGGAAGTAGAGACTACTTCATGGCCTTTTTTGACTTCTTCATGACACTAAACCAGTAGGCAAAGAAGAAAATCACTGTATTGGACTAGGTAGTTGAGTCTAATTTTAGGGGGGAATTGGGTTGTTGTTACAAAATGGAACTGAGAGGATTATGCTTACAGTCCAGGGGCATCACAGTTTGGCAAGGGAGTAACAAGAGGCACTCTCTATTATTACTCTCTTGCCCAATTGTTCTCATCAACTGAAAACTGTAACAACCCAATGAAGAACCACAGGACTCAGATTCTTCAGGAATAAAGAAAGGTTTGTTACACCCAACCAGGTAAAGAATCTCATCCATCCAGGTGTTGGCAGTTGGTAAGGGAAGCACAGAATAAGAGAGAAAAGGCAGCCATTGTTAACAATTTACTTTCATTAATAGTTACACAGGAGAAAAATATAATGCTGTGTTTTATGTTCCTCCCCCCCCCAACTCCACCACATTTTAATGAATAATATCAGTAGTGGCTAATATTTTAGGTGGAATATAATCAAAATGACATCACCCCGCAAGGATGGAGACATGGAATTTTCATTCAGAAGGACAAACACGGATGCTGAGGTGCAAAAGAGGTGGGCAGTAAGGTATCTTTTATTGGTCCCTGCAGCTCTACTCTCCACCCTTCTTTAACTGGCTCTGTGCTCCAGGAGGCTGACTTACACGGGCTATATCAATGAGATCCCATGACTTCTGATTTCCAGTTGGGTTCAGCTAATGAGGAACCAGGATAGGTGATCAGAAGAAAGGAGGGAAGTAAGATCTAGGTATGTGTTCCCTGAAATGTCAACTCAGGCTGACTGTGACCATGCTCAGCTCAAGGTGGCTTTCTCTACACAATTTTCACCTTCATAGTCCCTTCAGACCTAGAAGTGGCTAATTGTTACTAGCTCTGATTTATTGCAGTATCCCCTGTGGTTCTCCTACACTCGGCCAACACCTTTGTAAGTAGCCCTTTTGTAAATAGACCCCTAAAATTATTTTCATTTGTGAGTGACATCTGTTAAATGAGTGGATCTCTGATAACATCTTCTAAGGCAGTATAGCCTACTATTTATGGCTGAGTGGGTATGTGCCAGATATCTACAGGCAGGTTTCTAAGTTTGTCATGTGCATATATGGACATATATTGGGGGTAATCAAACTTTGTGCTGTTAGTTGATTGCACTCATCTTTAGAATTTGATTGATAAAGATTTGTGCAATATTATAAAGAACAATTGGGCTTATAGAAGCCATTCATATTGGATTCTTAGTTAAGCCTAGAAATTTTGGCCATCAGGCAGGAGCAGTAACTAATGGCCATAAAATGTCTTTTTAAAAGTTTCAAAATTTGGGTTGATATTTATTCTATTTTTGTCTTGTTTTGTTTACTGAAATATTGAGATTATTTTGAGTTATACTAGGTCATGAATTTTATTCACTGGTTTCCCTCCTGTTCATTTGTGATAGATGTAATGGGGTTTTAACTATGGTTCTTCACTTTCTTTTAAGTTTGTTGCACTGGTAAAATCTTTATCCTAGTGAAAAGTCTATAATGAAGGAAAACATGTTCTTGTGGATTATATCTGAAGATCTAGATAAATTAATCCTGTGAAGTTTGAGATAGGGAGAAAATGGGATACATCTTAAAAACAAAATTGGGTAAACTAATTGACTAGAGATTAGGATGTGGAGTAGATTGGTTGAAAATGAGGTATACTGATAACTAAATACTTAAGTTAGTGTCCATTTTTGTAACTTTACAGTACTGTTTTGATCACTAGAGCTTTGTAATATAACTTGAAGTCTGGAGTTGTGATGCCCCCCACCCCCCCAGCCTTGCTTTGCTTTTTCATCATTGCTTTGGCTATTCAGGGTTTTTTTGTGCTTCCACTACAAATTTTAGGATGGTTTGTTCAAGCTCTGTGAAAAACGCTATTGGTATTTTGATAGGGGTTGCATTAAATGTGTAGATTGCGTTGGGTATTATAGATATTTTAACAATATTTGTTCTTCTGATGCATTAGCATGGAATGTCTTTCCATTTCTTTGTGTCCTTTTCAATTTCTTTCATCAGTGTTTTACAGTATTCAAAATACAGGTATTTTACTTCTTTGGTTAGGTTTATTCCTAGGTATCTTATGGGTTTTGGTGCAATAGTAACTGAGATTGATTCCTTAATTTCTCTTTCTGCTGTTTCATTATTGATGTGTAGAAATGCAACAGATGTCTGTACATTGATTTTGTGTCCTGCAACTTAGCTGAATTCATATATCAGTTCTAGCAGTTTTTTGGTGGAGTCTTTCAGGTTTTCTATATATAGCATTAGGTCATCTGCAAACAGTGTAAGTTTTACTTCTTCCTCACCAATTTGGATGCCATTTTTTTTCTTTTAGTTATCTGATTGCTGAGCATATGGCTTCCTGTACTATGTTACATAACAGCAGCAAGAGTGGACATCCCTGTCTTGTTCCTGACCTTAGAGGAAAAGCTTTTATTTTTTCCCATTTAGGGTGATATTAGTTGTAGGTTTTTTCCTATATGGTCTTTATTATGTTGAGGTATGCTCCCTCTAACTGTACTTTGTTGAGGGTTTTTATCATGAATGGATGCTGTATTTTGTCAAATTCTTTTTCTGCACCTGTTGAAAGGATCACATGGTTCTTATCCTTTATTAATTTGATGTATCACATTGTTTTGTGAATATTGAACCACCCTTGCAACCCAGGAATAAAACCTACCTAATCATGATGAATGATTTTTTAAATGTATTGTTGGATTCGGTTTATTAGCATTTTATTGAGAATTTTTGTATTCATGTTCATCAGGAATATTGGCCTGTAGTTCTCTTTATTAGTGGAGATTTTATCTGGTTTTGCTCTCAGGGTAGTGCTGTCCTTATAGAATGGATTTGGACGTTTTCCTTCTCTTGCTATTTTTTTTTTTTAATAGTTTGAGAAGAATAAGTAGTAACTTTTCTTTAAATGTTTGGTAGAATTTGCCTGTGAAGCCATCTGGTCCTGGACTTTTGTTTGTTGGGAGACTTTTGATCACTGATTCAATTTCTTTGCTGGTTATGGGTCTCTCAGATTTTCTATTTCTTCCTGTTTCAGTGTTGGTCATTTAGATATTTCTAGGAATTTATCCATTTCTTCTAGGTTGTCCAATTTGCTGGCACATAATTTTCATAATATTCTCTCACAATTGTTTGTATTTTTGTAGTCTTGGTTGTTATTCCTTTCTCATTTGTGATTTTATTTATTCGAATCTTTTTTTTTCTTGATAAGTGTGGCTAGAGGTTTATCAATTTTATTGACTTTTTTAAAGAGCCAACTCCAAGTTTCATTGATATGTTCTATTTTTTTTTCTTTTAAATTTCTATATTATGTCCTTCTTTCTGTTCAAGTTTTGTTTCTTGTTATTTTTCTAGCTCTTTTAGGTATATAATCTCTTCTGTTTATAGCAGTCTATATTAAGTTGATGATCATTTATGTTTGAACCCATTATTTTCTCATCTCCTCCCCCACATTCTAGATATATACTTTTGGTGAGTTCCTTTACTGATTTTTTACAGAAATCTTCATCTTACTGCTTTTGTGTTTCTTACCGTCATGCCATCAATTTTGTCTCTCCTTCCCACTCAAAGTATCCCTTTTAATATTTCTTGCAGGACTGATTTAGTGGTCGTGATCTCCTTTAGTTTTTGTGCTTAGGAAATTCTTTCTTTCTCCTGCTATTCTAAATGATAACTTTGCTGGATAGAGTATTCTTGGCTGCAGATTTTTTCCATTCAGCACTTTGAATATATAATGCCCTTCCCTTCTGGCTTACAATGTTTCTGTTGAGAAATCTCTCACTAGCCCTATGGGTTTTCCCTTGTAATTTACTGACTTCTTTTGTCTCATTGCTTTTAAGATTTTTTTTTCTGTGTCACTGAATTTTGCAAATTTAATTATAGTATGTATTGGTGTTGGCCTGCTTTTGTTGATTTTGATAGTTCTCTGTGACTAGTGGATGTGTTTCATTCCTTATATTAGGTAAGTTTTCAGCTATTATTTCTTAAAATATTTATCTGCTCTCTTTTCCTTCTTTTCTTCTGGTACTCCTATAATATGAATGTTATCACATTAGATGGAGTCACTAAGTTCCCTAAGTCTATTCTTGTTCTGCATAATTTTTCTCTCTTTTGTTCAAATTCATTACTTTCCATTTCTTTGTCTTCCAGGTCATTAATTCATTCCTCTGGTTTTTCCACTCTTTTGTCCATTGCATCAATTGTGTTTCTGATCTCATTTATTGCACTCTTTATCTCTGATGCTTTTTAACTTTTTTATCTCTGTGGTAAGGCTATCCTTGATGTCTTCCATTCTTTTCCAAAGTCCAGTGAATATTCTTATGATCATTGCTTTAATCCTCCATCAGTCATGTTACTTACATCTGTTGCCCTTAGATCTCTGGCTGTGGCCATCTCTCGTTCTTTCATTTGGGGTAAATATCTCCATCGTGGCATTTTGTCTAAATGTCTGCCTTCTTCTGTGTTAGAAAAGCCACTTACGTCTCTTGCTCCTGGAAGTAATGGCCTTATGAAGAAGAGGTCATGTACTGCCCAGGGCCTGGTGCTTCAGGGAGTGTCTCTGGTGTGCGCTATGTGTGCTCTGCTGTTATGTTCTAGCTGCTTTATCCTGCAGGCCAGTGTACTTCAGGAGCTCTTCTTGCCTGCTGTGGGCAGTGTTTGGTCCCTGGCCTGAATGTGGTGAGCTTTAACTAGGTGTGTTTTGATCTGCTTGTGAAATGAAACCTGTCACCACCACCACCACCTGAACTGAAGCCCTGCAAAATTCTCTGGTCATGAGATGTGGTTTGGGCAGGGGTTTGTGCTAGTCTCCTGGGGGAGGGGCCTGGCACACTGGCACTGTGGTAAGTTTGACTGAGAAGGGAAGTTCTACTACAGCACAGGGTATGGAGCTTAGTAATCAATTTAGGCAGCCATTGTCCAAGCTGCACAGCTTTCTGTAGGTGGCATTGTGTTTATGTTGTGGGGTGGGAGAAAGAAATGGTGCTGGCCAGCTCCTTTGTTGCTGGAGAGGTGTCTCCCTGAAAGCTGCCTCTCAGTGATAGTCTCTGACAAGACCAAATAATCTCCCCACTGTGTGCCCAAGGCACTCTTCTCCTCACTTTTTCCATGCTGTATGCCCCCATTTTTGGCCTGCCTTCTCTTCAAGAACAGCACAGCGCCCTCTAGGCACTATCCCAGCCAAGCCCTCTGACTTTTAAAACAGGCTTTAAGCCCCAGTGGTTGTAAGCACTCACAAAATTCATCCCCTCTTGTTTTTTCGAGCCAATGGCTATGAGGAAATGGCTGTGTGCTCCTCTCTCTCCCTCTCTTTCTCTTTCTCTCTCATCCTTCTCTGTGACCATGGCTTCCTCCCCTGCACAGTAGCCAGGATCCCTTTATCGCATAAAGCATGTCTCTGCACTTACTACCTTCTTCAATAATGCCTCTTCTCTCCCTTTGGTTTTGTAATTTGTTCTGTCAGTCTTCAGGTTGATTTCTGGGATATTTAGGATGATTTCATAGTTATCTAGTTGTATTTGTGGGACGAGGTGAGCCGAGGTTCCTCCTACTTCACTGCCATCTTCCTGTCCCTAAGCTTATTTTAAATGTATGCAACAACAGTCCTGACATAAAGTTGGGGATGAGATCATATACAAAGTTCCTTTTTTTAGTGTGAGACTTGATTGCCTATGGTAGTCCTTCAGAGAATAAGTGGGGATCTTTGGTCACATTATGTATTTAAATCCTCAAAGGAAAGGGTATGGCAACAGGTAGAAACCTTTAATTTTTAGTATAAACAAAACTTCTAGAGATATCCTTTAGAGTTGTTTCTGTGAAACAGGATTTTTGTAAAAGTACTACATACTCTGACTCCTTTAGTAAAAATAAATAAGTAAATAAAAGCTTTCCTGAGTTGTCAGCATTATTGTTTCATGTTCTTTGATGCAATTCCACAAGAGTCTAAAACTATCAGGGGATAGTCTGAATGACAGTAACACTAACTTCATAGTCTGTGGGCCTGTCACTCAGCAGGATGTACAAACTAAATGCAGAGACTCAAACTATCCAGGATTTTCTCCTTGCATGGATTAAACCTGGCTTTTACAAAGTCATATTTTCATTAGCTATTCTTAGATAGTATTATTACTAAAATTATCTGATCAAGATTTTTTGAAAAATGAAATCTGTAAATATTTGATGACTTACTATAACCATTTCAAGTGATACAAGTGGTTGTTTTAATGGTTAATAAGTTGATTTCTATTTCTATTTTGTGAATTTCCATAGAGCTATAGCGTTCTAAATTCTCAGTAAGATAGGAGAGTGCGTGATCATTTCACAGTATGTAAGGTAATTTCATAAACTTCATTACAGCTCAAATGCGAGGAAAAAATGATTTACTTTCTTCCCATGAGCAACAAGTTGCTAAAAATAACCAGCAATTAGATCATTTATAATGGCAACTTTACTAATAATGATAATCATTTAATTTTAGTAAACAGTTTCTGGGAAAAGACATCTGAAAAATACTATGTAGAATTCTTGATTATACCGTTCAAAGTAGTAGCTTATTGGGGCAACTGGGTGGCACAGCGGTTAAACGTCTGCCTTCGGCTCAGGGCGTGATCCCGGCGTTATGGGATCGAGCCCCACATCAGGTTCCTGGCTGTCTCTATCTCTGTCAAATAAATAAATAAAATCTTTTAAAAAAAACACAAAGTAGTAGCTTATTGGAGGGAATATTACCATATCCAAGCTCTCCTTAAAATTCTATTCTTGCCAAGTTTCTGAGCACAAAGTCATACTCATATTGTATCATTGTTATCAGCCTCCATCACAAAAACTTATCCAACTTCCTCTTGTGAATCCTTATTTGAACATTTTTACATCCAGCAAATATTTATTTATTTATTTTTAAAGCAGTGCAAGTCATATTAATGATGTCGGGCATATCTATGAAATGTGGTGTTTCTCTGGTTCTAGCAGAGACTTGGTATGATGTGCCAGATTTTCTTTCACTTTACCTTGGTGTAAATGTTCTTGATACATGCTACAAAATGGATGGACCTTGAAAATACTGTTACATTAATGAAACCAGACACAAAAGACCATAAATTGTAAACTTTCGTTTATATGATATTTCCACAACAGGATTATCTATAGAGACAGAAATAAGAAGTCGAATTATATGGTATGTGAATTATATCTCAAAAAACTGTTTAAAAAGTGAGACAGTTGGGGCACCTGGGTGGCACAGCGGTTAAGCGTCTGCCTTCCGCTCAGGGCGTGATCCCGGCATTATGGGATCTAGCCCCACATCAGGCTCCTCCGCTATGAGCCTGCTTCTTCCTCTCCCACTCCCCCTGCTTGTGTTCCTTCTCTCGCTGGCTGTCTCTCTCTGTCAAATAAATAAATAAAATCTAAAAAAAAAGAAATACTGGTGAGTAGTACTAATGACTTCGCTGGCTGTCTCTATCTCTGTCTAATAAATAAAAATAAAATCTTTAAAAAGAAAAGTGAGACAGTTGACCCTTGCACAGCATGGGTTTGAACTGTAAATGTCTGCTTATACACAGACTTTCCTTGGTAAATACAGTGCAGTACTGTAAATGTATTTTCTCTTCCTTATGCTTTTCTTAATAACATCTTCTTTTACTTTATTGTAAGAATACAGTATAAAATACATATGAGATAAAAAATATGTTAATCGACTATTCATGTTATGAGTAAGGCTTCTGGTCAACAGTAGGTTATTACTAGTTAAGTTTTGGGGGAGTCAAAAGTAAAAAGTTATACACAAATTTTTGACTGCACAGTGGTTGGTGCCACTAACCCCAGGTTGTTCAAGGTCAACTGTACATAGTGTTGCATTGCATTCACTCACATTCTCCAATCTCCAAGGGCCTGACCAATTAACTCAATTCAATGAAAGTCATGAGGCATCTGCCATATGCAATACACTGCATACCATCATTGCAAGAAATAAAAGATGAAACAGCCTCTACCTTTAAGGAGATTACAACACAGTAGGGGGTTGGTGATATAGTAATAACTATAGTGATGATGGTAATGATGATGATGATGATGATGATGATGATGATGATGGTGATGGTAGGAGGAGGAAGAAAAAGGAGAAATAATATTCACTAAGCATTTACTATATGCCAGGAATTGTGTTAAATGCTTTGAATGTTATTATGTCTTACTCTCATAACAATCCTAGAGATATACACTATTATTTTTCTGACTTTGTATCTAAGGAAATTGAGGCACAAAGATGTGAACTAAGGGTCATGTATCAAGAAATGGAAGAGTGAGAATTTCGACGTAGTGCTTAATCAAAAGTCAGTGCTTTAAACAACTAGAGTCCATAAATACCTAAATTATATAATACAAGATAGATTGAGGTGTTATGAAAGAATCAAGTAAAAGTGATTGAGCCGTTTGAAGTACACATCCTGTTTGCAGCTCAAGAAAGATTAGGAAAGTCAGTCCAGTTCTAAAATACATAGGTATTTTTGAATGTCTGACTACAATTTTCATAACTTATAAAGTAGCTACAAACCTACAATTTTTTTTGTAAAATAATTATGATCAAACAGAAAATGACTACAGTTATAATGTGCAACTTTCAAAGGTGCAACTTTCTTCTCAGATAAAGTTATAATAAACAAAGAAATTATTACAAGATACAAAAGATACCCACATTTTATTCCCTCTTCTTAATTCCAATCTAATCCCTTGTCTTCAGCCTGAGATCTTTCAAATTTTTTTTGTGCTCACAATTACATTCCTAAACTAGATTGTATTGATTTTCCCCCTCTCCTATCTACTTTCTTATTGATTTTCCCACTGTTTCTCTTCCCATAGTCAAAATTAGTTGAATATCATGGCTAAAGCTATTCCTTTTTTTTTTTTTGAAGTTTTTATTTTAAATCCAAATCCAGTTAGTTAACATACAGTGTTATATTAGTTTCAGGTATACAACATAGTAATTAAAAACTTCCATACATCACCCTGTGCTCATCACAAGTATACTCCTTAATCCCCATAACTTATTTAAACATTCCCCCCACCCACCTCCCTTCCAGTAGCCATCAATTTGTTCTCTGTAATTAAGAGGCTACTTCTTGGTTTGCCTCTTCACCCCCCCCCTTTGCTCATTTGCTTTGTTTCTCAAATTCCACATATGAGTGAAGTCATATGGGTGTCTTTCTCTGACCAGCTTATTTCACTTAGCATAATACTCTCCAGCTCCATCCATGTCATTGCAAATGGCAAGATCTCATTCTTTTTTGTGGCTGAGTAATATTCCATTATATATACTATATATGGAATATTATGGAGTAATTATATATAATATATGGCACACACACACACACACCCCACGTCTTCTTTATCCATTCATCAGTTGATGGACACTTGGGCGTTTCCATAATTTAGCTACTACAGATAATGCTGCTATAAACATTTGGGTACATATGTCCCTTTGAATTAGTATTTTTGTATCCTTTGGTTAAATATGTAGTACAGCCATTGCTGGATCATAAGGTGGTTCTATTTTTAACTTTCTTATGAATCATATAAGCAAGTCATTAATAACAACTTCAGCGCTTTTCACAGAAGGGATAAATTATTTTGTTTTCAATCTGGAGGCTACATATTAAATGTTCACCCAAATCTATTTAATCTATTGTCTTCTACATATTTCCATATCACTTTACCATATCATCTCTACTTATATCTAAAAAAAATAGCATTCCTCTTCCTTATCAAGTCCCCAAGAGTGTTTTTAAAAGTTCCTTCCTGAACCTTTACTGGAATGTTATTTTGGTTATAATCAGAGAAATAAATAGTTTTACTTTCCAGACAGTCAGCATTGCTGATAAGCATAAAATGTTATGCTAGACCACCCTCTTCCTCTATTGTTACATAAAAACCAATGCAAACAAAATAACATTTCCTTCTACTATGCCATAAATGATCACCTCTGAAACAATCTGAAGAAAGATGTGATAGAAGATACATGAGTTATTTTATGTAAATAACAAAATAGACATTCTAGAATTCTATGGTATTAAGTTAGGTGATGCTGTGGTAATAAAAAAGACCCAAAACCTCAGTGGCTTAACATATAACGGTTTATTTCTTACTCTCAAAAAGTTCACTGCAAGTCCATCAGCTCTCCAGAACAGGTCCCTTATAAACAGTAACTTAGAAATACAGGCTGCATCCATCTTGTAGGTACGCCATTTGGAGTACATTGAGAGAGCTGGAAGGTCATGCAGGACATTTTGCTGCTCCAGTATTGAAATGACACATCATTTCTGTTTACAATTTCTGCCCCTCTGCTAGAAGTAGTTGAATGGCATTGCCTAACTACAAGGGGCTAGGAAGTAAATGGGAGCGCACAGATATTTGGTAAGCTGTTAATGTTTTTGCCATATTCTACAAATAATATAAGCTTTTTAAAATATTTTAATGAAAAACAATTTTGGAAAACTATGTGGATATAAAATATCCCTTAAATATATTTTTATCAGCATATATAATTTTTTTGTTTTTGTTTTTTTTTTTTTTTAGCAAACAACTAAAGTTATGAAGCTTTAAGGTGATCTAACATGACATTACATTTATAATGTTCCAAGAGCCTTTCTGAGAGATTCTGGTACTTCAGCTGCAAAAATTTAGAGAGCCAATATTTATTTACTTGTTGTTTTCTATCTTTATAATAACTTTACCTGTGATTCAAGGAAGCTGATATGAAATCACTATTAAATAGCTATTGATTCTCTCATCATGCCAAAATACTTTGTAAATATGAATTACAATTAGCACATCCTCTGTAACAGGTGTTTTTTTTTCAGGTGGTTCTTTTTGAGACATCAATTGATGACTCATATTACTCCAACATATCAATACATAAAATAAAAATAATTCTCAACTCATTTCAGCATTAGTGGTAAACAAACATGAGGCACTGAATCTTAGTAAAATATGACACAGGAAGATCAATGATGTCATTATGTCCTAAACTGAATTCCTATTTTAATTCAATACTAATGCTTAACACACTGAACTTTTAAACAGCATACTAACTAAGATTTTGGCAGTAGTTTTATGTAACAAGACACAGAGCATACAAGAGGTCTGGCACTTAACTTGCTTACAGTAAACAAGCTTCAATATGAAGGCATTAAATATTTTTTAAAAAAAAACCTTCTTTTTACATGCTAAATATTTTGTCAAGTGTGCAATTAAACCTAGTAATGAAATATAGTAAGATTAAGAAATTACAAACTTGCATCCTAACCATAAATCATATAAAAAGGATTACTAGTTGTATAGAATATCCCTGGATAATCAAAAATTAACAGTATAAAACATGCAAAATATTTCAGAATCTTTATTAATCAAAAAAATACCAGGGTTTATTTAAAATGATTCCCCTCCAAAGGGTATCAAAGTTAATTCAAATCATGTAACACTCTACTGCTAAATATTATTCAGTACTGTTGAAGTGGAGGTAAATTTCATAGAACTGGGGGCTTACTTATACCTTCTGTCTTCTTGTTCACTTGAAGCAGCATACAACATCCCAAAATTTCACTAAATAAGAAAAGAATGGCCGCCACACTGGCAAAAATAGAATGTGTAAAGATCAAAGGCACACTATTCAGCTAGCCAAAGTGATAGCAAACTCTTTTTCCCCCACAAGCCCTTTTCCCATGTAAACTAAAGTTTATTAAGAAGTAAAATAAACTAATCTCTAAAAGTAAGGATTCTGAGACATCATTAAGTCCATGCTTCAAAAGTGTCAACTACAGTTGTCTAGATATTTCTGATTATATTTTAAAGATGTGTCCAAATTAGATACTTTTAAATTAGATAATTTGGGGGGGTGGTCAAAATTATTATTTAAAACTTTTTAATTCAATTCCAAATGTTTTAACCACTAGTATGAACAACAGGGTTTTAGCTCTCAGAAGAATTAACCACTGGAAGGGAAAACACACAAACAAAATTATATATTTATGCTGCAGGCAACGATTATGGCCCTTTCTGGCACAGTGGCATATGACTGGCACTCAGTTCAGGAATAATTCTACAAACACAGGGAAATTCATGCATTTTGGTAAATATGCCCTAACATTCGCAGTTTAAATTTCCCTAAATCCTTGCTTTTTAAACTAGGAAAATCTTAATTTTTTTCTTGTTATCCTGACTTGTGACTTGAACCTGACTTCTTTTTCTTCTTCTTACTATGTTTCTTGCGCTGTTTCTTCTTCTTTTTCTTTGCTTTTTCTCGCTCTTCATGTCTTCTCTTCTTTTTTGCTTGCACTTCCTCTTCATAATCTGATTCTGATGGGGACTCTGATGATGAGGGTTTATCTTCAGGATAAGTCTTCTTTCTTTTTTTGCTGAGACTTCTAATATACTTTTCTTTCTCTGTTTCATCCTTTGACTTCTTTTTCTTTTTCACAGATTCCTTGCTTTCTGATTCAGATTCATATGTAGAGCTTTCTGATGATTTGTATGAATCGTTCTTTTTTTTCTTTCTCTTTTTTCCTTGTTTCTTTTCCTCATTCTCAGAATCTGAACTGCTTGAAGAATCAGAGCTTGATGAAGAAGAAGATGAGGACCTTGGACAAGATTTCTTCTTTTTCTTTTTCTTTTTTTCTTTTTTTTTAGAAGAGCTCTCATTTCCACTCAATAATTTCTCCCTACTTTTTTCTAATTCTTTTTTCCAATTCTCATTCATTTTTTCTTCAAATTCAGCTAATGCCTTGGAGCCTTTCTTTTTATTTTCTAATTGTTTCTTCACTTCTTCCCAGGTGGGCCTTGGTCGATTCAGATAATCTTGTATTGTTGGGCCTGTAGATTGAGTTGGGCCCCTCCATCTGGCCATTGCTATAGGATTCATATAGGCCACTCGATTATCCCGCTTCCCCATGGTGCCTGATGGTTCCAAGAACAGACTCTCAATGCTAAGAAGAATAAAGATAAACCCTCCTTTGGTTCTTCACCTGCTGGTAAATCAAGCAGGTTCCATTCTGTTAGAGAAGCAGAAGGAATGGTTACAAAACGCCTTTAATATAAGACAAAATAAACACATACACTTAATTGCTCACCATCTATCAGATAGTACAGTAGAAATTTTCCAAATCTTAGACCTTGGAAACAAAGAATAGACACATTTAAGACTTTTGCATACTTAAGATATTGTGGTATGAATATAACAAAGTATTTTATATACCTCATGTAAGGTTCAGACTTACCTAAATCTTTTAAACAAATATTTCCTTTTATATTATATGATACTGTTTTTCTTTCATTCGGCCTTATATAGTATAAAAAGAGAGAAATTTCTATAGCTAAATTCTGTATGAGGCAGATCTCCTCCAACTTAAGAAAGTGCAGCACAACCCACTCCACTCTGACAGTAACCTAGGAGTTGTACCTGAAAAATCCTCTCCCTCAAGTCTCACATCTAATCCATTACTATAACCTGCTGTTTAAGCCTTGACAATAGGACTCATATCCATTCACTTTTCTGCAAATATACTGTCACCAATTCAGTACAGGCACTATCAACTCTCACTTAGACTATTAATCTCTAGTATCAAATAAGTGTTATCTGCCAGGGACTGCTTAGTGTTTTGTAACAGATGATGTCATTCAATCTCTAGACTAATTCTATGAGGATGATTCTATTATTATCCCTATTTCACAGATGAAGAAACTGAGTTTTACAGAATTTGAGTAACTTGCCTAAATTAACAGCTAATAAATGTCCAAACTAGGATTTAAACCAAGGCAGCCTGATTCCAAACGCTGAACACCTAACATAACACTATATTGCCTCTTTACATCAACCTCTTAATTGATACCCTTATTTCTACCCTTACTCTCTTCCATTCCAGCTCCACACTACAACCAATAGGTGTTAAAATACTACAGTGGCTTTATATTTTAATGAGAGTCATTTCCAGGCTCCTATAAAGGACCTATACCATCTGTCCTGCTTCCTTCTCTTACTTTTTTTTTTCATTGTTGAAAGAGTATTTATTTAACAGAGAGAGAGAGCAAGAGCACATAAGTAGGTAGGGCAGCAGGCAGAGCGCTAGACAGAGTGGTAGGCAGAGGGAAAGGGAGAAGCAGACACCCCACTGAGCAGAGAGCCTGATGTGTGGCTCAATCCCAGGACCCTGGGATCATGACCTGAGCCAAAGGCAGACACTTAACCGACTGAGCCACGCACGTGCCTCTCTCTCTTACTTTCATCACCCCTTTTCTCAATTCTATCTTTTCTTATCTTCTCTTGGTTCTGGAACATGATAAGCTCCAAGCTTAGCCATCCTGGCCCGTGTTACACCATTCCTCAGGTCACAGTTTGTTTGTTTGTTTGTATTTATTTATTGATGCAATTAATTAATTAACTTATTTTTAGAGAGGGGGAGGGCCAGAGGGAGAGAGAGAATCTTTTTTTTTTTTTATTATGTTATGTTGGTCACTACACAGCACATCCCTAGTTTTTGATGTAAAGTTCCATGATTCATTACTTGCATATAACACCCAGTGCACTGAGCAATACGTGCCCTCCTTAATACCCACCACCAGCCTATCCCATTCCCCCACCCCCCTACCCTCTGAAGCCCTCAGTTTGTTTCCCAGAGTCCACAGTCTTTCATGGTTCATTTTGCCTTCTGTTAACCGCCCCCATTCTTCTTCCCTTTCTTCTCCTACCAATCTTCCTACTTCTGTTCCATAAAATGAGTGAAACCATATGATAATTGTCTTTCT
The DNA here is from genome assembly GCF_017311325.1 of Ursus maritimus. Lineage (NCBI taxonomy): Eukaryota > Metazoa > Chordata > Mammalia > Carnivora > Ursidae > Ursus > Ursus maritimus. The sequence goes on from NW_024423319.1 coordinate 52,631,910, forward strand.
CTGCTTGACTTATTTCGCTTAGTGTTATCTCCTCCAGTCCCATCCATGTTGCAGCAAATGTTGAGAAATTGTTCTTTTTGGTGCCTGAGTAATATTCTATTGTATATATGGACCACATCTTCTTAATCCAGTCATCTGTTGAAGGGCATCTTGGCTCCTTCCACGATTTAGCTATTGTGGACAATGCTGCTATGAACATTGGGGTGCATAAGGCCCTTCTCTTCACTACGTCTGTATCTTTGGGGTAAATACCCAGTAGTGCAATGGCTGGGTCATAGGGTAGCTCAATTTTTAACTTTTTAAGGGACCTCCACACTGTTTTCCAGAGTGGCTGTACCAACTTGCATTCCCACCAACAATGTAGGAGGGATCCCCTTTCTCCACATCCTCTCCAACAATTGTTGTTTCTTGCCTTGTCAATTTTTGCCATTCTAACTGCCATGAGGTGGTATCTCAGTGTGGTTTTGATTTGAATTTCTCTGATGGCTAATGATTTTGAACATTTTTTCATGTGTCTGTTAGCCATTTGTATGTCTTCATTGGAAAAGTGTCTGTTCATATCTTCTGCCCATTTTTTGATTTGTTTATTTGTTTCTCGTGTATTGAGTTTGAGAAGTTCTTTGTAGATCTTGGATACCAGTCCTTTATCTGTAGTGTCATTTGCAAATATCTTCTCCCATTCCGTGGGCTGCCTCTTAGTTTTTCTGACTGTTTCCTTGGATGTGCAGAAACTTTTAATCTTGATGAAGTCCCATAAATTCATTTTATCTTTTGTTTCTCTTGCCTTTGGGGATGTGTCATGAAAAAGGTTGCTTTGGCCGATGTCGTAGAGGTTGCTGCCTATGTTCTCCTCTAGAATTTTGATGGATTCCTGTCTCACATCGAGGTCTTTCATCCATTTGGAGTTTATTTTTGTGTATGGTGTGAGAGAGTGGTCAAGTTTCATTCTTTTGCATGTAGCTGTCCAATTTTCCCAGCACCATTTATTGAAGAGACTGTCTTTTTCCCACCGGATGTTTTTTCCTGCTTTATCAAATATTAGTTGCCCAAAGAGCCGAGGGTCCATTTCTGGGCTCTCTATTCTGTTCCATTGGTCTATGTGTCTGTTTTTGTGCCAGTACCATGCTGTCTTTGTGATCACAGCTTTGTAGTACAGCTCGAAATCCGGCATTGTGATGCCCCCAGCTTTGTTTTTCCTTTTCAACAGTTCCTTGGAGATTCGGGGCCTTTTCTGTTTCCATACAAATTTAAGGACTGTTTGTTCCAGTTCTTTGAAAAATGTCCTTGGTATTTTGATCGGGATAGCATTGAAAGTGTAGATTGCTCTGGGTAGCATGGACATTTTAACTATGTTAATTCTTCCGATCCATGAGCATGGAATATCTTTCCATCTTTTTATGTCTTCCTCAATGTCTTTCAAGAGTGATTTATAGTTTCTAGAATATAGGTCCTTTACGTCTCTGGTTAAGTTAATTCCAAGGTAACGTATGGTTTTTGGTGCTATTGTAAATGGGATGGATTCCCTAATTTCTCTTTCTTCGGTCTCGTTATTCGTGTATAGAAATGCAACTGATTTCTGAGCATTGATTTTGTATCCCGCCACGTTACTGAATTGCTCTATAACTTCTAATAGTTTGGGAGTGGCTTCTTTTGGGTTTTCCATATAGAGTATCATGTCATCTGCAAAGAGAGACATTTTGACTTCTTCTTTGCCAATTTGAATACCTTTGATCCCTTTTTGTCGTCTGATTGCTGTTGCAAGGACTTCTAGTACTATGTTGAATAATAGTGGCGAGAGTGGGCATCCTTGTCGTGTTCCTGATCTTAAGGGAAAGGCTTCCAGCTTTTCCCCATTGAGAATAATATTTGCAGTAGGCTTTTCATAGATGGCTTTTATGAGATTGAGAAATGTACCCTCTCTTCCTACACTCTGAAGGGTTTTAATCAGGAAAGGATGCTGTATTTTGTCAAATGCTTTTTCGGCATCGATTGAGAGGATCATATGGTTCTTGAGTCTTTTCTTGTTGATATGATGTATCACGCTGATTGATTTGCGAATATTGAACCACGCTTGCATCCCAGGTATGAATCCCACTTGATCGTGATGGATAATCCTTTTAATGTACTGTTGAATCCTATTGGGAAGGATCTTGTTGAGAATTTTGGCATCCATATTCATGAGGGATATTGGTCTGTAATACTCCTTTTTGATGGGGTCTTTGCCTGGTTTGGGGATCAAGGTAATATTGGCCTCATAGAATGAGTTTGGTAGCTTTCCTTCTGTTTCTATTTTTTGAAATAGCTTTAGTTGAATAGGTATTATTTCTTCCTTGAATGTTTGGTTGAATTCCCCAGGAATACCATCCAGGCCTGGAGTTTTGTATTTCGGGAGGTTTTTGATCACTGCTTCAGTCTCTTCATAATTAATCGGTCTGTTTAAAAAATCAATTTCTTACTGTTTCAGTCTTGGTAGTTTATAGGTTTCCAGTAAGTCATCCATTTCTTCCAGATTATTTAATTTATTGGCATAAAGCTGTTGATAGTTTTTAAAGATCCTTCCTATTTCATTGGTGTTGGTTGTGACCTCTCCCTTTTCATTCATAATTTTGTTAATTTGGGTCTTTTCTCTATTCTTTTGAATAAGTCTTGCCAGTGGCTTATCGATTTTATTTATTCTTCCAAAGAACCAACTTCTAGTTCAGTTGATCTGCTCTCCTGTGCTCCTGGTTCCTAATTCATTGATCTCTGCTCTTCTTGATCAACTCCTTTCTCGTACATAGATTAGCTCTATTCATCTGTTCCTATTCCAGCTTCTTGAGGTGAGAATATAAAAACTGCATTTTAGATTTTTCTATTCTTTTGAGTGAGGCTTGGATGGCTATGTACTTTCCCCTTAGGACTGCCTTTGCAGTGTCCCATAGGTTTCGGACCGTTGTGTTTTCATTCTCGTTGGTCTCCATAAATTGTTTAAATTGATTTTTTATTTCCTGATGTAGCAAATCATACTTCAGCAGGATGGTTCTTAGTTTCCAAGTGTTTGAGTTTCTTCCAAATTTTTCCTTGTGGTTGAGTTCCAATTTCAAAGCGTTGTGGTCGGAGAATATGCAGGGAATAATTTCAGTTTCTTGGTATCGGTTGAGACCTGTTTTGTGACCCAGAACATGATCTATTCTGGAGAATGTTCCATCTGCATTAGAATAGAATGAGTATTCTTTTGTTATGGGGTGTAGTGTTCTATATATATCTATGAGATCCATCTGGTCTAGTATGGCATTCAAAGGTCTTTCTTTGTTGATGTTCTGCTTAGGTGATCTGTCTATTGCTAAGAGTGGAGTGTTGAGGTCTCCTACTATTAATGTATTTTTATCTATATGTCTCTTTATTCTGTTTAAGAGTTGGCTTGTGTATCTTGCTGCTCCCCTGTTGGGGGCATAGATATTTATAATTGTCATATCCACTTGTTGGATACATCCTTTAAGAATAATATAGTGTCCTTCTGTAGCTCTAACTACAGTCTTTAGTTTAAAATCCAATCTGTCTGATATGAGAATTGCTACTCCAGCTTTCTTTTGAGGTCCATTGGCATGAAAGATGGTATTCCATCCCTTTACTTTCACTCTGGATGTATCTTTAGGTTCAAAAAGAGTCTCTGTAGACAGCAAATGGATGGGTCATGTCTTTTTCTCCAATCTGCAATCCCGTTGTGTTTTATGGGAGCATTTAGGCCATTCACATTGAGAGGGATTATTGAGTAATACGATTTTAATGATGTCATGTTGCCTGTAAAGTCTTTGTTTCTATAGATTGTAAATTTCTGTTCTGTATCACTCTTGGGGCCTTTTTACTTTTATAGAACCCCCCTTAATATCTCCTGTAGGGCTGGTTTCGTGGTTTCAAAATTGGTCAATGACTGGCGATTCTTGAAGGTCCTTATCTCTCCATCCATTCTGAATGACAGCCTTGCTGGATAAAGGATCCTTGGCTGCATGTTTTTCTATGAAAGAGCTTTAAATATGTCCCCCCAACCCTTTCTCTCCTTCCAGGTCTGTGTAGACAGGTCTGATGTAATTCTGATACATTTGCCTTGGTACGTGAGAAATTTCTTTGCCCTGGCTGCTTTCCATACTGTATCCTTGGATCTAATATTTGCAAATTGCACTATGATGTGGCGTGGCATAGGTTTGTCGTGGTTGAGCTTGGGAGGGGTCCTCCACCTCTGTTTTTCTCCACCCCCTCGGGGATGCTGATGATTCTGACATTGGAGCGTTTCATTGAGTCAGTAATCTCCCGTGACGTACATTCTTGAGATTGGATTTTTTTAGCCACGTTTCTGTTTTAGCTTTCTCTTCTATCATCCCATCCTCCAATTCACTAATTCGTTCT
>NW_024423319.1:52636316-52638908 GCF_017311325.1 Ursus maritimus
TTCTGCCTCATTTACGCTGGCTGTCAGAGCATCTAGTTTTGACTGCATTTGATTCATAGCATTTTTAATTTCTGCCAAGTTCGCTCTCATTTCTGCCCTTAGAGATTCTATATTCTTGTTAATATTTTCATTAAGTTTTTTCAAGCCTACACATCCTCTTGACCATTGTTAGTCTGAACTCCATTTCTGATAATTTGGTTATATCCATATCCATCAGTTCTCTGGCAGAGGCCACAGACTCATTGTCTTTTCTTTGCTGGGGGGGATTTCTCCTTCTCGTCATTCTGATGAGGAGAGGTTCCAGGGTTGTCCAGAGCCCAAATTATTGACCAGGGCCCAGGCAGTGCACACTTGTTTTATAGGGACCTTAGGGATGTGGGCTTCTTGATTTTTCAGCCTGCCTTCTGGGGGAGGGGCCTGCCGCGCCAATACTCAGGCAACCCTGTTTGTGTAGAGTCTCCCTGTCCCCTGCGAGGGGGAATGGAGATGAGCACAATTCAAGCCGGTATTTCCGGGCTTTTGTTCTCTGGCAGCTTTCCTTGGCGGTTTTCTGTGACTCTTCTGAGAGTCAGAGCAGCAGTGGCCGTATCCTAGCCTCTGTCTCAGAACAGAGAGATAGCAGTCCGCTCTCCACTGAGCTCTCCTGACCTCTTTAACTCTGTTTGTGTTGGTGCTGCTAAAAGCCCTCAGTGTCCCGGGTTGTGCGCCCCACAGCCGCCTGCCAGCCCTCACTTCCAGGGCCAGCCTATCTCTGTCCTTTTTGTTTCTAACACCTCCAGCTGCCAGCTACAGCAAATGGATGAGTCATGTCTTTTCTCCAATCTGCAATCCCGTTTGTGTTTTTATGTAGAACATTTAGGCCATTCACATTGAGAGGATTATTGAGTATCCCCGATTTTTAATGATGTCATGTTGCCTGTAAAGTCTTTGTTTCTATAGATTGTAAATTTCTGTTCTGTATCACTCTTGGGGCCTTTTTACTTTTATAGAACCCCCTTAATATCTCCTGTAGGGCTGGTTTCGTGTGGTTTCCAAAATTGGTCAATGACTGGCGATTCTTGAAGGTCCTTATCTCTCCATCCATTCTGAATGACAGCCTTGCTGGATAAAGGATCCTTGGCTGCATGTTTTTCTATGAAAAGAGCTTTAAATATGTCCCCAACCCTTTCTCTCCTTCCAGGTCTGTGTAGACAGGTCTGATGTAATTCTGATACATTTGCCTTGGTACGTGAAAATTTCTTTGCCCTGTACTTTCCATACTGTATCCTTGGATCTAATATTTGCAAAGTGCACTATGATGTGGCGTGGCATAGGTTTGTCGTGGTTGAGCTTGGGAGGGTCCTCCACCTCTGTTTTCTCCACCCTCGGGGGGATACTGATGATTCTGACATTGGAGGCGTTTCATTGAGTCAGTAATCTCCCGTGGCCACATTCTTGAGATTGGATTTTTAGCACGTTTTCTGTTTTAGCTTTCTCTTCTATCATCCATCCTGTTCACTAATTCGTTCTTCTGCCTCATTTACGTGGCTGTCCAGAGCATCTAGTTTTGACTGCATTTGATTCATAGCATTTTTAATTTCTCTGTAAGTTCGCTCTCATTTCTGCCCTTAGAGATTCTATATTCTTGTTAATATGCTGCATTAAGTTTTCAAGCCTACACATCCTCTTGACCATTTGTTAGTCCTGAACTCCATTTCTGATAATTTGGTTATATCCATATCCATCAGTTCTCTGGCAGAGGCCACAGACTCATTGTCTTTTCTTTGCTGGGGGGATTTCTCCTTCTCGTCATTCTGATGAGGAGAGGTTCCAGGGTTGTCAGAGCCCAAATTATTGACCAGGGCCCAGGCAGTGCCACTTGTTTTTATAGGGACCTTAGGGATGTGAGGCTTCTTGATTTTCAGCCTGCCGCTTCTGGGGGAGAGGGGCCTGCCGCGCCCAATACTCAGCAGCCCTGTTTGTGTAGAGTCTCCTGTCCCCTGCGAGGGAATGGAGAGGGATGAGCACAATTCAAGCCGGTATTTCCGAGGCTTTGTTCTCTGGCAGCTTTCCTTGGCGGTTTTTCTGAAGCTCTTCCTGAGAGTCAGGCAGCAGTGGCCGTATCTAGCCTCTGTCTCAGAACAGGGCCAGACAGTCAGCTCTCACTGAGCTCTCTGACCTCTTTAACTCTGTTTGTGTTGGTGCTGCTAAAAGCCCTCAGTGTCCCGGGTTGTGCGCCCCACAGCCGCCTGCCAGCCCTCACTTCCAGGGCCAGCCTATCTCTGTCCTTTTTGTTTCTAACACCTCCAGCTGCCAGCTGCCCCCGTGCTGGAGCTCCTGAGCTCCCTGTTTCAGTGAGGTTCGGGAGCACTCCGGAGCACAGATTTTCAGTTTGGTCGCGTGCTCGCTCCTGATCTCCCGGTCTCAGTTTGGTTCCAGGGAGTGCACCGGAGCGCCGTTTTTCAGTTTGGACGCGCACGCATTCCAATGCTCATAGTCTCAGTCTGTTCTCTCGTGGGTGCCTGTCCGATTCTGGCCCGCTCCCCAAGCAGGTGAGTACCACTTTCCAGCGCCCGAGGTGGAGGCTCCCTCCCCCTTCCGTTTCTCTTCCGA
>NW_024423319.1:52638933-52667734 GCF_017311325.1 Ursus maritimus
TATCTGTGCGCGGATTCACGGCTCCCCGCTTCATACCTCAATACTCAGTCTTGGAGATGTTCATTTGTAGAGATCCAGATGTATCTTCCGGCCTCTCAGGCTGCTTCCGTGGGTTTTCCGGATGGTCTGGTATCTCTCCAGCTCGGCTCAGGGGACCAGCTGAAAAAGGGGACCCCTACTACTCCGACATCTTAACTCCTCTCTCCGAGAGACAATCTTAAGCAGGCTCCACGCCCAGAGCAGAGTCCAATGTGGGGTTTGATCTCATGACCCTGAGATCATGACCTGAGCTGAAATCAAGAGTCAATCGCTTTCCAGAGTGGCTTCACCAGCCTGCATGACCCAGCAATTGCACTACTGGGTATTTACCCAAGGTATAGATGCAGTGAAAAGAAAGGGCACATGCACAAACTGTGGAAGGAGCCTAGATGTCCTTCAACAGATGAATGGATAAAGAAGATGTGGTTCATATATACAATGGAATATTACTCAGCCATCAGAAAGGATGAATACCTACCATTTGTACTGATATGGACAGGATGGTATTATGCTAAGTGAAATAAATCAAGCACAGAAAGACAATTATCATGCTGTTTCACTCATATGTGGAACATAAAAGAATAGCACAGAGGACCACAATGGAAGGGAGGGAAAACTGAATGGGAAGAAGTCAGAAAGGGAGACAAACCATGAGATACTCTGGACTCTAGGAAACAAACTGAGGGTTACAGATGGGAGGGGTGTGGGAGGATGGGGTAACTGGGTGATGGGTATTAAGGACGGCACTCGATGTGATGAGCACTGGGTGTTATATGCAATTAATGAATCGTTGAATACTACACCAAAAACCAATGATGTACTATATGTTGGCTAACTAAACATAATAAAAATAAATAAATAAATATGGAGAATGCTTAAAAAAAAAAGTCAGACACTTAACTGACTGAGCCATCCACGGGCCCAGGTCTCAGCTTAAATGTCAATCCCTCCGAAAGGAAACTATTAGGTTGAACTAGATAATATTGCCAATTATATGGGACAGAAAGTCAAATACCAGCAATTTCATATGTATCAACTTTATATTAAAGCATGCTGCCTTTGCATCTACCCCTCATACACATTATTCTGTATCACAGATCCTTGCATCTTTTATGCACAACACTTAGCAAACTGGTGATAAAATATTTTATTTGTCTGGTTACTTATGTGTGTGTGTGTGTGTGTGTGTGTGTGTGTGTGTGTGTATCCACCACTAAATATAAGGTGAAGAAGAGTAAAGGCCATATTTAATCTTTCTTATTCACCATGGTGTTTCTAGTACCTAATATGCCATGTGGCTCACATTAAGTACTCAATAAATATTGGTTCAGTAATAAACAAATGAATGGATAGATGCATGTATGGCTCTGGGAGAAAGGGGAATTTAGAGAAGCTTCCTAGAATTGGTGATGTCTATACAGGATTTTAAAGAATAAAAGTTCACCCTGGAAATGACGACATGAAGGACATTCCAGGCAGAAAAAACAAAATGTGAAAAAGAACCCAGAAATACGAAAGAGCACCATGTGTTTAGTGTTGATGGAGCCTAAATGTCAAGAAAGCAGTGGCTGGATGTGAGGCTGCATAGACAGGAAATAGCCTGATCACAGAGCCCCTCTAAAATATATAGTTGTTAGGAAGGCAACAAAGTCTTTTAAAGAGAAGAAAAAGATGATCAGGTATATCATAGATTTTCCTGTCAGTCTCTATCCTGACTCTGACCATTTAAATCAACCAAACATACCTACTCACCATAAGCTCAATGTACAGAGATGTCTTGGTTTTGATACTTTCCTGTATTTGATTTGATGTGTTCAGGATATTATTCTCATTCCCTTTCAGTTCTGTCTAGCTCTTCTTAGGTCTTTCTGTCATATTCATTCTGACTGATACTCTATATATCTATCAGATATTATTGTTTTCCTGACCTTATCATCAAAAGCCCTTAAAAACTTAAGTTCATATTCAACTTGCTGTTTCTCTCTGCTACTGGACATTTAGAATAGCATAATCCACTCTAACTTCAGTTCCTTGAGAGCTAGTCCTGACATCATCTAGAAAGATAGGCAAAGACCAGTTCATAAAAACTTCGGGTGTGATGCTAATGATGTTGGAATTCATTCTATGAGACTTAAAGTGAAGTTAACGGAGATAATGACTGTCTTATTTATTTTTTTATAATAATTTTTTATTATATTATGTCACCATAGAGTACATCCCTAGTTTTTGATGTAAAGTTCCATGATTCATTACTTGCGTATAACACCCAGTGCACCATGAAATACATGCCCTCCTTAATACCCATCACCAGCCTATCCCATTCCCCCACCCCCCTCCCCTCTGAAGCCCTCAGTTTGTATCCCAGAGTACACAGTCTCTCATGCTTCATTCCCCCTTCTGTTTACCCCCCTTCTTCTTCCCTTTCTTCTCCTACCAATCTTCCTACTTCTTATGTTCCATAAATGAGTGAAACCATATGCTAATTGTCTTTCTCTGCTTGACTTATTTTGCTTAGGAGATAATGATAATGACTGTTTTCAACAGGAGAATGATATGGCAATGTTTGAGTGTTTATGAAACAATTTTTTATACCATGGAAGCCTGATTGGCTGCAACTAAGAATGAAGGCATTGAGATCACTGATTGCATACAAAGGCTGAGAGCAAGAAAGGACAAGACTCTGGCTTGTGAGACCAGATAAAAGGCATGCCAATGACTGAGTAATATAGGAAATGGCACAGACTTAAAGGAAAGGTCTACATTCAGTATTGGATTCATAAAGTTTGAGGTGCCTATGAGACATCTGAATGAAGCTGCACGTAGAAAATTAGATATATGGATGTTGGCATTCTTGAATGTGACCTGAGTTAGAGATGTAGGACTGGCAGTCACTGAGTGAAGGCTAAAGACATGAGAGAAAATTGAATTAGTTCGGGGAGATTTCAAATGAGAAAAGTAATTAAGTATCGGATCCAATTTAACAAGATGCAAGAGTTTTCCAGAGAGAGTGAAGCCTATAAATAAGACTTCAGAAAATTAGCTAGAATGTTAAGAGCTGGATTGCTATCAGAAAAAAAAGTAGAGGGAGGAGTTAAGATGGCGGAGGAGTAGGGGACCCCTTTTTCAGCTGGTCCCCTGAGTCGAGTTAGATAGGTACCAGACCAGCCTGAACATCCACGGAATCAGCATGAGATGCAGGAAGATACATCTGGATCTCTAAAAATGAACATCTCCAGCGCTGAGTATTGAGGTACAAAGCGGGGAGCCGTGAAACCGTGCACAGATATCGGAAGATAAACGGAAGGGGGAGGGCGCCACCGTGTTAGGGCGCCGGGAAGCGGTAGCCACCTGCACAGGGGAGCGGGTGGACTTGTGGACCAGCAACCGCGAGAGAGCAGAATGAGACCGTGAGCCGGAGAACACGTGCAACCAGACTGAAACGGAGCTCTGGTGTGCTCACTGGAACCAGACTGAGACCGGAAGCTCCGGAGTGCGCAGGGGTGGCTGGCGGCTGGCAGTGTTAGAAACACAAAGGACAGGGGTGTGCCGGCCCTGGAAGTGAAGGCTGGGATGCCGGGTGTGGGGCGCACATCCCAGGATGTTGCAGGGTTCAGCAACATCAATAGAGTTAAAGTGGCCAGAACCTCAGTGGAGAACGGTCCGCGATCCCTCTGTTCTGAGACAGAGGCTGAGATTCAGCTACTGCTGCTCTGACTCTCAGAAGAGGCACAGCAAACCGCCAGGGAATGCCGCCAGAGAACAAAAGCCCGGAAATACCGGCTCACAGTGTGCCCACCCCCATCCCCCCATCCAGGGGACACGGAGACTCTATCCAAACAGGGTTGCCTGAGTATCCGCACGACAGGCCCCTCCCCCAGAAGGCAGGCTGAAAAATCAAGAAGCCCACATCCCTAAGGTCCCTATAAAACAAGTGTGCACTGCCTGGGTCCCGGTCAATACTTTGGGCTATGGACAACCCCGCAACCTCTCCTCATCAGAATGATGAGAAGGAGAAATCCCCCCCAGCAAAGAAAAGACAATGAGTCTGTGGCCTCTGCCACAGAACTAATGGATATGGATATAACCAAATTATCAGAAATGGAATTCAGAGTAACAATGGTCAAGATAATGTGTAGACTTGAAAAAGTATTAACAAAAATGTTAATGAGAATATAGAATCTCTAAGGGCAGAAATGAAAACTAATGTGGCAGAAAGTAAAAATTCTATGAACCAAATGCAGTCAAAACTAGAGGCTCTGACGGCCAGGGTGAATGAGGCAGAAGAATGTATCTGCGAATTGGAGGATGGGTTTAGAAGAAAAAGCTAAAATAGAAACTGGGCTCAAAAAAATCCAATCTCACCAATGTAGGCTACGGGAGATTACTGACTCAATCAAACGTTTCAATGTCAGAATCATCGGCATCCCCGAGGGGGTGGAGAAGAACAGAGGTCTAGAAGAGATATTTGAACAAATTGTAGCTGAAAACTTCCCTAATCTAGCAAAGGAAACAAACATTCGTGTCCAAGAGGCAGAGAGGACCCCTCCCAAATTCAACCACGACAAACCTAAGCCACGTCACATCATAGTGCATTCGCAAATATTAGATCCAAGGATACAGTATTGAAAGCGGCCAGGGCAAAGAAATTTCTTACGTACCAAGGCAAAGGTATCAGAATTACATCAGACCTGTCTACACAGACCTGGAATGAGAGAAAGCATTGGGGGGGGGCGGCATTTTTAAAGCTCTTTCAGAGAAACATGCAGCCAAGGATCCTTTATCCAGCAAGGCTGTCATTCAGAATTGATGGAGAAATAATGACCTTCCAGAATCGCCAGTCATTGACCAATTTCGTAACCACGAAACCAGCCCTACAGGAGATATTAAGGGGGGTTCTATAAAAGTAAAAAGGCCCCAAGAGTGATACAGAACAGAAAGTCACAATCTCTAGAAACAAAGACTTTACAGGCAACATGGCATCATTAAAATCATATCTCTCAATAATCAGTCTCAATATAAATGGCCTAAATGCTCCCATAAAACACCACAGTGTTGCTGATTGGAGAAAAAGACATGACCCATCCATTTGCTGTCTACAAGAGACTCATTTTGAACCTAAAGTTACATTCAGACTGAAAGTAAAGGGATGGAATACCACCTTTCATGCCAATGGACCTCAAAAGAAAGCTGGGGTAGCAATTCTCATATCAGACAGATTGGATTTTAAACTAAAGACTGTAATTAGAGATATAGAAGGACACTATATTATTCTTAAAGGATGTATCCAACAAGTGGATATGATAATTATAAATATATATGCCCCCAACAGGGGAGCAGCAAGATACACAAGCCAACTCTTAACCAGAATAAAGAGACATATAGATAAAAATACACTAATAGTAGGAGACCTCAACACTCCACTATTGGCAATAGACAGATCACCTAAGCAAGAAATCAGCAAAGAAACAAGAGCTTTAAATGCCATAACTGATGAGTTGGACCTCATAGATATATATAGAACACTACACCCCAGAACCAAACAATACTCATTCTATTCTAATGCGCATGGAACATTCTCAAGAATAGACCATGTTCTGGGTCACAAAATGGGTCTCAACCGATACCAAAAGACTGAAATTATTCCCTGCATATTCTCAGACCACAACGCTTTGAAATTGGAACTCATCCACAAGGAAAAATTTGGAAGAAACTCAAACACTTGGAGACTAAGAACCATCCTGCTCAAGAATGATTCGATAAACCAGGAAATCAAAAATCAATTTAAACAATTTATGGAGACCAACGAGAATGAGAGAAGAAAGTAAGAGTTACAAAAACACAGGGAAAGAGAATAAAGTTTCAAAATGAGGACAACAATCCTCAAAGGTGTGTGCTCATGAATTTAATTTGAGCAATTTTTAAATATCAAAAATTTTGGAAAAAACCTAAATGTCCATCAATGACAAACAGTTTTGGGGTTGCTGGGTGGCTCCATCATTTAAGTCTCTGACTATTTTGGCTCAGGTCATGATCTCAGGGTCAAGGGATTGAGCCCCCATCAGGCTCTGTGCTGAGTGTGGAGTCTGCTTGAGATTCTCTCTCCCTCTTCCTCTGACCTCCTTCTGCTCACATGTACTCTCTAAATACATAAATGAATAAAATCATTAAAAAATTAAAAAAAAATAAAAACTAGGTTCTGTGAATTATAGTATACATATACAATGGAACACTATATCCACAACATATTGTTGAGTGAATAGTTCATCACATGTAAACATCAGTTATCTCTGTATATTGAGGAAGCATCATTTCCTATTGCATGTTTTTCTATAATGTTTACATTTTCTACAATAAGCAGGTGTCATCTTTACCTTTAAAAATCCAGAAAAGAAAATATATCATGGACAATATTAATTACAGCAGATGGATCAGTAAGATTAAAATCTGAAAATATCCATTACAGTTTAGCTATGAAGAAATCATTAGTAAACTTTGCTAATGCAATTTCAATTAAACAGTGAGGGAAGAATCCAGAAGATCACAGGTTAAAGACTTTAAAGACTAAAGGGGAGGGGAGAAGGTAGAGATATAGGGTATAAAGATTCATTTGAGAAGAAAAATAAAGAGATAAGATGGTAACTATCATGAAGGATGCAGAATTAAAGAAAATTATTTTTTTGTTTTTGTTTTTGTTACCGAAGAAACTTGAACATAGTCACAGGATGATAAGAAGAATGAAGTATAATGAGAGAGTTTTAAGAAGATAGAAAAGAGAGGGAATACCTAATGTGGCAAAACCATAGAGAAAGCAGAGATGACTCAAAGTCACGGGTAGGGGATACCTCTTCTTGCAAGAACAGAGGCAAAGAATAAAGAAATGATATGGGTGCAGGTTTTTTTTTCTTCCTTTCTTTCTTTTTTTCTTATGGAGGGAGAAATGAAAGGGAAAAAGTTGAAGTATTTCTCACATAATGGCCTTCATTTTCACTTAGTGGTAGGTGCCAAGGTTATCTACCAAAATTAAGGTAGGTTGAGGTAAGTTTTGAGACAAGTAACTAAAATTTGGAAAAACTGCAGAGGGGAATGAGAGAGTATGCTGACACCAGATAAGTGTGGGAGGCCTTCAAAACCGCAGTGTGTGTGTATGGTCTTTTCTCAGAAGATTAAGCACACTGAGAAAAAAGAAAAAGTAACACTCTGGCTCAAATAATCTTTGCTTTAGAATTTAAAATACTTTGTTTCTATTCCAGAAGAGAAACTTGATTCTCTGTATCTCTATTTATTTGTATGAAGTATGCTAATTTTGTATAGAGATTAGAAAAAAATTGTGTTAGTCTTGCTGATAATTTGAGTATTATAATAATTAAATGTTCATTCATTGTCAAAATAATTCCCTTTTGATCTGGGTAGGAGTTAAGATAGCATAGTAGTAGGAGGACCTTATGCTTGCCTCATTTGGAACACAGCTAGATAAACATCAAATCATTCTGAACACCCAGGGAATTGATCTGAGGTGCGAGAACAAAATACACAACTAGAGGGAGGAGAAAGGCCACATTGTGGAAGGTAGGTGATGTGGAGATGGGATTTGGGGGAGAAAAGAATTGCTGGTGCTTCAGAAGGGAGGGATCCCTGATCAGGGAGAAAGGAGAGAGAGAGAGAGAGGCAGGCACAAGGCATTGTACATGTAAAACACTTCCCCAAAATCACTGATGGGGAAAACGAGAGGGGTTGATAATAATAATTTTTTAGAAGCAGCAGAGGTCAAAGTCTGAAGTTTTAGAAGTCCGTGCCATCACCAGGGTGGAGGCTGGCAGATGTAGGTGCTCCAGTGGAGGAGGGAAGAGGCCTAGGAATGGAAAGCATGGTCTGAGGATCACCTGGGATGCACTGGGAGAGAGAGTTCCCCTTCTTAGATGTGGCATTGCCTCTCTGGGGACAAGATAGCTGATGGGCACCACTGAGTTGCCCCATTCATTAGCATAAGAGCAGAGGCAGCTGCTGAGGGCAGCTAATCTAGACACCAGATCTTTGCTGCACTTTACCATAAACTCCAAGGCCCTATATATATGTTCATGCAACTGCCCTTTAGGGACAAATCAACAACATCCACAATGCAGCGAGACCCTCCCCCAGAGGATCAGCATGGGTCTGTGAGATGCCAGGTCCTTAAAGTTTGGAGTTTTGAAACTGAGCTAGCATGCCTTACATAAAATATAGGAGCACTGAGGTGCTCTGTGGGCAGATGGCTTGGATACAAATAGGGAAAAGACAGGGATCTGAGGGATGCTTGGGACATGTGAGGGGAGATTTTTTCACTCTTCTTCAATGGCTTCCTGAAGAGTGGCAGGCATGAACTCCCCTGCCCATCAGCAAGGAAGGACTTCAGTGAGCAGCACAGTGCCCACAGCTGAGACTTGAACTGCTTACACCAAGCTCCACCAAGCTCCACCTCCCTGCATTCTGCAGGTGCTTTTTCACTAGGGCAGGTGTGCCTGAGAGTCAGAGTAGCAGAAGTCCCCTGCCCCAGAAGAACAGCAAAAGCCCCCATACCCATCGAGTCTGCTGACCATAAAGTACTGCAAAACTTCAGCTTTAGGCAAAATATGATCTAGCCTCTTTTAACAAGCAAACCAAAACACACCTAGGAAAACTCACAACACAATGGATAAGGTTCAAACACTCCCCACTGTAGCCAAGGAGAAACTCTGCAGAGGACAGACATGAGGGAAACAATAGCCAAAACATAAGAGCAGAGTATATACCACATACCCCAGAAACACTTCCTGGAGCATCAGGCCCTGGACAGTATATGACCCTTTCTTAATATAGCCATTACTCTCAGGAGCAGTACACATAACAGGCTTTCTTAAGAAGAAAGAAGACAGAGACTTAGACAAAATGCCAAGATGGAGGAATTCATCCCAGAAGAAAGAACAAGAGGTTATGGCCAGGGATCTATCAAAACAGATATAAATAATATGTCTGAACCAGAATTTAAAACAACAATCATGAGGATACTAGCTAGGCTTGAAAAAAGCATAAAAGACACCAGGGAGCCCATTACCACAGAGATAAAAGACCTAAAAATTAGTCAAGCTGAAACAAAAAATACTATAACTGAGATGCAAAACAGACTGGATGTAATGACCACAAGGACAGAAGAAGCAGAGAAATGAATAAGTGATATAGAAGATAAAATTGCGGGGAAAAATGAAGCTGAAAAGAAGAGGGAAAGAAAAATATTGGATCATGAATGTAGACTTAGGGGACTCAGTGATGACATGAAGCATAATAACATTTGTATCATAGGAGTCCCAGAAAAGGAAGAAAGGGAAAAAGGGGTACAAGGTTTATTTGAGCAAATATAGCTGAAAATGTTCCTAATATGGGAAAGGAAGAGAATGCCCATCAAAATCAACAAAAGTAGGCCAACACCAAGACATATTGTAATAAAATTTGCAAAATATAGAGATCAGAAAAGAATCCCAAAAGCACAAGGGAAAAGAAATCCCTACTCTATAGGAAAGAAAATAAGTTTAGCAGATCCCTGTACAGAAACTATGTAGGCCAGAAGAGAGTGGCATGATATATTCAACGTGTTGAATAGGGAAAATATACAGCCAAGAATACTTTCTACTGCAAGACTGTGATTCAGAACAGAAAGAGAGATAGAGTTTCCCAAACAAAAACTAAAGGAAGCTGTGACATTAAACCAGCCCTGCAAGAAATATTAAAGGGAACTCTTTGAGTGCAAAAGAAAGGCCAAAAGGAACAAAGACTTCAAAGGAACAGAGAAAATCTCCAGAAACAATGACTTTACAGGTAATACAATGACAGTAAATTCATATCAGTAATCACTCTGAATATAAATGGACTAAATGTTCCAAACAAATGACATAGGGCATTAATATGGATAAAACAAAAACAACAACAAAAAAACAAAAACAAAAACAAAAAACAAGACCCATCTACCTTCTACCTGCAAGTGATTCATTTCAGACTGACAGCCACCTGCAGATAGAAAAGGAGGGAACAGAGAACCATTTATCACGCTAATGGAGACCAAAAGAAAGCTGGAGTAGCCATCATTATATCAGAAAAAGTAGATTTTAAAACAAAGACTGTAACAAGAGATGGAGAAGGGCACTATATCAAAATAAAGGTTTTTATCCAACAAAAAGATCTAATAATTGTAAATATTTATGCCCACAACTTGAGAGCACCCAAATATATAAATCATTAAATAACAAACATAAAGAAAGTAACTGATAATGCAATAATAGCAGGGGACTTTAACATCCCACTTATAGCAATGGACAGATCATCTAAGCAGAATATCAAAAAAGAAACAATGGCTTTGAATGACATACTGGACCAGAGGGACTTAACGGACATATTCAGAACATCTTATCCTAAAGAAGCAGAATACACATTCTTTTGGACTGCACATGGAACATTCTCCAGAATAGATCATGTGCTGGGTCACAAATTAGGCCTAAACAAGTACAAAAAGATTGAGATCATACCATGCATATATTTGGACAACAATGCTATGAAACTTAAATTCAACAAGAAAAAATTTGGAAAGACCACAAATACATGGAGGTTGCAGAACATCCTACTAAAGAACAAATGGGTTAACCAGGAAAGTAAAGAATAAATAAAAAAAAATACAGGGAAGCAAACAAAAGTGAAAACACAACAGTCCAAAACCTTTGGGATGCAGCAACAATGGTCCTCAGAGGGAAGTATATTGCAATACAGGCCTGCCTCAAGAATCAAGAAAAGTCTCAAATGCACAACCTAATCATACATCTAAAGGAGCCAAAAAAGGAAGAACAAGTTAAGCCTAAAGTAAGCAGAAGAAGGGAAATAATAAAGAGTAGAGTAGAAATAAATAATATAGAAACAAAACAACCCTGGTAGAACAGATCAATGAAACTAGAGCTGGTTCTCTGAAAGAATTAACAAAATTGATAAACCACTAACCTGACTTATCAAAAAGAAAAGAGGAAGGACCCAAATAAATAAAATCACGAACAAAAGAGGAGAGATCACAACCAACACTGAAGAAATACAAACAATTATAAGATAATATTATGAAAAAACTATGTGTCAATGAATTGGGCAATGTGGGAGAAATGGATAAATTCTTAAAAACATATAAACCACCAAAACTGAGAGAAATACAAAATTTTAACAGAGCCCTAACCAGCCAAAAAGTGAATCAGTAGTCAAAAATCTCCCAACAAATTAAAGTCCAGGGCCAGATGGCTTTCCAGGGGAATTCTACCAAACATTTAAAGAAGAGTTAATACCTATTCTTCTGAAACTGTTCCAAAAAATAGAAATGGAAGGAAAACTTCCAAACTCATTCTATACCTTGATCCCAAAACCAGACAAAGACCCCACTAAAAAGAAGAATTACAGGCCAATATCCCTGATGAACATGGATGCAAAAAGCCTCAAGATACTAACAGATCAAATTCAACAGTACATTAAAAAAGTCATTCACCACGATCAGGTGGGATTTACTCGTGGGCTGCAGGGTTGGTTCAATATTCACAAATCAATCAACATGATACACCATATTAATATAAGAAAGGATAAGAACCATGTGATACTCTCAATGGTTGCAGAAAAAGCATCTGACAAAACACAGCATCCATTTTGATTAAAACCCCCAAGAAAGTAGGGCAAGAGGGAACATACCTCAACATCATAAAGGCCATATAAAAAAGACGCACAAGTAATATAATCCTAAATGAGGTAAAACTGAGAGCTTTTCCTCTGTGGTCAGGAACGATACAGGGATGTCCACTCTCACCATTGTTATTTAACATAGTACTGGAAGTCATAGTCTCAGCAATCAGACAACAAAAAGAAATAAAATGCATCCAAATCGGTAAGGGAGAAGTCGAACATTCACTATTTGCAGATGACATGATACTCTATGTAGAAAACCTGAAAGATTCCTCCAAAAAATTGCTAGAACTCATACACCAATTCAGCAAAGTCACAGGATAAAAAATCAATGTACAGAAATCTGTTGCATTTCTATACACCAATAATAAAGCAGCAGAAATAGAACTCAAGGAATCAATTCAATTTCCAATTGCACCAAAAACCGTAAGATCACTAAGAGTAAACCTAACCAAGGAGGTAAAATATCAGTACTCTGAAAACTATCAAACACTTATGAAAGAAATTGAAGAGGACACAAAGAAATGGAAAAACGTTCCATGCTCATGGATTAGAAGAACAAACATTATTAAAATGACTATACTACCAAAAGTGATCTACACATTTAATGCAATCCCTATCAAAATACCACCAGCATTTTTCGTAGAGCTAAAACAAACGATCTTAAAAATTTGTATGGAACCACAACAGGCTCCAAATAGCCAAAGCAATCTTAAAAAAGAAAAGCAAAGCTGGAGGCATCACGAATCTGGATTTCAAGCTGTAGTCATCAGGACAGTATGGTACTGGCATAAAAACAGACACATGGATAAATATAACTGAATAGAAAACCCAGAAATGGATGCACAACTATATGGTCAACAAATCTTTGACAAAGCAGGAAAGAATATCCAATGGGGAAAAGTCTCGTCAACAAATGGTGTTGGAAAAACATGAAAAAGACTGAAACTGAATCACTTTCTTACACCATACACAAAAATAAATTCAAAATGAATTTAAGACCTAAATACGAGACAGGAAATCATCAAAATCCTAGAGGAGAACACAGGCAGCCACCTTTTTGACATCAGCCATAGCAACTTCTTACTAGCCATGTCTTCAGAGGCAAGGGAAACAAAAGCAAAAACGAACGACTCAGACTTCATCAAGATAAAAAGCTTCTGCACAGCAAAGGAGACGAACAACAAAACTAAAAGGCAACCTTCAGAATGGGAGAAGAGATTTGCAAATGACCTGATAAAGGGTTAGTATCCAAAATCTATAAAGAACTTATCAAACTCAATACCCAAAAAACTCATAATCCAATTAGGAAATGGGCAAAAGACATGAGTAGGCATTTTTCCAAAGAAGACGTCCAGATGGCTAACAGACACATGAAAAGATGCTCAACATCACTGATCATCAGGAAAATACAAATCAAAACTACAATGAGTTATCACCTCACACCTATCAGAATGGCTAAAATTAACAACTCAGGAAGCCACAGATGTTGGCAAGGATGCAGAGAAAAGGGAATCCTCTTACACTGTTGGTGGGAACGTAAACTGGTGCAGCCACTCTGGAAAACAATATTAAGGTTCCTCAAAAACTTAAAAACAGAACTATCCTACAACCCAGCAACTGCACTACTATGTAGTTACCCAAAGGATACAAACATGTTAATTAGAAGGAGCACATGCACCCAGATGTTTATAGCAGCCATTATCAACAATAGCCAAATTATGGAAAGAGCCCAAATGTCCATCAACTGAGGAATGGATAAAGGAATATTATAATGGAATATTACTCAGCCATCAAAAAAAATGAAATCTTGCTATTTGCAATGACAGGGATGGAGCTACAGTGTATTGTGCTAAGTGAAATAGGTCAGATAAAGGAAATACCATATGATTTCACTCATATGTGGAATTTACGAAACAAACAGATAAACATAGGGAAGGGAAAAAAGATAAAGAGAGAGGGAAGCAAACCATAAGAGACTCAACTATAGAGAACAAACTGAGGGTTGGTGGAGGGAGGTGGGTGAGGGATGGTTTAAATGGATGATGGGTATTAAGGAGGGCACTTGTGATGAGCAGTGGGTGTTATGATCCTACTATGAGACAGGCACTAATGTTAAACAAGACAGATCAAATCCATGATTTCATGGGACATACATTTTAGAAGAGGAAGATAATTAGAAATTTGGGCTTTATTCTAAATATGTCATAATGCATCTAATTGAGACTTTAATAGAAGATACTGGGTGGGGGATATAAAGGAACAAGTTAAATGGCACAATGAAAAAGCACACAGATAAATAAAAAATGTGGGACATTCTATAAAAAAAAGCTGGTCTTTTCTAGAAATTACAGGGGGGGAAATGAAGATATTCTAAAAAAAAGAAAGAAAGAAGGAGGAGGAGGAGAAGGAGAAGAAGAAGTAGTGGACAAGGAAGAGGACGAAAGAGGAGGAGGAGAAGATTAAAGGAGACATAATTAAATGTCATGTGTGAACTTTGATTTTATCCTGGTTCAATAAAAAACAGGTATATGAGGTTTCTTTTTGGGGTAGAGAAAATGTTCTAAAATTAAATTGTGGTGCTGACTACACAACTTTTGCAAATTTGCAGTAAATCATTGACACAGTCAAAATGAATGATTTTCATGGCATGAAAAATATACCCCAATAAAACTGTTAAAAAAAGATTTTGAGGGGACATTGAAGGTATCGAATAATGGTGGGTATTAGATAATATCAGAAAATTATTTTTAATTAAGTATTATAACATTGACAGTATAGAAGAAAATATCCTTATTTTTAGGTGATGCATACTGAAAAATCTGCATCTGAAGCATGATGAGGTCTGTAACTTACTTTCAAATTGCGCAGCAAAACAGAGAAAGCAAATACAGCAAAATGATAAAAGTTCTTGACTCTAGGTTGTGGGTATATAGGTATTCACAACAAAAGTCTTTCAAGTTTTCTACATTCTTGAAAATTTCACAACAAGTTGTATATTAATTTTTAAGAGAAAAAGAAAAAAGAGAAATTGGAAGACATTAAATAAGGAATGATATGATCAGTTGTTTTTAGGCACCTTAACAAATTTGACATGCTTACTGTATGATTTGATAAGTTAGATAAAAATCCCCCAGTTGCTGAAAACCAAATAAACTGAATATATTGGGAAATAACTGATTATGAAGCTACAAATAGACTTGGCCTAGCATTCTGTCTACAGTGGTATAAATAGTGAACATGCAATTCACCTTTCCATTTTGCTTCTTATCTGTTCCCCCTTTAACTTTTCAATTTTGCCTGGTTCACTTTTGTTGTGGCCAAAGCATAAAGTCAAGGGTCTTCAATGCCCTTAACATAAAAACCAAAGACCTTATGCAAGGCTTTAGGCTCCAATTTAAATAACCTCCTCACTGCTTATCTCTTCCTCCTTACCTTCTGCCTCACTCATCTTCCTCCCTCTCTGCACCTCAAAATCAATGGCCTTTTTAAATATCTCGGATATGCCATACACCCTCACTCAGGGCCTTTGCATGTACTATTTCCCCTCCCAAAGTAGAACTTGAATATCACTTATTTAGAGAAGCTTGTCTTGATTTTCTTGAAAAAGCTAGGTCTGACAATTATACTCTGATAGAACTCTGTACTGTTTCTTTTAATACTCATTGCAATGATAATTATCTAATTATTTATGTAATCATTTAATACCATTTTCTCCACTAGATTCTGAGTTCTATAAGGAAAGGATTCTATGTGTATTGTGCTCACTAGGGAAGCTTTCAAGAAAACATTAGCGTATAACATGCTAATTGTTTCATTTAAAAACCAACAGCAAAACCACCTCTTTCAACCCCATTTCTCCTATTATGACTGCTTCATTTCTCTATTGCCCTTTTTTAGCAAAACCTCTGGAAAGGGCTGTTTATACATTGTTTTCAACTCCTCTCCTCCCATTCTCTCTTGAATGCACACCAGTTTGGGGCTTTTATCTCAACCGCTCCGTGAGGACTTTCATTGTCCAGGTCACTAATGACCCCCATGTCACTAAAACTAATGATCAATTTTCATTTTTTATCTTAATTTCATCAATCAACATCAATCGACAGAGT
This sequence comes from Ursus maritimus, assembly GCF_017311325.1. Classification (NCBI taxonomy): domain Eukaryota; kingdom Metazoa; phylum Chordata; class Mammalia; order Carnivora; family Ursidae; genus Ursus; species Ursus maritimus. The sequence continues at coordinate 52,654,788 of NW_024423319.1, forward strand.
GGATTACTCCCTTCTCCTTGAAACATTTTGACTTTAGTTGGCTTCCAGGATTACACAGGTTTTTCTCTCACATTTCCAGCTGCCCCTTTCTGGTTTCCTTTTCAGATTCTTTCACACTGACCAAAAATAAATGAAAAATAGTATTTGTTAAAGTTCTTGCACTAAACTGGTGGTTAGTTTTAGGTTACCTAACTAAAACTTAAAGTAACAACAAAAAAATGCAATAACCAAATTTGAAAAGGTATGCTGACCAGAACAAAGGTTCTTTTATTCAGGTAAAGTAATAATCCTCCTTAAAAGGTTATGATTAGCACTTTCTCACCATTATAATTATGTACTCAATTGTAAATAACTACTATAAGTAACTACAAATTGATTCCTGTCATCACACTTTTCTTACTTATAACTGGTCATCTAATGTATTCTTCCCTATTGCTGAAATTCCTCTACCCTCAATGGAATCATTGTTCTGAAACCCAATTTCCTTAAACAAATTCTGTTCCAACATCTGGACTTCTAATTTTATATTTCTATAGTGCTTTCAAATTTACAGAGTAAATTAATAAAAGAAATATTAGAGTAAATTTTATGAAATAATTTAACAATCTAAAACAATCTTTGGAATAAATTAATTTTCTACCTTCCTTGATATCTCTAAACATTTATGACCAAAATGGACTGACCAATATAAACATTTCTGATAGCAACAAATAGATATTACTTTAAGACTATAACTCAAAATGGGATACCAGGACCCATGGGGTTCTCCAACATACTCCTAGGCGGTCTGCAAGGTTCTCATATTTCCAACTACGTTATTTGTATGAGGCCTTATTTTCTTCATATACTTCAACCAAAACATCATATCACAATAGATTAAATGGAGAAACATATATTAGAATTATTAAATCAACATTAAAGAGATTTAAAAATGTAAAATAATACATCCTGCTCACTAAATACTTTTAATTTGGAAGATATAATTACTTTTCATAAAATGTTATCCAGTTAAAATGCAATGTCCTTATTAACTGGTATTTTCAAACGAGTTAATAAACATTTTAAACATTTCTCAGTTTTCACTTTTAATACCTTAAGGATCAATAGCTATTATGTATCAGGTATTATTTACCGCATAAACAAATGCTCTTTGGCGTCCTCAGTAATTTGTAATGAAGCAAAGGAATCCTGAAACAAAAAACTTCAAGAACCATTGCTGTGAGAAAATGTTTCTCAGAGTATGTGCACTGACTATTTGTATCATAGCAATCTAGGATACTAGTTAAAAATATAGATTTCTGGACTTCAGAAATCCAGGGGTCATGAATTTATATTTTTAACATAGCTCTCAGGTGATTCTTATGCATATTAATATTAGAAAATTCTAATAAAGAGGTATATTGACTTTGGAGTCTGATGGATTCAAACCCTAGTTGTGCGGCTTCCTTGTTATAACCCTAGCGTATATCGCTCTTCACTAATTACCTAATCTTAGTTTCTCCTTCCTCCATCTCCTGAATCCTCTTCCAACTGCACATCCTCAATTAAATAGTTCATTTTCAGAGGAAGCTCGAAAATTTCTATGTAACAGGAGTTTAGAAGCAGCAATCATCTGGATCTTAGAGAAAGACAGGGGCTTAAAGTTGCACTTCCACAGGAAGCACATTCCTTTTACATAGGTTGTTTTATTTGGGGTAACTAAGGGAGAGATCTAGTAGAGAGAAAAGATCCCCTAGGCTACTCACTGGCATAACCACTTACTTATTTGCTTCTGCTCCTGAACAAGAAAGGCCTCCTCAAAGGATTTTATTTTCTGTTTTCACCTTGGAGCACCTGGCACGGTGAAGCTGGCGACCATTTTGTCTTTCCTTAGCCCCACCCCAAATCAGTTATCCTCTTAAAGCTCATCTTCTACTTCCTCAATGTTTGCTGTGATTTGCATACACAGTTCTGACCAATCAGAGACCTGGAACTGGTTATGACGTTAGTGATTTAACCAATTAACAGAAACCTAACAAAAACCAATGAAATTCTGCCCAGCAGTGAGCAATGCTTTAAGCACCACGGGGTTATTTAAAGATAGAAGATTCTCTGTAGAACAGTGTTGCTCAAGGTATAGTCTACTAACCTTCAAGATCAGAATCATACAGGATTTTTTTTAATGCAGATTCCTGTGCTCTATCCCAGATTACGTGTATCAAAATCTCTGGCAGTGAGTGAAATCTAGGAATTTGTAATTTTAATAATTTCCTTAGGTTATTACACTATAGGTTAAAGTCTGAAAAACACCGCCATAAGGGAAATTTCAATAAGAAACAGTAAAAATAGGAAAAAATAGGCACATTCTTTATCACTACCTAGTTGTTTTATTGACTGTAAATGGATGTCACCCATGTGCCCTCCCACATAATATTTGCTTCCTTCTGTTAGACACTATTTACTATTTGATCAGTGTTCTAGTAGTACCAGAATTAGAGGTTAATTCAAACTATCAACAGTTACAAGATAACATGTAAAACAAAATGTCCATCTATCTGTTTATAACGGGAAATACTGTAAACACAGGGATATTCAGCTTGATAACTAGCATATTCTGAATTTATCAGATAACACACAAACACACAAATTATAATAAGAATTACCATGGTGGGGCGCCTGGGCGGCTCAGTCGTTCAGCGTCTGCCTTCGGCTGAGGTCATGACCCCCACGTCCTGGGATAGAGTCTCACATCGGGCTCCCTGCTCAGCGGGGAGCCTGCTTCTCCCTCTCCCCCCGCCCCTGTTTGTGTTCCCTCTCTAGCTGTCTCTCTGTGTCAAATAGATAAAATCTTAAAAAGAAAAAAAAAGAAATTACCATGGTGAGCCAGGAATCATTTAAAAAGTAGTCAGTAGATTTCTTAATGACTACTGCTTCAAGATTTAATTTTATCTGCCTACCCATCTCCACCATTGGGTTGGGGACTAGAGAATTCCAATCTGATAAGTAGGACATTTCCTTTCCTAGACATTGCTGAAAACTCACAGCTAGCTCTCCAATTTTTCCTAATATAGTAATTTTCTTGCTGGTAATTCAGTTTCCTGTTAAATGATTAGATTTTACCTTTTCAATTTATCACCACATTCTATGCATGCCTTCCTGAAACTCAACCAAAACTTTTGGCATTTCCAAATCAAAATATCTACTCACAAGCAGTCCCATTGGTTAATTTTGAAGTGGCTTATCTTACTGTGGCTTTTCATTTTTCTTAATTTCACCTTGAAATCTTAACACCATTGTACTAATTTTATAAGACACTTGGAATTTTGAAAATATAAACAATAAATTTGTAAAGAGCTCTTAAGAATAATCAGTATGCGATCTATACTATATTCTAATGTTAAAAGTGTCGGGGCAGAAGTTTTACATTATAACACTTATATCATGGTAATTGGAGAATATTTTTCAAACTTTCTCCTGTGTTAAAAGGCATTGTGCAAAGAAGGCAAATAAGCCTATGAAAAGATGTCCAACAACATTTGCCATCAGAGAAATGTAAATTAAAACAGCAATGAGATATCACTATACATCTATTAGAATGCCCCAAATCTAGAACACTGACAACACCAAACATTGGCAAGGATGTGGATCAACAAGAACTCACATACTTTGCTGGTAGAAATGCAAAATGGTAAGCTACTTGGGAATACAGTTTGGCAATTTCTTACAAAACTAAATATACTCTTACCATATGATTTAACAACTGTGCTCCTTGGTATATATCTTTAAAAAGTTGAAAATTTATGTCTGCACAGATACCTGCACACAGATGTTTACAGCAGCTTTATTCATAACTTGCAAAACTTGGAAGCAACAAAGATATCCTTCAGTATGTGAATGAATAAATAAAGTGTGGTACATCCAGATATTGGAATACTACTCAGCACTAAAAAGAAATAAGCTATCTGGTGATGGGTAGTAGGGAGGGCACATATTGCATGGTGCACTGGGTGTTATACACAACTAATGAATCATGGAACTTTACATCAGAAACCAGGGATGTACTGTATGGTGACTAATATAATAAAAAAATATTATAAAAAAATAATAAAACAAACACACACACACAAAGAAATAAGCTATTAAGGCATGAAAAGACATGAAGGAAATGTAAACATATATTACTAAGGGAAATAAGCCAATCTGAAGAGGCCATATGCTGTATAATTCTAACTATATGACATTCTGAAAAAGGTAAAACTATGGAGACAATAAAAATATCAGTGGTTTCCAGTGGTGGGGAGATGAAAAGGCAGAGCACACAGGATTTTTAGGGCAGTGAAAATACAGTCGCAGTGGATACATGTCATTATATATTTATCCAAACCCATAAACATCAAGAGAAAACCCTAAGGTAAACTATAGACTTCGGATAATTATAATTTGTCAGTATAGGTTCATCCTTGGTAAAAAAAAAATATCAGTGGTTTCCAGTGGTGGGGAGATGAAAAGGCAGAGCACACAGGATTTTTAGGGCAGTGAAAATACAGTCGCAGTGGATACATGTCATTATATATTTATCCAAACCCATAAACATCAAGAGAAAACCCTAAGGTAAACTATAGACTTCGGATAATTATGATTTGTCAGTATAGGTTCATCCTTGGTAAAAAAAAAAAAATTAATTAAGTAAGTAATCAAATAAAAACTCTGGTGAGTGATGTAGATAATAGGGGAGGCTATGCAGGTGTAAAGGGCAGAGGATATATGTGAAATCTCTGTACTTCCCTCTCGATTTTGTTGTAAAGCTAAAATTGCTCTAAAAAATTAGTCTTAAAAAGACATTCCAAACAAAATTACTATAAATTATAAACATGTTGTATTATTTTTCTCAAAAGATGTTCAACCATATTGGCATTTCCATATTTTTACATTTCTACTCCAGTTTCTTCCCATCTTTTCTTCACCTTCTAAAGATAATGAGATAATCCCTGTTCTGCCAACCCAATGCAATTATTTTACATGGACACTCATTCTTCTCCTCTTAAAATAACCCCTAGATTTTTTAAAAGGTCTAAAATATATGTATTATTTTTAATAAATAACCAATATTGAATTTAAATGAAGATTAAATTTATAATCCATTTATCTATGTAATTATTTGTTCAGTCTTTGTTCAGGCCTTATAGATTGTGGAAATATTTCAAAAGAGCAACTTAAAGGTAGCAAATGTTAACTTTGTTGTTACTTCAAAGTTATAAGAACTTATTACGAAACCTTTATAAAAAGTGTTAGTTATAAAAAGTAATGACAGTAAAAATTGGTGCTAAAATGTATGGATATGTGCTGAATTAAGAAGGGCCTTCGACTTAGAATAAGCTCTAATGCTACATCTCACATATACTAATTATATAAACAGGATGGTCTTTTAGCCTCTGTGAGTTCAGCTTTCACTTGAATAAAATGAGAAAACCTATTTTATGAGTTTTGGTTAAAATCAGATAAGATATTATATGTGAACATACTTCAAAAAGGTAAATGTGTCAGGGTGCCTGGGTGACTCATATGGTTAAGCGTCTGCCTTCAGCTCAGTTCATGATCTCAGGGTCCTGGGATCGAGCCTCACATCAGGTCCCCTGCTCAGTGGGGAGCCTGCTTCTCCCTCTCCCTGTACTGTTCTCCCTGTTCCCCCTGCTTGTCCTCTCTCGCTTTGTCTGTCAAATAAATAAATAAAATCTTTAAAAAAAAAAAGGTAAATGTGTCAGGATGATATAATTTCATATTGTCAGAATTGTTAGTATTAAGAATTATTATGATATCATAAGGGCATAATGGGAGGACCTATATCCATACTTAACAAAAATTTCAAAGAAAATTTTGAAATTAAATAATACATATCTGAGTGACATTACACACACACAGTCATAAGCTTTTAGGAGGGTCCTATAAATAATACAGTTTGCTTTGCAAATGCTGTGCACCAAGTATGCCCTACTTGCATACATATTACTCTTTTCTCTGTCCAGTCTATCTTCCACACTGCCAATTCTAGTTAATGTCCCTAAAAAATATCTAATTCAGTCACTCCCTAATATTTATTTAATTACATTTGAATTCCCTAGTTTGGCAGAAAGATCCTGGCCTTGATCTGCTTCTCTAACCTCATCTCCCCTTAACCCCCTTCCTCTTATTCTCTCCTCTTCCCCCATATATCACTGAGATCCTTATGCTTCAGTCACAAAAGGTAGCTTACTATTCTTCAAATATTCCAAGAGCTTTCCTAACTCTTTGACTTTAAACAAACATGTTTCCTTTGCCTAGATTACTTTTCCTTTGATTCTTGACTTTCCAGATCCTTCTAGAAGGAAATAATTTCTTTCTCTCTTATATTCTTATGGCATGTTCATTCATTCATTCATTCATTCATTCTCAGCATCATTCAGCATCAGGGAAATACAAATCAAAACCACAATTAGAAACCACCTCACACCAGTCAGAATGGCTCAAATTAACAGGTCAGGAAACAACATGTTGGGGAGGATGTAGAGAAAGGGGAACCCTCATACACTGCTGGTAGGAATGCAAGCTGGTAGAGCCACTCTGGAAAACAGTGTGGAGGTTCCACAAAAAGTTAAAAATAGAGCTACCCTATGACACAGCACCTGCACTACTAGGTATTGACCAAAAAGATACAAATGTAGTGATCTGAAAGGGCACCTACATCCCAATGTTAATAGCAGCAATGTCCCTAATACCCAAACTATGAAAAGAGCCCAGATGTCTATTGATAGACAAATGGATAAAGAACAGTTGGTATACACACACACACACACACACACACACACACACAAACACACACAATGGAATATTACTCGGCCATCAAAAATGAAATATTGCTATTTGCAATGATGTGGATGGAACTAGAGTGTATTATGCTAAATGACAATTATCATATGATTCCCCTCATATGTGAAATTTAAGAAACAAAACAGAGGAGCATAGAGGAAGGGAGGGGAAAAATAAAACAAGACAACATCAGAGAGGGAGACAAACCAAGAGACTCTTAACCAGAGGAAAGAAACTGAGGATTGCTGGAGGGGAGGGAGGTGGGAGGATGGGGAAAATGGATGATGGGCATTAAGGAGGGCACGTGATGTAATGAGCACTGGGTGTTATATACAACTGATCAATCACTGAATTCTACCTCTGAAACCAATAATACACTATATGCTAATTAACTCTATGTAAATAATAAAAAAAAAGACAGCCTATACATAAAACGTGGAGGAGGGAGTAAAAAAAAACTTTTTCTAATGTGTTTGAAGTTAAATGACCATCAAATTAATAAAGACCGTTATATACTTAGGATGTTATTATGAACCTCATGGAAACAACAAACCCAAAACCTATAATAGATACACAAAAAAATAAAGAGAAAAAAGCCAAACATAACACTACAGAAACTCATTAATCACAAAGAGAGCAAGAGAAGAAAATGAATACAGAAGAACTACAAAACAACCAGAAAACAAATAACAAATTAATAATTACTAAATGTAAATATCTCAAATGCTCCAATCAAAAGACATAGGATGACAAAGTGAATAAAAAAGCAAGACCCATCTATGTACCGCCTATAAGAGACTCACCTCAGACCTAAAGACACAGACAGACTGAAAATGAAAGGATGGACAGATATTTACCATGTGAATGGAAGCCAAAAATAAAAATAAAAATAAAGCTGGAGCAGCAATACTTAGATTAAACAAAACAGACTTTAAAATAACACTAAGAGAGAAAGAAGGATAGTATATAAATAAAGGAATCAATCGAAAAAGTGGATAGAACAATTGTAAATATTGGAGCACCTATATACATAAAACAAATACTAGCAAACAGAGAAATTGATGGTAATACAATAATAGCAGGGGACTTTAACACCCTACTTATATCAATGGATAGATCATCCAAGCAGAAAATCAAAAAGTAAGCAGTAGCTTTGAATGAAACATTAGACCAGATGTACATAACAGATATATACAGAACATTCCATCCCAATACAACAAACCACACATTCTTTTCAAATGCACAGGGAATATTTTCCAGAATAGATCACATGTTAGCCACAAGACAAGCCTCAATAAAATTAAGAATATTGAAATCATATCATGCATGTTTTCTAACCACAATGGTATGAAGCTAAAAATCAATCACAAGAAAAAATAAAGGAAAAAACACACAAACATGTGGAGGCTAAACATGATACTAAACAACCAATGGGTCAAAAAACAAAGAAGAAATTTAAAAAAATACGTGGAGACAAATGAAAACACAATGTTCTAAAAACTCTGGGACACAGGGGTGCCTGGGTAGCGCAATCGTTAAGCGTCTGCCTTCGGCTCAGGGCATGATCCTGGTGTTCTGGGATCCAGCCCCACATTGGCTCCACTGCTGGAAGCCTGCTTCTTCCTCTCCCACTCCCCTGCTTTGTTCCCTCTCTCGCTGGCCATCTCTCTCTCTCAAATAAATAAATAAAATCTTTAAAAAAATAAAATAAAATAAAATAAAAACTCTGGGACACAGAAAAAGCAGTTCTAATAGGGAAATAAATAGGGATACAGCCCTACATCAAGAAGTAAAATAAAGCTCAAATAAACAATCTAAACTTACACCCAAAGAAGAACAATCAAAGTCCAAGGTGAATACAAGGGAGAAAAAAAAATCAATGAAATCAAGAGCTGGTTCTTTGAAAAGATAAGTAAAATTGAAAAATCAATAAACCTTTAGCCAGACTCAGCAACAAAAAAGAGAAAGGACCCAAATAAATAAAATCAGAAATGAGAGAAAAGAAGTAACAACTGACATCACAAAAATGAAAAGGATAAAAGAATACTACAAAATATTTTATGCCAACAAATTGGACAACCTGGGAGAAATGGATAAATTCCTTGTAAAATATAAATTACCAAAACTGAAACAGGAATAGAAAACCTGAACAGACTGATAACCAAGAAAGAAATTGAATCAGTAATCAAAAATCCCCCAACAAACAAAACTCCAGGGCCAGATGGCTTCACAGAGAAATTCTACCAAACATTAAGAAGAGTTAATAACTACCCTCCTTAAACTATTCCAAAAAATGGAAGAGGAAGGAAAGCTTCCAAATACATTCTATGAGGCCAGCACTACCCTGATATCAATACCAGGCATAGACCACAAAAAAGAAAATTAAGGCCAATATGCCTGATAAACATACACGCAAAAATCCTCAAAAAAAGTTGGCAAATCAAATCCAACAATACATTAAAAGGATTATTCACCATGATCAAGTGATATTTAGTCGGGGTATGGAAGGATGGTTTAATATGCACAAATCAATCAACATGACATACCACTTCAACAAAACAAAGGATAAAATCATAGGTCAGCTAAATAGATGCAGAAAAAGCATTTGACAAAATATCACACCCATTCATGATAAAAACTCTCAACAAAGTGGGTTCAGAGGGAACACACCTCAACATAACAAAGCTGTATATAAAAAATTCACAGCTAATATCAATGATGATACTGAGAGCTTTTCCTTTAGGATCAAGAACTAGACAAGGATGTCCAGTTTTGCCACTTTATTCACCCAAGTACTGGAAATCTTAGTCACAGCAATCATACAAGAAAAAGAAATAAGAGGCATTCATATCAGGAAAGGAGAAGTTAAAGCGTCACTATTTGTGGATGACATAGAACATCCTACAGACTCTATCAAAAAACTACGAGAAGTAATAAACAAATCAGTAAAGTTGTAGGATACAAAGTTAATACCCAGAAATTAGTAGGGTTTTATAGAGTAATAATGAAGTAGCTGAAAGAGAAATTAAGGAAATAACTCCATTTTCAATTGCACCAAAAACGAAATTCCTAGGAACAAACTTGTTCAAGGAGGTGAAAGACCTGTAATCTGAAAAATATAAAGCACTGATGAAAGAAATTCAGGACAATACAAACAAATGGAAAGATACTCCATGCTCATGGTTTGGAAGCATTAATATTGTTAAAATGTCCCTACTACCAAAAGAAATCTACAGTCTCAATGCAATCCCTATCGGAACACCAACAGCATCTTTCGCAAAACAAGAACAAATAATACTAAAATTTGTATGAAACCACAAAAGACCCTAAATTGCCAAAGAAATCTTGAGAAAGAAAAACAAAGTTGGAGGCATCACAATTTCAGATTTCAAGAAAAACTAAAAGCTGTAATAATCAAAACAATATGGCATCGGTATAAAACTAGACACACAGATCAACGGAACAGGATGGAGAGCCCAGAAATAAACCCACACTTCTATGGCCAATTAATGTATGACAAAGGAGGCAAGAATATACAATGAGGAAAAGACGGTCTCTTCAATAAATTGTGTTGGGAAATCCGGACAGTTACATGCAAAAGAATAAAACTGGATCACTTTCTTACACCATACACAAAAATAAACTCAAAAGGGATCAAAGACCTAAATATGAGACCTGAAACCATAAAACTCTGAAGAGAAAATATTTGCAGTAATCTATTGGATGTCAGCCCTGGCAACATATTTATGGATATGTCTCCTCAGACAAGGGAAACAAAAGCAAAAATAAACTATTGGGACTACATCAAAATAAAAAGCTTTTGCACAGGGGTACCTGGGTGGCTCGGTCCATTAAGCATCTGCCTTTGGCTTAGGTCATGATCTCGGGGTCCTGGGATTGAGGCACACGTTAGGGTCTTTGCTCAGTGGGGAGTCTGCTTCGCCCTCTCCCTCTGCCCCTCCCATGGCTCGTGCTCTCTCTCTTCCTCTCTCACTCTCTCTCTCTCAAATAAATAAAATAATTAAAAATTTTAAAAAGCTTTTTCATAGCAAAGGAAATCATCAACAAAACAAAAAGTAACCTACTGAATGGGAGAACATATTTTCAAATAGTATATCTGATATCCAAAATACATAAAGAATTTACACAACTCAAAACAAAAAATATTGAACAATTCCATTAAAACAATGGGCAGAAAACCTGAATAGACATTTTTTTTTCCAAAGAAGACACACAGATGGCCAACAGACACATGAAAAGATGCTTAACCATAACTAATCATCAGGGAAATGAAAACCAAAGCCAAAATGAGAGATCATCTCACACCTGCCAAAATGGCTAAAATAAGAAAGACAAGAAATAACAAGCATTGACAAGGCTGTAGAGCAAAAGAAATCCACATACACTGTTGGCAGGAATGCAAATTGGTACAGTCATTGTAGAAAACAGTATGGAGGTTCCTCAAAAAACTAAAAAGAGAAATATCATACGATCCAGTAATTGCACTGCTGGGTATTTACCCAAAGGAAACAAAAAACACTAAATTGAAAAGATATATGCACCCTTATGTTTATTGCAGCATTATTTATAACAGCCAAGATATAGAAGCAACCTATATGTCAACAGACACATGGATAAGGAAGATGCTATATGTATATACACATACACAATGGAATATTACAGTCATAAAAGTGTGAAATCCTGCCGTTTGTGACAACACAGACAGACCTAGTGGGTAGTATGCTAAGTGAAATTTGTTAGACTGAGAAAGTCAAATAGCATATGATTTACTCATTTGTGATATCTAAAGAAACAAACGAATAAACAAAATGCAGAATCAGAGAACTGATGTTTGCCAGAATAGAGGGGCATGGGAGCACGGGCAGAATGGATGAAAGGAAGTGGGATATACACACATGCTTCTAGTTATGTAATGAATTAGTCATGGCAATAAAAAGGCATAGCATAAGGAATATAGTCAATGATATTGTAATAGCATTTTATGGTAAATAATGGTAGCTATACTTGTGGTGAGCATAAAATATATAAACTTGTTGAATCACTGTTATACACCTAAAACTAATGTAATTGTGTGTCAACTATACTCAAATAAAAATAAACTACAGTAAAATAAAATAAAATATTTAGATTATGAGCATAATGGAGAGGAGGGCAATGCTGCCTCTGGTATTGTTATAGTTGTCCTAACAACATACCATGTTTGGGAAGAAAAACAATTATGTATAAAGGCTTCAAATGCCAGTCAGAATGAAGCATGAACTAGGGGACAAATAGTGCATTTTGTAAGGCACCCATTTATGATGATACCTCAGATCAGGCTGTACAAGTGCAAGTGCTGTTCAAGCAAGAGATAGTTCCTACTTTGCAAAAGTGGTTATTAAGACAGTACTCTAGCTCTCTACATAAACCTTACTTGAGTAAATAACAACCAAAATTTTGTTGAAAATATGTTAAGTCTTGGGGTGCCTGGGTGGCTCAGTCAGTTAAGCGTCCAACTCTTGATTTCAGCTCAGGTCATGATTTCTGGGTCATGAGATCGAGCCCCAGCTGGGGCTCTGCGCTCAGTAGGGAGTCTGCTTGAAATTCTCTCTCCCTCTTCCTCTGCCCTTCTCCTCCTCTAAAATAAATAAATAAATAAAATAAATTAATTAATAAATAAAATAAATTTTTAAAAATATGAAAAAAAATATGTTAAGCCTTGTTGCCTTACATTTTTTCGTTTTTAGTTACAAAAATAATATATTCTCATTGTTTAAAAATTCAAAACGTGCTTAAGAATAGAAAATAAAAAGTTAAAAGTTTTGGTTCCACCTAATTGCATTAATTTGTTGCATGTATTTTCAGACATTTTTCTATGAACATGATGAAATCATAGACACATGCACACTCCCTAAATACATCTTTTTATATGTACTTTTTTATATAGATGAGATCATACTGAAGATATTGTTTTGCAGTTTGCCTTTTTTTGTCATCCTATTGTAGACATCTTTTATACATATCGAGAACCAGCTCTTTTGGCAGATGTGTTCTCAAGCTCTGGTTTCTGGAATTTTCCCAGCCACTTAAATGCCTCAATAAATGCTTTTTGTATAAAAAAAAAA
>NW_024423319.1:52667744-52680242 GCF_017311325.1 Ursus maritimus
AAAAAAAAAACCAAACAAATAAAGCAAACAAAAAACAAAACAAAAAGAAACCCAAAATAAAAAATAAATAAAAAATTTTACTTCCCAAGGAAAAGTATCTTTCAAATAACAAAGAAATTAAGAAATTTGTTTTTTTAAATATACTATGAGAGGAAAATTCAATGTGACATGCAGATGATGCTTAATTTCGATAACAAGGCTCTGATAACAAAAACAAAAATTAATCTGGTTCTCTGAGTAGCCTTTTTGTTTTTTTTATTTAAATTCAATTAGCCAACATATAGTACATCATTAGTTTCAGATGTAGTGTTCAATAATTCTGCAGTTGCATATAGCACCCTATTTTATTGTGTAAAAACTCAACATGAGATCTAGCCTCTTAAATTTTAAGAGTACAATACATTATTGTTGACTATAGGTACAATGTACAATGGATCTTTAGAGCTTATTCATCTTACTTAACTGAAATTTTTGAGTAGCCAATTTTATGATATTCACTATATGATTTATTGAAAGGCAATGCCCTGATACTTTGATATATATTTACCTTTAAATGCCTATTATTTATAAGGCAATTTTCAGATAATTATTTTCTAGAAATCTCATGAAATAAAATACTAATTAAAGAAGGGGTTAAATAAACACTTTAATTTAATATTAAATATAGATCTTCATTAGCGTCTAGAATTTTTCTTCTGAAGACTCTGCATGGTCTCCTAGCTATTAATAGAGTATGTGACATTTAGAAATTGATTGCAAATACACTAATTCTTTAAATCCTGAAAATTTAGTCAAACTAATGTGATTTGGTTATACTAGTTTATTGGGCACATTTAGGGGACAATTGTTATATCAGAGTAGGATGTAATCAAAGGTTAAAAATTATTTCTACTTCAGCAGCAAGTGGGAACACTTCTACTACCAGGAAGCCAGTTCATTAGTTCAAAAAACATACAAAATGTAAGGTAGGCTGAATAAATAGCCCTAAAGGAAGTGAAGAGTTAAAGAACTATATTGCATTGTGTAAGCATTCCTGGAGAAGGTAAGTTTAGTAAGAAAGTTAGAATTTGCTGAGACTCGCCATGGTCTAAGCTGTGTTATATTATTTAAAGCTCACCATGGCTCTAGGAGGTAGGTACTACTATCTTTATTTTACAGATGAGGAACCTCAGGCAAAGGGAGTTGATAAATTTACCCAAGGTCACCAGAAGGTAAAAATACCGCTTATAATTATATGCACAGGTCTGATTCCAAATACTGGAGTATTACTAAAATGTAGATTATAGAAGGGATATGATAAGTATTTTCAGGAAGATTTTTCAAACTACGTATAGCATATATTAGAAGCTGGGAACAGCTTGGAGGTTGCTGCCAGTAGACTGAGCATATAGTCTAATAATTTATATAATTCTGTCTTTATGTCATTTTAAACCTTTTTTCCAGAGAAGGCTAGACACATTTTAATGATGTCAGATAAAAAAAAAATTGTGTTAATTAGAGCATTTGGCTACCTCTAAACAGAGAATGCTTAGTTTTTTAGATAGATAAACACTGGTTATAAAAGAGAACAGACAAACCTGCTCAATATTATGATTTTGAATTACTGGTTGCATTTGTTTTAAAAGAGTCACTAAAACAAAGTAATGAATCTGGAGAATTTATGGCTCCATTTTTGTTCCTTTCTCTGTATTAATCAGATTTTTTGATGATAACTAAAAGCAAAAATGATTTAATTAGATACCCTGTTTATTTATTCCCTTGTAGTCAGTCATAATGCAATTTTCTTGCTTCTCTTTCATTGCTGAGTTAAAGAACAGTGAAGTGTTTGTTATCATCGTCTTGAAAGTGAAACATTAGGCTTTACTACATGCTTACCATATAATTTAATTGAAAACCCTGCCACAGTGGAAAATAACTAAACCAAGGATATTAGATCTTACCTTAACAATAAAATGTAACTTTGGGTCACAAGGCAAATTCAACTTCTTTTCTAAGTTGAAGGGAGTTGTGTACATATAAAATACAGCAATTCAAGCTGATTAAATTCATTAGCCTTGCCTGTGGATCATACTTACTTAACTGGGATAGAAATCCCTATGTGGCTCTGTGAATTATATAATAATAATAGATAACACTTACTGAGCCTTTATGCATCTGCTAAACAATTTATATAGATAATTCCCTTAATTCTTATATAACAAACAATGGGGCAGTTCATATCATTATCCTCTTTTTATAGATAAAGAAACTGAGAATTAGAGATCTGTGACTTGTCCAGAGTCATACAGTCAGTAAGTGAAAGAATTTAAAGGCAGTCAGGCCCCAGAGCCTGTGGTGTTGCCTGAAACTCAAAGGAAAATGGATTGTTTCATCATAACATATCTTACTGGTTGTCAATTTTACTCAAAGACAGGAAATCTTGTCTTACATAAAAACTAATGTCAATAAATTGTAGATTATACATCAAATATTGAAAATAAATTTATAGTTAAAATGTATAGATTTCAAGAGATTTTCCAGCTTTCAAAGGGTAGCTTCAGGTCATACCTTCATGCTCCTCAAAAGTACAGGGTCCTCTGCCATAAGGGATACTTAAATGGAAAAATTCCTAGGGTGTTTTTCATTTAATTATGGATTGGATACATTGGCATTTATTTTAAGCTCTGACCTCCCAGTGTTTGGTTGTTAACCAAATAAAGCTATTAGGCATGTTAGAATTAACGAAAACCATCTTGTTTGTTAGATTAGCTTGTTCCAGTATACTTTGTCAGTTTAAGCCAACACTCATGTATAAATCAGAGGAACTTGAGGACTAGTGCCCCTAAAGGTACTCACATCATAAAAACATAACTACTACCAGAGGAATGGAAGATTGGCCATAGCTGTCACTTAAATAAAACCAGATCGAGCACCTCTGTTCACGAGTTCATTAATTTTTGTTCACTAAAGGTGGCAGAGTAAGAATTTAACACCTGGAATCAAACCATCTGGTTTTACATGTGACCTTGGGCAAGTTATTCACTTAAAATCTAGTGCTCTCATTGAGGACACTAAGGATGATGTGAAGGTAATATTATGTGAGGATAGTATGAGGATGATAATGAACCCCTCAATGGGCTCATTAAAATGAAATAGTACTAGGGATCTACTGTATGGTGACTAACATACTATAATAAAAAAATATTAAAAAAATAAATAAAATGAAATAGTAAAAGTAAAGTACTTGGTTCAGTGTCTGATACATTGAAAATGGTAAAGTTAGTTATTATCCAGTGACAACTATGAGCACTACTATATAATGCTTAGGATAATGATCCATTATTAGAGGACCTTTCTTTACTCTAATCTGCCCCTAAACCAAAATCATTAACATTGGTGAAAATGACTTTTTGAATACAAAATAATGTTTGTAAAAATGTTGCTTGTAGTGACAAATACTTGAAAACACACAGAATGTCCATCTAATAGGGAAGGCCTCAGTTTCCCAGTCTGTATAAGGATATTGGACTAATGGATCTCTAAAATCCCTTCCACCTCCAACAAGGACAATACTTTCACACAGCTATTAGGTAGGCTTGAGACCACTACTCTAAGCAAAAAAGGAAAGAAAAAAGGAAAATCTAAGGCATTTGGTGGGTATATAAAATTAAATCACAATGCATAATACCCTAAATTTAACCAACACATTAAAAGTAAAAAAAAAAAAAGTGTTATTAATATCAAGAACAGAAGTCACTAATTAACACATTGGGAATTATGTTATTATATTTTTAGATATATGTTGTATGCAAATTTTATACTCTTAACCTTTATAATAGAATAAAAACTAAATGGCATCAAAAATAAACATGAGATATAAGGTTGAGGTTGAGATAAAGAAGATTACATAATTTAGGACTGTCAGGAAGTTTAAAAGCTCTCAAGAAAGAAAGGAGGCTATGTGTGGTGTAAAAATTAAAACAATACTTGGTTTGGAATTTTATTTGTGTTGTGCTGATTTTTTTTTCCCCTTTGAAATAACAGGAGACATTCTGTAGGCAGATAATGCCAACCAGGATAAGTGGCTATTTGACCTTAGAACTATCAAGATCTAGTACTATTAGTAATATGAAAAGTAGCAAACAATATTGAATTTTAGTTCTATGTGCCATTCTTAGCCCCATTTTAGAGAGGGAGAACAGAGGTAAGAAAAGTGAGGTAGCTTGCCCAATATCTAATGCAACTAGCAAGACTAAAAAATAGGATTCAAGCCCAGCAATTCTGACTCTAGAACCTACACTAAAAATCAGGTCATAATGTCTCAGTAAGGAAATCAAATGCTAAGACTTGATAATTATTGGGATTCTCCTCTTTTATACGCTAAGAAAGGGTTCTGTGAATTGTGTGCATGTTGTTTGATATAAAAATGGCCATCACCTCTGAAGAGCTGTGGAACTTGTATTTGTTCCCACCAGGAGGAAAATATTTGCAGTACCATAAGATTCATTTTCCCCAGAGGATGCACTAAATCAAATTAATTAAATATGTATTGGTATTCTGGATAAAATTTGGCAGAGAATGTCCATTTGGGCTTTTTCTACATTGTCCAAATATAATGCAAAATTTAGAAATAGTTACTGTAGTCATATACACATGCATGGACACTGCTCGCTTAGAAGAGTTAAATAAAATGTTTCCACACTTCTAATAAAGTTTGCTTTATTTGAGTTTTGATGTAAGAATTCCTCAAATGAGTACCATGGGCAAAAGATTTTTGAACGCCCTCGTAAAAGTGTCCCTCTGCAATGTGGATTTACATTTTTGAACATGTATGATATTTTTAAGTTGAAAACTAGCATTAGAACAAACTGAGGTCTTCAGAGGGGAAGGGAGTGGGGGAATGGGATAGACTGGTGATGGGAAGTAAGGAGGGCACGTATTGCATGGTGCACTGGGTGTTATATGCAACTAATGAATCATCGAACTTTACATCAGAAACCAGGGATGTACTGTATGGTGACTAACGTATATAATAAAAAAACATTAAAAAAAAAAGATGCTCAACATCACTAATCATCAATAGTAAGCAGGTAAATGCAAATCAAAACCACAATGAGATATCGCCTCATACCTGTGTTAGAAAAGCTACTTTCAAAAAGATAAAAAATAAAAAATTTTGATAAGAATATGGAGAAAAAAAAGAACAAATATCCAAATTAATAACTGATTTTTCTTCTCTGCCATTGCATTAATTGTAACTGCCCTTTTAAACACCATGAAGTAAAGGCTATAATGCCAGAAATATAAATCACAAATATTTCCTTTAAAAATTAAATATTATAGCTACATACTATATTCTATTCATTTGTGTATATACTTACTTTAGGCATGAGTATGGAATGAGATAATGTTGCTCTGAAACCCATATTATGAAATAATAACCAATCATATATAACATTAATCATAATTTATTAACATCTTGAAAATACTTTCTATTTACATTTTAGCAAACTGGTCTCTCTTATCAAAGGTGAGAAAAACAAAGGCATTATTTGTGCTCCTGCATAATGCTAGCTACCATTCCTGTGGCTGGGCTGTAGACAGCCACACACTGGCAACTCCACAAAAATAGAAAGCATTTATACTTCTTGTTTTGATTTGTTTTCTAGGTTACCAGTGCTGTTATTTTCCTTTTCTCTCAGGTATTTGAGAACAGAAGTGAAAGGACAAGGATGAAGATCCAGCTACTGTAACTGTCTCCACTATAATTAAATTCTGTTATCCCACAATTTGTTTCTCATTACCTCCCCAAAATATCTAAGACATGTTTACAAATTAGGCAATTAAAATAAGTACACCATGGAACAGAATAGAGAGGCCAACATACACCCACACATATATGGACAACTAATTTTTGATGAAGGTACAAAGGTAATTCAGTAGAGAAAGTATAATTTTTCAACAAATTATGCTGGGACAATTAGATACCTAATTTCAATGTATATTTTGTACCACATATACATAGGTCAGATCTAAATGTGAAATCTCAAAGTATAAAACTTCTAAAAAAGCATAGAAGAATATCTTCGTGATCTTGGGCTAGCCAAAGATTTCTTAGAGATGACACCAAAAACATGGTTCATAAAAGAAACAAAGATGATAAACTGGACTGCATCAAAATTACAAACTTCTGTCCTCTGAAAAACTGTGAAAGGCACTGTTAAGAGGATAAAAAGAAAATCCTTGGATTGGGAGAAAATACTTGCAGAACTTATATCTGCTAAGGACTTATATCCACAGTACATAACAAATTCTCAAAACTCAATAGTAAGACCAAAACCCAATAGGAAAATGGGCAAAATATGAACAGACAGTTCACCAAAGAAGATATGTGGATGGTAAATCACTACAAAAAAGATGTTTAACATCCTTAGTCATTAGGGAAATGCAAAGTAAAACCACAATGAGATACTACTGCAAACCTACCAAAATGGCTGAATTTAAAAAGAATGACCATACCAAGTGTTGGTGCTCCTAGTAGAAATGCAACATTGCACAACCACTTTGGAAAACAGTTAATTCTTAAAAAGTTAAACATACACATAGCATGTGACTCATCAGTTTATTTATATAACATTCCAGAAAATGCAAACTAGTCTATAGAAACAGAGAGCAGATCAGTAGTTGCCTAGGTAGGGACAAGGATAGGCATAACGAAACTTTTGGGGGTGAAAAAATTTTTCATTATCTTGACTGTTGGTGATGACTTCACAGGTATAAAAATTTATTAAAATATCACATTGTGTACTTTATGTACAGTTGAATCTACTGTACTTTAATAAAATTGTTTTTAAAAAGAATTGTGTATTCAGATAAAACCTGTCTAGATGAATAATGACAAAAAAAGAAAAACATAAGTCCACAAATAAATGAAATTGCAATGTTTGGCTTAAATATCTACAACAAAGATAATGCTATAGCACTTATTGCATATTACGTGTATGTGTTTGTGTGACAGAGGGGGTAGTTGGGATCGTGTATATGTTCATAATAGGGAAGGTATAAACAGCTGTCAAAGAGCCATGTTCAGCCTGAATATAACAATAGATTCTGTGTTAAGCATCATCTCATGTAGAAGTATGGACATTTGACTCTAAAGAATATCATAAAATATTGAAACAGAGAACATATCACTATGCAAGTAATTTAAAGATGGCCTTATAAAGAAAAATAAGCATATTATATACTAGAACTAATACTTACAAAAATATTCACAGTAGAAAATATATGATATAACACATAAATTAAATGCATTACATAAAGGAAATACTTATTTTCTTTTAGGAAACTGCCATAATAAAATTAAGCTAACTAATAGACCAAGAAAAGCTACAAAAATGAAATTACATTATAAGATAACTAAGGTAATACATACACAACAAAAGTAGAGCACTATAGTTAGAAGTCACCTATAGTCTGGCTTGGAAAAAAAGATGAACCAAAAAATCAAAATAGTTCATTAATATCTCTGTATGAGTTTTTTTTTTACAAGTTTTTCTCTTTTTATTCTCCTTGTTTCATTCCAAACTTTTGTTTCAGTGTGATTAAGTACAAGTCCTTGAAAAACATTGTTTAGATGACAATTTAAATTGAAATTAGGTAATTTAAAATGAAAGCTGTAGTTAAGATGAATTTGTCCAATGTTATAAGTCAGAACAGATGTATTTTCTAAAGGAGTCACAGTTGCTCTAAATCAAGGCCAAAATTATTTTACCTGTAGGATTTCATCACCGATCAATTTCTTTCTTAATTCAGTGGAAAAGCAAGCAAAGGATATAAATAGGCAAATCTCAAATGGATAATAAAAATATGAAAGGACATTCAATCTTACTGCTAACCTAAGAAATACAAATACATAATGATAAGAAATTAATTTGGGGACGGTCATTAAAGATGTGAATAGTGATTATCTCTCAGTGTGTTTTTAGTTACTTTTCTTGTTTGGATTTCAATATATATAATATATTTTTAAAGAATTTTTATTTATTTATTTGACGGAGAGAGAGACAGCCAGCGAGAGAGGGAACACAACCGGGGGAGTGGGAGAGGAAGAAGCAGGCTCTCAGCAGAGGAGCCTGATGCGGGGCTCGATCCCAGAACGCCGGGATCACGCCCTGAGCCAAAGGCAGACGCTTAACAGCTGAGCCACCCAGGCGCCCCTGGATTTCAAAATATTATTTAACTTTTTTCAATGCATATCATTTTCACAAAATATAATGTTATTAAAAAAACAGCCACTACCTCATTAGTTGTCAGCAGAAAAATTAAGGCCAATGGATCAGAAAACAGAATTCAGAAACAGAACCAAGCAGTTTAGTTAATACGGTAAAAGTGGCATCTTGAGTAAGTGTGAGACAGAGAGATTATCAAATAAACAATACAAAAAAATTTAGCTAGCTAATAAAAATATATTTTAAAAAATATCTGAATCCCTAACTCATTGCTTACTCCAAAATACTAATTCCTGATGGTACAAAATTTAACATGTAAATGAAACCACTATAGTACTATCAAAATATAAGAGCACTCATTACAAAAAGGATATCTATCATTTTAAATGAAAATAATAATTTGCAGAACAATATTTATGGCATAACCCCACTGATTTAAATCATTGTTTCCATAGTATATGTTTTGATTAAAATTATGAAATGAAAGAATATACACTCAGTTAAGTTTTATTCACCATTATATTACCATCCTCTACCACAAGTGCCCGGCACATGGCAGGCATGAAAACATCAGTTGAATGATTAAATAAATGAATTCTTATGCATTGTTGGTGGAATTGTAAATTGTGATAACTTTTCTGAGGAGAAGTTTGGCAATATGTGTCAAAAAATAAAATGAACACACAATTTTTTCCAGCACTCCCGTTTCTAGGAATTCATCTTATGATTAATTTTCACAAATCCATATAGTAGGTATCCAGGGCTAATTTTTTTTATAACAGGAAAAAAGTGTATGCTAGTGGAGAGATGGTGTGACAAGGAGGTGCTCTACAACAGGAATCTGGTTAAATAAGTTAAGTCAAATATTTCCATGGAATATGCACCTATTTTAAAATTAGATGTTGATCATTTACCATGCAAATATATCCACAACTGATAAATTAAATGAGCAGATTACAAAACAATATGTTTTATATTGAGAACAGTTTATATAAACAGGCAGGTATGTAGATGTACAAAGAAATTTCTGGAAGGAAATGCATCAAAATGCTAACAATGGTTATCATTTGGTTAAGATTATGTATTTTTACCATCATCAGAATTTCCTATATTTTTTCTTTACAATGCTTATATACCTTGAAATTCATTTTGAATAATAAATTTATTTATTTGTAAATTTATTTACAAAATAGAAAAGTGTTCCCTAACTTTTAAAAAATATATGACTAAATGACAAAGCATAAATTCTATAATAAAAAGGTAACACAAAGATTAATCTAACTTCAATATTTTTCCTCATTTGAAGTGATAATTCATGTCTTACATTTTAATTTGCTACTTGTATTCTATGAGCAAGTTTAGACACTGACTGTGATTAATGAGGTTATTTTCTACATTAGTATATCAAATTACCTCTATGGGGTTTTTTGCTTCCACAGAAATATCAAGATATCTTCCAACTACGTCTTTAAAAGACTTTAATATATTCTGTGAATTTTTATCCAAATACAGATAGGTAATTCCTGTCATTCATAAAAATGGGCTAAATATGTTTCTTACCTTTAATGAAAAGTAAACACTGGTCTTTTGGGTTGTACCAAGGGAGGTGTTCTGTAGCAGATATGAATCCTGTAAATAAAAATAACAGATACCTGTTTTTAAACTTCATTTTACAAAAGTTTATTCACATATTACTGGATTTGTAAATCATACTTTAGTGTGGCTGGAATATTACAATGTTAGAAGTAATTGGTGGCAGATGGCATTGTAAGATATACCCTGACAGAGGATGCACTTTTCGTCAGCACAAATTCCCCCTCCCATCCTGCTGTTCATGGGATTCAAAACTGCTGCACAAAAGTATAGAGCAAACCGTCTGCTTTTAAATAATACTACCTAACGTTTGAATGTCCTTGTATTTCGTCTACAAGGTTGTTGCAAGCACTGAGAACAGCTGTCAGAAGCAAGGCTGGGGTATATTATATGCCAGTTTAAAAAGAGAAATATAGTAAAAATGGTGTAACGGACTCACGGCAACATGGGTCACAACCCTTGTAGATGGATATAAACCAGGCTTGCCAAACACTACAGATAGTACTTATTAAAACTGTTACGTGGACGCATTATGCCTGCTTTTTTAGCCCCTTCCTCCTTTGCCAATAAACGACTCTCCTTTTTCCCCAGTGTAAAAATACACGCCCAAGGATATTTAGATAAAGAGAATTTTTAAAAAATCATCCATAATCACACTACCCAATGATGCCATTTGGAGTACTTTCATCCAATTTTTTAAAAACAGATTTTTGTCAAGAGGCTCCTGACAAACCAAACGGGAATTCGGGATGAGATGATTGGAGAAAGATACCCCTCTTCCCTTGTTAGGAACCATGGCTAGTATTTTTACCTCATATCTAAGCTTGTTTTTGAATTATATAACTATAAAGATAGAATTTTGAGGGGAAATTAACGTTTT
Organism: Ursus maritimus; assembly: GCF_017311325.1. NCBI lineage: Eukaryota > Metazoa > Chordata > Mammalia > Carnivora > Ursidae > Ursus > Ursus maritimus. The sequence continues at coordinate 52,678,428 of NW_024423319.1, forward strand.
CCAAGGGTGTGTGCCTCAGCTATCAAGGAGCATCTGGGAAGGTGGGCGGAGCTTGAAGGGCGGCGGGTGCGTTTGGTCTTTCATTAGGCTTAGAGCTTGTCAATCAAGCTTGCCCAGCAAATGAGGCACGAGCTAAGGGCACCCTGGGAACTAAATTAACGGCCGTTTTGACTGCAAGGGGTGGGGGTTTGCGATCTAAACCCTGAAGACATCTTGGGGTCTTACACTGCGCCATTAGGCTGCGGCACGCTTCAGACCGCGGCAGCTACGGTGAGAGGTTTTGCTACCGCCGTTCTCGCCCAGGCCTGTATTGCCGCTTCCACCTCTGCGCGATCACGGCCGCCCAGCCCCGCCCTGCGCTACTGCTACCTTCGCCGCTGCAACCTCCTCAGCACCGGCCTCCGCCGCTACCCAAGCATCCGTGAGTCATTTTCTGCCCGTCTCCGAGCGCGCGGTCTCAGTGGTAGTCACCACATTAAGAGGTTTGCAGGGTTGCAAAATGGCAGAAGCGGATCTTAACATGGTCTCGGAACCTGCCGCCCAAGGGGTTGCTGAAGAGAAGATGGCTAGCTCGTCTAGTGATTCTGGGGAAGAATCTGACAGCAGTAGCTCTAGCCGCAGCACTAGTTGCAGCAGCAGCAGCAGTAGCCGCAGCCGCTTATATAGAAAGAAGAGGGTATCTGGGCCTTCCAGAAGAGCACGGCGGGCTCCGCTGGGTAAAAGTTTCGTGGATCGGCTGCCTCAGGCAGTTAGAAATCGTGTGCAGGCGCTCAGAAATATTCAAGATGAATGTGACAAGGTAGACATCCTGTTTTTAAAGGCAATTCACGATCTCGAAAGAAAATATGCCGAACTCAATAAGCCTCTGTATGATCGGCGATTTCAAATAATCAATGCAGAATATGAACCTGCAGAAGAAGAATATGAATGGAATTCAGAGGATGAGGTGTTCAGCAGTGATGAGGAGGTGCAGGAAGACACTCCTAGTGAAATGCCTGCTTTAGAGGGTGAGGGAGAAGACGATGACGATGACCCCAAAGAAAAACCTGAGGTAAAGGCTGAAGAAAATGAGGTTCAAAAAGAAATTCCTGAGGCAAAGGCTGAAGAAAACGCAGAGTCTAAAGATTTTCTGGGGGTTAAGCCTGAAATGAAAGAAGAGCCTAAAGTAGTCCCCCAGGCAAAGGCAGAAGATAAAGAACAGCCTAAGGCAGCAGAGGCTAAGGCAAAGGCTGCTGTAATAGAGGCTCCTAAAAGAATTCTTGAGGTCAGGCCTAAAGAAAGAGTGAATCTTAAAAGAGCTCGTAAGGGAAAGCCTAAAAAAGAAGATCCTAAAGGCATTCCTGACTACTGGCTGACTGTTTTAAAGAATGTTGACAAGCTCGGGCCCATGATTCAGAAGTATGATGCCCCCATTTTGAAATTCTTGTCAGATATTAGCCTGAAGTTCTCAAAACCTGGCCAACCTATAAGCTACACGTTTGAATTTTATTTTCTACCCAATCCATACTTCAGAAATGAGATGCTGACCAAGACATATATAATAAAGTCAAAACCAGATCACAATGATCCCTTCTTCTCTTGGGGATGGGAAATCCAAGATTGCAAAGGCTGTAAGATAGATTGGAAAAGAGGAAAGGATGTTACCGTGACAACCACCCAGAGTCGCACAACTGCTACTGGAGAAATTGAAATTCAGCCAAGGGTGGTTCCTAATGCATCATTCTTCAATTTCTTTAGCCCTCCTGAGATTCCTAAGATTGGAAAGCTGGAACCACGAGAAGATGCTATCCTGGATGAGGACTTTGAAATTGGTCA
>NW_024423319.1:52680252-52692597 GCF_017311325.1 Ursus maritimus
GACATCTTGGGGTCTTACACTGCGCCATTAGGCTGCGGCACGCTTCAGACCGCGGCAGCTACGGTGAGAGGTTTTGCTACCGCCGTTCTCGCCCAGGCCTGTATTGCCGCTTCCACCTCTGCGCGATCACGGCCGCCCAGCCCCGCCCTGCGCTACTGCTACCTTCGCCGCTGCAACCTCCTCAGCACCGGCCTCCGCCGCTACCCAAGCATCCGTGAGTCATTTTCTGCCCGTCTCCGAGCGCGCGGTCTCAGTGGTAGTCACCACATTAAGAGGTTTGCAGGGTTGCAAAATGGCAGAAGCGGATCTTAACATGGTCTCGGAACCTGCCGCCCAAGGGGTTGCTGAAGAGAAGATGGCTAGCTCGTCTAGTGATTCTGGGGAAGAATCTGACAGCAGTAGCTCTAGCCGCAGCACTAGTTGCAGCAGCAGCAGCAGTAGCCGCAGCCGCTTATATAGAAAGAAGAGGGTATCTGGGCCTTCCAGAAGAGCACGGCGGGCTCCGCTGGGTAAAAGTTTCGTGGATCGGCTGCCTCAGGCAGTTAGAAATCGTGTGCAGGCGCTCAGAAATATTCAAGATGAATGTGACAAGGTAGACATCCTGTTTTTAAAGGCAATTCACGATCTCGAAAGAAAATATGCCGAACTCAATAAGCCTCTGTATGATCGGCGATTTCAAATAATCAATGCAGAATATGAACCTGCAGAAGAAGAATATGAATGGAATTCAGAGGATGAGGTGTTCAGCAGTGATGAGGAGGTGCAGGAAGACACTCCTAGTGAAATGCCTGCTTTAGAGGGTGAGGGAGAAGACGATGACGATGACCCCAAAGAAAAACCTGAGGTAAAGGCTGAAGAAAATGAGGTTCAAAAAGAAATTCCTGAGGCAAAGGCTGAAGAAAACGCAGAGTCTAAAGATTTTCTGGGGGTTAAGCCTGAAATGAAAGAAGAGCCTAAAGTAGTCCCCCAGGCAAAGGCAGAAGATAAAGAACAGCCTAAGGCAGCAGAGGCTAAGGCAAAGGCTGCTGTAATAGAGGCTCCTAAAAGAATTCTTGAGGTCAGGCCTAAAGAAAGAGTGAATCTTAAAAGAGCTCGTAAGGGAAAGCCTAAAAAAGAAGATCCTAAAGNNNTTCCTGACTACTGGCTGACTGTTTTAAAGAATGTTGACAAGCTCGGGCCCATGATTCAGAAGTATGATGCCCCCATTTTGAAATTCTTGTCAGATATTAGCCTGAAGTTCTCAAAACCTGGCCAACCTATAAGCTACACGTTTGAATTTTATTTTCTACCCAATCCATACTTCAGAAATGAGATGCTGACCAAGACATATATAATAAAGTCAAAACCAGATCACAATGATCCCTTCTTCTCTTGGGGATGGGAAATCCAAGATTGCAAAGGCTGTAAGATAGATTGGAAAAGAGGAAAGGATGTTACCGTGACAACCACCCAGAGTCGCACAACTGCTACTGGAGAAATTGAAATTCAGCCAAGGGTGGTTCCTAATGCATCATTCTTCAATTTCTTTAGCCCTCCTGAGATTCCTAAGATTGGAAAGCTGGAACCACGAGAAGATGCTATCCTGGATGAGGACTTTGAAATTGGTCAAATTTTACATGATAACGTCATCCTGAAATCAATCTATTATTATACAGGAGAAGTCAAAGGTACCTATGATGATGGTAAAGATTATGGAAACAGGAAATATCGAAAATAAAAAAGGCTGCCTGGAGGAATTTTCAAGCATCTCAAAACTTCAAGAATGAAGCAGGTTTATACAGCCTCAGGCGAGATGGGGGCTGCTCTATAACCTCAAGGCTAGCATTCCTTACAATCTTGTGTTTTCATATTTTCTTGATAGTCTAAAAAAATTGTCTTACAGTGTCTAAGTATCAGTATCTAGCCTGTTGTAGTGTAATAGTCTTCAAAATATGTAAATGCTGTCAGTTATCTAAAGCATGCTCCTTTGGTGCTAGAGTTTTGATTTTTGTGAAGTCCTTTTGTCATGTTCCTATTAGAATATAGCTGTGAAAACTGTCATAATTGTCAATTGAGACAAATATTTGCTTGAAAAAAAGAGTTCCTGAAATACCAATGCAAGTGGTTTTTCTTTTCCAGCCCAGAAAACTAAATGTTTAAGTCTGCTTGCCCTAGCTGTGCCTTCATTACTTTGCTATAGAAATACAGTACTTAAATTAACTAGAAACAGCTAAACAGTGAAATTTGCTTGAAAAAAGATTAGCATAAATTTAAGAATGTCCGTCAAGACCATATATGATATGACTGAACTTATTTATGTGACATAGTGTTCTATAAATTAATAATAATGAAGTTATTGTTTACCACTGAAGTGTTAATATGGCAGTACTTTTTAAAAGTTTCCTCATACTGTGTAATTGTAAACTAAAGTTACTAACCACATTTTCTTTGTAATATGTTATATTTTGTCTTTCACAGAGATGATCACTTTATATCATTTGATATTTTTTTCATGTTCTATTGCATCCTAAAATAAATGTCAAATAAAGTGTATCATGCTGTAAAAATCTAACATTTTTTCCTAATTATAAAAAAGTGGGTCTTCTAGAAAAAGTAGAAAATACTGAGGAAAAGGGAAATTTAAAAAGAATATATAACTATTAATAACATTCTGTTTCCCAGATCTTAGCTCTTCTTTGGAGGATACACATTCAAGTGATTGGAGAGAAATGGAACAGGGGAGGAAGGCTAAGGGAGAGGAGAAGGTGAGGAGAGAGAGGGAAGGAAAAGGAGAAGGAAGAGGGAGAAGGAGGAGGGTGAGAAGGAGGGTGGAAGGAGAGTAGGGAAGGAAGGAAAAGGGGTGGAGGGGAAAGGGAGGAGGGTGGGGAGTGGAAGGGATGGGAGGGCGTGGGGTTGGGGCAGAAGGGGGAAGAGGGAGAGAGTGCCTCTGCCAGAAAGGACATCTATATAAGTTGTTGCTTTCACTTCCAAGAGTAGGATGGGTTAATGACCTAGAATGAGTAAGTGACCCAGGCCCACCCCTCACCTGACTTGGGAGGTCACACTCCCAGGTGTGGCATTTTTTTTAAATAGGTGGCAACAAACTTTACCTCTTCGGCACCATGCAGCTGGTTACAGGGTAATGAGATCCTGAGATTTTTGGGTTGAAATTGGTGTGAAGAGGAGGCCCCATAAAACTCAGCTTACCAGAGAGTTTTGCACAGGGGACAAAGGCACAAGCACAACACATAGTAAAGTAGTATTTTATTTCACGTTTGCCATTTCCCCATGCACATATATCTTCCTTCAAAACCTGAAGGAAAGCTGTGGCAGGAGGATTTGGGGATTTCTGGGTCTCTAGGAATAAAATTACTTAATAGTCTTTCCAAATCCCATCAGATAGTTTAATATCTTGCTTTTTTCCATGTTTAACAATAGCCCAGCCCCATATCTATAAATGTAAAAATATTACAATCCATGACACTATATTTAGCCAATCATGTATGTTTAAATATTTAGATTGTTAGGATTTGTACAAAATCAGGAAGCAGATTATTGCTTTTAGAAACACCACTGCAATTTTGAGAGTGCCTTTGTTTTATATCTGAGATATTTGCATCCATCAAGAAAGGGTATGGGAGCAGATTTACTTATATGCCAGGGCCAAAGCAAAGACTAAAATATGGTGTACCTGGATCACTGCTGCAGAGGTTCCCAAATTGGGCATATATTGTGCTTGCCAGACAACACAGCAGAGCCCTTAAAACTTCTACATGGAATGCAAAACTCTTATTGCATCTTAAAACACTTACTGAAGTATTTAGCCTCTTCCCACTCTGTATTTTCCAATATTAAAGGAACGCATCTCAGAATATTTGCAAAAAAGAAGTAGAAATGCAGAATATAAAAATCATTCAGAAGCATGCTACAGAAAGATATCCTGTTTGTAGATTGGTGTATTTCCTCCCAGTCTGTCACTCGATTAGGTTTTATCACAACTTCTTGGCTCAAATCTAAAGGTTAATTCAAGCTGGGTGAGTGTAAAGTGAAGTGGAAAGGAAGTTTATTGGTATATTTACCTTTCCTGTTTAGGGCACAGGTGGCAGGGTAGGGGAAAGGGAAGGGCAGGGTAGGTGCCAAAGATTTTTCCATCAGTAAAGCTAGAATTCCGGAAATGCAAGCTGTCTGTGGTTGGTGCTTCTGCCACCTTGGCTAGTGAAGGTGGCTAGAGCAGAGAAACCTTTGGGCTTGCACATTCGCTGGGCTGCAGGTTTGTCCATCAGACTTACCCAGCCAATGACTAATGGCAGAAGGAGGAGCTGACTGGACTTGAAACTCATGAACAGGGGGAAGAAGCCAGAGAAGAGCTTTTACTCAGTCTTTTGTGACTTCTTTGTGGCACACTATTTTTCTTTTGCCATGACTCAAGGCCGAGGCAAGCTACCTCCTTTCCTGCTCCAACTGGACCAAGGAGGACTCCTCCCCCTCCACCTTCCCTCCTCCTCCTGACTAAGCAGCAGTTAAGGGCTGCTCTATCCACTCTCCATCTAAGTGGACAAAGTGACAGTACAGATAGTCAAATGATGCAAATTACCCATTATGTCTGAATCTAATGATACTGGTGACCCTGCCCTCAAAAACTTCAGGGACCAGGTGATAAGATAGAAGCCAAATTTAAAGTGGACTGCAGGCTCTTAAAAAAAAGTATAAACCCTCACTTGATGAGATAGGTGTTTGTGCCCACCACCGCATGTATTGATTAGGACAACGGTCAGTGTAATAATTTCAATACACTTATGGATTACTTCAAATATTGTTTTGTGGTTTTTGCAGAGTACATTTTTTAATTAAAATGAAATATTTAAGTATTAAAATACATAGCATTTAGAAGTATACTTTTCTTCAAGAGATGCAGAACACAACAGATTCTCTAGAGCATTGTTGCTTATTATGTAGTTCAGTCCTTACAATTTTTTTTGTGTGTGATATAGCTTTTAGAGAGTGGGAAAATTATTAGAACTCTTCACTGAAGCTAATATTTACTTGGAGGAAAAAAAGCATACTTGGAGAGCCAATCTAAGTGTGTGTTTTGCCTCCAGCTCAGAAGTAGAAGAGTTTAAGTCAACTTGCACCAGGTGTGCCTTCATTATTGTGCTGTAAAAATGTGATTTGTTGTGATATGGTACCTTACAAAATTTTATCACTTGAATAAAGTAGCATAGAGTTAAGAATTTTCAAGAACACATTAATATCAAGTCTCCTAGATTAATTTTTTAAAATTTTTGTGTGACATATAGATTTATAAAGAAAAAAAATAAACATAATGAAGCTGTTTTTCCCTTGTAGTGCCGATAAAAGTTAGTGTTTGCAAGTGTTTCATTCACCTGTACTCATGAGTTATGTACACTAAGGTAATGGAGTGTGTACGTAAGGTGATGGAGTGTGTGTGTGTGTGTGTGTGTGTGTGTGTGTGTGTGTGTATTTTAGTGTTCCATGATTCATTGTTTGCGTATAACTCCCAGTGCTTGATGGAGTATATTTTCTTTCTACTACGCTTCACTGAAAGTTGTCACGTTATCAGTTTTATTACATTTTCTGATTATGAAATATGTTCATTATAGAAAATTTGGAAACTATACTGAAAAGCATAAAAATTATTTTAAACAATTCTGCCTTCAAAGATAACCACAGTTTACATGAAAATGTCTATAGCTTTATTAATATAACTACTATCACTATAACTTTTCATTTAATATATTTTGTCTTAACATATATGAAATGGATATGCCATAATTTATTGCATCAGCTTCTTATCATGTGCATTTAGGTTAGGAGCATCTTTTTTCTAATTGATTAGTAATTGTAAACACTGTCTTTGAATTAAGGAAAAATGTTTCATATGTGGAAACATTTTTAATTTTGTTCGTTTTTTTCCCTGCAGAAGAGTTTAAATGTTAATACAGTCACATTTTTCCTCCCCCCCTCCCCATAATACATTTTGGGTATTTGGCTTAGAAAGACCTTTCCACGTCAAGATCATGTTTTTTGTTGGTCATGTTTTCTTACAGTACTCTTATAATTTCATTTAATGCTTTAATCCTTCTGGAATAATTTTGATGTAAAGATTGAGGCAGCTGTACCACTTTTTTTTTTCTCTCAACACAATTCGCCAGTTGTTTCAATACCATTTATTGAATATCAAATATCCAGTGTAATTAATTGCCACCTTTATTATATAATCCATTACTTCACGTGTTTGGGTCTACTCCTGGTCTGTTCTGTTCAAAATAGTTATTCCTGTGCCAGTATAAATCCTTTCAAAAAAATCTCTGATATACATTTTATTATCTGTTAAGGAAAGTTCCTTAAAATACTTGTTTTTAAGATTTTTTTTGGATATTTTCACCTATTTATTTTTCCCGATGAGCTTCAGCATTGCTTTTCTTTTTCAGGCACCCTCCCCAAAGCCTATGGATTATTTTGATTAGAGTTTGTTTGAATTTATAGAAAAATTTACAGAGAATCAAGAATTGCATATTATTCAGTCTTTTTATCCAATGACAAGATGTGTCTTTCCATTTAATCAAGTCTTTCTTACATCCTTCAATAGAATTTTAAAATTAACCTGTTAAAATAGGCTTTTCGAAAATATTCAGAACTTGTTCTTTAGTTTCTTCTTCCTTAGTCTGCCTTTTGGTTATGCTGTTTTGCTTCTTATTTTTAAATCATCTACACTTTGGTATTGTCCCTTTCTTTCAGCTTTGAATGGGGGCAATTGTTTCCTGAAATGTGATGTGTGAAGAGGTAGGAAGAAATGAGCTTGAGCATCTCAGGAGCTTCAATTCAGGTTTGTCTCATATCATTCTCTCTCTAAATTGCTATATCTTCTGCCTGAGGCCATTTCTCTCAATCTATGTTTTTCTCTCCATTACCAGCTTTGCGATGAACAGTAGGTCAGCATGACTCAGTGAAATGTCTTGAGTTAGAGGTGTTCTGTGGTGATGTAATAGTTAATTTCTGATCAACTCACTGGCCAGCACCTGTAGTTACTTGTTGCTTGTCTTTCTTATATTGAAGCAATCTCCAAAATAAAGATGATATGCTGGTATACTTTTCTTCTTTACCTCAGCTCCCCTTTTGTTCTGTATTATGGAGCTGTTTCCAAAAAGGGTTATTTTTGGCTGCTTTCACCATCTGATCTAAATTCAGGGCTTGACCCCTTAAGGGAATCTACACATTGCCGGAGACCTGTGAAAGGAAGCATTAACTCATAGCTGTGCATTTTTTTTTTAAAGATTTTATTTATTTATTTGACAGAGAGAGAGACAGCCAATGAGAGAGGGAACACAAGCAGAGGGAGTGGGAGAGGAAGAAGCAGGCTCATAGCAGAGGAGCCTGATGTGGGGCTCGATCCCAGGACTCCGGGATCACGCCCTGAGCCAGAGGCAGACGCTTAACGACTGAGCCACCCAGGCGCCCCCATAGCTGTGCATTTTTAAAAAAATTTTGGTTAAAATTTCATTGAAACTCAAAGATATTCTTTCCAGTGTGTGTCACTTGTGATTGTGTCTGTTTCTTTGATTTGAAGATCATTTCTGCCTTTATTTTTATTCAGATGATTCTGTTGCACATGCAGAATTGAGAACCACAGAGCAATGTAGAGAAGAATCACCAAGAGGGGCATAATGTATTGACCTCAGAAAACCTTTTCTGCAGCACAGCTATTAACTTTCCTAATTGAATAGTGTACCTTAAATACCGGTTTGGTGAATCTGGCTTTGGCTAAAAATGTAAATTAGCCCATCTTCATTTATTGGTAAAAACATCTCTTGACACTCAAAAAAAAAAAAGCTTCTGTTAAAAAGAAACTTTTTTTGAGACAATTAAAGAACTCATAGAAAGTTGCAAATATAGTACAGAAAGGAATTCTACAGCCTACACCCAGCTGTCCCAAATGGTAACACCTTAAATGACTATATATAGTACAGTACCCAAACCAGGAAATTAACATTGGTACAATCTATGGGCCTCATTCAGATTTTGTCACATTTTACATGCATTCCTGTATGTGTTTGCACGAATGTGTGTATGCGTGTGTATGTGTGTGCGTAGTTCTTTTTTTTTATATGTTATATTAGTCACCATACAGTACATCATTAGTTTTTGATGTAGCGTTCCATGACACATTGTTTGCGTATAACACCCAGTGCTCCATGCAATGCGTGCCCTCCTTAATCCTCATCACCGGGCTACCCCATCCCCCCACACCCCTCCCTCTAAAACACTCAGTTTCTTTCCCAGAGTCCAGAGTCTCTTGTGCTTCATAGTTCTTTTTTTTATAATATTTTTTTATTATATTATGTTAGTCACCATACAGTACATTCCTGGTTTTTGATGCAAAGTTCGATGATTCATTAGTTGTGTATAACACCCAGTGCACCATGCAATATGTGACCTCCTTACTACCCATCACCAGCCTATCCCATTGCCCCACCACCCTCCCCTATGAAGCCCTAAGTTTGTTTCCCAGAGTCCATACTCTTTCGTGAATCATTCCCCCTTCTGATTACCCCACCTTTCTTTATCCCTTTCTTCTCCTACCGATCTTCCTAGTTCTTACGTTCCATAGATGAGAGAAACCATATGATAGTTGTCTTTCTCGGCTTGACTTATTTCACTTAGCATTATCTCCTCCAGTGCCGTCCATGTTGCAGCAAATGTTGAGAAATCGTTCTTTTTGATAGCTGAGTAATATTTCATTGTATATATGGACCACATCTTCTTAATCCAGTCATCTGTTGAAGGGCATCTCGGCTGCCTCCATGATTTAGCTATTGTGGACAATGCTGCTATGAACATTGGGGTGCATATGGCCCTTCTCTTCACTACGTCTGTATCTTTGGGGTAGATACCCAGTAGTGCAATGGCTAGATCATAGGGTAGCTCATTTCTAACGTTTTAAGGGACCTCCACACTGTTTTCCAGAGTGGCTGTACCAACTTGCATTCCCACCAACAATGTAGGAGGGATCCCCTTTCTCCACATCCTCTCCAACAATTGTTGTTTCTTGCCTTCTCAATTTTTGCCATTCTAGCTGGCGTAAGGTGGTATCTCAACATGGTTTTGATTTGAATTTCCCTGATGGCTAATGATTTTGAACATTTTTTCATGTGTCTGTTAGCCAATTGTATGTCTTCATTGGCAAAATGGCTGTTCATATCTTCTGCCCATTTTATGATTTGTTTATTTTTTTCTTGTGTATTGAGTTTGAGAAGTACTTTGTAGATCATGGATACCAGTCTTTTATCTGTAGTGTCATTTGCAAATATCTTCTCCCATTCCGTGGGCTGCCTCTTCGTTTTTTTGACTGTAACCTTGGCTGTGCAGAAGCTTTTTACCTTGAAGAAGTCCCACAAGTTCATTTTTTGTTTTGTTTCTTTTGCCTTTGGAGATGTGTCATGAAAAAGGTTGCTTTGGCCGATGTCGTAGAGGTTGTTGCCTATGCTCTCCTCTAGGATTTTGATGGATTCCTGTCTCACATCGAGGTCTTTCATCCATTTGGAGTTTATTTTTGTGTATGGTGTGAGAGAGTGGTCAAGTTTCATTCTTCTGCATATAGCTGTCCAATTTTCCCAGCACCATTTATTGAAGAGACTGCCTTTTTTCCACCGAATGTTTTTTCTTGCTTTCTCAAAGATTAGTTGAGCATAGAGCTGAGGGTCCATTTCTGGGTTCTCTATTCTGTTCCATTGGTCTATGTGTCTGTTTTTGTGCCAGTACCATGCTGTCTTTGTGATCACAGTTTTGTAGTACAACTTGCAATCCAGCATTGTGATGCCCCCAGCTTTGTTTTTCCTTTTCAACAGTTCCTTGGCGATTCGGGGCATTTTCTGGGTCCACACAAATTTAAGGGCTGTTTGTTCCAGTACCTTGAAAAATGTCATTGGTATTTTGACCGGGATAGCATTGAAAGTGTAGATTGCTCTGGGTAGCATGGACATTTTAACTATGTTAATTCTTCTGATCCATGAGCATGGAATATTTTTCCATCTTTTTGTGTCTTCCTCAATGTCTTTCAAGAGTGATTTATAGTTTCTAGAATATAGGTCCTTTACGTCTCTGGTTAAGTTAATTCCAAGGTAACGTATGGTTTTTGGTGCTATTGTAAATGGGATGGATTCCCTAATTTCTCTTTCTTCGGTCTCGTTATTCGTGTATAGAAATGCAACTGATTTCTGAGCATTTATTTTGTATCCTGCCACGTTACTGAATTGCTCTATAACTTCTAATAGTTTGGGAGTGGCTTCTTTTGGGTTTTCCATATAGAGTATCATGTCATCTGCGAAGAGAGACATTTTGACTTCTTCTTTGCCTATTTGAATACCTTTGATCCCTTTTTGTCGTCTGATTGCTGTTGCAAGGACTTCTAGTACTATGTTGAATAATAGTGGCGAGAGTGGGCATCCTTGTTGTGTTCCTGATCTTAAGGGAAAGGCTTCCAGCTTTTCCCCATTGAGAATAATATTTGCAGTAGGCTTTTCATAGATGGCTTTTATGAGATTGAGAAATGTACCTTCTATTCCTACACTCTGAAGGGTTTTAATCAGGAAAGGATGCTGTATTTTGTCAAATGCTTTTTCGGCATCGATTGAGAGGATCATATGGTTCCTGAGTCTTTTCTTGTTGATATGATGTATCACGCTGATTGATTTGCGAATATTGAACCACGCTTGCATCCCAGGTATGAATCCCACTTGATCGTGATGGATAATCCTTTTAATGTACTGTTGGATTCTATTAGCAAGTATCTTGTTGAGGATTTTGGCGTCCATATTCATTAGGGAAATCGGTCTGTAATTCTCCTTTTTGAGGGGGTCTTTGCCTGGTTTGGGGATCAAGGTAATATTGGCCTCATAGAATGAGTTTGGTAGCTTTCCTTCTGTTTCTATTTTTTGAAATAGCTTTAGGAGAATAGGTATTATTTCTTCTTTGAATGTTTGGTAGAATTCCCCAGGAAAACCGTCCGGGCCTGGAGTTTTGTTATTTGGAAGGTTGTTTATCACTGACTCAATTTCTTCATAATTAATTGGCCTGTTTAAGGAATCAATTTCTTCCGGTTTCAATCTTGGTAGTTTATAGGTTTCCAGGAAGGATTCCATCTCTTCCAGATTGCTTAGTTTATTGGCATATAGCATAATAATGGTGAGAGTGGGCATCCTTGTCGTGTTCCTGATCTTAAGGGAAAGGCTTCCAGCTTTTCCTCATTGAGAATGATATTTGCTGTAGGCTTTTCATAGATGGTTTTTATGAGGTTGAGGAATGTACCTTCTATTCCTACACTTTGAAGTGTTTTAATCAGGAAAGGATGCTGTACTTTGTGAAATGCTTTTTCTGCATCAATTGAGAGAATCATATGGTTCCTGAGTCTTTTCTTGTTGATATAATCTATCACATTGATAGATTTGCGAATGTTGAACCACGCTTGCATCCCAGGGATGAATCCCACTTGCTCATGATGGATAATCCTTTTAATGTACTGTTGGATCCTAATAGCAGGATCTTGTTGAGAATTTTGGCGTCCATGTTCATCAGGGAAATCGGTCTGTAATTCTCCTTTTTGATGGGGTCTTTGCCTGCTTTGGGGATCAAAGTAATATTGGCCTCATAAAATGAGTTTGGTAGCTTTCCCTCTGTTTCTGTTTTTTGAAATAGCTTTAGGAGAATAGGTCTTATTTCTTCTTTCAATGTTTGGTAGAATTCCCCGGGGAAACCATCAGGCCCTGGTGTTTTGGTTTTTTTGGAAGGTTTTTAATCACTGTTTCAATCTCTTCATAATTAATTGGTCTGTTTAAAAAATCAATTTCTTCCTGTTTCAGTCTGGTAGTTTATAGGTTTCCAGGAAGGCCTCCATCTCTTCCAGATTGCTTAATTTCTTGGCATAAAGCTGTTGATAAACGTTTCTAATAATCCTTCCTATTTCATTGGTATTGGTAGTGTCCTCTACCTTTTCATTCATAATTTTATTAATTTGGGTTCTTTCTCTATTCTTTTGGATAAGTCTTGCCAGTGGTTTGTCTATTTTATTTATTCTTTCAAAGAACCACCTTCTAGTTCTGTTGATCTGCTCTAGTGTGCTCCTGGTTTCTACTTCATTTATCTCTGCTCTAATCTTGATCAACTGCTTTCTCGTGCGTGGATTAGGCCTGTTCTTCTGTTGCTGTTCCAGCTTCTAGAGGTGAGATTATAAAAACTACATTTTGGATTTTTCTATTCTTTCAGGGAGGTTTGGATGGCTATGTATTTTCACCTTAGGACTGCCTTTGCAGTGTCCCATAGGTTTTGGACCGTTGTGTTTTCATTCTCGTT
>NW_024423319.1:52694515-52708614 GCF_017311325.1 Ursus maritimus
GTTTGCTGTGCCTCTTCTGAGAGTCAGGGCAGCAGAGGCCGAATCGCAGCCTCTGTCTCGGACAGAGGGATTGTGGACTGTTCTTCACTGATGTTCTGGCCACTTTAACTCTGTTACTGTTGGTGCTGCTCAACCCTGCAGCGTCTGGGGAAGTGCGCCCCACACCCGTCGTCCCAGCCCTCATTTCCAGGGCCGTGGAGTCTCTGTCCTTTGTGTTTCTAATGCTGCCAGCCGCCAGCCACCCCCGTGGGCTCCCGGAGCTCGGAGCTCCCGGTCTCAGTCTGGATCCAGTGAGCGCACCGGAGCTCCGTTTCAGTCTGGTGGCGTGCGTTCCCCGGCTCAATGTCTCAGTCTGCTCTCTCGCGGATGCAGGTCCGCAAGTCCGCCCGCTCCCCAGTGCAGGTGGCTACCGGTACCCGGCACCCGAGCACGGAGTCTCCCTCCCCCTTCCATTTATCTTCCGGTATCTGTGCGCAGATTCACGGCTCCCCGCTTCATACCTCAATACTCAGTGCTGGAGATGTTCATTTGTAGAGATCCAGATGTATCTTCCTGCATCTCAGGCTGATTCCGTGGGTGTTCAGGATGGTCTGGTACTTATCCAGCTCGACTTAGGGGACCAGATGAAAAATGGGACCCCTACTCCTCCACCATCTTAACTCCTCTCTCTTTTTATCCATTTCTTTAGAGCTAGTACTCTACCCAGTGTGTTTCCTTACCAAAAGTCCATGACATAAACTCTTTCTTTAGTAATGTTGAATAGAACTGGATCACTAACAGACCCCAGTTGCCTATTTCTATGTAAAATAGGGATTTACAAAATATTTCCAGGTGAAATGCTTTCTATTCGACCTTTTTCAGTTTTGCCTTGGTTTCTAAAAATGTACTTTTGGTGAGGAAGTTTATTTTTAGGAATTGCTTACAAAAGTTTAAGAGAACACAAAAGGTGAGAAGTGAAAGGTAATGAATAGCATATTGGATGGCATCTACTTAAAAAAATGCACCACCCCCCCCAAAAAAAATGAATCCTGAGGAATGTAAAAATATTTCATGTAATATTTTCCTTTAATTATAGCCACTAATTACAAATTCAGGTAAAATATCATGATTTTAGATCTGCTGAATTTAGTATTAACTCACACCAGCCTGTCTTGCTTTAAGGAAAAAAGTCTCTTTAAATACCTTCAGAAAAGAATTATGGGAATAAGATGCATTACATATAATTAATTACGTAGAATTCAACTTTTAATAGAGTTCTTCAGTTTCTTTAAAATTTATTATGTTAGTCACCATACAGTACATCATTAGTTTTTGAAGTAGTGTTCCATGATTCATTGTTTGCATATAACACCCAGTGTTCCATGCAATACATGCTCTCCTTAATACCCATCACTGGGCTAACCCATCCCCCACCCTCATCCCCTCTAAAACCCTCAGTTTGTTCCCCAGAGTCCCCACTCTCATGGTGCTTCTCCCCCTCTGATTTCCACCCCCTTCATTTTTCCCTTCTTTCTCCTAATGTCCTCCATGCTATTCCTTATGTTCCACATATAAGTGAAACCATATGATAATTGTCTTTCCTGCTTGACTTATTTCACTTAGCATAATCTCCTCCAGTTCTATCCATGTTAATGCAAATGGTGGGTATTCATCCTTTCTGATGGCTGAGTAATATTCCACTGTATATATGGACCACATCTTCTTTATCCATTCGTCTGATGATGGGCATGTCGGCTCCTTCCACAGTTTGGCTATTGTCGACATTGCTGCTATAAACATCGGAGTGCATGTGCCCCTTCTTCTCACTACATTTGTATCTTAGGGGTAAATACCTAGTAGTGCAATCGCTGGATCATAGGGTAGCTCTATTTTTTTTTTAAGGGACCTCCACACTGTTTTCCAAAGTGGCTGTACCAACTTGCATTCCCACCAACAGTGTAAGAGGGATCCCCTTTCTTCACATCCTCTCCAACATTTGTTGTTTCTTGCCTTGTCAATTTTTGCCATTATAACTGGCGTAAGGTGGTATCTCAGTGTGGTTTTGATTTAAATTCCCCTGGTGGCTAATGATGTTGAATATTTTATCATGTGTCTGTTAGCTATTTGAATGTCTTCTTTGGAGAAGTGTCTGTTCATATCTTCTGCCCATTTTTTTTACTTGATTATTTGTTTTTTGGGTGTTGAGTTTGAGAAATTCTTTATAGATCTTGGAAACCAGCCCTTTATCTGTAGTGTCATTTGCAAATATCTTCTCCCATTCCATGGGGTACCTCTTTGTTTTGCTGACTGTTTCCTTTGCTATGCAGAAGGTTTTTATCTTGTTGAAGTCCCAAAAGTTCATTTTTTCTTTTCTTTCCCTTGTCTTTGGAGACATGTTTTGAATGAAGTTGCTGTGGCCGTTGTTGAAGAGGTTACTGCCTATGTTCTCCTCTATGATTTTGATGGTTCCTGTCTCACGTTGAAGTCTTTCATCCATTTAGTTTATCTTTGTATATGGTGTAAGAGAATGATCGAGTTTAATTCTTCTGTGTACAGCTGTCCCAATTTTCCAAGCACTATTTATTGAAGAGACTGTCTTTTTTTCCATTGGGTATTTTTTCCTGTTTTGTCGAAGATTAGTTGACCATAGAATTGAGGGTCCATTTCTGGGCTCTCTATTCTGTTCCACTGATCTATGTGCCTGTATTTGTGCCAGTACCATGGTGTCTTGGTGATCGCCGCTTTGTAATAAAGCTTGAAGTTAGGCAACTTGATGCCCCCAGATTTGTTTTTCTTTTTCACCATTTCCTTAGTGATTTGGGGTCTTTTCTTGTTCCATACAAATTTTAGGATTGTTTGTTCCAGCTCTTTGAAAAATGCCATTGGTATTTTGATCAGGATGGCATTGAAAGTAAAGATTGCTCTGGACAGCATAGATATTTTAACAATATTTATTCTTCCAAACCATGAGCATGGAATGTTTTTCCATCTTTTGTGTCTTCTTCAATGTCTTTCATACATATTTTCTAGTTACTAGATTATAGATACTTTGGTTAAGTTTATTCCAAGGTATCTTATGTTTTCGGTGCTATTTAAATGGAATCAATTCCCTAATTTCTCTTTCTACAGTTACATTGTTAGTGTAGAGAAAAGCAATTGGTTTCTGTGAATTGATTTTGTATCCTGCCACATTGCTGAATCGCTGTATGATTTCTAGCAATTTTTTTTGGTGGACCTATTGAGTTTTCCAGTTAAAGCATCATGGCATCTGTGAAGAGAAAGAGTTTGACTTCTTCTTTGCCAATTTGAATACCTTTTATTTCTTTTTGTCATCTGATTGCTGATGCTAGTACTTCTAGTGCTATGTTGAACAATAGTGGTGAGAGTGGGCATCCTTGTCATGTTTCTGATCTTAAGGAAAAGGCTCTCAGCTTTTCCCCTTTGAGAATGATATTTACTGTGGGCTTTTCTTAGATGATTTTTATGAAATTGAGGAATATTCCCTCTATCCTTATACTCCGAAGAGTTTTAATCAGGAAAGGATGCTGTATTTTGTCAAATGTTTTTTTGGCACCAATTGAGAGGAACATATGGTTCTTGTCTCTTCACTTATTAATGTATTCTCTATCACACTGATTGAATTGCAAATGTTGAACCACCCTTGCATCCCAGGGATGAATCCCACGCGGTCGTGATGGATCATCCTTTTAATGTACTGTTAGATCCTATTAGCTAGGATCTTGTTGAGAATGTTGGCATCCATATTCATCAGGGATATTGATCTGTAATTCTCCTTCTGATGGGGTTTCGCCTGGTTTTGGGATCAAGGTAATGCTGCCTCATAGAACGGGTTTGGAAGTTTTCCTTCTGTTTCTATTTTTGGAACAGCTTCAGGAGAATAGGTATTATTTCTTGTTTGAATGTTTGGTAGAGTTCCTCTGGGAATTCATCTGGCCCTGGACTCTTGTTTTTTGGGATGTTTTTGATGACTGCTTCAATTTCATTACCTGTTATTGGTCTATTCAGATTATCAGTTTCTTCCTGTTTCAGTCTTGGTAGTTTATAGGTTTCCAGTAAGGCATCCAGTTCTTCCACGTTGCTTAATTTATTGGCATATAGTTGTTGATAATAATTTCTAATAATTGTTTCTATTTCCTTGATGGCAGTCATGATCTTTCCCCTTTCATTCATAATTATATTAATTTGGGTCCATTCTCTTTTATTTTGGATAAGTCTGGCCAGGGGTTTATCGATCTTATTAATTCCTTCAAAGAACCAGCTTCCAGTTTCTTTGATTGGCTCTACTGTATTTCTGGTTTCTAATTCATTGATCTTTGTTCTAATCTTAACTATTTCTCTTCTTGTGTGTGGCTTAGGCTTTATTTGTTGTTCTTTCTCCAGTTCTTTAACGTGTAAAGTTAGTTTGTGTATTCAGGATTTTTTTTTTTTTTTTTTTTTTTTTTTTTGAGTGTGGCTTGGATGGCTATGTATTTCCCCCTTAGGACTGCCTTTGCAGTATGCCATAGGTTTTGGACCGATGTGTTTTCATTCTCATTGGTTTCCATGAATTGTTTAAGTTCTTCTTTGATTTCCTGGTTGACCCAAATTTTCTTAAGCAAGATGGGCTTTAGCTTCCATGTGTTTGAATTTCTTCCAAATTTATTCTTATGATTGAGTTCCAGTTTCAAAGTATTGTGGTCTGAGAATAGACAGCGAATAATCTCAATCTTTTGGTATCAATTGAGACCTGATTTGTGACCCTGTATGTGGTCTATTCTGGAGAAAGTTCCATGTGCATTTGAGAAGAATAAGTATTCTCTTGTTTTAGGGTGGAAGCTTCTGTATATATCTATGAGACCCATCTGGTCCAGTGTGCCATACAAAGCTCTTATTTCTTTGTTGATTTTCTGCTTAGATGATCTGTCTATTGCTGAGAGTGGAGTGTTGAGGTACTGTACTATTAATGTATTATTAGCACTTTGTCTCTTTATTTTGGTTAACAGTTGGCTTATGTAGTTGGCTGCTCCCATGTTGGGGGCATAGATATTTACAATTGTTAGATCCTCTTGTTGGATAGACCCTTTAAGAATGATATAGTGTCCTTCTGGATCTTTTAATACAGTCTTTAGCTTAAAATCTAATTTGTTTGATATGAGAATTGCTACCCCAGCTTTCTTTTGAGGTCCATTGGCATGAAAAATATTTATCTATCCCTTCACTTTCAGTCTGAAAGTATCTTTAGGCTCAAAATTAGTCTCTTGTAGACAGCATATGGTGGGGTCATGTCTTTTTATCCAATCTGCAACCCTGTGCCCTTTCATAGTAGCATTTAGGCCATTCATGTTGAGAGCGATTATTGAAAAATACGATTTTATTGCCTGTGAAGTCCTTGTTTCTATAGATTGTCTCTATAAATTTCTGTTCTATATCACTCTTGAGTTCTTTCTTCTTTTATAGAACCCCCCTTAATATTTCTTGCAGGGCCACCTTGGTGGTCACATATTCTTTCAAGTTTCTGCCTGTCTTGGAAGCTCCTTGTCTCTCCATCCATTCTGAATGACAGCCTTGCTGGATAAAATATCCTTGGCTGCATGATCTTCTCATTTAGTACCCTGAATATGTCTTGCCAGCCCTTTCTGGCTTGCCAGGACTCTGCGGACAGGTCTGACATTATTTTGATGTTTCTCCCTCCTGAAGTAAGAAATCTCTTCCTAGCCATTTTCAAGACTAAGTTTCCTTGGATATAAGATTTGCAAATTGTACTATTATATGTCGTGTCATTGGTCTGTTCTCATCGATCTTGGGAGGGGTCTTCTCCACCTCTTCGACACAAGTGCTTGTTTCCTTCCCCCAGATTAGGGAAGTTCTCAGCTACGATTTGCTCAAATATATCTTCTAGACCTCTCTCTCTCCACCCCCTCAGGGATCCCAATAATTCTGATATTGGAACATTTCATTAAGTCGTTAATCTCTCTCAGTTTGATCCCTTGGGCTTTAATCTGTTTTTCCTATGCTGCCTTGGTTTCCTTCTTTTCTATCATCTTATCCTCTAGCTCACTATTTCGTTCTTCTGCCTCGTTTACCCTGGCAGTCAGAGTATCCAGTTTAGACTGCATTTCATTCATAGCCTTTTTAAAGTTTGGCCTGATTAGATCTCATTTCTGCCCTTAGAGATTCTATATTATTGCTAATATTTTTCTCAAGCCTAGATATCACCTTGATAATTGTTACTCTGAAGTCATTTCTGACATGTTGGTTATATCTATATCCATTAGTTCTGCAGCAGAGGCCACAGTCTGATTCTTTTCTTTTTGCGGGTTCCTCCTCTTAATCGTTCTGTTCAGGGGTGGTTGAGGGAATGTGTAGAGTCCAAAGTATTAACCATGACCCAAGCAACATGCACCTGTTTTATAGGGACCTTATGGTTGTCCTCCTCTTGTTCTTCCAGCCTGTCTTCTGGGGGAGGGGCCTGCTGTGCTGTGTCTCAGGCAAACCTGTTTGGGCAGAGCTGCCCTGCCCCCTGTGGGGGGCAAGTGGACTCAGTGAAAAACATTTTTGGGGGGCTTTTGTTCTCTGGTGGCTTTCCCTGGTGGCTTTCTGCATCTTTTCCAAGAGTCAGAGCAGAAGTGACCACATCCAAACCTCTGTTTCAGAACAGAGAAATTGCAGTCTGCTCTTCAATGAGCTCTCCAGGCCACACTGTCTCCGTTTCTGTCTGTGCTGCTAAAAGCACACAGCATCCTGGGTTGTACGCCCCACAGCAGCACTCCCAGCTGTCACTCCCGGGGCCGCACATGTCTCTGCCATTTGTACTTCTGAACCTGCAAGCTGCCCCCGGTTCGCATGCATGCCCCCATAGATCCAGGTTTCAGTCTGGGAGGCTGTCCTAAATTCCTTTCCCCACCGCTACTGGTCTGTGCATCTGTGCCTGGTCTGCAAGTTCATGGAGGCTCCCTCCCCCTTCTGTTTATCTTCTGATATCTGCCCCCAGAATCATGGCTCCCCACTTCATACCTTGAGACCAACTTCCGGAGATATTCTGTTTGTAGAGATCCAGATATATCTTCTTACATCTCAGGCTGATATCGTCCGTGTTCAGAACGGTCTGGTAGATATCCAGCTTAATTCAGGGGACTGGTTGAAATAGGGTCCCCTACTCCTCCACCATCTTTTTTCTCCCTCCAAGTTCTTCAATTTTTGGATTGAAAAACAAAACAAGGAGAAGCACCAGGACAAATAAGTCACTTAAGAAAAAATTTTGTTGTTACTTTTAGCTGGGTTCAGGGTGCAAGGAAAACATTTCAACAAATGTAATATACTTTTAAATATTGGAGGAATTGGATTTTCACAGCCTATTTACCATGTCAGCAGGTTGCCAATTAATTGTTTTTAAATTCCTTTATGCCAAGCCTGCAGCTGTATTTAATTAGGCTCACGGGTTAGAGAAAGAGCATAGCTATTTTTAAAAATCTGTATAAATGATGAGGCTTTAGGAAAATGAATCCTGACTGTTTGCAACTGAATCTATACTAAAGCAAGAATCCCTAAGCAGCAAAATCCCTGGTTGATTTTCTAGACAACAGTTTTAGAAATAAGTTAGGTCTTTTCAAATGTGTTTAGGTTTGTTTAGCTTGTGTTATTAAATATTCTCACAAGTATAATAGAGAAAAAAAATCTTTACAAGACTCAACAAAACAAATGCTATGCCTTAAACAACATGTTTGAAGTATTATCTCAGTAGTTTGATTTTCATTTTAATATATTTTCATGAGGAAGCAAGAGATCACAAATGGTAATCCATGCCTCAATTACTATAATATTTATATGTGAAAAGAGAATATTTAGTTGTTTTATTTAATGCAGAAACTTATTTGATATTAAATATGGCTTAAACCTCTATATTTTCTTAATATTTTTAGTAAATAAAAAGTGTTTGTGCCTAGGAGAGTGCAGTTGAGTCAAAGTTTGTTACTCAGGATAGATTAACAAATCGTCATCCACCAAAAATGTATTATGTGATATTTTAAATAATACCAGAATTTGTTGATGTTTAAGATCCTTTAGTTGGCCTCTCTTCTCTATCCAGCAACCTGCTTTGTGAGAGTTGTCCTATGGACACTTTGTGTCTAAGGAAAGGTAGAAGAGAGAATACTGGTGACATTCCTCATTTAATTTTAGGATCTGTCTTGATATTCTCAACTTAAACCATACTAACACCTTTTATATATGTATATGTATATATTATATATGAGATAAATATAGATATATCTATATATATATGATAAATGAACAAACTGAGGAGAAAACTACTTGTAAAAGAGATAAATAGGTAATTCAGAAAAGTATTTTTATATGTATATTAGCCTTTTGGCTAATAAATATGAAAAATCTCACATGCACTACTAATAAAAAAGATGACAATTAAAATAACAATGAGATACTGCTATTTATCTGTTTCATTTAAATTAAAATTTAAAAGTTCCCACCATTGTTCTATAATGTGAAGAAATTCCATGTCACATGCACAAGTAGAAAGTTTAGTACATATTTTCTAGAGTATTATTTGGCAATACTTAATAAAAACCTGAAAGATGTGCCTACTCCTTCACCTAGCAAATATTCAAGGAATTTATCTTAATTTGAAAATAATCACAAAACCAATTGTAAGAATGTTCATTTCAGTGTTGCTTATAATACTGAAATCTCAGAAACAAGTTAAATATCCAAAAAGAGGGGATTCAATTTATAAGTTATTATTTATTCCTATAGTTGAATAATATAAAGGTATTTAAGGTAGTGATGTAGATAGATCTATACTGACCTTGAATGATAGCTAAGATAAATTGTTTAATGAAAATGATCTCAAAAATATGGAAATGAATGCATATATATGCAAATTATGTATAGTACACAAAAAATGTTGATACTAGTTATCTATATGTAATGGAGTTTTAGGTAATTTATAGTCACAATTTTTGGGATTTTAAATTTTATATAATGGCCAGAACTTAACTGTTGTGATCAGAAAAAGTATAGTGGGAGAAACGAATATGTTAGAATTAATAGGCAATTATGTGGAACTGTAGAGTCAGAAAACATAAAGAATTATGAAGGCGCTACATAGGCACATATTTGAGCTACACAGTATTGGCGACTAATTTTTTAAATAATGTATTAAAATCATTCAAGCAATGTATGACCCTTCACAGTGGTCTCCTTAAGACCAAACACAAATTCCAGTAATGTTGACACTAGCAGAACATTAAAGATGATCTACTTTCTCATTTCGTAGATAAGAAATCTTGGGCTCATTGTATCTAAGTACTATCCAAGGTCACACAACAGGTAGTAATGGAAAGAACCATGCTGCTTTCCCTTTCAATTTTTTGGATAATTAACAATTACTATAAAACAGAGTTTTTTTTCTAACCTCTTTGACCTTCAGTGGTTACTTTTCTTGTTAATACCCAAATAACCTAACCTCAGCCTTCATTCTCTCAAGTAATGTCAGTATTCTCTGCCTAGTTTCCTTTTCCAAGTATTTCTGAGAAAACTAAAGAATGCTTGGTTATATGTTCCAAAAGTGTGTCTGCTTGTCCTTCATTAGTGTTTTCTTAGGGCAAGTGCTTCAGACTTTTCCCTTGGTCATATTGTGCTGTCTCACAACCACTTCTCTATGTTGCTGCTACTTACCCAAATCCACATTACACTAAAAATTAACACATCACACCAAAAAGTAAACCCCTAAAACACAGCTAATATCTCACTCTTGTGCTTAACAAAATTTTA
Organism: Ursus maritimus; assembly: GCF_017311325.1. Classification (NCBI taxonomy): domain Eukaryota; kingdom Metazoa; phylum Chordata; class Mammalia; order Carnivora; family Ursidae; genus Ursus; species Ursus maritimus. The sequence goes on from NW_024423319.1 coordinate 52,704,284, forward strand.
CTGATGATTTGGGAATAGGAGAAGGAAATTATCAGATAGAAAAAGGAAATTTTAAAGCTAGCTATCAGAGATCCATCATCTATGCCTCTGCACAGGGATCTCTTAATGACAGCCCTTCCTGGTGTCATATATGTTGTGTCAACTTATTTCCCACTTGAAGAGTCCCCTTGACCCCTTTTCTTCTTTACAGGTGACTAGAGCTCCCATTTTTCTTGGGGATTAAAGAAAAAAGGAGTATCTTCCTTTCTTCTTATCAAAGGCCTATTATTTTCCCAATGAGGAAGTTGAAAAACTCAGTTCCTTCAAGAGATATTCCACAGTTGCCACAACTGGTCTAGTCACTATATACCAGATAAGACAATTATAATAGCACATTTCTCAGTCCAGATTATTCATATATGTGTGGAGTATGTGAATTTCCTTCTGTGAACGAACAAAATAATTTATTTTAAAGATTTTATTTATTTATTTGACAGAGAGACAGCCAGAGAGGGAACACAGCCGGGGAGTGGGAGAGGAAGAAGCAGGCTCCCAGTGGAGGAGCCTGATGTGGGACTCGATCCCAGAACGCTGGGATCACGCCCTGAGCCGAAGGCAGACGCTTAACGACTGAACCACCCAGGCGCCCCCAACAAAATAATTTTTAACTGCAGGTCCTGAACCATCTTTTCAACTGCCTCCCCTTCTTTCTTTCTCTTTGCTTCAGCTTGTCTTTCACTTTTTCCTAGTGATCTACTTTCTCTCTAGCTTTGTCTACTTTCAATCCCCCTTCTCTTTTTACATATTTGCTTGCTTTTGGCTTCCTGGACTGATGATTAAGTCAATTTTGGCTTTGCTACTTCTTTTCTATTACCTTTTGTTGTTGTTGTTGCATGGTTAAGTGCACTGTAATCTGTAAAGGTGAATTGGAAGTCTCAGGAAGATTATTTTTAATTTTAAATTGTTTAAGATAAATTTACCAATTAACCTAGTTCTAAAAATCCCAGCTGAGAAAATGACTATCCAACAGAGGTTACTGTTTTCATAGAGATACAAAATACGTTAACAGTGACACCCTCGGTGGAAGACAATGCCTGAAAAATTTCAAACAACCCCAGTACTGACATCAGAATAAAGTTTAATGTCGAACATAGTTATACCTTTTTAGCATTCTTTACTTTAAGATTTCAAGTTTTCTTGTTAGTAATTGACAAGGTATGTTTTCTGTAGTTGCTAAATCCTTGAGACAAGTCTATAACATTCTATTTTAAATAATACTGAAGTAAAAGGAACCCTATATTTCTCCTGTCTATTATCACTCATTCCCCTCCACAAGATCACAGAGAAAAAAAATCAAGAACATTTCTCCCTTCTCCAACCCTCAAAATAAATATTGTTTTTCTATGCTTTTGAAAATAGCAGGTTTACTGAAATACAATACAAAAACATTATAATTTACTTTTAGGGTATACAGTTCAATGGGTTTTGGTATATTTAGAGTTGTACAACTACCACTACAACCAACGTTTTCATCACCACATAAATTTTATATCCATTAACACTCACTCATTATTTCCCAGAGCTCCCCTTTCCTTCAGTCCTAGGCAACCACTAATCCACTACTATCCCTCTCTATAGATTTGCCTATTCTATAAGTTTTATATAAATGGAATCATATGAAATGTGGCCTTTTATGATTGATTCATTTTACTTAACATATTTCCAATGTTCATCCATATTGTAGTATGTATCAATACTTCACTCATTGAAATGGCCAAATAATATTCCATTGTATGGATATACCACTTTGTGTATGTATTCACCCACTGATGATATTTAGCTTGTTTCCACTTTTTGCCTATGATGAATAATGCTACTATGAACTTCATGTGGACATATTTTCATTTCTTTGGAGCAAATACCCAGGAGTAGAATTGCAGGGTCATGTGATAACTGTGTTTAACGTTTTTAGAAAGTGCCAAAGTGGCTGAACCACTTTATATTCCCACAAGCAAAATAGGAGGGCTTCATTTCTCTATGCATTCCCAGTACTTATTATCTCTTTTCCTGATTCTAACCATTCTAGAGGGGGTGAAATGCTATTTCAGTATAGTTTTTATTTGAATTTCCTTGATTTTGATTTTCAATGATATTCTGCCAGATCTAAAAGAAGACATAGAATTATTGATTATTGATTAGTTTCTCAGGATAAAGAAAAGAGTAGAAAATCTGCTCCCTTTTAATAATAATCAACATCAATTACAAAGCCAAATATAAATGATTTGAATACCCTCCCCCCCCCTTTTAAAAATACTGCCTCACTACTGTTTACATGGCTAATTAAAAGTTGGGCATAACCAAGAGTCTGCAGTCAGGACAAGTCAAATTATGTTTATTTTCTTTGCCTCAGCACCATTTACATTTTTTCCTTAAGTTGAAGGATTTGCTGCTTAGAAATCTCCTTAGACAAAAGGGAGCTGAGTAACATATCCCACCTCTTTCTTCCTCGACTTTCTACACATCACTGGTGTGCATTAGTTTTTTCTTGCTGCTGTAACAAATCACTACACGTTTAGCAGCTTAAAATAACATAAATTTATTATCTTACATTTCTGTAGGTCAGAAGTCCAGCATGGGTCTTGTTAGGCTAAACTCAAGGTGTCGGCAGAGCTGGGTTCCCTTCTTTTTTTTTTTTTTTTTACTTCTTTTTTTATTTAAAGATCTCTTTCCTCTTTTTAGATTTTAAGTTTTTACTGAAGTATAGTTGACATACAATATTCTATTAGTTTCAGGTGGTACAACATAGTGATTTAACAATCTTCTACACAAATGTAGTTACTATCTGTCATCATGCAAGGTTATTACAATTTGATTTTCTTTTTTTTTAAATTTTTTATTATGTTATGTTGGTCACCATACAGTACATTATTAGTTTTTGATGTAGTGTTCCATGATTCATTAACTAATCTTTTTTTTTTTTTAAAGATTTTATTTATTTATTCGACAGAGAGAGAGACAGCCAGAGAGAGAGGGAACACAAGCAGGGGGAGTGGGAGAGGAAGAAGCAGGCTCATAGCGGAGGAGCCTGATGTGGGGCTCGATCCCAGATCGCCGGGATCACACCCTGAGCTGAAGGCAGACGCTTAACCGCTGTGCCACCCAGGCACCCCTCATTAACTAATCTTTGACAAAGCAGGAAAAAAACATCCAATGGAAAAAAGACAGTCTCTTCAATAAATGGTGCTGGGAAAATTGGACAGCCACATGCAGAAGAATGAAACTTGACCACTCTCTCACGCCATACACAAAGATAAACTCCAAATGGATGAAAGAACTTGATGTGAGACAGGAATCCATCAAAATCCTAGAGGAGAACATAGGCTGTAACCTCTTTGACATCAGCCACAGCAACACTTTTCATGACACATCTCCAAAGGCAAGGGAAACAAAAGAAAAAATGAACTTTCGGGACTTCATCAAGATAAAAAGTCTCTGCACAACAAAGGAAACAGTCATCAAAACAAAGAGGCAACCCATGGAATGGGAGCTGGGTTCCCTTATGGAAGTGCTACAAGAACATTGTTTCCTTGCCCATTTAAGTTGTTGGCAGAACGTAGTTAGTCATGGTTGTAGGATGATGTCTCCATTTCCTTGGGTGGCTGTCAGCTTACCCAGTTCCTAGAGCCACTCATATGTCTTGGTTCATGAACCCCTTCTTTCTTCTTTAAAGCCAGCAACTCCTCTGCCTTCCTTTTCCACTTTTAATTCTTTTTTTAGCTTTATTAAAGTTTAATTGACAAAATTCTAAAATGTTTGTATTGTACATTGTGGTGATTTTATATATATATATATATATATATATATATGTATATATATATATATATATAGTGAAAAGATTTCCACTTTCTAGTAATTAATATATCCATTTACGTAACACAGTTATTTACTTATGGTTTGGTGAAAACATTTAGGTTCTCTACCCTCAGCAAATTTCATTTCTATAGTACAGTGTTATCAATACTTTTCTTTTTTCTTGAAATTTTTTTTCTCTTTTTGTATAGGTCTCCGATTTAAATCTATCTTTTGTTTCTCTGTCTACCTTCTGGTATTCCATAGGCTTTATTTGTTTTCTGTCTTGTGTAAGGATCTGTATTTCTCCCTTAAAAAGTTATTTATTATATGCTTCCTCTTGGAGAGTGGTAGAAAGGAGAATGGGCTAAGCATTTGCATTGTGGTTAGTGATAATTCTTTCAATAAAGAGTTCCCATTTTCATACAGGCCTTTAATTTAGGTCCATCGCAGAACTTCCTGACTTCCATGCTACTTTAGGTGATTCCGCCCCCCCCCCCCCC
>NW_024423319.1:52708624-52721955 GCF_017311325.1 Ursus maritimus
CCCCCCCCCCCCCCCGTCAGTTGCTTACGTAGTTCTGTGCTATACGAGAGGGAGATCAGAGATCTACTATTTTGTTGGTTAGTATCTTTCTACTATACAGTGTGAGGACAAGACTCATTCTTAGAAGCAGTATTTAAGGAGTATTTACCCATAAAACTCTACTGGATCTACTGCTCAGTTGGTTACTATAAGGAGCTCTGCTTCAGCAGTTCTTTATGGGGAAATATTCAATGTCAGAGCCTTAATGATCTTGTAGCCATGAGCCCATTATATTACTGTTCTATCAATTAGCTGTTGCAATTTTTCCACATAACCATTTCCTGCCTGCCCCAGGAGTGTTGTGTGAGGAGGATTAGATGTAGCAACCACCACTTTAATGACATAACTTAATTGAGTTATGAGGTGCCCAGATATTTGGTCAAACTTTATTCTGGGTGTGCCAGTGAGGGTGATTTGAAATGCGATTCACATTTGAATTGGTAGACTGAGCAGAGTAGATTGACCTCTCTAATGTGGGTGGGCCTCACCCAGTAAGTTAAAGGATGAGAACAGAACAAAAAGGCCAACTGTCTCGCAAGTAAGAGGGAACTCCTTCTGTCTCACTGCCCTGAAGCTAGGACATTGTTTTTCTCTTGCCTTTGGACTTCAAACCAAAATATAGGCTCCACCTGGTATACCATCAGTTCTCCCAGTTCTCAGGCCTTTGGACTTGGACTGAAACAATGATATTGGCTCTTCTGGGTCTTCAGCTTGCTGACTGCAGGCCTTGGGACTTGTCAGCCTCTAAATTGTATAAGACAATTCCTTATAATAAATCTCTTTGTATATACATGTGTATATAATACATACACACATATATATACATATACAACTATAAAATCTATTGGTTCTATTTCTCTGGAGAACCCTGACTACTACATCCAGTATATTCATTTTTATACTTATTTTTCTCTACAGTAACTCCTCTCCCCACTTCCACCTTGGAAAAACTTTTTTTTTTCCTCTCATAACTCTTATGCAACCTCTAACTACCCTTCTGATAGAGGCTAATTTCAGTGAGTCATGGAGGTCTAATATCCCCCACCCTTCTAAGGAAGGTTTTACTTTATATATATTTTAAGTTCTAGTCTCTCTACCACTACATAAGGAGTAGCCCTCCACTCACAAATTATTTTGTATTTTCCAGGCAATTCCAATTGTTAAAGCAATAATTGGTCCTCTTTTATATCTCCTGGCATCATAACTGGAAGTCAACTCTGTTAGTTGGCAATTTTTCTCACTGAAAAAGGATAAATAAACCACAAGTTTCATCATTACCATGCTTTCTTCTCTGGCAGTGCCTCTGCTACACATATATGTGAGAGAACTGGTTTTGGAGTTCAACAGAACTAAATTCAAAACCAAAATATGTGAAGCAGTGTAGTTTAATTTCTTCCAAGTCAGTTTATTCATCAGTAAATGGGAATAATCATAGCATCTACCTCATAAATTTCTACTAAAAAAATAAGATATTGTGTATAACTCTTAGCGCAGTGTCTCTGCCACATAGTAAATAATAAGTAAATTCTAACTATAATCAGTGCTAATAGTATTACTATTCAATAGACTTAGGAGATCAATGAAATTCTATCCCTATTCTTTATAGCTTGTTTCTCTACGTCTAAGATATATATTTTTAGTCCTATATATGAGATGATTCTCTGGAAAATTTAGCTCATTTTTCCTGCTCTACAGAGAATACATATGCTGATTGACAAGATTTGGAGTAGGTTTTCAGTAAACGAAATTAATCTCAGAACCTGTGATGAATCTCATTAAAAAAACAGGAAGAGTTATTTACGGTGCTAGAAGAAGCAATATTTAAAGTGCACGCCTAAGATTTTCTACATGAAAATTTGGATAAAATATGAGGAAATTGCAAATGAATTTTTCCAAAATTGACAGCTGTATTACTACCTATCATAAAACAACCCCTGTCTTTGAGGAGTTTCTAAAGAAAAGAGAAAGTTATTAATGATGTTACATTCCAGTTGTTCAGGTATATCATTGCTTGCATTTTGAAAAAAACCAACACTTATGCGTGGATAAGTTTTAATTTTTTTTCTATACATACACACATATGTTCATAGTATTGACTAGAAATCAAAATAGAACAAATTTTGATGTTGATCATAGTTCAGATTATATTTATTTTTATTCATTTATTTGAGAGAAAGAGAGAGAGAAAGTGAGAGCATGAGTGGGGTGGAGGAGTAGAGGGAGAGGGAGAAACAGGCTCCCCCCTGAGCAGGGAGCCAGATGTGATGTGAGGCTAGATCCCAGGACCCTGGGATCATGACCTGAGCAGAAGGCAGGTGCTTACTGACTGAGCCACCCAGGTGCCCCTGTTGATCATAGTTCATACTTTTTTTACATTCTTCATGCTAAGGTGACCCAGACCTGAAGAAGGATTCAAATACTGCTTCTCTAGTTATCAATTATGTCATCTTGGGCAAGGGAATCACTTTTAAAATAAGAGCATATATAGAGTTATGGATCATGTCTGCATGTCCATACTCTTTATATTATTTATTCACATTTGTAGTTAAATTGTGCTATGTACATAGAGTAAAAGAGTCATATTTTTAAATTGAGTCTACTATGGGCCACTTGTTAGAAGGCAGGGAATTTGCACCTTAGCAAAAAAAAAAAAAAACCCAAAAAACAAAAAAAACAGGGAATTAGGAATTAGCAGCTCACCTATCTCTAGACTTTTGGGTTCAAACATGTTTCCAATTGTTATTTGGGGAAAAAAAATCAATTTGACTGTAACAGCCCCAAACCACGATTTTGTCCACTTATGTGAAAATACAGAAATGTTGTGATGAGAAATCTTCCTCAACCAAGTAACATACCTGTTGAGCAAAACACGTTCATGAATATTTCACAAGATATATGTTTTTCAATGACTTTTTAAATGATATTTTAAATATACACATACATTAACATTCACTCTTTGTATTGCAAATTTCTATGGGTTTTGGCAAATGGATAGTGTTATGTATCTACTCCTACAATATCATACAAAATAGTTTCGTTCTTTGGTTTCTGATTTTAAATAAGTTATAAACCAATATCATTCTTCTTTCTTAAAAAGAGGAGCATTATGGAATCTAATACTTAGTGTCTCAAGTGTTTTTTGAGGGATGATCTTATATAACTAATAATAATAGTATGACAGTTATGTTTCACAGTTTCAAAACTTCCTTCATACATAGTCTCAAATGAGTCTCTAAAGAATCCTAGGAATAAGATGGAACAAGTATTAATTTCCCCATTTCACAAAAGAGAAAACAGGCTTTGAAAGTTTCAGGAAGGTTGGGATGCCTGGGTGGTTCAGTTGGTTATGTGTCTGCCTGTGGCACAGGGTCCTGAGATTGAGTTCTGCATCGGGCTTCTTGATCAGAAGGGAGCCTGCTTCTCCCTCTGCCTGCCACTCCCCCTGCTTGTGCCCTCTCTCTCTCTGACAAATAGATAATAAAATATCTTAAAGAAAGTTTGAAGTTTCAGAATCATACAGCTGATAATCAGAGGTGCTGAGACTAAAATCAGGTCTTCTCGATCTAACATTAGGGCTCTTCCCACTGCATCATACCACGTATTGCTTTATCATATTTGTAAAATTATTTTTAAGAAGTGTTTTCCCTCTCTTCTCTACATTATTGGATATGATACCACTAGTTCAGGGAAGATGTAGAAATTGTGTTCTTTGGGATTTGCTTTCTGTGATCTTATCTACTAATCCTTGTTACCCAGGTTAACAGTTTTATATACAAAGCCTATATAAGTACGTCGGACTCTAACAGCTTTATGAAAATCAGTCCCCAAACAACTAATTTAGAACACTTAAAATGAGTGTCTGATGAAAAGGGGTCTAGGTTAACTACTTGTTAGAGCAGTGTCAAATTATAATATTAGTGTTTTGCCCTTGCTTTGTGATACTCCCACTACAATATTTTTGTAATATTTAGCTATAGCTGAAAATTCTAGCAATATTAGTGGCCAAAAAATTGACATAAACTGGTATAGAAAGAATGAGACTTTTTAAAAAGATAATGATGAAAATTAGACAATATTAAAATATTACTTTATAGTGCTATAGTAAAAATAGGGCTTTTATACTGAATTTATGTGTCCCATGGTTAATTTTTGTTCTACAATTTCTCTTATAACTTTTAAGCATATGTCTTCTAGTGATACAAAAGATTGCTTTCTTTTTTTTTAAATGTTTCATCTTTATTCACAAAAGTATATATATATTTTTAATGTTTTTTTATTATATTATGTTAGTCATCATACAGTACATCCCTGGTTTTTGATGTAAAGTTCAATGATTCATTAGTTGCATATAACACCCAGTGCACCATGCAAAAGATTGCTTTCTTAACTAAAGAAAGTGTAGCAGAAATTAATGCTGTTTACTGGTCCTTTCCTCACAGGCAAGTGGTAGGATTGCTTCTTCTTGGCAATCTTTTCTTTTTCCTTTATAATTGGGTGTAACCTGAAGACCAGCTTTGCCTATGGATTGTGAGTAAATATAACCAGACTCCCTTCTAATCCCAACATTTAACTTCTGTGTACAATCCTTTAAATGTTTCTTTTCCTTTTGGCTGGTGGCTAGCAAAATTCAAGACAGTGGATGCCTGTAAACTCTGATTATGATGAAATGATCCTCTCTGTGGATCCATGATAGATCATGTAGTGTACAGTATAAATAAACCTTTGTTGTTTTATACCTATGTTCCTACAACATAACCCAATTGATTCTGACTGATAAACATTGCAAACATCCAAGCAACATTCTGTTCAATTACAGGACATGCTGATTTGTTTATTCATGCAATCATTTATTTATTCAATATACTTCTTATGTATCAACAGATTCTATGCTGGGCTTTAATTTGCAAAGCTCAAAAAGACATTGTTGCTATTCCCAAGCAGCTCATAGTTTGGTGGGGGAGACATATGAGTAAGCAAGTCACTTAAATCTAACATGAAAAGAAATAAAAACCTGTGTATGCAAAGTGCTATGGAAACACAGATTAAGGAACAATTAACTGCCTGAGAGGGATAAAGGAAATGTTTCCAGAGAATGTGACACTGTGAATGTGAACTCTGTCTTGAAAGATGAGTAGAATTTTTCCAGGTGAACATAAATAGAAAAAAAAAGTATTCTAGACAAAGGGAATATTCTATGTGAAAGATAATGAAAGATCACATAATTAAAAGAAAGTTTTTTTTCCCTCCCAGTTTTGTGAATAGTATTATTATACAAAGCTAGAGTTTATATTGATACCTTGACTGACTTGCAAGGTAAAATACTTGGGGGCATATATTTTATATGCATATTATTTATATCTATGCACAAACTTACACACATATACATGAAAGTAAGCTGTTTAATTTTTTGTGGCACTCAAGTGATGTGGAGTTATGTGATACACTCATGTCTCTCTCCCTGCTATTACTGTTACCTCTATAATATCAGGGAAGAGTGTTCATTTTGTTCAACCTTATATGAATTGCCATTGTTTTGCAGTGTCAGCCCATATTAAACACACATTAACTATTGAATGTATAAGCATTCCTGATACTTAATGAAATAGATCGTCTGATGTTACTACTAGTTTATGGGATCTTTGCAAGCCTTTGAGCCTTCTACTTTTTAAAAAAATATATTTTATTTATTTTAGAGAGAGAGAGAGAGCATGAGTGGGAGGAGGGGTAAAGGCAGACAGAGAGGGTTAAGCAGACTCTGGGCTGAGCGTGGAGCACCATGTGGGTCTCCATCTCAGGACCCTGAGATCAAGACCTGAGGCAAAATCAAGACTCCGATGCTTAACTGACTGAGGCAACCAGGTGCCCCAAGCCTTTTACTTTTGATTGAATTTTTGAAATATCTACTTTGAATAATTTTAATAATATCTACTGTTTTAATTTCTTTATCTAACCTACCGAAATATCTTCTTTTCAAAATAGTTCCTCAATGAACCCTTCCAATGCTCTTATCTCATTTAATATATCAGGGGATGAAGTTAAAGTGTTAATTCTGATAGGAAACATAGGGTACTTTCTCTTTTTTAAAGATTTTATTTATTTGAGAGAGAGTGCATAAGAGAGAGCATGGGGAGGTGGGGGGCGGGGCAGAAGGAGAGGGAGAAGCAGTATCCCTGCTGAGCAGGGAGCCCAATGTGGGGCTCGATCCCAGGACTCGATCCCAGGATCCCAGCAGATGCTTAACCGACTGAGCTACCCAGGTGCTCCAACATGTGGTATTGTCAACTACTTACTTAGTTTGTGTTGGATCTGACAAATATGTACAGGAAACTAAAGTTTGAAGGAAAACAAGTGACCAAGTGCTCACAATTGTGCATTTCTTATTCTTTGCTTTATCTTGACTAAATTTTAATCAGGCTTATTTCCTCTCAATGGACTCCTGGACTGTGGCTTCCCCCAGGTCTGAATAAGCACTAAAATATATAACATATCCTTTTTAAAACAGGTAATGCATAAATCTATTTATCAACTTGCCTGGGCAGTAATACCCAGATAATCGGTTAAACATTTTTCTGGATATTTCTGTGAAGGTGTTTTTTTGGATGAGAATAACATTTAAACTGGTAGACTGAATAAAGCAGATAATCCTTCATATTGTGAGTGGGCCTCATCCAATTATTATGGTCGAAGCCATAATAGAACAAAGACTGACCTCCCCAAGGCAAGAAGGAATTTTGCCAGAAATCTACCTTTGGACTTGAATTGCAACTCATCCCTGGGTCTCCATTGTGCTGGGCTCACCTTGAAGATTTTAGACTTACCAAATCTCTACAATCATGTGAGGCAATTCCATAAAATAAATGTCTCTCTCTATACACATGCCCTTTTGGTTTTGTTTCTCTGGAGAACAATGACTAATGCATAGCACATCCATAGAATTGAAATGGGTCAACTACAGTGAGAAACATTTTTCTCAGACTCCCCTGAATATGCCATCTATTCAGTCTTACTCCTTTGACTAATTTCCTCTCAAAATTTCCCATTAACCTTATTATACCTCCCTATTAAAAATAAACCTTTCTTCTTTTTGATTTTGAGACACTTAAAGATCCTGAGGTTGAAGTGTTCTTTCTTTTGCAGTAGTCTTTTGAAAAAAGAAAAATTCTTACCCAAGTCTGGATTTGTTTTTATTTGACACAATAAATTATTCAAAAAGAATGGGAAGATTAAAATATAAAAATATAAACATATTTAGGAGAAATTAGGGATAAACACAATTGGACAACACCAACAACAAAAGGTCAGAAAAAATAATTGAAGATGTGACTACAAATAAATTTAATATATACCCAAGAAGAAGAGAATAGATACAATGCTGAAAACCACTAAGATAAAGAAATTAAAATACTTGTTTCTTGATTGCTAAGGTGTGCTTTTTTTCCCCCCTAAATAAGCATGATATATGTTTAGTGAGGACTGGCCCAAAAGGAATGTGTTTAGATTATACTTAGGTAATTTGTTTTTGAGATTATTAACTGAATGTATTCATAACTCTCTTTATAATAGAAACATATCATAATGGGATTGTCAACCTTTTGTTGGATACCTTAATTTTAGTATCTTCAGTGGAATTAAAGTGTAATTCTCTTAATAATCATGACAGAAATAATATTTTTTTCTATTTTATACCTAAAATAGAAAAAAGACTAGAAAAAAATTCTTTTCTGGTTCATTCAGAAAAATATCTTGAATTTCTTTAAACAATTTTTTTCAAAAAACCCACATTTTTGTATATGTCCAGTTTGCTATCTTGTAGCTTGTAAGTGGAATGGAGGAAAAGATGACAATAATGATGCAGAAGACAGAGAGATTTTATATAGTGTATAGACAGAATGACTTTCTAGGCCATAACTATCCTATTACACATGTGTCCCCACCCCTCAATGGGTATTACTCAGGTGGGAATGGATGCCTCCAAGATAGGAATTCCATGCTGAAAACTGCCTTCAAGAGAATGTTTCATTTGGACTTGCTGACAGTCTTTGCTAAATCCATTTCAAGGAATTAGGAAAAGAAAAGTGCAGCATTAAATTTATTAATTAGTTAAATTTCAGTGCAGGCAAGATGTCAGACACACATAGTAATTAGAAGAGAGTTTTAATTTTTTATGAACTCTAATTAATGTTGACTCTTTGTGTTCCATTAACATTACTTAGGCTAAGAATTTATCAAAAGTACAGAAAGGATATTCAGTGTACACTAGATCATGCAATCTGGGTGTGGAAGGGGAGATGGTACTTTGAAATATATGAATCTAGTGAAATTCAATCACCTCAACCACAGGAAAATTGCAACTGTTAGGAAAAAACTTGAGAAACAATTGTCTTATGGTCTTAATGTTGGGGAGTCATCTCTCATTTTATTTATTATCTAGTTAACGCCTTGTTCTTATTGAAAAATCCACCATTCCTTATCTTGAAAGCAACAGTTGTAGGACAACATAGTTGCTTAATGGAAATCTCTATGGTCATGGTCATGTCCTCTTCATCAATTATGAGTAAATGTTCCTAGTGTACGTCCCTCAACACAGAAGCCAAAGCTGATCCTTCATTCTCCTTTAGTTGCTACTGCATTTACATGGGGCTGCATGGTTCCTAGGAAGGTTAAAGGACAGAAGACCAAGGCGATGGAAAGATCCACAATATAGGGGGACAAAGAACGTCTTTTGAATAAGTTAATATTAGCTAAAATTTAATGAGCTCTCACAAAATGCCAGGCACTGTGTTACGTGAATAGCTCATTTAATCACAACACCCAATCCAGTGATGTAGGTGCTACTGTTAAGCTCATTTTACAGACGGTGAAATCAACAGATAGTTTTAAGTAACTCACCCAAAGGTTACAAAGGTATTGATTGGGAGAATCAAGATTCAAATCCTGATGGCTGAGCTCCAGAGCTCATCTTCATAACCATCATACTGTTTAATAAATGTAAAATCTGGGTGAATGCTTGAGTGTAGGGTAGTGCTGGCAGAATGGAATGATCTGTTTAACAAAATCTTTTTTGGAGATTTGAAGGTTTCACTAAGGTACAGCATGGAGAGGGGGAAAAGGCATGGTTTGCTGGGCCAGGGAAGGAGAAATTTTCCACTCATGTGAAAATATTAGTTAAAATCAGTAAAAGAGAAGCAAAAGAGTTAAATACAAGAGACAATAAGAAGGTTTTTTGGACCTGTGTAAAGCACACCTTTATAATGAAAATAGAACTAGTTACTTTGCTAAAATGCATTGTTTCCTAATACAGGAAAAGTAATGGCTAAAAACATTCATTTTTGAAGCCAGTTAGCCTGTGATTGATTCTGTGTTTCATAACTTATCAGCTGTGTGAATTTAGGCAATGAAGTGAATTATACCTCCTCAGTAAAATGGTGATAATAATAGTACCTATAATGGGAAGTTGTAGAATAAGATGATATGTTTTTATAGACCCAGCAAGCACTTCATAAATGGCCATTATTGTGAATACAGAAAAAGAAGAGGAGAAAGTGAAAAATGAAGAGGAGGAGGATTTCCACTATTAAGACTATCTTAATTTAGGTTGTGGAGTGACATGGCTATAGATAAATAACTCTTTCTAAAAAAAGAAATGTTTAAAGAATTTTAAAGGCTATACTTTTCAAAGGGTATACATGTACTCTTTGTAATGTAAGATAACTTCCAAATATTTTTCATTTTCAGTTAATTATATTCAAATATAAATTGAAATATATTTCTTTCAGTTGAAGTTGTATCCCATTTAATTTTGTACCATGAATAAAGAATTATCATCTTTGTAATCATGCAGGTTTTTTTTAAACTGAAGTATAATTAACATGCAATGTTTTATTAGTTTCAGGTGTACAACATATTGATTCAACAATTCTATACATTATTCAATGTTCACCACAATAAGTGTAGTCACCATCTTCACCAATGTTATTACAATATTATTGACTGTATTCCCTATGCTGTACTCTTCATCTCTGTGACCTATTATTTTATAACTAGAAGATTGTACCTCTTAATTCCCTTTATCTATTTCACCCATCCCTCCACCCACATCCCCTATGGCAACCACCAGTTTTTTCTGTATTTAAGAGTCTGTTTTTTGTTTGTTTCTAACTCAGCCATAAAAAAAAAACTAGATCTCGCCATGCAGTTTTTCTTTTCTCTAAAAATTAGCATGTCACTTAGTATTTAGTTGTACTATGCTTTATTGTGATAACAGACAAGCCAATTAAATATGATTAATAATATGAGATTTTTTTAAAAATTAAGCTCAGTTTCCATTTATTTAAAGATTAAGTGACCAACAAAAGTGAGAAGTAAAGAAAAGTTTAAGGTGTTTCCACTTTTATTCTTTTCTTTTTCACAACTTTGAGATGTATTTAACATACCATAAAATTCACCCATCTACAGTGAGAATTTCAGTGGCTTTTAATATATTCACAGAACTGCAACCATCACCACAATTTAATCTTAGAACATTTTCATACTCCTTAGCCATCACCCACCAACTCCCATCCATTGAATTTACCTACTCTGGACATTTCATATAAATGTTATCATATACCATCCTTTGTCACTGGCTTCTTTCTGTTAGCATCTTTTCAAAGTTAATCAATGTTGTAGCATGTAGCAGTACTTCATTTCTTCTTACTGATGAATAATAGTCCTTTGTATGGATATACCACTTTTTATATATTCGTTCATCAATTGGTGGATGTTTGTATTATTTCCACATTTTGACCATTATTAATGCTGCTATGAACATTTTTATACAAGTTTTTGAGTTTATATATGTTTTCACTTCTCTTGGGTATATACTTAGGAGACAGATTGCTGGGTCATATGGTAAGTCTGTGTTTGTTATTTTGAGGAAGTATCAAACATTTTCCCAAAATGAATGTACTGTTTTACATTCCCACCAGGAATATATGAAGGATCCATTTCTTCATATCTTTGCCAATACTTGTTATTTTCTGTGTTCTTGATTTCAGCCATTCTAGAGGGTGTGACATGGTATCTCAATATGGTTTTGATTTGATATTTCTTGATGACTAATGATGTTGAGCATCTTTTCACATGCTTGTTGGCCATTTTTTGTCCTTTTGGAGACATGCCTATTCAAATATCTTGATCGTATTTTTACTTGGGTTATTTGTCTTCTAATTGTTGAGTAGTAAGAATTCTTATATATTCTGAATAGAAGTCCCTTATTAGAAATATGATTTGCAAATACTATCTCCCATTTTGTTGCTTGTCTTTTCATATGTTTGATGATGTCTTTTGAAGCACAAAAGGTTTTAGTTTTGGTGAAGTCCAATTAATCTAATTTTTCTTTTTTTAAGGTTTTTTTTAAAAGATTTTATTTATTTATTTGGCAGAGAGAGAGAGAGTACAAGCAGGGGGAGCATCAGAGAGAGGGAGAAACAGGCTCCCACTGAGCAGAGAACCCAGCGTGGGGCTCTCTCACAGGACCCTGGGATCATGACCCGAGCTGAAGGCAGATGCTTAGTGAACTGAACCCACCCAGGGGCCCCTCTAATTTTTTCTTTTGTCACTTAAACTTTGTGGTGTTCTATAACAAAACCATTACATAACCCAAGATCGTGAAGATTTACTCTTTTGTTTTCTTCTAGGAATTTTATAGTTTTACCTCATACATGTAGATTTATGGTCTATTTTGAGTTAATGTTTGTGTATGGTATGAGATTGGGGTCTAATGTCATTCTTTTGCATGAGATATTCAGTTGTCCAAGCACCATTTAAGCAGCTGCCTTAGGCTCAGGTCATGATCCCAAGATCAGCACATTGGGCTTCCTGCTCAGCAGGGAATCTGCTTGTCCCTCTCCCTCTGTCCCTCTTCACCCACTCATGCTCTCCCTCTCTCACTCTCTCTCTCTTTCTCTCTCTCTCTCGCTCTCTTTCATATAAATAAATAAAATCTTTAAAGAAATAAAAAATAGAAGAAGTGTGATTAATGGCATTGGAAAAGGATGAAGTGATAAAAAAAAAAGAGAAAGGTTGTAAATAAGTGGCATGTTCTTAGAGTTCTGGGAGTTAGGAATTTCTTCTATATCCAATACATCCTCTTTCCTGATTTATACTCAATTTGGATATAATGACTCGCATAAATATAAAGAATCCTGATGCAGTTCCCTCCCTCCCTTTCTCTCCCTCCCTGCTCTCTACCCTCTCTCAGTTTCTCTCTTACAACAGGCAATTCAGGCTTTATTGACTGCTTTGAAATAATCAGAGGGCTAGCAGTGAACCCCATACTCCCTTCCAGGGAGAGAAAGTAGTTCTCTAAATTATTCCTATTCAATCCTTTGTCTTGCAATCCTAGTGAGAGGGAATGAATTAGAGATCCGCTTCAAATTACCCAGCTGCTAGGAGTGGGTCCCAGCTCTACACTTAGAGAAAGAGTAAAAGAGTTATCCCTACAGAGATTAAGGTTACAGATAGTTCTAATACAAAATATTTATAATTGCCACCTGGCATCCCCTCCATCAACTCCTTTAGTTTTACCCCAGGCTCTAATGCAAAACTTATCAAATGTAGGCCTTCAAAAACATTTGCTAATTTTCTATTTCCTTGGGAAGGGTATAGTTGCCCTTTAGAAGCTTTCCCTTTATGTACAGAGAAGAAGGAAGTAGCTCTAATAGAGAAGCCCAAATCATCCACTTTTATTTTTATTGTGGTTCTCCAGATGTAGGGAAATGGACTCACTAAATAACTGCTACCAAGAACACCTGAATCAAATACTCAGCATGAAAAAATAGTGAAAATGATTAAATATTGTTTTTTTTCTAGGGATAAGTAATTCTAAGGGCAAAAGCATGGTTCCCTCTCTGCTCTCTGTCAAACTTTACTCCCGAGTGAAATGAGCTTTAGGCATATTTCTCTTTGAAGTTCAAAAATTTGCAATACTTCTTGATTACCAGTAGGTGGCACGATACGATAAGGACCATGAATTAGTTGCTGAAGAACAAAAAAAATGATAGGGAAGATAATACAAGTAAAGAAATTCAGAAATAAAAAAGTGATTTTTGTATTTAAATCTTCTTATTCTCTTAGATACACAAGGCAAAGCATTTTTTTCCAGAGAAACATTCTAAGATATGAGGAAATATGCATTTCCTTTCAGAAATAAACTGTAGTATTTGCTGGAACAGAAATTCCCTATACAGTGGGTGATTTAACTTTGTATCCAGGACTATATTATTTATACGTATCCAGGATGATATGTATAT
>NW_024423319.1:52721965-52776061 GCF_017311325.1 Ursus maritimus
AAAAAAAAAGAGAAAGGTTGTAAATAAGTGGCATGTTCTTAGAGTTCTGGGAGTTAGGAATTTCTTCTATATCCAATACATCCTCTTTCCTGATTTATACTCAATTTGGATATAATGACTCGCATAAATATAAAGAATCCTGATGCAGTTCCCTCCCTCCCTTTCTCTCCCTCCCTGCTCTCTACCCTCTCTCAGTTTCTCTCTTACAACAGGCAATTCAGGCTTTATTGACTGCTTTGAAATAATCAGAGGGCTAGCAGTGAACCCCATACTCCCTTCCAGGGAGAGAAAGTAGTTCTCTAAATTATTCCTATTCAATCCTTTGTCTTGCAATCCTAGTGAGAGGGAATGAATTAGAGATCCGCTTCAAATTACCCAGCTGCTAGGAGTGGGTCCCAGCTCTACACTTAGAGAAAGAGTAAAAGAGTTATCCCTACAGAGATTAAGGTTACAGATAGTTCTAATACAAAATATTTATAATTGCCACCTGGCATCCCCTCCATCAACTCCTTTAGTTTTACCCCAGGCTCTAATGCAAAACTTATCAAATGTAGGCCTTCAAAAACATTTGCTAATTTTCTATTTCCTTGGGAAGGGTATAGTTGCCCTTTAGAAGCTTTCCCTTTATGTACAGAGAAGAAGGAAGTAGCTCTAATAGAGAAGCCCAAATCATCCACTTTTATTTTTATTGTGGTTCTCCAGATGTAGGGAAATGGACTCACTAAATAACTGCTACCAAGAACACCTGAATCAAATACTCAGCATGAAAAAATAGTGAAAATGATTAAATATTGTTTTTTTTCTAGGGATAAGTAATTCTAAGGGCAAAAGCATGGTTCCCTCTCTGCTCTCTGTCAAACTTTACTCCCGAGTGAAATGAGCTTTAGGCATATTTCTCTTTGAAGTTCAAAAATTTGCAATACTTCTTGATTACCAGTATGGGTCATATGGTAAGTCTGTGTTTGTTATTTTGAGGAAGTATCAAACATTTTCCCAAAATGAATGTACTTGTTTACATTCCCACCAGGAATATATGAAGGATCCATTTCTTCATATCTTTGCCAATACTTGTTATTTTCTGTGTTCTTGATTTCAGCCATTCTAGAGGGTGTGACATGTATCTCAATATGGTTTTGATTTGAATTTTCTTGACTAATGATGTTGAGCATCTTTTCACATGCTTGTTGGCCATTTTTTGTCCTTTTGGAGACATGCCTATTCAAATATCTTGATGTATTTTTACTTGGGTTTTGTCTTCTAATTGTTGAGTAGTAAGAATTCTTATATATTCTGAATAGAAGTCCTTATTAGAAATATGATTTGCAAATACTATCTCCCATTTTGTTGCTTGTCTTTTCATATGTTTGATGATGTCTTTTGAAGCACAAAAGGTTTTAGTTTTGGTGAAGTCCAATTAATCTAATTTTTCTTTTTTTTAAGGTTTTTTTAAAAGATTTTTTATTTATTTGAGAAGAGAGAGAGTACAAGCAGGGAGCATCAGAGAGAGGGAGAAACAGGCTCCCACTGAGCAGAGCCAGGGGGCTCTCTCACAGGACCCTGGGATCATGACCCGAGCTGAAGGCAGATGCTTAGTGAACTGAACCCACCCAGGGGCCCCTCTAATTTTTCTTTTGTCACTTAAACTTTGTGGTGTTCTATAACAAAACCATTACATAACCCAAGATCGTGAAGATTTACTCTTTTGTTTTCTTCTAGGAATTTTATAGTTTTTACCTCATACATGTAGATTTATGGTCTATTTTGAGTTAATGTTTGTGTATGGTATGAGATTGGGTCTAATGTCATTCTTTTGCATGAGATATTCAGTTGTCCAAGCACCATTTAAGCAGCTGCCTTAGGCTCAGGTCATGATCCCAAGATCAGCACATTGGGCTTCCTGCTCAGCAGGGAATCTGCTTGTCCCTCTCCCTCTGTCCCTCTTCACCCACTCATGCTCTCCCTCTCTCACTCTCTCTCTCTTTCTCTCTCTCTCTCGCTCTCTTTCATATAAATAAATAAAATCTTTAAAGAAATAAAAATAGAAGAAGTGTGATTAATGGCATTGGAAAAGGATGAAGTGATAAAAAAAAAAAGAAAGGTTGTAAATAAGTGGCATGTTCTTAGAGTTCTGGGAGTTAGGAATTTCTTCTATATCCAATACATCCTCTTTCCTGATTTATACTCAATTTGGATATAATGACTCGCATAAATATAAAGAATCCTGATGCAGTTCCCTCCCTCCCTTTCTCTCCCTCCCTGCTCTCTACCCTCTCTCAGTTTCTCTCTTACAACAGGCAATTCAGGCTTTATTGACTGCTTTGAAATAATCAGAGGGCTAGCAGTGAACCCCATACTCCTTCCAGGGAGAAAAGTAGTTCTCTAAATTATTCCTATTCAATCCTTTGTCTTGCAATCCTAGTGAGAGGGAATGAATTAGAGATCCGCTTCAAATTACCCAGCTGCTAGAGGTGGGTCCCAGCTCTACACTTAGAGAAAGAGAAAAGAGTTATCCCTACAGAGATTAAGGTTACAGATAGTTCTAATACAAATAATAATTGCCCCTGGCATCCCCTCCATCAACTCCTTTAGTTTTACCCCAGGCTCTAATGCAAAACTTATCAAATGTAGGCCTTCAAAAACATTTGCTAATTTTCTATTTCCTTGGGAAGGGTATAGTTGCCCTTTAGAAGCTTTCCCTTTATGTACAGAGAGAAGAAGAAGTAGCTCTAATAGAGAAGCCCAAATCATCCACTTTTATTTTTATTGTGGTTCTCAGATGTAGGGAAATGGACTCACTAAATAACTGCTACCAAGAACACCTGAATCAAATACTCAGCATGAAAAATAGTGAAAATGATTAAATATTGTTTTTCTAGGGATAAGTAATTCTAAGGGCAAAAGCATGGTTCCCTCTCTGCTCTCTGTCCATTTACTCCCGAGTGAAATGAGCTTTAGGCATATTTCTCTTTGAAGTTCAAAAATTTGCAATACTTCTTGATTACCAGTAGGTGGCACGATACGATAAGGACCATGAATTAGTTGCTGAAGAACAAAAAAATGATAGGGAAGATAATACAAGTAAAGAAATTCAGAAATAAAAAAGTGATTTTTGTTTTAAATCTTCTTATTCTCTTAGATACACAAGGCAAAGCATTTTTTCCAGAGAAACATTCTAAGATATGAGGAAATATGCATTTCCTTTCAGAAATAAACTGTAGTATTTGCTGGAACAGAAATTCCCTATACAGTGGGTGATTTAACTTTGTATCAGGACTATATTATTTATACGTATCCAGGATGATATGTATATATATATATATATATATATATATATATATATATATATATATGAATTTCAGCAATTTGGAACATGTTGGGCTTTTGAAAATGTGGGACGCACAGAGAGACATACACAAACACACACTGCCAAAGATGACCTTGGCAACTTTGACATTCAAAATGACCTACAAGCTAAGAGGTCAAGGCAGGAAAATGTGTTACTTTAGTCATACATTTCAGTAGAACATCTTTTCTTCCATTTGTAAGAATTCCATTTAGACAAGAGTTTTTCTAGAGTCAGATTTGTCCCCGTTTATATTCTACATTCTCCTTCCTCTCTACAAGTTTATTTACTTGTAATTCTTTAACTAGTCAGCTTTGTTGATTAGGTTCAAGTTATTTTACAGAAATATGTAATCAATGGGATGGAATGGACTATGCAGTTTTAAAATTTGTTTCTTGCACATATTCTTAGCAATAATGCCATTTAACTGAAATGAATCTAAACAAAACATGCTTCATGCTATAGATGTAGGCAGGTAGCTTCTAAATAAACCAGCATTGAAAAAAATATATTCAAAACTCATTCATGAGGAATACTGTTGGAAGAGTGAGGTAGTCTTAGGTTAAAAACACTTCGTGATTTTGATACCATGATCTCTTGGCTATAAGAAAGATCCTTTTAAAAATTTTTATGGTATGGCTTTTTGTTTGTTTGTTTCGCTGTTTTTTTTTTTATGCAATGTTCCATGATTCATTATTTGCATATAACACCCAGTGCCCCATGTAATATATGCCTTCCTTAATACCCATGACCGGCCTATCCCAGTCCTCCACCCCCCTTCCCTCTGAAGCCCTCAGTTTGTTATGGTATGGCTTTTGAAATAACTTTTCTTTCTTTTATCCTTTGAATTTAGGAAAATTGGCATGAGTGAACAAGTTAAGACTTAAATAATTAAGTGTTTAAGCTTCTTAAACTCTTAAAAATGCATACAGTCTATTTATATGAAGACACTGTTAAAGAGAGAAAATTTCATCCAGTTTAAATTGACAGAATGTTAAAATCTCATATGGTTTTATATTTCCAATCCTTCAGGCACTGTGTCTTGGGAGATTACGCCCTTGAAAGTTTGAATTGAGGTGAATTAGGTTGACTATTTTAGCTGGTTCCTTTTATCTTATGGCATCAATCCTTGAAGGTAACATTCTGCTCTGAGAATCCAGAAAGAAAAAGAAGTGTCTTGTGTATAAATGGCTTCCCTTTATACTCCTGCCTCACATTCACTAATGCAAGTAGCTGTTTGAGGGCAGGTACTTTTAATTTATTTCCTTTTTTAAGAGAGCTGCTTTTTTTTTTTTTAACTATTTGTACCCTTGGCATTTAACACAGTGCATAGCACGTAGAAGTGGCTAAATACATGTATGCTAAATAAAAGTTTAAATTAATGAATAAATGTCTACTCAACCATGAGATCAATATTTTGTTGCAAAGAGCTGATGTTATAAAAATGATCCATTGATAGCTGGAGCACACAAGAAAGTAAACTTAATCCACGCACACTGAATATTTACTTTATGCACATTGCCCTAAAACACATCCAGAAATAGAAATGAAAACAGGACCAGTCATCAGCAAAATTGTGAATTCTGTCAAATTGGTCTTTGCCACTCCATCTTCCTTCTTGATACCCATTTATTTCTACCTAAGAAATAAAGTGATAGGGTGGAAAGATGTGTGGGCTTTGTAACCAAACAGGTCTGGGTTGGATTCCAGTGTCAGATTTGCCACTTACTGCCCTATAGCCTTGAATGAGTCAATTCTCTCTGAATGTCAGTTTTCTCATTTTTAAAACTAGGGAGATGGAAACCTATCTTATAATTTTAATTTTTTATTGAGATAAAATTAGCATGTAACATTATATTAATTTCAGGTATACAATATAATAATTAAATCTTTGTTTACATTACCAGGTGATCACCACAATAAGTCTGCAATTGACTCTTACACTACAATACAATTGTCTCTCTTACAGTACAATTGACTCTCTTCACCCTTTTTTACCCACCCTTCAACTCCCATCCCCTCTGATAATAACCATTCTATTCTCTGTATCTATGGCTTTTGTCATTTTTTAAAAAAATTCCACATAAGTGAAATCACATGGTATTTGTCTTTCTTTTTCTGACTTATTTCACTTAGGGTAAGACCTTCAAGGTCCATCTGTGTTGCCACAAATGGCTACATCTCATTCTCTTTTATGGCTGACTGGTATTCCATCGTGTGTGTGTGTGTGTGTGTATGTAGATAGATAGATAGATAGATAGATAGATAGATAGATAGATAGATATGGAATAACTGGATCCTTTGGTAGTTATATTTTTAATTTTTTAATTTGCTGAGATACCTCCATACTATTTCCCATAGAGGCTACACCAGTTTATATTCTTATCAAAAGAGTATGAGGGATGCCTTTTCTCCACAACCTCTATAAAACTTGTTATTTCTTGTCACTTTCATAATAGCCATTCTGACAGGTGTGAAATGATATCTCATAGTATTCTTTTTATTTTTTAACTTTTTATTTTAATCCCACTTAGTTAAAATGCAGTGTTGTATTAGTTTCAGGTAGACAATGTAGTGATCGACAATTCCATACATCACCAGGTGCTCATCACAATAAGTGCACTCCTTAATCTCCAACATCCTTATAATCATCCCTCCACCCTCTCCCCTCCAGAAACCATCAAGTTTTTCCCTATAACTAAGGGTCTGTTTCTTGGTTTGTCTCTCTCACTTTCCTTTTTTTTTGCACTTCATTCCACAAATGACGGAAATCAAATAGTATTTGTTTTTCCCTGACTGACTTCTTTTGCTTAACAAGACACTCTCTAGCTCCAGCAATGTTGTAGCAAGGGCAGGATTTCATTCGTTTTTATGGCTGAATAATATCCCATTGTGTGTGTGTGTGTGTGTGTGTGTGTGTGTATACCATGTCTTTATCCATTCATCAATCTATGGACACTTGGGCTGCTTCCGTATCTTGGCTATTATAAATAACACTGCTATAAACACAGGGGTGCATGTATCCCTTTTAATTAGTGTTTTTGTTTTCTATGGGTAAATACCTAGTAGTGTGACTGCTGGATCATAGGGTAGTTATATTTTTAACTTTTGAGGAAACACCATACTCTTTTCCAGAGTGGCTGCACCAGTTTCCATTCCCATGAACAGTGCAAGAGCGTTCCTTTTTCTCCTCACCCTTGCAAACACCTGTTGATTCTTGTTTTGTTGATTTTAGACATTCTGACAGATGTGAGGTGATATGTCCTTGTAGTTTTGATTTGCATTTCCCTGATGGTAAGTGATGATAAACATATTTTCATGTATCTGTTAGCTATCTGGGTGTCTTCTTTGGAGAAATGTCTGTTCATGTGGCCTGCCCATTTTTTATTTATTTATTTATTTATTTATTTATTTATTTATTTATTTATTTATTTATTTTTGGTGTTGAATGGTATCATTTGTTCACATATTTTGGATCTAAACCCTTCATCAGATGTGTTATTTGCAAATATCTTCTCCTATTCAGTAGGTTGCCTTTTAGTTTTATTGATTGTTTCCTTTGCTGTGTAGAAACTTTTAATTTGGTGTAGTCCCAATAGTTTATTTTTGCTTTTGTTTCCCTTGCCTCATGAGACATAGCTAGAAAAAAAGTTGCTACCACTGATGTCAAAGAAGTTACTGCCTGTGTTCTCCTCTAGGACTTTTATGGTGTCAGGTACCACATTTAGGGCTTCAATCCATTTTGTATTTCTTTTTCTGTATGGTGTAAGAAAGTGGTCCAGATTCATTCTTTTGCCAGTCAGCTAACCAGTGTTCCCAACACCATTTATTGAAGAGACTGACATTGTTCTATTGGATATTCTTTCCTGCTTTGTTGAGGATTAATTGATCATGTAGTTGTGGGTTCATTTCTGGGTTTTCCATTCTGTTCCATTGATCTATGTATCTATTTTTGTGCCAGTACCATGGTGTTTTGATCACTACAGCTTTGTAATGTAACACTAAGTCTGGAATTGTGATGTCTCCAGCTTTGCCTTTCTTTTTCAAGATTGCTTTGTCTTGGGGAGGAGTCAAAATGACAGAGGAGTAAGGGACCCCAATTTTCTTTGGTTCCTGGAATTCAACTAGGTAGACATAAAATCATTCTGAACACCTGCAACATAAATCAGAGATCTGAGAAAAGAATTGCTGCAATTCTGAAATAGAAAAGTGACCACCTTTTGGAAGGTAGGAGGTGCAGACATATGAATCCTGCACAATACATCTGAAGATGGGGCCGAGGAGCAGGACCTTGCTTAAGGAAGCTGCAACAAAGTATTATAAGCAGTGGAGCACAAAAAACTTTATGTCAGCTACGGGGGGGGGTGGCTGGCGTCCCTGGCTTAAATGTGCTTAGGTGGTGAAGCAGGGCAGAATCCCAGGTGAGAGAGCATGGCCTTAGTATACCCGGGGTCACAAGAAGAATAGGATTGCCTGGGTGTGGCAAAGTTTCCAGGTATCAGAGCAGGGAAGCTGGCTGAAAACAGCAAGTCTAGGCTCTGGCTTTCTTCTCGGTATTGCCATGAACTGTGAACTGCTGCACAGGCAGAAGCACAGTAAGACACCCCTCCCTCCACTGGGAGAAATGGCATAGGTCTGTGCTGCAGGAGTCCCTATGTTTAGAGACTCCAAACTGGATTGTGTGCCTGACATTAAACTGCTCTGTCATAGCCTGGGTAAACACAGAGTTTGGATAGAAACCAGGGAGATAAGAGTGATTGAGTACTTTTCTGTGAGGGCTCACTGAAGAGTCTGGAGTGTGAACTTTCACCTCTAGGGCTAGAGATTGGGGCAGTGCCATTTTCATCCCCCCATCAGTGCTGAAAGCCTTCAGGGAGCAAAAAACACCACATAGTGCTATCCTGAGCTGCTTATACTGGGGCCAGGCCTCTGGCAAGGGAGACACAATTTCACCCAGGCAAGGACAACTGAGAATCAGTGCAACAGGGCCCTCTGCCAGAAGACCAGCAGGGACAACTTACTAGAACCAAGTATACCCATCATAGAGAATTGGAAAACATCAGCTCTTGGGGAAACATAGCATTTGAAGGGTTTTTTTTAAATTACTCTTTAAACTTTCAGTTTTATATGTTTTAATTATTTTCAGCTATTTTATCATTGTTTCAACTTTTTATTTCGTACATATATATTTTTCTTTCTTTCTTTCCTATTATGAGATCTATTTTCTTTTATCAAACAAACCAACCAACCAAAATACACCCAGGATCTAATTTATTATTTTGCTCTGGTTTCCTTCTTGTTTGAGTCTTATTTTGTTTCGCTTCCATTTTCTTCTGGTTTGTTTTTTGTTTTGCTGTTTGTTTGTTTTTGTACTTTTCTAGTCTTGTTATTTTTTCTCTTTTCTCTCTTTCTTCTATTATTTTTTCTGGACATAATGAAAAGATGGAGAAACTCACCCCAAAAGAGAAAAAAAAAAAAAAGAAGGAAGAACTCACAGCCAGTGATTTAATCAATACTGATATAAGTAAGATGTCACAACTAGAATTCAAAACAACAATTATAAATATACTAGCTGGGCTTGAGAAAAGCATAAAGACACTAAACAATCACTACTGAAGAAATAAAATAAATAAAATCTAGTCAGGCCAATATTAAAAATGCTATTCCTGAGATGCAGTAAAAAAATGGAGGCTCTAACAGCTAGGGTAAATGAGGCAGAAGAGTGAGTCAGTCATATAAAAGACAAATGATGGAAAACAAGGAAGCTGAGAAAAGACAGAAAAACAACTACTGGATCATGAAGGGAGAATTTGAGAAATCAGCAATATCATAAAGTGAAATAATATTTGAATAATAGGCATCCTAGAAGATGAAGAGAGAGAAAGATATGAAGAAGGTGTATTTGAATAAATTATAGCTGATAACTTCCTGAATCTGGGGAAGGAAACAGGCATTCAAGTCCAGAAGGCACAGAGAACCCCCCCAAAATCAATAAAAATAGGTCTACACCTCAACATATAATAGTGAGTCTTGCAAATTTCAGAGATAAAGAGAAAATCCTGAAAGCAGGTCAGGACAATAGGTCCTTAACCAACAAGGGTAGAAACATAAATCTGGCAGCAGACTTATCCAGAGATACAGGCAAGGCCAGAAAGGACTGGAATGATATATGTTCAATGTGCTAAATGGGAAAAATATGCAGCCAAGAATATTTTAACCAGCAAGACTGTCATTCAGAAAAGAAGGAGAAAGAGGTTCCAGGGCAAACAAAAACTAAAGGAATTCATGAACACTAAACCAGCACTGCAGGAAATATTGAAGTAGATTCTTTGAGATGGAAAGAGCCCAAAAGTAAAATGATCAGAAAGGAACAGAGACAATCTACAGAAACAGCAACTTTACAGGTAATACAATGGCATGAAATTCAGATCTTTCAACAGTTACTCTGAATGTAAATGGACTAAATCCTCCAATCAAAGACACAGGACATCAGATTGGATTAAAAAAAAAGTAGGCCCATCAATATGCTGTCTACAAGAGACTCATTTTAGACACAAAGACACCTTGAGGTTGAAAGTGAGGGGATGGAGAACCATTTATCATGCTAATGGACATCAAAAGAAAGCTGGAAGAGTAATCCTTATATCAGACAAAGTAAATTTTAAACCAATGACTATAAAAAGACATGAAGAAAGACACTATATCATAATAAAAGGGTCTATCCAACAAGAAGATCTATCAGTTATAAGTATTTATGACCCTAACTTGGGAGCAGCCAATTATATAAACCAATTAATAACAAAATTAAAGAAACACATTGATAATAGTACAATAATAGTAGGGGCTTTAACACCTCACTGATGGCAATGGACAGATCATCTAAGCAGAAGATCAACAAGGAAACAAGGGCTTTGAATGATGCACTGGACCAGATGGACTTCACAGATATATTCAGAATGTTTCATCTAAAGCAACAGAATACACATTCTTCTCGAGTGCACATAGAACCTTCTCCAGAATAGATCAGATACTAGGTACAAATCATGTCCCAACAGGAACCAAAAGATTGAGATAATTCAGACCACAATGCTTTAAAACTTGAACTCAATCATGGGAGAAAATCTGGAAGGAACACAAATACATGGAGGTTAAAGAGCATTCTACTAAAGAATGATAGGTCAACCAGGAAATTAAAGAATTAAAAAAATAATCATGGGAAAAAATGAAAATAAGACATTTCAGAACCTTTGCAAAGCAGCAAAGGCAGTCCTAAGAGGGTAGTATATAATACAGGCCTTCCTCAAGAAACAATAAAAGTCTCAAATACACAATCTAACCTTACATCTAAAGGACCTGGAAAAAGAAGAGCAAATAAAGCCTATATCCAGCAGAAGAAGAGAAATAATAAAGATTAGAGCAGAAATCAATGATATAGAAATAAAAAAGGAAAAAAAAACCAGTAGAACACATCAATGAAATTAGGAGTTTGTTCTTTGAAAGAATTAATAAGATTGATAAACTCCTAGCCAGACTTATGAAAAAGAAAAGAGAAAAGACCCAAATAAATAAAATCATGAATGAAAGAGGAGAAATTGCCGCCAACACTGGAGAAATACAAACAATTATAAGGGAATATTATGAGCAATTTTATGCCAAGAAATTAAGCAATCTGGAAGAAATGGAGGCATTCCTAGAAACATATAAACTACCAAAACTGAAACAGAAAGAAATAGAAAACCTGAACAGACCCATAAACAGTGAAGAAAATGAAGCAGTAATTAAAAATCTCCCAACAAACAAGAGTCCAGGGCCAGACTACCTCCCAGCA
The DNA here is from genome assembly GCF_017311325.1 of Ursus maritimus. Taxonomy (NCBI): domain Eukaryota; kingdom Metazoa; phylum Chordata; class Mammalia; order Carnivora; family Ursidae; genus Ursus; species Ursus maritimus. Next base: position 52,733,137 of record NW_024423319.1, read on the forward strand.
GAATTCTACAAAATATTTAAAGAAGAATTAATACCTACTCTTTTGATGCTGTTTCAAAAAATAGAAATGGAAGGACAACTTTCAAACTTGTTTGATGAGGCCAGCATTACCTTGATCCTAAAACCAGAAAAAGACCCCACCAAAAAAGAAAATTACAGGACAATAATGTTGTCCTGATGAACATGGATACAAACATTCTCAACAAGATACTAGCTAATGGATCCAACAGTACATTAAAAGGATTATTCACCACGACCATGTGGGATTTATTCCTGGGCTTCAAGGTGGTTCAACATCCACAAATCAACCAATGTGATACAGTACATTAACAAAAGAAGGGACAAGAACCCTATGATCCTCTAAATAGATGCAGAAATAGCATTTAATGAAATATAGCATCCTTTCTTGATTAAAAATCTGTGCGATGCAGAGATGGAAGGAGTATATTTCAATATCATAACAGCCATATACAAAGGAAAAAAAAAAACACAGCGAATGTCATCCTCAATAGGGAAAAACTGAGAACTTTCCCCCTAAGGTCAAGAACATGACAGGGTGCCCACTCTTACCACTGTTGTTCAGCATAGTACTAGAAGTGCTACCCTCAGCAGTCAGACAACAAAAAGAAACAAACAAACAAAAATTGGCAAAAAAATCAAATTTTCACTCTTTACAAATGACATGATCCTTTATGTGGAAAGCCCAAAGGACTCCAGTCAAAAACTGCTAGAACTCATACAGCAATGCGGCCAAGTGGCAGGATATAAAATCACTGCCCAGAAGTCAGTTGCATTTCTATACACTAACAATGAAGCAGAAGAAAGAGAAATCGATGAACTGGTCCCATTTACAATGCACCAAAAACCATAAGATACCTAGGAATAAACCTAAACAAGGAGGTAAAGGATCTGTACTATTAAAACTGTAGAACACTTATGAACGAAATTGAGGAAGGAACAAAGAAATGGAAAAATATTCCATGTTCATGGATTGGAAGAATAAATATTGTTAAAATGTCTATGCTTCCCAGAGCAATCTATACACTCAATGCAATCCATATGAAATTACCATCAACATTTAGCAGAGTTGGAAGAATCCTAAAATGTGTGGAACCATAAGAAAACCTCAACAGCCAAAGGAATGTTGAAAAAGAATACCAAGGCAAGAGGTATCAGAATTCTTCAAGCAGTATTACAAAGCTTTAATCATCAAGACCATATGGTATTGGCACAAAAACAGATACATAGATCAATGGAACAGAGTAGAGAACCCAGAAATGGAACCACAACTATATGGTCAACTAATCTTCGACAAAGCAGGAAAGAATATCCAATGGAAAAAAGATAATTTCTTCAACAAGCATTATTGGGAAAATTGGACAGCCACATGCTTGCAGAAGAATGCAACTGGACTACTTTCTTACACTATACACAAAAATAAATTCAAAGTGGATGAAAGACCTAAATTTGAGACAAGAATCCATCAAAATCCTGGAGAACACAGGCAGCAAACTCTAACCTTGGCAGCAGCAACTTCTTGCTAGACACGTCTTCAAAGGCAAGGGAAACAAAAGCAAAAATGAGCTATTGGGACTTCCTCAAGATATAAAGCTTTTTCCACAGCAAAATAAACAGTTGACAAAAATAAAAGGCAACCTACAAAACGGGACAAGATATTTGCAAATGCCTTATCAGATAAAGAGCTACCATCCAAAATCTCTAAAGAACTTATGAAACTCAACACCTGAAAAACAAAAAACCCAGTCAAGAAATGGGCAAATGACAGGAACAGACATTTCTCCAACGAAGACATACAAATAACTAACAGATACATGAAAAAATGCTCAACATCACTCAGCATTAGGGAAATACAAATCAAAACCACAATGAGATACCACCTCACACCAGTCAGAATGGCTAAAATTAACAAGTCAGGAAATGGCAAATGTTGGCAAGGAAGTGGAGAAAGGGTAACCCTCTTACACTGTTGGTGAGAATGCAAACTGGTGCAGCCACTCTGGAAAATAGTATGTAAGTTCCTCAAAAATCAAAAATAGAACTACCCTAGAACCCAACAATTGCACTACTAGGTATTTATCTGAAGGATACAAACATAATGATTCAAAGAGGCACATGCATCCCAATGTTTTTGACAGCAATAGCCAACTATAGCCAAAATATGACAAGACCCCAGATGTCCACCGACAGAGGAATGAATAAAGAAGAGGATATATATCCTCTATGTATCCATACATCTATATCTGTCTATTATCTATCTAGCTAGCTAGCTATCATCTATCTATCTATCTATCTATCTATCTATCTATCTATCTATCTATCTATCTATATCTATCATCTATCTATCTATCATCTATCTATCTATATCATGGACTATTACTCAGCTTTCAAAAAGAATGAAATCTTGTTATTTGCAAAGATGAGGATAGAACCAGAGGGTATTATGCTAAGTGAAATAAGTCAGTCAGAGAAAGACAAATACCATAAGATTTCACTTATATGTGGAATTTAAGAAACAAAACTGATGAACATAGGGGAAGGGAAGGAAAACTAAGATGAAAATTAAGAGGGAGACAAACATAAGAGACACTGAACTCTAGGAAATGAACTGAGGACTGCTGAAAGGGAGGTGGGGGGGTGGGATAATTGAGTGATGGGACTTAAGGAGAGCACTTGATGTAATGAGCACTGGGTGTTACATGCAACTGATGAATCACTACATTCTGCCTCTGAAACTAAACAACAACAACAACAAAAACAACTTTTCACTCGTGTCTTCCACTCTTTTCTCAAGTCCAGAGAGTATCCTTTTGGTCATTACTTTAAATTCTTTTTCAGGCATCTTACTTACATCAGTTTTGCTGAGATCTCTGGCCATGGCCTTTTCACGTTCTTTAATTTGGGATAATTTTCTGTCTTCTCATTTTGTCTAAATCTCTGTGCCTGCTTCTGTATGATAGGAAAGTCAGCTACGTCTCTTGTTATTGATGATAATGACCTTTTAAAAAGAGGTCCTGTAGTGTTCTGGCATGTACTGTCTCCTGTTCCCCAGTGCCTCATGCTTCCAGGATTGTGTCCAATCTGTGCTATGTGTGATCTGCTATTTTGTCCTGGCCAAATTTATCCATCAGGCTTGTCATCTGCAGAGGCTCTCTTTGCCTGTTTTGGTCAATGTTTGTTTCCTGGCGTGAATGTGGTGCATTTTAACTATGTTTGCTATGGCCTGTTTGTGAAATGGGACCTGTCACCACCACCACCAGAACAGAGGCTCCACAAAACTCCCATGTCAAGAGAGTTGTGAGCTAGGGTTTGGGCTAGTCTTCTGGGGGATGGAGCCCACTGCACTGGGACTTAAGCAACAGTGACTGAGAGAGGCTTTTCCACCAGAGCATGGAAGGGTGAGGCTTGGTGTAAGCAAGTTAGGCAGGAGAGTCAGCACTGTGCTGGTTCCCGCAGGTGGTCCTGTGCTTACACTGAGAGGCAGGGGATGGAAATGGCTCCAGCCTGTTCCTCTGTTCCCAGAGGGGTCTCTCTGTCAATACTGCCTCTCTAGGGTGCACTCCAAGATGAACAAATAACCTCCCCACTGTGTGCCCCAGGAGCTCTTCAGATCTGTTTCCATGCTGTGTGTCTGCAGATTGTTAGTTGTTTGCCTGCCTTCTCTCCAGGAGCAGCACAATGCCTTCTGGGCTGTATCCCAGCCAACTCCAGTGACCTTTAAAACACCAGGCTTTAAGCCCCTCTGATTGAAAAACTCATGAAATTCAGCTCCTCTCGCTTTCTAAGCCAATTGCTATGAAGATTTGTTTTTCGTGTGTTGTTCCCCTGTGTGCTAGTTTGTCTTTCACCCTTCTCTGCAACCATAGCTCCCTCCCTATTGCAGTCGCCAGGATTTGTCTCTCTCCCAAACCACATCTCTGCACTTTCTAGCTTCTTTGATGTGGCCTCCTCTCTCCCTTTAGTTGTAGAGTTTGTTTTGCCAGTCTTCAATTCAATTTCTGGAGTATTTAGGATGATTTGATTGTTATCCATTTGTATTCATGGGAGGATGTGAGCTTATGGTCCTCCTACTCCACTGCCATCTTCCAATCTCTCATTCCTGGATTAGAGGACTAAACACAGCAAAGATGTCAATTCTCCCCAAATTGATATACAGGTTTATTGCAGTTCCATCCATATCACAGCGAGGAGCCAGTTTGAGAAGGGGGGAAGGTGGGCCCTCTAATTGTGGTTTTGATTTGCATTTCATTGATTAGTGATGTTGAGCATCTTTTCATGTGTCTATTGGCCATCTGTATGTCTTTTTTGAAAAATGTCTTTTCAGATCCTCTGCCCATTTTTTAGTGAGATTGTTTGTTTTTTGTTATTGAGTTGTATGAGTTCTTTATATATTTTTATTAGCCCCTTACTAGGTCTATGATTTGCAAATATCTTCCCTCATTCAGAAAGTTACCTATAGATTTGTTGATTTTTTCCTTTGCTGTGCAGAAGCTTTTAGTTTGATATAGTCCTATTTGTTAATTTTTGTTTTTGTCACCATTGCCTTGAAGTCACTTTCAAATACATATATATATATATGTATATATTTTGCCAAGAGTGATGTCAAGGAACTTAGCAACTACATTTTCTTCTAGGAGTCTTATGGTTTCCAGTCTTAAATTCAAGTCTTTTATCCATTTCTAGTTTATTTTTGTTTATGGTGTGAGAGAGGGATTCAATGTCATTCTTTTGTATGTGCCTGTCCAGTCTTCCCAACTCCTTTTATTGAAGAGACTGTCTTTTCCCCCACTGTTTATTCCTGCCTACTTTGTCATAAATTAATTGACCATATATGTGTGGGTTTATTTCTGGGCTCTGTGTTGTATTACGTTGATCTATGTATCTGTTTTTATGACAAGCCATACTTTTTTTTTTCTTACTATATTTTTATAGCATAGTTTGAAATCAGAGAACACTACACCTTCAGCTTTGTACTTTTTTTCCCTCAAGATAGCACTGGCTATTTGGAATCTTTTGTGGTTCCATACAAATTTTAAGATTATGTTTTCTACTCCTTTTGAAATATGTCAGTGGAATTTTGATAGAGAATATACCAAGACTATGGATGACTTTGGGTAGCATGGTCACTTTACCACATAATTCTTCCAATTAGCATAAAATATATTCCATTTCTTTGTACCTTCAATTTCCTTCATCAGTGTTTTTATAATTTTCAGTATACAGGTCTTTCATTTCCTTGGTTAAATTCATTCCTAGGTATTTTATGTTTTTGATGCAATTACAAATTGGATTTCTTTCTTAGTATCTCTTTCTGGTAGTTCATTATTAGTGTATGGAAACGATCAAGGTATGTATATTGATTTTGTATCCTTCAACTTTATTGAAGTCATTTATTAGTTCTAAGAGTATTTTTGTAGACTCTTTGGGGATTTCTATATATAGAATCATTTCATCTGCAAATAGTAATGTTTGTACCTCTTCCTTTTCCAAATGAATGTATTTTACTTCTTTTTCTTGCCTAATTGCTGTGGCTAGGACTTCCAATACTATGTGGAATAAAAGTAAAAATGGGCATAGATGATCATGTGATTGTTTTATCCTTCATTTTGTTAATGTGGTGTATCAGGTTGACTGATTTGCAGAGGTTAAGAAATTCTTGCATTCCTGGAATACACCCCACTTGATTAAGGTGTATGATTCTTTGAATGTATTGTTGAATTAAGTTTGCCAATATTTTATTGGGGATTTTTGCATCTATGTTCATTAGGGATATTGGCCTGTGATCTTCTTTTATGGTAATGTCCTTATCTGATTTTGGTTTCAGGATAATGCTGGATTTATAAAATGAGTGTTCTCCACTCTTCAGTTATCTGGAAGAGCTTGAGATGATAGGTTTTAAATCTTCATTGAATTTTTGGTAGAATTAACCACTGAAGCTTTTCAGTTCTGGAGTTTTGTTTGTTTGGAGGTTTTTGATTTCTGAGTCTATCTCCTTACTAGTAATCAGTCTATTTAGATTTTCTATTTCTTCCTGATACAGTCTTGGAAGATTGTATGTTTCTAGGAATTTATGCATTTTTCTATGTTGTGCAGGTTGTTGGTATGTAACTGTTCATAATGGTCTCTTATGATAACTTGTATTTGAGTCTTCTCTTTCCTTTTCTTCCCCCCTTTTTTATTGTGGTAAAATATACATAACATAAAATTTACTATCCTAACCATTTTTAAGTGTACAGTTCAGTGCCATTACTACATTCACATTGTTGTGGAACCATCACCATCATCATTTTCAGGACTTATTAAACTTCCCCATCTGTACACAGCTCTCCATTCTCCCCTCCCCCAGCCCCCTGACAACCACCACTCTACTTTCCATCCCTATGAATTTGACTACTCCAGAACTCTCAAGTAAGTGGAATCATAGAATATTTGTCTTGTTTGACATAGCATAATATCCTCAAGGTTCATCCCTATAGCAGGTGTCAGAATTCCTTTTTTTTTTTCTTTTGTTGGTGGGTCTAGCTAAAGGTGTGTCAACTTTGTTATCATTTCAAAGGAACAGGTATTAGTTTTATTAATATTTTCTATTGTTTCCAAGTCTTTATTTTATTTATTTCCTTCTTTTTTTTTTTTTTTTTACATTTTGGCATCCTTTATTTTTTTTCTTAGAAAAATTTTCATTTTATTTTGATAAGTTTTGTAGGAGATATAACTATATCTTTAATAAATATACATAGAATAGGAAAAATTTTGTGTTTTTTAAATTATGTTATGTTAGTCACCATACAGTACATCATTAATTTTTGATGTAGTGTTCCATGATTAATTATTTGCATAGAGCACCCAGTGCTCATTACAACACATGCCCTTTTTAGTACCCATCACTGGACTATCCCATGACCCTAACCCCCTTCCCTCTGTAACCCTCGGATTATTTCCTGGAGTCCACAGTCTCTCACGCTTATCTCCCACTCTCATTTCCTCCCCCCTTCAGTTTTCTCTTCCTTCCCCTATTGTCCTCCGTGCTAATTGTATATCTCTGCTTGACTTATTTCACTTAGCATAATCCCATCCAGGTCCATCCATGTCAATGCAAATGATGGGAATTCATCTTTTCCGATGGCTGAGTAATATTCCATTGTATATATGAACTATATCTTCTTTATCCATTCATCTTTTGATGGGCATCTTGGCTCCTTCCACAGTTTTTGTATTGTGGACATTGCTGCTATGAACTTTGGGGTGCATGTGGCCCTTCTTTTTACTTCACTGTATCGTTGGGGTAAATATCCAGCAGTACAATTGCTCGGTCATAAGGTAGCTCCATTTTTAACTTTCTGAGGAACCTTCATACTATTTTCGAAAGTCCCTGTACCAACTTGCATTTCTACCAACAGTGTAAGAGGGTTCCCCTATCTCCACATTTTTGCCAAGATTTGTTGTTTCCTTCCTTGTTAACTTTTGCCATTCTAACTGGTGTAATGTGGTAGGTATCTCAATGTGTTGTTTTTTTTAATACGATTTTTATTTTGTTATGTTAGTCACTATACAGTACATCCCCAGTTTTTGATGCAATGTTCCATGATTCATTATTTGCGTATAACACCCAGTGCACCATGCAATATGTGCCCTCCTTAATACCCATCACCGGCCTATCCCATTCCCCCACCTGCCACCCCTCTTTTGATGGCTGAGTGCTATTCCATTGTATATATGGACCACATCTTCTTAATCCAGTCATCTGTTGAAGGGCATCTCGATTCCTTCCACAATTTAGCTATTGTGGACAGTGCTGCTATGAACATTGGGGTCCATATGGCCCCTCTCTTCACTACGTCTGTATCTTTGGGGTAAATACCCAGTAGTGCAATTGCTGGATCATAGGTTAGTCTTATTTTTAACTTTTTAAGGGACCCGCACACTATTTTACAAAGTGGCTGTACCAACTTGCATTCCCACCAAGAGTGTAAGAGGGATCCCCTTTCTCCACATCCTCTCCAACATTTGTTGTTTCCTGCCTTGTCAATTTTTGCCTTTCTAACTGGTGTAAGGTGGTATCTCAAGGTAGTTTTGATTTGAATTTCCCTGATGGCTAATGATGTTGAACATTTTATCGTATGTCTGTTAGCCATTTGTATGTCTTCTTTGGAGAAGTGTCTGTTCATGTCTTCTGCCCATTTTTTTGACCAGATTATTTGTTTTGGGGCGTTGAGTTTCAGAATTCCTTATAAATCTTGGATACCAGCCCTTTATCTGTAATGTCATTTGCAAATATCTTCTCCCATTCTGTGGGTTGCCTTTTAGTTTTGTCGACAGTTTACTTTTCTGTACAGAAGCGTTTTATCTTGATGAAGTCCCAAAAGTTCATTTTTGCTTTTGTTTCTCTTGCCTTTGGAGATGTGTCCTGAAAGAAGTTGCTGTGGCCAATGTCAAAGAGGTAACTGCCTATGTTCTCTAGGATTTTGATGGATTCCTGTCTCACATTGAGGTCTTTCATCCATTTAGAGTTTATCTTTGTGTATGGTGTAAGAGAATGGTAGAGTTTCATTCTTCTGTATATAGCTGTCCAATTTTCCCAGTATCATATATTAAAGAGACTGTCTTTTTTCCATTGGATATTTATTCCTGATTTCTCAAAGATTAGTTGACAGTCCATTTCTGGGCTCTCTATTCTGATCCATTCATCTATGTATCTGTTTTTGTGCCAATACCATGCTGTCTTGGTGATCACAGCTTTGTAATATAGCATGAAATCAGGCAATGTGATGCCCCCAGCTTTGTTTTTCTTTTTCAACATTCCCTTGGAGATTTGGGATGTTTTCTGATCCATACAAATTTTAGGATTGTTTGTTCCAGCTTCTTGAAAAATGACAATGGCATTTTAATAGGGATGGCATTGAAAGTATAGATTGCTCTGGGCAGCATAGACATTTTATCAATGTTTATTCTTCCAATCCATGAGCATGGAATGTTTTTCCATCTTTTTGTGTATTCCTCAATTTCTTTCATAAGTGTTCTGTAGTTTCTAGAGTATAGATCCTTTACATCTTAGTTTAGGCTTTTTCCTAGGTATCTTATCATTTTTGTTGTGATTGTAAATGCAATTGATTCTCCAATTTCTCTTCATTAGTGTATAGGAAAGCAACTGATTCCTGTGCATTGATTTTGTATCCTGCCACATTCCTGAATTGTCGTATGAGCTCAAGAAATTTGGGAGTGGAGTCTTTTGGATTTTCCACATAAAGTATCGGGTCATCTGCAAAGAGAGAGAGTTTGACTTCTTTGCCCATTTGGATGCCTTTTAGTTCTTTTTGTTGTCTGACTGCTGTTGCTAGGACTTTGTAGTGCTATGCTGAACAATAGTGGTGAGAGTGGGCATCCTTGTCATGTTCCTGATCTTAAGGGAAAAGCTCTCATATTTTCTCAGTTGAGAAGGATATTCACTGTGGGCTTTTCATAGATGCTTTTTATGAAATTGAGTAATGTTTGCTCTATCCATACATTCAGAAGAGTTTTAATCAGGAAAAGATGCTTTATTTTGTCAAATGCTTTTTCTGCATCAATTGAAAGGATCATATGGCTCTTGTCGTTTCTTTTATTAATGGCTCTATCACGTTGATTCTTGTGTGAATATTGAACCACCCTTGCATCCCTGGTATAATACCCACTCGGTCATGATGGATAATCCTTTTAATGTACTGTTGCATCCTGTTTCTAGGATCTTGGTGAGTGTTTTGGCATCCATGTTCATCAGGGATATTTGTCTGTAATTCTCCTTTTTGATGGGATCTTTGCCAGTTTTGGGGATCAAGGTAAATCTGGCCTCATGAAATGAATTTGGAAGTTTTCCTTCTGTTTCTATTTTTTGAAACAGCTTCAGAAGAATAGATATTATTTCTTCTTTAAATGTTTGGTAGAATTCCCCTGGAAATCCATCTGGCCCTGGACTCTTGTTTTTTGGGAAGATTTTGATCACTGCTTCAATTTTGTTACTGGTTATTGGTCTATTCAGATTATCTATTTCTTCCTCTTTCAGTCTTGATAGTTTAGACATTTCCAGGAATACATCCATTTCTTCCAGGTTGCTTAATTTCTTGACATATAGTTGTTGATAATAATTTCTAATAATTGTTTCTACTTCCTTGGTGTTAGTTGCGATCACTCCCCTTCATTCATCATTTTATTAATTTGGGTCCTTTCTCTTTTCTTTTGGATAAGTCTGGGCAGAGGCTTATTGATCTTATCAATTCCTTCAAAGAACCAGCTTCTTGTTTTGTTGATCTGTTCTACGGCATTTCTGGTTTCTGTCTCATTGATCTCTGCTCTAATCATTATTATTTCTCTTCTCCTGCTTGGTTTGGGTTTTATTTGCTGTTCTTTCTCCAGCTCCTTTAGGTGTAAGGTTACCTTGTGCATTCGAGATTTTTTTGAGTGAGGCTTGGATGGCTATGTATTTCCCCTTTAGGACTGCCTTTGCAGTATCCTATAGGTTTTGGACCAATGTGTTTTGTTCTCATTGGTTTTTCATGAATTGTTTAAGGTCTTCTTTAATTTCCTGGTTGACCCAAACATTCTTTAGCAGGATGCTTTTTAACTTCCAAGTGTTTGAATTCCTTCCCATTGTTTTCTTGTGATTGAGGTCCAGTTTCAAAGCATTGTGGTCTGAAAATAAACAAGGAAAATCTCAACCTTTTGGTATCAGTTGAGACCTGATTTGTGACCCAGTATGTGCTCTATTCTGGAGAACATTCCATGTGCATTCGAGATTAATGAGTGTTCTGTTGATTTAGGGTGGAATTTTTCATATATATCTACGAAGTCCATCTGGTCCAATGTGTTATTTAAAGCTCCTGTTTCTTCGTTGATCTTCTGCTTAGATGATCTGTCCATTGCTGAGAGTGGAGTGTTGAGGTCGCCTACTATTAAAGTATTATCAATATGATTATTTTGGTTAATAGTTGGCTTATGTAGTTGGCTGCTCCCATGTTGAGGCATATATTTTTACAATTGTTAGATCCTCTTGTTGGATAAACCTGTTAAGTATGATATAGTATCCTCTGCATCTCTTACTACAGTCTTCAGCTTAAAATCTAATTTGTCTGATATGAGAATTGCTACCTCAGCTTTCTTTAGAGGTTCGTTGGCATAATAAGTGGTTTTCTATCCCCTCCTTTTCAATGTGGATGTATTTTTAGGTTCAAAATGAGTCTCTTGTAGACAACATATGGAGGGGCCATGTTTTTTTATCCAACCTGCAACCCTGTTCCATTTTTTCGGGAACATTTAGGCCATTCACATTGAGAGGGATGATTGAGAGCTACAATTTTAATGCTGTCATGTTGCCTGTGAAGTCCTTGTTTCTATAGATTGTCTCTGTAAATTTCTGGTTTTTATTACTCTTGGGGTCTTTCTACTTTTATACAACTCCCCTTAATATTTCTTGCAGGTCAGGCTTGGTGGTCACGCATTTTTTCAATTTTTGCCGGTCTTGAAAGCTCCTTGTCTCTCCATCCATTCTGAATGACAGCCTTGCTGGATAAAGCGTCCTTGGCTGCATGTCCTTCTCATTTAGTACCCTGAATATGTCTTGCCAGACCTTTCTGGTTTGCCAGGTCTCTGTGGACAGGTCTGATGTTATTCTGATGTTCCTCCCTCCTGAAGTAAGAAATATCTTCCCCCTAGCTGCTTTCATGATTGTTTCCTTGGATCTAAGATTTGTTAGTTTTACTATTATTTGTCAAGGCATTGTTCTGTTCTCTTTGATCTTGGAGGGGTCCTTTCTGTTTCTTGGACATGAATGCTTGTTTCCTTCCCCCAGATTAGGGAAGTTCTCAGCTACAATTTGCTCAAGTATATCTTCTAGATCTCTCTCTCTCCATCCCCTCAGGGATCCCAATTATTCTGACATTGGAATGTTTCATGGCTTCATTAATTTCTCTCAGTCTGATCTCTTGGGCTTTAATCTGTTTGTCCCAGGCCTCTCAGTTTCCTTCTTTTCTATCATCTTATCTTCTAGCTCACTAATTCATTCTTCTGCCTTGTTTACCCTGGCAGTCAGAGTATCCAGTTTAGACTGCATTTCATTCATAGCATTTTAGGTTCGGCCTGATTAGATCTTATTTCTGCCCTTAGAGATTCTATATTGTTGCTAATATTTTTCTCAAGCCTACATATCAACTTCATATTTATTACTCGGAAGTCTATCTCTGACATCATGCTTATATCCATATCCATTAGGTCTGTGGCAGAGGCCATAGTCTCCTATTCTTTTTTTTGTTTGTTTGTTTGGAGTTCCTCCTCTTAGTCATTATGTTGGGGGGTGGTTGAGGGAATGTATAGAGTCCAAAGTATTAACCACGACCCAAGCAAGAAGCACCTGTTTTATAGGGACCCTAGGGTTGTCATCCTCTTGTTCTTCTATCCTGTCTTCTGGGGACGGGGCCTGCTGTGCTGTTACTCAGGCAACCTGGCTTGGGCAGTGTTGCCTTGCGCCCTGTCGGGGGGAGGTGTGGGCTCAGTGAAAATCAGCTTTTTGAGCTTTTGTTATCTGATAGCTTTCACTGGCAGCTTTCTCTGTCTTCTGAGAGTCAGAGCAGATGTGACCACTCTGAAACCTCTGTCTCAAAACAGAGAAATCACAGTCTGCTCTTCACTGAGCTCTCCAGGACACACAGTCTTTATTTCTGTCTATGCTGCTAAAAACCACAGCCTCCTTAGTTGTGCACCCCACAGCAGTTCTCCCAGAAGTTGCTCCCAGGGGCCAGGACAGTCTGTGCCCTTTGCTCTTCTAAAAATGCAAGCCACCCCCAGTTTGTGCATGTGCACCCGCAGCTCTTGAATCCTGTCTGGGGGCTGGACTAAAGTCCTTTCCCCACTGCTACCATTCTGCAAGTCTGTGCCTGATCCCCAGGTCAGGACTCTTTTGCACTCCAATGTTATATCACCTTCCCGTTGCCAGCTTATGAGAGTTCCCTTCCCCTTCTGTTTATCTTCTGTTATCTGCCCACAGAATCACAGCTCCGCCCTTCATACCTCAAGACCACTAGAGATTTTCTGCTTGTAGAAATTCTTACATCTCAGGCGGATTTCATGGGTGTTCAGAATGGTTTGGCAGATATCCAGGAAAATTCAGGGGACAGGTTGAAATAGGGTCCCCTGCTCCTCCACCATACTTCCACCTATTCTTTATTATTTACTTCCTTTTAGTAACTTTGCCTTTATTTTCTTTTCTTTTTCTAGTTCCTTTAAGTGTAAACTTAAATTACTTATTTGAGAGTGTTCTTGTTACTTGATGTAGGCTTGTATTCCTATGAACTTCCCTCTTAGAACTGCTTTTGTTGCATCCCATAGATTTTGGTTTGTTGTATTTCCACTTTTATCTGTTTCTATGTAGTTTTTAAATTTCCTCTTTAATTTTTTCGTTGATCTATTGGCTGTTCAGTAACATTCTATTTAATCTCCACTTATTTGTGATTCACTTTCATTCTGTGTGTGTCCTTAGATCTGAAGTGAGTCTCTTGTGGAAGCCTATAAATGGGTCTCATTTTTACATCCATTCTGTCACTCTGTGTCTTTTGACTGGAGATTTTAGTCCATTTGCATTTAAAGTAACTTTTGATAGAGTATGTACTTTTGCCATTTTGTTAATTTTTTTATGTTTGAATAGTTCCTCTGTTCCTTTCTTCTTCTCTTGCTCTCTTTGTGGTTTGATGAATTTCTTCTATTCCTTTTTCATCATTTTTGTGCATTTACTGTAGGTTTTTGTTTTGTGGTTACCATGAGGTTAATATAAAACAGTCTATACATACAGTAGTCTATTTAAGTTGGTAGGAACTTGAATTAGAGTGCATTCTGGAAACTACATTTTTACTTCCCCCACTATGTTTTCTGTTTTTGATGTCATAATTTATGTATCCCTTTTCATTTTCTGTGTCCCTTGATTAGTGATTGTAGATATAGTTAGTTTTATAACTTTTGTTTTCCAAACTGCATACTAGCTTTATAATTAGTTATTTCACTAACTACTAAAACTTTACCTTCAACAGTGAGATTTTTACTTTCATGTTTTCTCATGATTATTTAGTGCCTTTTCTTTTCAGTTTAAGGAAGACCTTTCACATTTCTTTCTTTTTAAATTTCAGAATATTTTACAGCTTTATATTAGTATCAGGTGTACAATATAGTGATTTAACAATTCTATACATTACTCAGTACTTATCGTGATAAATGGACTCTTAATCTCCTTCACATATTTCGCTTATTCCCCACCAACTCCTCTCTGGTAACCAACAGTTCTCTATAGTTAGGAGTCTGTTTTTTTGGTTTGTCTTCCTCACCCCGCCCCCATTTGTTCATTTGATTTGTTTCTTAAATTCCACATATGAGTAAAATCATATCGTATTTGTCTTTCTCTGACAGACTGATTTCACTTACCATTATACTCTCTAGATCCAACCATGTTGTGGCAAATGGGAAAGTTTCTTTTTTCTTATGGCTAAGTAAAATTCCACTCATCTATTGATGGACACTTGGGCTGTTTCTATAATTTGGCTGTTGTAAATAATGCTGCAATAAGCAGGGGATGCATATAACTTTTTGAATTAGTGTTTTTGTGTTCTTTGTTTAAATACCCGGTAATGGAATTGCTGGGTCATATGGTAATTCTATTTGTAATTTTTTGAGGAACCTCCATACAATTTTCCAGAATGGCTGCACCAGTGCACAAGTGTTCCTTTTTTTCCACATCCTCACCAATACTTGTTTCTTGTGTTTTGATTTTAGCCATCTGGCAAGTGTGAAGTGAAATCTCATTGTAGTTTTGATTTGCATTTCCCTGATGATGAAAATTTTAGATTTTAATAATATTATATTTCTCACCTCTTTTTGTGACCTTACTCTTTTGTTTCTATGACTGTTTGGTTAAGGACCGGGCAATCTCTATGAGTTCACCTAAGGTTCTCTGTTAAGTGCCTTCCATCACCTTATCCACTTGAGCCAAAGAAGGGCAGATCCCTATTCACCCTAGTGGTAAATAGAGTGAGAACATGAGGAAGTGATAAAACAGCAGAAGTGAGGGATGACAGTGAAGTCACGGAGACTGAAGTACGGAGAGAGACAAAGCATCATTAACAAGAATTGGATGGGGCACCTGCATGTCTCAGGTGGTTAAGTCTGTCTTCAGCTCAGCTCATGATCCCAGGACCCTGGGATCCAGCCCTACTTCGGGCTCCCTGCTCAGTGAGGAGTCTTCTTCTCCCTCTACCTCTTTCCCTCCCCCAGCTTGTGCTCACATGCATGTGCATGCACATGCACTCCTTATCAAATAAATTAATAAATTTAAAAAAACAAGAATTGGATCAAATCTTCCATAATTTCTATTAGACTGGAATGACACCTTCCAATTTCTCTGGATTCCATGAGGAGAGAATTTTCTAAACACATTCCTGACAGCTCTGCACTCCTTTAAATCACTCTGCCCCAGGTGAGTTGGAATGACTTATATAATTGGTGAACAAATGGTGTGCTTGGCTAAGTTCCTTTCTCCTTTTTGAGAATGGGCTTGCCTGCAAGGAGACATATTGTGCTCTTGCCTCTACCAGGAAGAAGGCCTGTCCTGGTTCCACTCTGCTATGAATCAGTGAATTCACTCGTCTGATTCCAGGGTTTATTATTAATAAGTCCACTTGATTAACAGAATTGAAGCTGCATCCTTCAACTTATAGTTTATCAATAATAAAGGTGATATTTTGGTTCTCTACCTCCCTCCTCTGTGTTTTATAAAATTTTGTTTAGAAGCTGGACAGGTAGCTTCTCAGAGATCTCAAGAGTATAGGAGGAGGAGTTAAGATGGCGGAGGAGTAGGAAACACCTATTTCAGCCGGTCCCCCGAGTCGAGCTGGATAGGTACCAGACCAGCCTAAACAACCACAGAACCAGCCTGAGACGCAGGAAGATGCATCTGGATCTCTACAAATGAACATCTCCAGCGCTGAGTATTGAGGTACGAAGCGGGGAGCCATGAAACCGTGCACAGATATTGGAAAATAAACAGAAGGGGGAGGGAGCCGCCGCGTTTGGGCGCCCGGAAGAAGTAGCCACTTGTACGGGAGAGCGGGGCGGGCTCGCGGTCGGCACCCGCAAAACAGCAGACTGAGACTGTGAGCCCGGTGCGCATGCCACCAGACATCTCGGAGCCCGCGCGGGGCGGCTGATGGCTGGCGGCGTTAGAAACACAAAGGACAGAGACGCACCGGCCCTGGAAGTGAGGGCTGGGATGCCAGGTGTGGTGCGCACATCCCGGGATGCTGCAGGGTTGAGCAGCACCAACAGTAACAGAGTTAAAGTGGCCAGATCATCAGTGGAGAACGGGCCGCAATCCCTCTGTTCTGTGACAGAGGCTGAAATTCGGCCGCTGCTGCTCTGACTCTCAGAAGAGGCACAGCAAACCACCAGGGAAAGCTTCCAGAGAACAAAAACCTGGAAATACCGGCTCACAGCGTACCTATCCCCATCTCCCCTCGCAGGGGACATGGAGACTCTACCCAAACAGGGTTGCCTGAGTATCGGTGTGGCAGGCCCCTCCCGCAGAACACAGAAGGCAGGCTGAGAAATCAAGAAGCCCACAACCCGGGCGCCTGGGTAGCGCAGTCATTGAGCACCTGTCTTCGGCTTAGGGCGTGATCTCAGCGTTCAGGAAAGGAGTCCTTCATCGGGCTCCTCTGCTGGGAGCCTGCTTCTTCCTCTCCCACTCCCCTGCTTCTGTTCCCTCTCTCGCTGGTTTGCTGCCACATAAATAAATAAATAAATAAATAAATAAAATCTTTAAAGAAGAAGCCCACATCCCTAAGATCCCTATAAAACAAGGGGCACGGCCTAGGACCCAGTCAATAATTTGGGCTCTGGACAACCCCGCAACCTCTCCTCATCAGAATGACAAGAAGAAGCCCCCATCCCCCAGCAAAGAAAAGACAGTGAGTCTGTGGCCTCTGCCACAGAAATAATGGATATGGATGTAACCAAAGTATCAGAAATGGAATTCAGAGTAACGATGGTCAAAATGATGAGTAAATTGAAAAAACTATTAACGAAAAGGTTACTGAGAATATAGAATCCTTAAGGACAGAAATGAGAGCGAATCTGACAGAAATTAAAAATTCTATGAGCCAAATGCAGGCAAAACTAGAGGCTCTGACGGCCAGGGTCACCAAAGCGGAGGAAAGGGTTAGTGAATTGGAGGATGGGTTAATAGAGGAAAAAATAAAAATAGAAGATGGTCTTAAAAAAATCCACGCCCACGAATGTTGGCTATGGGAGATTACTGACTCAATGAAACGATCCAATGTTAGAATCATCGGCATCCCCGAGGGGGTGGAGAAAAACAGAGGTCTAGAAGAGATATTTGAACAAATTGTAGCTGAAAACTTCCCTAATCTAGTGAAACAAACATTCGTGTCCAAGAGGCAGAGAGGACCCCTCCCAAGCTCAACCACGACAAACCTATGCCACGTCACGTCATAGTGCATTTCGCAAATATTAGATCCAAGGATAAAGTATTGAAAGCGGCCAGGTCAAAGAAATTTCTCACGTACCAGGCAAAGGCATCAGAATTACGTCAGACCTGTCTACACAGACCTGGAATGAGAGAAAGGGTTGGGGGAGCATATTTAAAGCTCTCTCAGAGAAAAACATGCAGCCAAGGATCCTTTATCCAGCAAGGCTGTCATTCAGAATTGATGGAGAAATAAAAACATTTCAGAATCGCCAGTCACCTCAATTTACGTAACCACAAAACCAGCCCTACAGGGAGTGTGCGGGGTTCTATAAAAGAAAAAAGGCCCCAAGAGTGATACAGAACAGAAAGTCACAGCCAATACAAACAAAGACTTTACTGGCAACATGGCATCATTAAAATCATATCTCTCAGTACTCAGTCTTAATGTTAATGGCTTAAATTCTCCCATAAAGTGCCACAGGGTTGCAGATTGGATAAAAAGAAATGACCCATCCATTTGCTGTCTACAAGAGACTCATTTTGAACCCAAAGATGCATTCAGACTTCGAGTAAGGGGTTGGAGTACCATCTTTCACACAAATGGACCTCAAAAGAAAACTGGGGTAGCAATTCTCATATCAGATAAATTGGATTTTAAACTACAGACTATAGTTAGAGACGCAGAAGGGCACTATATTATTCTTAAGAGAAATATTCAACAAGTGGATATGACAATTATAAATATATATGCCCCCAACAGGGGAGCACCAAGATACACAAGCCAACTCTTAACCAGAATAAAGAGACATATAGATAAAAATACATTAATAGAAGGGGACCTCAACACTCCACTGTCAGAAATAGACAGAACACCCTGGCAAAAACTAAGCAAAGAATCAAAGGCTTTGAATGCCATACTCGACGAGTTGGACCTCATAGATATATATAGAACACTACACCCCAGAACCAAAGAATACGCATTCTATTCTAATGCCCATGGAACATTCTCAAGAATAGATCATGTTCTGGGACACAAAGCAGGTCTCAACCGATACCAAAAGATTGAAATTATCCCCTGCATATTCTCAGACCACAATGCTCTGAAATTGGAACTCAACCACAAGGAAAAATTTGGAAGAAACTCAAACACTTGGAGACTAAGAACCATCCTGCTCAGGAATGACTCGATAAGCCAGGAAGTCAAAAATCAAATTAAACAATTTATGGAGACCAATGAGAATGAAAATACAACAGTCCAAAACCTATGGGATACTGCAAAGGCAGTCCTAAGGGGGAAATACATAGCCATCCAAGCCTCACTCAAAAGAATAGAAAAATCTAAAATGCAATTTTTATATTCTCACCTCAAGAAGCTGGAACAGCAACAGAGGGACAGGCCTAATCCACGCATGAGGAAGCAGTTGACCAAAATTAGAGCTGAAATCAATCAATCAGAAACCAGAAGTACAGTAGAGCAGATCAACAGGACTAGAAGCTGGTTCTTTGAGAGTATCAATAAAATTGACAGACCACTGGCAACACTTATCCAAAAGAAAAGAGAAAGGACCAGATTATTAAATATGAATGAAAAAGGAGAGGTCACGACGAACACCATTGAAATTGGAAGAATTATTAGAAATTTTTATCAATAGCTATATGCCAATAAACTAAGCAATCTGGAAGAGATGGAATCCTTCCTGGAAAGCTATAAACTACCAAGATTGAAACAGGAAGAAATTGATTCCTTAAACAGGTCAATTAATTATGAAGAAATTGAGTCAGTGATAAACAACCTTCCAAATAACAAAACTCCAGGCCCGGATGGTTTCTAGGGAATTCTCCAAATTCAAGAAGAAATAATACCTATTCTCCTAAAGCTATTTCAAAAAACAGAAACAGAAGGAAAGCTACCAAACTCATTCTATGAGGCCAATATTACCTTGATCCCCAAACCAGGCAAAGACCCCCTCAAAAAGGAGAATTACAGACTTATTTCCCTAATGAATATGGACGCCAAAATCCTCAACAAGATACTTGCTAATAGAATCCAACAGTTCATTAAAAGGATTATCCTTCACGATCAAGTGGGATTCATACCTGGGATGCAAGCGTGGTTCAATATTCGCAAATCAATCAGTGTGATACATCATATCAACAAGAAAAGACTCAGGAACCATATGATCCTCTCAATCGATGCCGAAAAAGCATTTGACAAAATACAGCATCCTTTCCTGATTAAAACCCTTCAGAGTGTAGGAATAGAAGGTACATTTCTCAATCTCATAAAAGCCATCTGTGAAAAGCCTACTGCAAATATTATTCTCAATGAGGAAAAGCTGAAAGCCCTTCCCTTAAGATCAGGAACTTGACAAGGATGCCCACTCTCACCACTACTATTCAACATAGTACTAGAAGTCCTTGCAACAGCAATCAGACGACAAAAAGGGATCAAAGTATTCAAATCGGCACAGTAGAAGTCAAAATGTCTCTCTTCGCAGATGACATGATACTCTATATGGAAAACCCAAAAGAAGCCACTCCCAAACTATTAGAAGTTATAGAGCAATTCAGTAACGTGGCGGGATACAAAATCAATGCTCAGAAATCAGTTGCATTTCTATACACGAATAACGAGACTGAAGAAAGAGAAATTAGGGAATCCATCCCATTTACAATAGCACCAAAAACCATACGTTACCTTGGAATGAACTTAACCAGAGACGTAAAGGACCTATATTCTAGAAACTATAAATCACTCTTGAAAGACATTGAGGAAGACATAAAAAGATGGAAAGATATGCCATGCTCATGGATCGGAAGATTTAACATAGTTAAAATGTCCATGCTACCCAGAGCAATCTACACTTTCAATGCTATCCCGATCAAAATACCGAAGACATTTTTCAAAGAACTGGAACAAATAGTCCTTAAATTTGTATGGAAACAGAAAAGGCCCCGAATCTCCAAGGATCTGTTGAATAGGAAAAACAAAGCTGGGGCATCACAATGCCAGATTTCGAGCTGTACTACAAAGCTGTGATCACAAAGACAGCATGGTACTGGCACAAAAACAGACACATAGACCAATGGAACAGAATAGAGAGCCCAGAAATGGACCCTCGGCTCTTTGGGCAACTAATGTTTGAAAAAGCAGGAAAAAACATCCATTGGAAAAAAGACAGTCTCTTCAATAAATGGTGCTGGGAAAATTGGACAGCTACATGCAAAAGAATTAAACTTGACCACTATCTCACACCATACACAAAAATAAACTCCAAATGGATGAAAGACCTCGATGTGAGGCAGGAATCCATCAAAATTCTAGAGGAGAACATAGGCAGCAACCCCTTCGACATCTGCCAAAGCAACCTTTTTCATGACACATCCCCAAAGGCAAGAGAAACAAAAGATAAAATGAATTTATGGGACTTCATCAAGATTAAAAGTTTCTGCACAGCCAAGGAAACAGTCAAAAAAACTAAGAGGCAGGGGCGCCTGGGTGGCACAGCGGTTAGGCGTCTGCCTTCGGCTCAGGGCGTGATCCCAGCGTTATGGGATCGAGCCCCACATCAGGCTCCTATGCTATGGGCCTGCTTCTTCCTCTCCCACTCCCCTTGCTTGTGTTCCCTCTCTTGCTGGCTCTCTCTATCTCTGTCAAATAAATAAATAAAATCTTTAAAAAAAAAAAAACTAAGAGGCAGCCCACGGAATGGGAGAATATATTTGCAAATGACACTACAGATAAAGGACTGGTATCCAAGATCTACAAAGAACTTCTCAAACTCAATACACGAGAAACAAATAAACAAATCAAAAAATGGGCAGAAGATATGAACAGACACTTTTCCAATGAAGACATACAAATGGCTAACAGACACATGAAAAATGTTTTAAAATAATTAGCCATCAAAGAAATTCAAATCAAAACCACATTGAGATACCACCTTACGCCATTTAGAATGGCAAAAATAGACAAGGCAAGAGGCAACAATTGTTGGAGAGGATGTGGAGAAAGGGGATCCCTCCTACATTGTTGGTGGGAATGCAAGTTGGTACAGCCACTCTGGAAAACAGTGTGGAGGTCCCTTAAAAAGTTAAAAATTGAGCTACCCTATGATCCAGCCATTGCACTACTGAGTGTTTACCCCAAAGATACAGACGTGGTGAAGAGAAGGGCCATATGCACCCCAGTGTTCATAGCAGCAATGTCCACAATAGCTAAATCATGGAATGAGCCAACATGTCCTTCAACAGATGACTGGATTAAGAAGTTGTGGTCCATATATACACTGGAATATTTCTCAGCTATCAGAAAGAACGAGTTCTCAACATTTGCTACAACATGGACGGCACTGGAGGAGATAATGCTAAGTGAAATAAGTCAAGCAGAGAAAGACAACTATCATATGATTTCTCTCATCTATGGAACATAAGAACTAGGATGATCAGTAGGGAAAAAAGGGATAAAGAAAGGGGGGGTAATCAGAAGGGGGAATGAAACATGAGAGACTATGGAATATGAGAAACAAACTGAGGACCTCAGAGGGGTGGGGGGTGGGGGGTGGGGGAATGGGATAGACTGGTGATGGGTAGTAAGGAGGGCACGTATTTCATGGTGCACTGGGTGTTATACACAACTAATGAATCATCGAGCCTTACATCGGAAACCAGGGATGTACTGTATGGTGACTAATATAATATAATAAAAAATCATTAAAAAAAAAGAGTATAAAGAGGGTGCAATAAAAATTTCAAATGAATAACAAATTTTATGTTTGCCTTTACAATAACTTCAAAAATATAAAAACCTAAAGAATAGATACAAACTTTAACATACATTCTGCAGAAGATATCAAAAAAGTAGCATCTCCTACATATAATGTAATTGGAGAGTTCAAATAAATGCTGATTCTGGAATTCAGATCACTCTATCATTTGAACTTTGACTTGTTGAAATTTCACATATTTCATGGTTAAATCAAGTATACAGTAAGGATATATTTGGCTGAAAGTATGCTATTGTTTATTAATATTTTCAAAATTAAGGGAGAATAATTAAAATATTAAAGAGATATTTGGTTCTTTTTTGAAGATTTTATTTATTTATTTGAGATAGAAAGAGTGAGCGAAAGAGAGAGAAGGAGCAGAGGGAATGGCAGAGGGAAAGGGGGAAGCACACTACATGCTGGGCATGAAGCTTGATGTGGGGCTCGATCCCAGGACCTCAAGATCATGACCTGAGCCAAAGGCAGACACTTAACCAGCTGAGCCACCCAGGTATCCCAAGATATTTGGCTCTTAATGGAGATAACCTTAAATAATGATTTTACAGTGCTCTAGAATATGAACAAATATAGCTTCCCAAATTACATAAATTTAAATTAAACAATAAACATATGAAGACAGGAAGATGGTAGCAGAGGAGAAGGACGCTTGGTTCACCACATCCTGAGTACAAATAAGTAAACATTAAATCATCCTAAATACCCCCAGAAATTGACTTGAAGACTGCAAGAAGCAATTTCACAACTAAAGGTAGAGAAGTGGCCACACCAAAGAATGTAGGAAATGTTTCAATATAGGGAAAGCCCATAAGGCTGCCAAGAGATTTTCCAATAGAAACTTGCAAGCTAGAATAATGTCGTGATATATTCAAAGTGCTAAATGGGAAAAATCTAGGTAACTGTATTTATTATTTATTTATTTATTTATACAAGGGAGAGATGGGGAGGGGCAGTTGGAGAGGGAGAGCTAAAATCCCAAGCAGGCTAAATGCCCAGCATGGAGCCTGACATGGGGCTTAATCCCACAATCCTGAGATCATGACACAGGCTGAAATAGAGTCAGATGCTTAGCTGACTGAGCCACTTGAGTTCCCCTAAAATTTTGATATTTTGTTCATCACAGAATTTTTTTTATAATAATATTTTTTTATTTTATTATGTTAGTCACCATACAGTACATCCCTGGTTTTTGATGTAAAGTTCCATGATTCATTAATTGCATATAACACCCAGTGCACCATGCGATATGTGTCCTCCTTACTACCCATCACCAGCCTATCCCATTCCTCCACCCCCTCCCCTCTGCCTTCTAATTACCCCCCTTTCTTTATCCCTTCTTTCTCCTACTGATCTTCCTACTTCTTATGTTCCATAGATGAGAGAAACCATATGATAATTGTCTTTCTCTGCTTGACTTATTATACTTAGCATTATCTCCTTCAGTGCTGTCCATGTTGCAGCAAATGTTGAGAAATCATTCTTTTTGATAGCTGAGTAATATTCCATTGTATATATGGACCACATCTTCTTATACCAGTCATCTGTTGAAGGGCATCTTGGCTCCTTCCACAATTTAGCTATCACTGAATTTTTTGATCAATTTTGATGATTTATAATATTGCATAAAATATTTTTATCTTGACTTCTGAGCTTTTTGGAAATTTGTGCCTGAGGTGAATGCTTCACTCACTTTTCCCTAGTCCCTGTAAAGATATCAATAATCGTGATGCTAAAGAAAGCAGAATTGCGTGATATATTCAAATACTTGAATGGAAAAAATCTGTAGCCAAGAATATTCTATCCAGCAAGACTATCATTCAGAGTAAAGGGAAAGATAAAGAGATTCCCAGACAAATAAAAACTAAAGGAGCTCATGACCAATAAACCAGGCTTGCAAGAAATCTTAAAAGGGACTCTTTAAGTGGAAAGTAGAGACACAAAGTGACAACACAGAGGTAAGGAACACAAAAGCAATTAAAAATGAATATTACTGGGGTGCCTGGGTGGCACAGCGGTTAAGTGTCTGCCTTTAGCTCAGGGCATGATCCCGGCGTTATGGGATCGAGCCCCACATCAGGCTCCTCCGCTATGAGCCTGCTTCTTCCTCTCCCACTCCCACTGCTTGTGTTCCCTCTCTCGCTGGCTGTCTCTATCTCTGTCGAATAAATAAATAAAATCTTTTAAAAAAATGAATATTACTGTAAACATTTCAGTCAAGGAACTCACAAAAATTATTTAAAATATAATAACATGTACCAAAATTATGGGGAGGAGGAGAGAAAAGAGTGGATTCATATGTAAATGACCATTAGCTTAATAGACTGCTATATGAAGAAGAGGTGATATACAAATCTATCAGTAAACAAATATCAAAAGCCAAAAATCAAAAGCCAAATATCAAAACCTAGTAAGCATGCAAAGAATGAAGAATAAAGAAAAAAAAAACCCAAATATATCACCAGGGAATATCACCACAAAATGAAAGAGGGAAAGACAAGAAAGGATCTGAGAAAATCTCCAAAAACAACCATGAATCAAGTAATAAAATGGCAATAAATATTATCTATTAATAACTACTTTAAATGTAAATGGACTAAATGCCCCAATCAAAAGATGTAGGCTGTCAGGATGGGGGGAAAAAACAAAAACAAAACAAAACAATGAAAAAAGAAACAAACAAACAATCAAAAATAGGACCCATCTATATGCTGCCTACAAGAGACTCATTTTAGACCTAAAGACACCTTCAGATTTAAAGTGTTGGAATGGAGAAACACTTATGCAAATGGATGCGAAAAGAAACTTGGAGTAGCAATACTTATATTGGACAAAATAGACATGAAAACAAAGATTGTAAGAAGTGACAATGAAGGAAAGTTTATAATAGTAAAAGGGATAATCCAACAAGAAGATATAACAGTTGTGAATATTTATGCCCCCAACATGAGAGCACCCAAATACATAAAATAACTAATAACAAACATAAAGGAACTAATCGATAATAATACATTCATAGTAGGGATCTTTAACACCTCACTTACATCAATGGACAGATAGTCTAAACACAAAATCAACAAGTAAACAGTGGTTTTGAATGACACCCTGGACCTGATAGACTTAAGAGGTATATTCAGAACATTCTGCTAAAACAGCAGAATACACATTTTTTTCAAGTGCACATGGGACATTCTACAGAATAGATCACAATTAGGCTACAATATTAGGCCACAAAACAGGCCTCAACAAATTCAAGAAAATCAAAGTTATACCATGCACCCTTTCTGATCACAATGCTATGAAACTAGAAGTCAACCACAGGAAAAAATCTGGAAAGATCACAAGTACATGGATGTTAAATAACATGCTAATAAAAGTGAATGAAAACCAGGAAATTTAAAAAATGAAAAAATATGGTAGGAAATGAAAATAAAAACACAAAGGTCCAATACCTTTGGGATGCAGGAAAAGCAGTTCTAGGAGGGAATTTAAAAGCAATACAGGCCTACCCCAAGAAGCAAGAAAAATCTCAACTATCAACCTAACCTTATACCTAGAGGAGCTAGAAACAGAACAAGAAACAAAGCCTAAAGATAGCAGAAGGAAGGAAATGGCAGAAATAAATGACATAGAAACTAAAGAATAAAAACAAAACCAAAAAATCTCAATAGAGCTGATAAATGAAGCCAGCAGGTGGTTCTTTGAAATAATTAATGAAATTGATAAAACTGTAGTCAGACTTATCTAAGTAAAAACAGAAAGCACCCAAATAAATAAAATCACAAATGAGAGAGGAAAAACAAGCCATAGAAGTACAAACAATGAGAATATTATGAAAAAAATATATGCCAACCAATTGGACAACCTAAAAGAATGAATAAATTCCTAGAAACATGCAAACTACAAAAACTGAACCAGAACAAATATAAAATTTGAACAGACCTATAGCCAGCAAAGAAATTGAATCAGTAATCAAAAGGCTCCCAACAAACAATAGTCCAGGAGCAGAAGGCTACACAGGTGAATTCTACCAAACATTTAAAGAAAACTTAATACCTATTATTCTCAAACTATTCCAAAAAATAAAAAAGGAAGGAAAACTTCCAAATTCATTCTATGAGGCCAACATTAGCCTCATTACAAAACCAGATAAAGACATCACCAAAAAGAGAACTAGAGGCCAATATCTCTGATGAACATAGATGCAAAAATTCTCAATACAATACTAGCAAACCAAATCCCACAATATGTTAAAAAATAATCATTCACCATGATCAAGTGAGATTAATTTCTGGGTCACAAGGGTACTTCAGGATTCACAAATCAATCAAGGTGATGTATCACATCGATAATAGAAAAGATAAAAATCATATGATCATCTCAATAGACTCAGAGGAAGTATTTGACAAAGTACAACATCCATTCACAAAAAAAAAAAAAACCCTCAACAAAGTAGGGTTAGAGGAAATATAAATCAACAAAATAAAGGTCTTTTATGAAAAACCCACAGCTAATATCATCCTCAATCAGGAAAAAATCGAGAGCTTTTCCTCCATGGTCAGGAACAAGACAGGGAGGTCCACTCTCACCACTGTTATTCAACACATTACTAGAAGTCCTAGCCACAGCAATCAGACAACAAAAAGATATAACAGGTATCTACATCTACAAAGAAGAAGTAAAATTTTCACTATTTGCCAATGACATGATACTCTATATAGAAAACCCAAAAGACTCCACCAAAACACTGCTAGAACTGATAAATGAATTCAGTAAATTGACAGAATACAAAATCAATGTATGGAAATCTTTTGAATTTCTATACACCAATAATGAAGCAGCAGAAAGAGAAATTAAGGAACCAATCCCCTTCACCATTGCACCAAAAATAATAAGATACTTACGAATAAAACTATCCAAAGAGTTGAAAAACCTGTACTCTGCAAACTATAAATCAATGATGAAAGGAATTTCAGATGACAGAAAGCAGTCGAAAGATATTCCATACTCATGGATTGGAAGAACACATATTGTTAAAAATGTCTATACTACCCAAAGTAATCTACATATTTAATACAATCCCTATCAAAATACCAACAGCATTTTTCACAGAGCTAGAAAAAAAAATCCTAAAATTTGTATAGAAAAAGCTGCAAAAGACCCCAAATAGCCAAAGCATTCTTGAAAAACCAAATCAAAGCTGGAGGCATCACAATTCTGGACTCCAAGTTGTATTACAAAGCTGTAGTGATCGAAACAGCATGGTACTGGCACAAAAACAGACACATAGATCAATAGAACAGAATAGAAAACCTAGAAATGAACCCACAGTTATATGGTCAATCTTCAGTAAAGTGGAAAGAATACCCAAAGGGAGGGTGGGGAGACAGTCTCTTCAACAAATGGTGCTGGGAAACCTGGACAGCAACATACAAAATAAAGAAACTGGACCACTTTCTTATGCCATACACAAAAATAAATTCAGAATGGATTAAAGTCCTAAATGTGAGACCTGAAACCGTGAAAATCCTAGAGAAGAATACAGGCAATAACCTCTTTGACATCGGCCTTAGCAACTTATTTCTAGATGTCTCCTAAGGCAAGGAGAACAAAAGCAAAAATAAAGTATTGAGACTACATCGAAATAACAAGCATCTGCCCAGTGAAGGAAACAATCAACAAAACTAAAAGGCAACCTATGGAATGGCAGGAGATATTTGCAAATGACATACCCGATAAAGGATTAATATCCAAAATATATAAAGAATATATAAAACTCAACACCCTGAAACCAAATAATCTAGTTAAAAAATAGGCAGAAGATATGAATAGACATTTCTCCAAAGAAGACATCCAGATGGCCAGGAGGCACATAAAAAGATGATGAACATCACTGATCATCAGGGAAATGCAACTACAATGAGAGATCACCTCACACCTGTCAGAGTGGCTAAAATTAAGGACACATGAAACAACAGGTGTTGATGTGGATGTGGAGAAAGGGGAACCCTCTTGTACTGTTTGTGGGAATGGAAACTGGTGCAGACTCCCTGGAAAATAATTGCACTACTAGGTATTTACTGAAAGAATACAAAAATATTAATTTGAAGTGATACATGCACCCAGATGTTTACAGCAGCATTATCTACAACAGCCGAATTATGGAAATAGTCCAAGTGTCCATCTACTGATGAATGGATAAAGATTTTATTTATATACAATGGAATATTACTCAGCCATAAAAAAGAATGAAATCTTGCCGTTTGTGATGACAAGGAATGAATTAGACAGTTTTATGCTAAGCAAAATAAGCAAAAGAAAGACAAATACCATATGATTTTACTTATATATGGAGTCTAAGAAACACATGGGCAAAGGGGAAAAAAGAGAATGAGGCAAACCAAGAAACAGAGTCTTAACTATAGATAACAATCTGACGGTTACCAGAGGTAATTGGAGTGGGGGGGGGCATGGGCTAAATAGGTGATGGAGATTAAGAAGCATCACTTGTTGTGATGAGCACCAGGTGTTGTATGGAAGTGTTGAATCACTATATTGTACACCTGAAACTAATATTACACTGTATGTTAACTAACTGAAATTTAAATAAAAACTTTAAAAAGTAAATTTCTAATCCGTGCCACTGTAATAAACCTTGCCTGGGTTTTAAATTTAAGTTCCAGGCCTCTAAAGTGGGTTCCTGAGGAACAACAGCCTTGTTTGCTTTCCCATGGTCCTTCCTGAGGTTATTCTTTTTGTTAAATGCAGTGGTCAAGTCTTTACCCCCATAATTTGCTGATAGACTTGTATGAAGCTGAAGGTTTGCTTCCTTGAATCTTTGACTACTGCCCATTTCAATAGCACTCCAGATCCCCTAGCACCATATTACAAATGATTTTTGCTAGGGATTCTCCATATCTCCAAGCAGGTCTGTGTGATCTCCAACCCAGATCACTTCCTGCCAAACCCTGGTTCAGACCGGTACATGGAAGAATTGATAGTCTATCCTTATTGTACTTAAAGTTTCATTGTACTCTATATGTGCATGCACATGTGTGTCTCTGTGTATTTATTTACTTACTTAAAGACTTTATGTATTTTAGAGAAAAAGGAAGAGAGTGCTTGAAAGAGAGGCACGAGCATGGTGAGGGGCAGAGGAAGAAACAGGCTCTCTGCCCAGGAGGGCACAGGTCTGGGGCTCCATACCGGGACTGTGGAATCATGACATGAACTGAAGGCAGACCTTTAAACAACTGAGCCACCCAGGTGTGTCTGTGTTTAGAGAGGATTGTTGATGTGTGTGGGAATAATTTTTTGACAGGCACTTTAAAAAAATCAAGGTTATCAATTATTGCCAAATGTGTTCAGTTTTCCTTTTCTGTGCTCCCGCTTGTGACAGTGGCAGCAGGTGCACCCTCCACGTGCAGAAAGATGCCGGGGAGTTTGTGGACCTGTACATGCTGTGGAGATGCTCCACCAGCAGCTTCATCATGGGCTCCAATGGCCATGTGTCTATCCAGATGAACATGGCTGAAGTTGACAAGGTGACAGGTAGGTTTAATGGCCAGTTTAAAATTTACACTATCTGTGGAGTCATTTGTAGGTTGCATGAGTCAGATGACTCCATCCTCCACCTGGCCAAGGCCAACATCATCATTTCAAAGAACTTCTGACTGGAGAGGATCATGGATGTGGAATATTTGTCCTAAATAAATAGCAACCCCCCCCAAAAAAAAGGGGTTCAGTATTAGTATTACAAATATATAATATGTCCAGGTAACTTTCGGGATATATTTTTTTTTCCTGGAAAAAAATTGCATTCTCTTCCAGCATCATAAATTGCTGTCTTTTTTTTTTTAATACCAACTATATGTAGCTGTCTAATGCTCCATCTCACTTTGAAATGCCAAAGCCATCCTTCTGAAAAGTCACACAATTAGGTCAAATATATTGCCTAATAAAAATCTTTCACCTACTCAGTGAGCACTGGGACAAAGATAAGAGGACTTTAAAAACCATTCACACAGGACATGGCCTGGGTCTTCTAATTTGATTATCCAGAGTTTTAATGATTGGAAATCTATTTTAAAAATCAAGCACTAGTTTTTTGGGGGAAGACACGGAGAAGGGACAACATAACGTTTAAGATTGTAAACTCTGACATCAGATAGAGCTAAGTCTAAGTTACTTAACTTTTTTACTATTCAGCTTCTTCATCCGTAAAATGGATGTAATAGTAGTACTTCACTTTCAGGGTTGCTGCATTAAATAGTATAGTGCAATAAAACATTTAATTGTGTATCTGACACCTAGGAAACAATCAATATATGTTACCTATCCCTATAAATATCATTTAGATCTGTAATCCTTTTTTTTTCTTTTAGTTCTTGGTTGCTTTTCCTTTTCCATTTTCCATTTCTGCTCCTTTCTCTCCTTGAAGGGAGATAGTTTGATGATTTTCACACTGCACCCATTTCTGCTGTGTTGCTTGTGCACATGTTATCAGTTGAGATTTATTGCTTATTCTAATATAGGTCACCTTGTGTCCATAGAGATATCTGGTCTTCAGAGGCACTTTATTGAGGCCCTATTATGCATTTACTAGCTTCTCATACCTACTATGATATTAATGTAGTCAATAGACTCTCAATCATTATCCCACCCTTAACTACACTAGCAAGCAGGTTTGTCTTTTGTCTCTTCATTGTTAACTATCTTCTTCTTAATATACGCTGCCTTTTGCTACTCCTGTCTCCCAACTTCTTCAAGTCACTGCTGATATATCCTTTTCTTTTTTCTTCCTTACTTATTTAATATTTTCTTTATTTATTTTTGCATGATATATCTTTGGTTGATTTTTTATATAAATCACCAGTCAACAGAAAACTCCTTTCACACTGCATAGTGAATTGACCAATTGTAATATACTAGTTGAAATAGTTGGGTCTCCAGAACTTCTTTCCTTTGTCCATTTATTGAGAGCATTTTAAAGGCTATGCCTTTGATCATAAACACAGTTTTGTTTTGTTTGGATAACTTTTAAGATATGTGGTATTATATTAGACTGAGGCTTTTAAACAGGTACTGTTTGGGGCGGTGAGGTCTTACCATGTTTTGAACCTAGAAAATCTTTCCTACATATATATATGTTTTTTTAAACCAGAAGTTGTTCTTTCTAGGAAGATGCCAGGAAGAGGCAATATAGAATTTAAGAGTGTAGCCTCTAGAGTCAGGCAGAGTTGTCCTTGGAAAGACACAGATAACATCTTTTTTTTTATCTCTATCCTTAATTTTTAATCTATCAAAAAATTACTTCTGAAATCATGTGGGGCCATAGCATCTTTATTTTCCTGTTCCTAAAAGAGCACAGAAATCTTTTTGAAGTAAGGGCATCATATTGGGTACAGGCACTGATTTCTACTTTTGAGAGCTGAGCTATATAACTAGGTTTGCACAGAGCATCAGGCATGTTCCTTAGTCATGGAGGGGAACATGAGAATTTACAGAAGGCTTCCTATAAAATAATGATTTTGATGGTGATAAAAAATAATAATGTTCCTAGAAAAGCAGCATTTATTGAGAGTTTACCATGTAACAAATATTCATAAGCGCATCTAGTTTTACAAAAACTTTGTTATTATTATTGTCCTCATTTTTACAAATGAGCAAACTGACGCCCAGATTGGTTAACATGTCCCAAGTCACAAAGGTAGAAAGTAGCAAAGCAGGATTCATATTTACTGTTGTCTTACTCTAAAGCTTATGCTTTTTATCATACTAGGCTGCTACGTGAGTCTTCCATACTCTGCCCCACCCTAGACTCATACATGGAGAAGGAATCAGATTGGATCTCATTGCAGAAACAAGGTTCCAGATGTCTAGCTAAAAAAAAAAAAAAAAAGACATATGTAGTATTCACCCACACTCAGAACCAATTGAACAATGAGCATAATGGCCTGAAGATAGAGAGCATAACATCACATTTATTATTAAGTTATATTTGAGGCAGTGGCACCATACCCCATCTTGGAATCTTGAAATTGCCCACCTGTGGGTAAATTTGATTCTGAGAGTATACCACTTATGTAGAGTTGCTGCTTTACACAGGTCTGATGTGAAGAAGGAAGGGGAATTCTTACAGATTTAGATTATTGGCCAACTAGTATAATTCTAGACCAACGACTATAACCTACCCAACAGGTAACTCACTGTGTCTCATTGTTGAGGGGTTAGGGGTGGAGCAAGAGGCCTAGAGTTTTAATTCCTCCTCAGGGAAGCCAAATTATTGAAGAATAAACATTCACCCTGATATCCCCCTAATATCCCTAAAGTTTAGAAATTTTACCCAGTGATTCATATGTTACAAAGACCAAGGCTATAGTCAAACTGCAGTTTTGTTTGAAAAGAAAAATAAAGGCTAGATGAAAAGGAGCTAAAGAATTTCTTCTTGCTCGAACTATAACACTTTCTGTGGCCCATGCAGACATAGCTGTGAGGTCATTTCAAATCAATGAAACCTATATAAGCACTTCTTTGCTGAATCCTTTTGGTGTTAATATTTCATGAATAATCCATTTTTTTCCCAAGGAAGGCATAGCACAGAAATGCATTCTCTTGGTCTTCCAAAAGCATTTATGACCAAGCCCATGGGACTGTGGAGGATGAACAGGGCAAACAGCAGAAGAGAAACTATGTGAATATGAATATGTGTATACCTCTTTTGTCCATCACAGAAGTGAATGGATGCATCTGTACAAATAAATGAATGCTGACCTCGATCAGTTTTAATGAATGATAATTTTTATAAAATTGAAAAATAATGGCAAATTTTATCTTAACAGTTTTTAAAGGATTTTCATAACTATGCCATTTGCATACTAGATCAGATGTTGACACCAGAACAATAGTAATAATGATTATATTAATAATGCTGCTAACAGTTACTGTGTGCTTTCTTCTATCAGGAATGATGCCAAAATTTTTACATATATTATTTAACACAACATCTCTATCACATATATACTACTGTTATTCTTATCGTACATAAAAAACTAAGGGTCAGGAAGTTTCAGTGGCTTACCTAAGTTTACTAGTCTAGGTGACTTAGTAGTAAGTCATTCAAATATTTCTCACTTTAAGGCCTGTACTGTAAATCACTGTACCATGTCTTCATATGTTAAGATACATAATTCTGATCTTCTAATGTTTCCATGCTTTACAAACCTGGAGGGTTTAGGTATAATTTGTTCATGTATTTATTTATTATAGAGCTTTATTCATATTTACCTAGAGCTTACTATTGAAGTCCCCAGCAAATTTAGCACAGTCCTTGCTTTCATGCACCTCACTGTCCAGTGCACTGTTGAGACTCATCTCATCCTGTTAGGACATCCTAGTGTACCTCCGGATTGTGGGGAGAAAGGGGTTTTGTAAATTACTACAAACTAATTCTTTAAGAGACACATATTCCCCTTATTATTTGCTCAAATTTATATAAATTAGCTAGATTCTATGATTTTAAAGCAAATGAGTCTGTATAGGAAAGTCATTCCTAGGCAATGTTGTGGGTGCAGTGGATGATTAATTCTGAGAGAAGAATGCCTGCTAATTCTGGTGTAGAAATGGAGGGAAAGGCAAAGCGTGTGGAGACTTGATGCTGTGTTTTGTCAGGGGCACAGCCAGATTACTGGCTACATCCCCAGGAATTTCCTTAGACTGGTAGATGCTACATAGCAACGGTGTTCTTCAATGCTGGCTTGGAGAAGCATCTGAACCAGCCCAACAATGAGAGAGAATGGAGGGGAGGACAGTATTTGGTTGTTGGGTGCTGTTGTTTGCTTGTTTGTTTTGTTTTAAGATTTTATTTATTTATTTATTTATGAAAGAGGGAGAGCGAAGGGGAGAGGTGGGTTAGAGGGAAAGAGAGAATCTCAAGCAGACGATCAGCTGAGTGCAGAGCCCAACACGGGACTCAATCCCAAGACCCTGAGATCATGATCTGAGCCAAAATCAGGAGTCAGCTGCTTAACTGAGTCACCCAGGTGCCCCCAAATCTTGTGTATTTATATACACCAATAATGAAGCATCAGAAGGAGAAATCAAGGAGTTAATACCATTTACAATTGCACTAAATACATAAGATACCTCAAAATGCACCTTACTAAAGAGGTAAAATATCTGCACTCTGACAACCACAGAAGACTGATGAAAGAAATTGAAGATGTCATACGGAAATGGAAAAACAATCCAACCCCCTTGATTGAAAGAACAAATGTTGTTAAAATGTCTGTACTACCCCAAACAATCTACACATTTTTAATTTTTTTTAATTTAAATTCAATTTAGCTATCATATAGTGTACTATTAGTTTCAGGGGTAGAATTTAATGATTCATTAGTTGCATTTAACACCCAGTGCTCATTACATCAAGTGCACTCCTTAATGCCCATCACCCAGTTACCCCATCCCCTACCCACCTCCCTTCCAGTAACCCTGTTTGTTTCCTATAGTTAAGAGTCTCTTATGATTTGCCACCCTCTCCGTTTTTATCTTATTTTTCCTTCCCTTTCCCTATGTTCATCAATTTTTTCTTAAATTCTATATATCAGTGAAATCATATGGCATTTGTCTTTCTCTGACTGACTCTCTTCTTTATCCACTCATCTCACCATGGACATCTGGCCTCTTTCCATATTTTGACTATTGTGGACATTGCTGCTATAAACTTTGGGATTCATGTGCTCCCTCAAATCACTATGTTTTTAACCTTTGGATAAATACCTAATAGTGCAATTGCTGGGCCATACGGTAGTTCCATTCTTAACTTTTTGAGGAACCTCCATTCTGTTTTGCAGAGAGGCTGCGCCAGTTTGAATTTCCTACCAACAGTGTAATAGGATTCCCCTTTCTCCATATCCTCAACGATATCTGTAGTTTCCTGGCTTGTTAATTTTAGCCGTTCTGACTGGTGTGAGGTGGTATATCATTGTGGTTTTGATTTGTACTTCCCAGTGTTGTTGCTAGCCATTTATATATCTTCTTTGGAGAAAAATGTTTGTTCATGTCTTCTGCTCATTTCTATAGAGAGCAAACTATGTGTTGATGGAGGGAAGG
This sequence comes from Ursus maritimus, assembly GCF_017311325.1. Lineage (NCBI taxonomy): Eukaryota > Metazoa > Chordata > Mammalia > Carnivora > Ursidae > Ursus > Ursus maritimus. The sequence goes on from NW_024423319.1 coordinate 52,768,539, forward strand.
TGGGTGGGAGATGGGCTAAATGGGTGATGGGTATTAAAGAGGGCATTTGTTGTGGTGAACACTAGGTGTTATATGTAAGAGATGAATCACTAAATTCTACTCCTGAAACCAATATTACTGTATATGTTAACTAACTAGAATTTGAATAAAAAATTTTAGAAGATAGGAATTGTAGATGACACAAACGGAAAGACATTGCATGCTCATGGATTAGAAGAATAGTGTTAAAATGTCCATACTACCCAAAGTGATCAACATATTCACTGAAATCCCTATTAAAATATCAATAGTATTTTTCAAAGGACTAGAATGAGTTATTGTAAAATTTGTATGGAACCACAAAAGACACAGGGTACCCAAACCAATTTTGCAAAATAACAAAACTGGAGGTATTACAATCTCAGATTTCAAGGTATACAACAAAGCTGCTGTAATCAAAGCAGTACAGAAGTGGTACCAAAAAAAGAAACATACATCAAAGGGACAGAATAGAGTCATGAAATAAACCCACATTTATATGGTCAATTGATTTAAGACAAAGGGAGAAAAATATAACATTGGGAATGGACGGTCTCTTCAACAAATGGAACTGGACACCTACATGCAAAAGAATGGAAATGGACCAGTTTCTGACACAACATACAAAAAATAAACTCAAATTGATTAAAGATCTAGGGCTTGAGGGGGAAAGATGGCAGAGGAGTAAGGGACCCTATTTCAAATGGTCCCCTGAATTGAGCTGGATATCTACCAGACCATCCTGAACACCCATGAAACCAGCCTGAGACGTAAGAAGATACACCTGGATCTCTACAAACAGAACATTTCCAGCACTTGGTCTTGAGGTATGAAGCATGGAGCCTGAGTCTGCCCACAGATATCAGAAATAAACGGAAGGGGGAGGGAGCCACCTTGCTCATGCACAGGGAAAGCAGAAGCCTCCCACACTAGGGAGTGGCCACACAAGCAGACTGGTAGCAGCGGGGAAACCAGACTGAAACCTGCAGCTCGGGAGCTCATGTGCATACCAGGGGTGGCTGGCAGCTTTAGAAGCTCAAAGGGCAGAGACGTGCTGGCCATGGGAAGGAGGACTGGGAGAGTGGATGTGGGGTGCACAACCCGGGACGCTGCAGGTTTTTAACAGGACCAACAGAAATGGAGTCAGTGTGGCCTGGAACGCTCAGTGAAGAACAGACTGAAATCTCTCTGTTCTGAGACACAGGTTTGGATACGGTCACTGCTGCTCTGACCCTCTGAAGAGTCACAGAAAGCTGCCAAGGAAAGCCACCAGAGAACAAAAGCCCAGAAAAACCGGTTCTCACTGTGCCTTTTCCCACCGCTCCCCCCCTTCCCCCGACAAGGGGCAGGGCAATCCTGCCCAAACAGGGTTGCTGGAGTATAGGCACAGCAGACCCCTCCCCCAGAAGGCAGGCTGAAAGAACAAGAAGCCTACATCCCTAAGGTCCCTATAAAACAGGTGCATCTTGCTTCAGTCCTGGTCAATAATATGGGCTTTGTACATTATTGCAACCTAACCTCATCAGAATGACAAAAGGAGGAACCCCAACAAAGAAAAGAAACAGAGACTGTGGCCTCTGCCACACAAAAATGGATATGGATATAACCAACTTGTCAGTAATTGATTTCAGAATAACAATTGCCAAGATGATGTACAGAATTGAGAAAAATATTAACAAAAATATAGAATCTCTAAGGGCTGAAATGAGTACAAATCTAGGAGAAATTTAGAATTCTATGAATCAAATGCAGTCTAAACTGGATGCTCTGACTGCCAGGGTAAATGAGGCAGAAGAATGAATTAGTGAGTTAGAGGATGAGATGATAGAAAAGAATAAAAGAGAAGGAACATGGGAAAGGAAACTCCATTTTCATGAAAAAAAGGTACGGGAGATTACTGATTCAATGAAACGTTTCAATGTCAGAATTATTGGCATCCCTGAGGGAGTGGAGAAAGAGAGAGCTCTAAAAGAGATATTTGAACAAATTGTAGCTGAAAACTTCCTTAATCTGGTGAAGCAAAGAAGGATTTGTGTCCAAGAGGCAGAGAGTACCCCTCCCAAAATCAGTGAGAACAGACCAGCACCACGACAAATCTTAGATCCAAAGAAACAATCTTGAAAGGAGTGAGGGGGATGAGATTCCTTACATACAGAGGGAGGAACATCAGAATAATGTCAGATCTATCTACAGAGACCTGGCACACCAGAAATGGCTGGCAAGACATATTCAGAGAACTAAGTGAGAAGAACACGGAGCCAAGGATACTTTATCCAGCAAGGCTGACATTCAGAATGGATGGAGAGACAAGAAACTTCCAAGACCAACAGAAACTGAAAGAATATGTGACTACCAAGTCATCCCTACAAGAAATATTAAGGGGGGTTCTTTAAAAGTCAAAAGACTCCAAGAGTGACAGAGAACAGAAATTAACAAAGACAATCTATAGAAACAAAGACTTCACAGGCAACATGACAACATTAAAATCATAACTCTCAATAATTGCTCTCAATGTGAATGGCCTAAATGCTCCCATAAAATACCACAGGATTGCAGATTGGATAAAAAGACATGACCCCTCCATATGCTGTCTACAAGAGACTCATTTTGAACCTAAAGGTACATTCAGACTGAAGTGAAGGGATGGAGAACAATTCTTCATGCCAATGGACCTCAAAAGAAAGCTGGGGTAGCAAGTCTCATATCAGACAGATTAGATTTTGAACTACAGACTGTAGTTAGAGATACAGAAGGACACTATATTATTCATAAAGAGTGTACCCAACAAGAGGATCTAACAATTATAAATATCTATGCCCCCAACATGTGACCAGCCAACTATATAAGCTAACTCTTAACCAGAATAAAGAGACATATAGATAATAATACGTTAATAGTAGGGGACCTCAACACTCCACTCTCAACAAGAAACAGATCATCTAAGCAGAAAATCAACAAAGAAACAAGAGCTTTGACTGGACCAGATGGACCTCATAGATATATACAGAACACTCCACCCCAGAACAACAGAATACTCATTCTTTTTGAATGCACATGGAACTTTCTCCAGAATAGACCATATACTGGGTCACAAAACAGGGCTCAACCAATACCAAAAGACTGAGATTATTCCCTGCATATTCTCAGACCACAATGCTTTGAAACTGGAACTCAACCACAAGAAAAAATTTGGAAGAAACTCAAACACTTGGAAACTAAGAACCATCCTGCTTAAGAATGATTGAGTAAACCAGGAAATTAAAGAAGAAGTTAAACAATTTATGGAAACCAATGAGAATGAAAACACATTGGTCCCAAACCTATGGGACACTGCAAAGGAGGTCCTCAGGGGGGAATTACATAGCTCTCCAAGCCTCACTCAAAAGAATAGAAGAATATAAAATGCAGTCCTTATACTCACACCTAAAACAGCTGGAGATGGAACAAAATAACAGGTCTAATCCACACACAAAAAGAAAAATTGATTAAGATTAGAGCTGAGATCAATGAATTAGAAACCAGAAATACAGTAGAGTGGATCAACAAAACTAGAAGACGGTTCTTTGATAGAATTAATAAAATCAATAAGCCCCTGGCCAAACTTATTCAAAAGAATAGAGAAAGGACCCAAATTAATAAAATTGAGTGAAAAGGGAGAGATCACAACTGACACCAAGGAAATCAAAACAATCATTAGAAGCTATTATCAACAACTATGTGCCAATAAATTAAACAACCTCAAAGAAATGGATTCCTTCCTGGAAACCCATAAACTACCAAGATGGAAACAGGAAGAAATTGATTGTCTCAATAGACCAATTAACAGTGAAGAGATTAAAGTAGTGATCAAAAACCCCCCAAAAAACAAGAGTCCAGGGCCTGATGGATTCCCTGGGAAATTCTACCAAACATTCAAAGAAAAAATATGCTTATTTTATTGAAGCTGTTTCAAAGAATAGAAAGAGAAGGAAAACTACCAAACTCATTCTAAGAGGCCAGTATTAGCTTGATGCCCAAACCAGGCGAAGACCCCATCAAAAAGGAGAATTACACACCGATTTCCCTGATGAATATGAATGCCAAAATTCTCAAAAGATCCTAGCTAATAGGATCAAACAGTACATTAAAAGGATGATCCATCAAGACCAAATGGGATTCATCCCTGGGATGCAAGGGTGGTTCAACATTCACAAATCGATCAGTGTGATAGATCATATCAACAAGAAAAGAGTCAAGAACCATATGAACCTCTCAAATGATGCAGAAAAAGCATTTGACAAAATACAGCATCCTTTCCTAAAACCCTTCAGAGTGTAGGGATAGAGGGTACATTCCTCAATTTCATAAAAACCATCTATGAAAAGCTCACAGCGAATATCATTCTAAATGGGGAAAAGCTGAGAGCCTTTCCCTTAAGATCAGGAACATGACAAGGATGCGCATCTCACCATTATTGTTTAAAATAGTACTAGAAGTCCTACCAACAGCAATCAGACAACAAAAAAGAATAAAATTTATTCAAATTGGCAAAGAAGTCAAACTCCTTTTCTTCGCAGATGACATGATGCTTTATATGGAAAACATAACAGACACCACCCCCCAATTACTAGAACTCATACTAAAGTTCAGTAATGTGACAGGATACCAATCAATGCTCAGAAATCAGTTGGATTTCTAAACAGTAACAATGAGACTGAAAGAAGAGAAATTAGGGAATCCATTCCATTTATAATAGCACTAAAAACCATAAGATATCTCGGAATAAACTTAACCAGAGAGGTAAAGGGTCTACAATGTAGAAACTATAGAACACTGATGAAAGAAATTGAAGAAGACACAAAAAGATGGAAAAACATTCCATGCTCATGGATCAGAAGAATAAACATAATTAAAATGTCAATGTTACCCAGAGCAATCTACACTTTCAACACCATCCCGATCAAAATACCAATGACATTTTTCAAAGTGCTGGAACAAACAATCCTAAAATATGTGTGGAACCAGAAAAGGCCCCGAATCACCAAGGAAATGTTGAAAAAGATAAACAAAGCTGGTGGCATCATGTTGCCTGACTTCGAGCTATACTACAAAGCCATGATCACAAAGACAGCATGGTACTGGCACAAAAACAGACACATAGACCAATGGTACAGAATAGACTCCAGAAATGGACCCTCAACTCTATGGTCAACTAATCTTTGACAAAGCAGGAAAAAACATCCAGTGGAAAAAAGACAGTCTCTTCAATAAATGGTGCTGGGAAATTGGACAGTCATATACTGAAGAATGAAACCTGACCACTCTCTTGCACCATACACAAAGATAAACTCCAAATGGATGAAAGACCTCGATGTGAGACAGGAATCCATCAAAATCCTAGAGGAGAACATAGGCTGTAACCTCTTTGACATCAGTCACAGCAACATTTTTCATGACACATCTCCAAAGGCAAGGGAAACAAATGAAAAAATGAACTTGTGGGACTTCATTAAGATAAAAAGCTTCTGCACAACAAAGAAAACAGTCATCAAAACTAAGAGGCAACCCACAGAATGGGAGAAGATATTTGCAAATGACACTACAGTTAGAAGGCTGGTATCCAAGATCTATAAAGAACTTCTCAAACTCAATACCCAAGAAACAAATAATCACATCAAAAATTGGCAGAATATATGAACAGACACTTTTCCAATGAAGACATACAAAGGCTAACAGGCACATGATAAAATGTTCAACATCATTGGCCATCAGGGAAATTCAAATCAAAACCACATTGAGATAGCTCCTTACACCAGTTAGAATGGCAAAAATTGACAAGGCAAGGAACAACAAATGTTGGAGAAGATGTGGAGAAAGGGGTACCTCTTATACTGTTGGTGGGAAAGCAAGTTGGTACAGCTACTTTGGAAAACAGTGTGGAGGTTCCTCAAAAAGTTAAAAATAGAGCTACCCTATGACCCAGCAATTGCACTACTGGGTATTTACGCCAAAGATACAGACGTAGTGAAGAGAAGGGCCATATGCTCCCCAAAGTTCATACTAGCCTTGTCCACAATAGCCAAACTGTGGAAGGAGCTGAGATGCCCATCAACAGGCGAATGGATAAAGAAGATGTGGTCCATATATACAATGGAATATTACTCAGCCATCAGAAATAATGGTCACCCAACATTTGCATCAACATGGATGGGACTGGAGATGATTATGCTAAGTGAAATAAGTCAAGCAGAGAAAGACAATTATCATATGTTTCCACTCATTTGTGGAACTTAAAGAATAGCAGAGAGATCGTTAGGAGAAGGAAGAGAAAAATGAGGGGGGGCGGGTAAACAGAGGTTGAAATGAACCACGAGAGACTATGGACTCAGGAAAACAAACTGAAGGTTTTAGAGGCAAGGGGTGGGGGACGGGCTAGCCCAGTGACGGGTATTAAGGAGGGCGCGTATTGCATGGAGCCCTGGGTGTTATACACAAACAATGAGTCATGGAACACTACATCAAAACTAAGGACGTACTATATGGTGACTAACGTATGATTTAAAAAGAAAGATCTTAATGTGAGACCTGAAATCATAAAATTCATAGAAGAAATTATACGCAGTAATTTCTTTGACATCAACCATAGAAACATTTTTTTCTAGCTATGTATCCTCATGCAAGGGATACAAAAGCAAAATTGAACAATTGGCACTGCACCAACATAAAAGACATAGCAAAGGAAACCATCAACAAAGTAAAAAAGTGACCTACTGAATGGGAGAAGATATTTGTAAATTATGTATCTTATAGGATGTTAATATCCAAAATATATTTAAACATATAATTCAACACCAAAAAAGAGGAAATGAATAATCTGATTAAAGATAGGCAGAAGATCTGAATAGTAATTTTTCCAAAGGAAATATACATATAGCCAATAGACACATGGAAGGATGCTCGACATTACTAATTATCAGAAAAACCACAATGACATAGCAAGTTACACCTGCCAAAATCACTAAAATTAAAAAGGCAAGAAATAACAAGTATTGGTAAGGATGTGGAGAAAACGAAACCCTCCTGCACTGTTGGTAGGAATGTAAATTCATCCAGCCTCTGTGCAAATCTTTACAAACATTCCTTCGAATTTTAAAAATAGATTACCATATGATCCAGTAATTCTACTACTGGGTATTTATCACACAAAGAAAATGAAAACACTAATTTGAAAATACATATGCACCACTATGTTTATTCCAGTGTTATTTATAATAGCCAAGGTATGAAAATAACCCCAAGTGTCCATCAATAAATGAATGGATAAAGAGTGATTATCCATTCACACACACATACACACAATGGAATATTACTCCATCTTAAAGAAGAATGGAATCTTGCCATTTTTAACCACATGGATAAAACTAGAAGTCCTCGTGCTAAGTGAAATTAGTCAGTCTGAAGAAGACAAATATGACTTTATTAATATGTGTATGTGTGATTTAACAAACAATACAAACAAAGAAAGA
>NW_024423319.1:52776071-52791964 GCF_017311325.1 Ursus maritimus
AAAGAAAGAGATAAACAAACAAAAACAAGACAAAACAAAATAAAAAACAGGTCCGTAAATACAGAGAGCAAACTTGTGGTTGGTGGTAGGGAGGTGAGTGGGAGGAATGTGTGAAATAGATAAAGGGGATTAAGAATACACTTATCTTGATGATAGATGTACAGAATTGTTGAATGATTATATTGCATGCGTGAAACTAATATAACACTCTATATTAATTATACTTGAATAATCAAATAAAAAGTAGAGATACTGAATGTCGATTACCCTTTCAAAAATTTCAGAGATAAAACTGAATTATACCTACAGTGATCAAAGAAGTGTTGAGTAATACTCTTTGGCAGAGTATATTTATAGAATAAGAGAAGAAAACCCATAGAGAGGGAGGAGATTGTGAAGATGCAGAGGATGTAGGGAGGAGTGAATAGTTAAAAGTGGAATGAATTGTCTTGCAAGAAATTTTCATTGAGACTACAGGAAAGGATATGAAGAACAATGTAAGTATAGATGAGTTTGTAGATAAAAGGATTAGAAACTGAAGGAGGATATCTCGATTCCCTCTGCCATCTGTTGAAAAGGTATGTGTCAAACTTTGAATAGGGGATTGAGAAAAGTTACAATATTTAGAATATTCATGGAGATAACTAGAAAGAGTTGAATCAAATCAAGTAAAGGAAGTGAAAGATAACATTGAAGGCCCAGATGAAGGGGATTATTGCATATTTGCAATGAACCCTGTATACACTTGTAAGGTGATTTTTTGGTTTATTTCAGCAGTGCTCTATTTTCCCATGTATATGTATGGATGAAAGGTATTTTAGAATTAATTCATTATTGGGGTTTTGATGAGTAGATCCACATAAACATAAGAGAAGAAATTTGACTGTATTTTTAAGAGAAAAATTTTAGCATTGGGTCCAAGTTTGTAATGCAAGAAAAAATAATAAAACAGAAAGATGGAGAAGGTGTAGGGGTCCCCTTTTTCAGCTGGTCCCCTGAGTCTAGCTGAATATGTACCAGACCATCCTGAAAACCCATGGAATCAGCCTGAGATGCAGGAACATACATCTGGATCTCTACAAATGAGCATCTTCAGCACTGAGTATTGAGGTACAAAGCAAGGAGCCATGAATCAGCACACAGATATCGGAAGATAAATGGAAGGGGGAGGGAGCCGTCACACTCAGGCACCGGGAAGCAGTAGCCTCCTGCTCTGGGAGCGGGCTGGACTCCTGGACCAGCACCCGCGAGAAAACAGACTGAGACCTTGAGCCCCGGAACGCGTGCGACAAGACTGAAAACCGGCACTCCAGAGTGCACACAAACCACACTGAAACAGAGAGCTGGGGAGAGTGCATTGGAACTGGGGGCAGCTGGTGGTGTTAGAAACACAAAGGACAGAGACTTGCCAGCCCTGGAAGTGAGGGCTTGGAGAGCAGCTGTGGGGCGCACAACCCAGGATGCTGCAGTTTTTGGCAGCACCGACAGAAACAGAGTTAAAGAGGCCAAGAGAGCTCAGTGGAGAGTGGACTGCATTCTCTCTGTTCTGAGACAGAGGCTAGGATAAGGCCACTGCTGCTCTGACTCTCTGAGGAGCCACAGAAAACCTCCAGGGAAAGCTGCCAGAAACAAAAGCCTGGAAATACTGGCTCACAGTGTGTCAATCCTCATCCCCCCTCGCAGGGGACAGGGAGACTCTACCCAAACAGGGTGGCTTGAGTATCAGCACAGCAGGCCCCTCCCCCAGAAGGCAGACTGAAAAATCAAGAGGCCCGCATCCCTAAGGTCCCTAAAAAACAAGTGCACACTGCCTGGGTCCTGGTCAATAATTTGGGCTCTGGGCAACCCCTCAACCTCTCCTCATCAGAATGAGGAGGAGGAGAAATCCCCCCCCCCAGCAAAGAAAAGAGAATGAGTCTGTGGCCTCTGCCACAGAACTAATGGATATGGATGTTAAAAATGCTATGAATCAAATGCAGTCAAAACTAGATGCTCTCACAGCCAGGGTAAATGAGGCAGAAGAACGAACTAGTGAATTGGAGGATGGGAATGTAGAGGAGAAAGTTAAAACAGAAATTTGGCTGAAAAAAATCCAATCTGAAGAATGTAGATTACGGGAGATTACTGACTCAATGAAACGTTCCAATGTCAAAATCATCAGCATCCCCGAGGGGGTGAGAAAAACAGAGGTCTAGAAAAGATATTTGAACAAATTGTAGCTGAAAACGTCCCTAATCTAGCAAAGGAAAAAAAGCATTCTTGTCCAAGAGGCAGAGAGGACCCCTCCCAAGGTCAACCATGGCAAACCTATGCCACATCACATCATAGTGCAATTCGCAAATATTAGATCCAAGGATACAGTATTAAAAGTGGCCAGGGTGAAGAAATTTCTTACGTACAGAGGCAAAAGTATCAGAATAACGTCAGACCTGTCTACACAGACCTGGAATGAGAGGAAGGGTTGGCAGGATATTTTTAAAGCTCTATCCAAGAAAAACATGCAGCCAAGGATCATTTATCCAGCAAGGCTGTCATTCAGAATTGATGGAGAGATAAGGACTTTCCAGGATCGACAGAAACTTAGTAAATTCGAAACCACGAGATCAGCTCTACAGGAGATATTAAGTGGGGTTCTATAATAGTAAAAAGGCCCCATGAGTGATACAGAACAGAAAGTTACAGTCTATAGAAACAAAGACTTTACAGGCAACATGACATCATTAAAATCATATCTCTCAATAATCATTCTCAATGTAAATGGCCTAAATGCTCCCATAAATGACACAGGGTTGCAGATTGGATCAAAAGAGAGGACTCATCCATTTGCTGTCTACAAGAGACTCATTTTGAACCTAAAGTTACATCCAGATGGAAAGTGAAGGGATGGAGAACCATTTTCCATGCCAATGGACCTCAAAAGAAAGCTGGGGTAGCAATTATCATATCAGACAGATTGGATTTTAAACTAAAGACTGTAGTTAGAGATACAGAAGGACACTATAGTATTCATAAAGGATGTATCCAACAAGTGGATATGACAATTATAAATATCTATGACCCCAGCAGGGGAGCAGCTAGATACACTCTTAACCAGAATGAAAAGACATATAGATAAAAATACCATAATAGTAGGGCACCTCAGCACTCCACTATCAGCAGTAGACAGATCACCTAAGCAGAAAATCAACAAAGAAATAAGAACTTTGAATGATATACTAGACCAGACAGACCTTATAGATATATACAGAACACTACACCCCAGAACAACAGAATACTCATTCTTTTTGAATGCACATGGACCTTTCTCCAGAATAGACCATATACTGTGTCACAAATACTGAGATTATTCCCTGCATTTTCTCAGACCACACTGCTTTGAAAATGGAACTCAATTACAAGGAAAAATTTGGAAGAAACTCAAACACTTGGAAACTAAGAACCATCCTGCTCAGGAATGACTTGATAAACCAGGAAATCAAAAATCAATTTAAACAATTGATGGAGACCAACAAGAATGAAAACACAATGGTCCAAAACCTATGGGACAGTGCAAAGGCAGTCCTAAGGGGGAAATACATAGCCATCCAAGCCTCACTCAAAAGAATAGAAAAATCATATTCCATGCTCATGGATCGGAAGAATTAACATAGTTTAAATGTCCATGCCACCCAGAGCAATCTATACTTTCAATGCTATCCCGATCAAAATACCAATGACATTTTTCAAGGTACTGGAACAAATAGTCCTTAAATTTGTGTGGAACCGAAAAAGGCCCCGAATCGCCAAGGAACTGTTGAAAAGGAAAAACAAAGCTGGGGGCATCACAATTCCAGATTTCGAGCTGTACTACAAAGCTGTGATCACAAAGACAGCATGGTACTGGCACAAAAACAGACACATAGACCAATGGAACAGAATAGAGAACCCAGAAATGGACCCTCGGCTCTTTGGGCAACTAATCTTTGATAAAGCAGGAAAAACATCCAGTGGAAAAAAGACAGTCTCTTCAATAAATGGCGCTTTGAGAATTGGACAGCTATATGCAAAAGAATGAAACTTGACCACTCTCTCACACCATACACAAAAATAAACTCCAAATGGATGAAAGACCTCGATGTGAGACAGGAATCCATCAAAATCCTGGAGGACAACATAGGCAACAACCTCTATGAAATCGGCCAAAGCAACCTTTTTTATGACACATCTCGAAAGGCAAGGGAAACAAAAGAAAAAATGAACTTGTGGGACTTCATCGAGATAAAAAGCTTCTGCACAGCCAAGGAAACAGTCAAAAAAACTAAGAGGCAGCCCACGGAATGGGAGAAGATATTTGCAAATGATGCTACAGATAAAAGACTGGCATCCAAGATCTACAAAGAACTTCTCAAACTCAATACGCGAGAAAGAAATAAACAAATCATAAAGTGGGCAGAAGCTATGAACAGACACTTTTCCAATGATGACATACAAATGGCTAACAGACACATGAAAAAATGTTCAAAATCATTAGCCATCAGGGAATTTCAAATCAAAACCACACTGAGATACCACCTTATGCCAGTTAGAATGGCAAAAATCAACAAGGCAGGAAACAGCAATTGCTGGAGAGGATGTGGGGAAAGGGGAATCCCTCCTACATTGTTGGTGGGAATGCAGGTTTGTGCAGCCACTCTGGAAAACAGTGTGGAGGTCCCTTAAAAAGTTAAAAATTCAGCTACCCTATGACCCAGCCATTGCACTACTGGGTATTCACCCCAACAATACAGACGTAGTGAAGAGAAGGGCCATATGCGCCCCAATGTTCATAGCAGCATTATCCACAATAGCTAAATCGTGGAAGGAACCAAGATGCCCTTCAACAGATGACTGGATTAAGAAGCTGTGGTCCATATATACAATGGAATATTACTCAGCTATTGGAAAGAATGAGTTCTCAACATTTGCTGCAACATGGATGGCACTGGAGGAGATAATGCTAAGTGAAATAAGTCAAGCAGAGAAAGACAATTATCATATGATTTCTCTCATCTATGGAACATAAGAACTAGGAAGATCGGTAGGGGAAGAAAGGGATAAAGAAAGGGGGGGTAATCAGAAGGGGGAGTGAAGCATGGCAGGCTATGGACTCTGAGAAACAAACTGAGGGCTTCAGAGGGGAGGGGGGTGGGGGAATGGGATAGACTGGTGATGGGTAGTAAGGAGGGCACATATTGCATGGTGCACTGGGTGTTATACGCAGCTAATGAATCATCGTACCTTGCATCAGAAACCAGGGATGTACTGTATGGTGTCTAACATAATGTAATAAAAAAACATTAAAAAAAAAAGAAGCAGATCTCTATTTCTGTCATATTTGTTTCTTATCAGACAAACACTATCCATTTACTCTGAAAGTTGTACAAAGACCTCAATTCTATTTAAAAATAAAACTTCCACAGCAGAGAGTTACATATACTTTCAACATTCTTAGGTCTTTGTGTTAGCTATCATTTAATATATTATTCAAGAATGTAGGCTTTGGATAGGTTACTTTGTATGAACCATGAATCTTTGCAATAAATATTAGAGGGAAGTAAATCAGGAAATAGAATCATTTTTCTAGAATTATGATTTAGTACAAACTCAATTTAGTCCACAATCTTAATAATTCTAAAAATTCAATTGCTTTGTGTACATTTCCTAGAAAAACTAATTTCTCAAGTATGACTTTTAAAAGAAGGTACATTTTATTTCTTGGGTAAATTAAGATCCTAGAATTTTCAGTTTTGAACCTTTGAGAATTTTTAGTTGAGCAGAGTAACCTTATTTTTGATATTGGGAACTGAGGCTCTGGTTGATAAAAATGACTTGTCCAAGATTACACGGCTATATCGTTGCAAAGCTGAGACTAGAATCTATGTGTTTTCATGCCTTTTCTCATGCTTCCTCTACTACATACCATAGGGAAATCAAATTGAAGTAATTTAAAGCCCTTATTGTTAATAACTCTCATGATAATCTTATTTTTGCTCTTCTTCCCCCATGAAATTGTTATAACTCTCCTGACAATCCTATTTTTGATCTTCTTCCCCATGAAATTGCTCATACAGCTAAAAATTAATGGTATGTTCTTTTTTCCTTTGTTTTCTCTAAAAATCTCATCTCCATGATCACTATCTTCTCAACAATCTCTGATTTGGGAAAATCTATCCCAAGCTAAACACACATAAACAGATGTGGTATGGACCTGAACCTTCTTAATTTCTCCCCATGCTTAGATTGCTCTTTACCCTACAATAACATTTTTAAATAGGCATTATTATTATCATCTCCATTTTATGTATGAGGAGAATAGAGATTCAGGGATGTTAGGAAACTTGTCTACAGTCATGTTCCTTTTAAGCATGCGTGATCATTCTATATTGTTCTAATATATCACCACAAATCCCTAAAAATCAATTAACAAACTTTAATTTATCAGGCTCCTACTATATAATAGATACAACTATACCTACAAAGAAGTATAAGCTGCCCCCTACCTCTTGCTTTCAGTGACATTACAATCTAAGTGAAGTTTTATGAAATATACAGATACAGAAAGATCCCTTAGCATGCAGTGTAGTATAAATAGCAAAAAATTATGATAGAAGTTTAGAGAAAGGAAGAAAACATAAAAGAAAAAAGAACACTAGCATTTAAGTTATAATTGTATATATATCATGTACCATGTTTTGTGTCATCTATTTTCCCATAGAAAATAAAAATCCTTACAAAACCCTGGGGATAAAAGCACTACTGTCTCATTTTTAAAAAGGAAATTGACACTGAACTTAGAGGGAGACTGGAAGAAGAAAGGCAAGAAACGTTTGTTAGGCACAGAAATAATATAACTGGAGAGAGTTCATATTGGGAAATAGCAGGAGATAAAATGTAATCCATAGTAAGTAAATATGTTGAATTTCAAAGTTGTCATTCCAATAGCACTGGAAAAAATTACTTTCAATGCCATATGCTCTAAGACTCCAGTAAATCTTAGTCAAATAAAGATAAGAATTTTGCATCCCTGCTCTGAGTAAAATTAACTTTTGGTGGTGAAGGAAATGGAGAAGAGTATAGAAATGTCAAAAAAGAGAATTGCTTAACGCGAACAACTAGTGTACTGGGGCTCTTTCTCCATAAGTTCACCTTCCTCCCAAGATTGTTACTTATTAACCTTCACAAACTGGAGATCTCAGATCACATGCATTTTTTAAATATAGTGTAATGGCAAGTAACAGATTTCTGGCTTGGAAATCAGATGGTAATATAAAATATGTTGATTGTATACATCTGGGAGGTAAGAATTCTGACTTTTTAATAAGTTGAGGCTTTAACAAGTCAACCTATACTATAAGGTTAGTCTTACATGCAAGCATAATAGACTCTTCACTATGTAGTGGAATTTTCTGGCCACCATGTAAAAATCTATATCCCAAAAAGTTCCTGCTGTGTTAACTTGTCAAATTTCTTCTCATTGTATCATTATAGAATCATTTCCTGGTGTTAAAGCATGGTACCTACAATGTACCCTAAAAAACTGCCTTGAAACTCAGTCATCTTGAATGGGCACACTGGAGATCAGCCATTAACTTGTTGGCATGAATTATGTTTTTAGATTATCTAACAAGCTCTAGATTAGATTTCCTTAAACCTAAATTAAATTTTTAGTCAAAGCAAATTTAAAATTCAGTCCCTTGGTCACATTAGCCCCATTTCTAGTGCTTAATTGGCAAATGTGGCTAGCAACTACCATACCAAACAGTGCACCTGTAGAATGTTTACATAATTGGGGGGGAATTCTATTAGACAGTGCTGATATATTGGTAATGTTTTGTGAGCAACCAACATGAGCAAGCTGGAAAGGATCAGAACCTGGGGATGTATCCTGAGAATAACAGACTTGGGTAGAGTTTTGCTACAGAGAATCCTGGGTTAAAATAATGTGGTTTAATGCAATGGTTATAATTACACTCCTTAGCTTAAGTCAACTACCCAGGAACATCACTCTGCTGCTTAATATGAACATCTTACATGTGCAAGTTATGGTGAATCCATAGGATCACCTTCACATGTAAAGTATACTAATTAATATCATGAATGTGGCAATTTTAAGGGATATTAGAAACCGATCTTTAAAAAAAATAATGATTTTTACTCCATTGCAGAGCATACTTCATGTTGTATAATTATTATGAAATATGAACTTAAACATCTCAATGAGTTTCATTAATAAGACTTTGCTAGTTGAGACAAATTTACAATTAGTAGACTGGAGTCACATTTTGTCTGGTGTTAACCTGAAAGTAGGTGATAACTAAAAACACCACATACATACTTAAATTTAATATTTGTTTTCATGTTGTTATGTTTACCAGGCATTAAATATTATTTCTTGGAAGTACATGCATAATTTAACACTGCCATATATATATCTATATCTATATGTACCTAGATACAGATATAGACATATATAAATAGATATGACATAGATATATAAATATGACTATATATATGCATATATATATACACATATATATGACATAATAAGGTTTTATTTACAACATAAATACAATAGATAATATAATTACTCCTCCACCTGTAGTTGAAAATTCCTTCTCCTTTAAGTCCTGCAGTTTCCATCTATATTACCATCATCTTCTATCTTGCCTTGTCCTCTTCATCCAACTAATCTTTTAGCTACTTTTGAAAATCTAGTATCTAGATCACAGTCTTCCTCTTTATCCCAAATACTGATATCACCATTGGTAACTTTAAAGTTTATGTGGATACAATAGCTAAATCGTGGAAGGAGCCGAGATGCCCTTCAACAGATGACTGGATTAAGAAGATGTGGTCCATATATACAATGGAATATAACTCAGCCATCAAAAAGAACGATTTCTCAACATTTGCTGCAACATGGATGGGACTGGAGGAGATAATGCTAAGCAAAATAAGACAATTATCATATGGTTTCACTCATTTATGGAACATAAGAAGTAGGAAGATCAGTAGGAGAAGAAAGGGAAGAAGAAACGGGGGGTAAACAGAAGGGGGAATGAACCATGAGAGACTATGGACTCTGGGAAACAAACTGAGGGCTACAGAGGGGAGGGGGGGAAATGGGATATGCTGGTGATGGGTATTAAGAAGGGCACGTATTGCATGGTGCACTGGGTGTTATACACAAGTAATAAATCATGGAACTTAAAAAAATAAATTTAAAAAAAATAAAAAAAATAAAGTTTATGTGGATAATTTATCTATCACCCTAACATCACAGTGTTCACCTCAACTCCAATAAATTTTATATCTCAGTCATTTATCTATGCCCAGAACTGCTCCAGACTTTAAATTTTAAACTGAAAAATGTCACTATCTAATCCAGAACTGCTATTCTTCTAGTTTACTTCCTTTCTTTTCTCATTGAGGACATTAGCTCTTTAATCTGTCCATTTTCTCTGAACATATCAAAACTTTACAGTCCTTTGCTATCCATTACTATTTCACTTGCCATGTTCTATTGTTCTATTGCCCTCACCAGTCATGCCCTAAAATCCACAACCAGTTCATTTATCTACTTCTCCCCATTTACCTCCAGGTTTATGAACATTACAAGAGAACATAGCAGTGCACATAGGTATCACTCACTATAAGCCCACACCTGCTCATCTTAGCTGTGTTTCCAATACTGCCTGATAATAAATTTGTAATATCACCTGTCAGCTTTGTACCTTATTCTTCAGAAAAGCTAGTTCAAATCATCATTTTTATCTATCCCTCTACATACTCATTTTAATAGACTATTTCACATATTATTCTACAAAAACAGTCAGCCATGGACTCTTTTATCTTCCTTCTTGCCAGTGAGTCTTATCTGCATCTGCTCTCAACTTGTCCTCCTTTACTCCAATTTCAGTAGAGTCTGCTTAGTTTGATAGGGAAGTCATAACAGGCTGTTACAAACCGGGTGGCTTAAGCAACAAAAATTTGTTGCTCAGAGTTCTGGAGGCCAGAAGTCCAAAATCAAGGTGATGGTCATGTTGATTCCTTCTGAGTCCAGTGAGTGATTTGTTCCAGGCCTCTCTCCTTGATTTGTGTATGGTTGTCTTCTCCCTAATCTTCTCCCTATGTCTTTACATTGTCTTCCTTTTATACACATCTCTGCAACACTCCCCTTTTATAAGAACAGGAAGAATATATCACAGAGTTTCTAGGGGATTACAGACATTGCTCTGATTTTACAATCTAAACAATGCTGTATTCAAAGATTAGGTCTTCTGCAGAAAAGATGGAAAATTAAATGTAAAAAAAAACACTATTCAAAGACATTCCAATTCATTACATAATTACCATCAAAATTTCACAGTACCTCATAAAATAGGAGTTTTGCTACTAATAGTTTACAGAGAATGCAAATATATGTACAAATTAAGCATTTTTATGGTGTTCCTAGAAATTTTGTTTTTTTGTTTTTGTTTTGTTTTTGTTTTCATTTTTTTTGCAAAAGCTTACATCAAGGAGACAAATTCTTATGACTGTGTTACACCCAATCTTTAAATTTACAAAATATCACATCCAACCCACTTCTTCTAAAAAAATTATTATTAACTGTTAACTATTATTAACTATTATTATTATTAACTATTTTTTCATGTACTTTATATCTTGCTGATAATAAGGCAGATTTTTTTAAAGTGTAAACACATTTATAAAATGTAATTTTAGGACTGCCATTAACTTATTTCAGATGATCATCATTACAGTTTGAATTTTATATTGTTAGCAATAGGGAATCATTGAAAGATGGAGGCTTAAACTAAGGCAAAGGTTCTTTGGACAGAAAGGAGTAGACATATTTGATATGCATTGAGAGATAGAGCTGATAAGACCTAGGACACAGAGGAGAGAATATTGAGTTGAAGGAGGATGGAAAAATTGGCAGAGTATGTGTTCCAGCCAGGCATAATAAACCTGAACAGAATACCATTATGGAGATCTTGAAGCAACCAAAGAATAACGTGAGAACATCTGGTACATAGAGGCACAGGATAGTGTATACATAAAGGAGCTGGGGCTGATTACATATGGTAGGAGTACAGTGCTAAAAGGGAAATTGGAGGTTGTTTTCACAGAAACAGCTTTATTGTTAGATCTCTGTACAGAAACTTGGTTGTTAGCAGGTTTTACTACACAAGAGGTTGCACAATTCATGTTAAACAGGAGTTTCTTCTCAATTTCTTGTTCTTGTCCGTCGTTAAATATCCTATCACTGATTGTTCATCTTAGTTTACCATTCCTTTGGCTTCTTTGTCAATCTCAGTCATATGTCTTCCTGGTTGAACATCATTATGTTTACCATCTATCCAGTCACCCAATTTCCTTCACATACGTCTACTCTCTACCCCATTCCCTGTTTGCTGCTATGGTGAAACAAGCTAGTTGGGTTAATTCATGCTGGCATCATGACCCAAATAGTGTCTGGGCAACCCAAATCTGACAATAATTTTTATCTTTATCATATAAAATGTGTATTCAAAACACAATAAGTTATATTGTCTCCATAAAACCAATCATGCTTTTTAATGCCTTCTTTCTAATGTTAGTGCTATTTTCTCTGCTGTAAAATTCCTTCTCCTTATCTCCCTATAGAACTCCCACTCATCTTTCAATGGCCAATTCTACCTCTTCCATGAAACTTTCGTTGGCTTCCATTAGGAAGAATGAGTTGTTCTTTATATGAGCTTATACCAAACTGTACATTTTTCTGAAAAACTTAGGGTCCAGAAAACTGCCTGCAACATGCTCAATTAGTCTGTCCATCTTTTTTTCTCTCTCTGTTTCATCAAATACACACAGAATTATGTGCCCATTTCAACGGTGCACAGCACAGAAAGGAAGAAAAGAATAACTCATATATGGAACATAAGAAATAGGAAGATCGGGGGGAGGAGTTAAGATGGCAGAGGAGTAGGGGTCTCCTGAAAAAGGGTCAGCTGGTCCCCTGAGTTGAGCTGGATAGGTACCAGACCATCCTAAACACCCACGGAATCAGCCTGAGACACAGGAAGATACATCTGGATCTCTAAAAATGAACATCTCCAACACCGAGTATTGAGGTACAAAGCAGGGAGCCGTGAATCCACGCACACATATCGGAAGATAAACAGAAGGGGGAGGGAGTCTCTGCACTTGGGCTCCGGGAAGCGGTAGCCACTTGCACTGGGGAGTGGGCTGACTCTCGGACTGGCACGCGCCAGAAAGCAGACTTAGAAGTTAGCCTGGGAATGTGCATGACCAGTCTGAAAACCGGAGCTCCAGAGTGTGCACAAACCACATTGAAACGGAGCCCCAGAGCCCAGGGGTGGCTGGCGGCTGGCGGTGTTAGAAACACAAAGGACAGAGATGTGCTTGCCCTGGAAGTGAGGCCTGGGATGCCGGCTCTGGGGCGCACATCCCAGAAAGCTGTAGGGTCTAGCAGCACAAATAGAAACAGTGTTAAAGTGGGCAGAAGAGGGGCGTCTGGGTAGCGCAGATATTAAGCATCTGCCTTCGGTTCAGGACGTGATCCCAGCATTATGGGATCGAGCCCCAAATCAGGCTCCTCTGCTGGGAGCCTGCTTCTTCCTCTCCCGCTCCCCCTGCTTGTGTTCCCTATCTGGCTGGCTGTTGTTCTGTCAAATAAATAAATAAAATCTTTTAAAAAAAAAGTGGCCAGAAGAACTCAGTGGAGAGTGGACTGCAATCTCTCTGTTCTGAAACAGATGCTGGGATTCAGCCACTGCTCCTCTGACTCTCAGAAGAGGCACAGCAAACCGCCAGGGGAAGCCGCCAGAGAACAAAAGCCTGGAAATACTGTCTCACGGTGTGCCCATCCCCATCCACCCTCGCAGGGGACAGGGAGACTCTACCCAAACAGGGTGGCCTGAGTATCAGCACGGCAGGCCCCTCCCCCAGAAGGCAGGTTGAAAAATCAAGAAGCCCACATCCCTAAGGTCCCTATAAAACAATCGCATGCTGCATGGATCCTGGTCAATAATTTGGGCTCTGGACAACCCCACAACCTCTCCTCATCAGAATGATGAGAAGGAGAAATCCCCCCCAGCAAAGAAAAGACAATGAGTCTGTGGCCTCTGCCACGGAACTGATGGATATGGATATAACCAATTTATCAGAAATGGAGTTCAGAGTAACAATGGTCAAGATGATGAGTAGACTTGAAAAAAATATTAACGAAAATATTAATGAGAATATAGAATCTCTAAGGGTGGAAATGAGAGCGAATATGGCAGAAATTAAAAATGCTATGAATCAAAGGCAGTCAAAACTAGATGTTCTGACGGTCAGGGTAAATGAGGCAGAAGAAAAAATCAGCGAATTGGAGGATGGGTTGGTAGAAGAGAAAGTTAAAACAGAAATTGCCTCAAAAATATCCAATCTCAAGAATGTAGGTTACGGAAGATTGCTGACTAAATGAAAAGATCCAATGTCAGAATCATCGGCATCCCCGAGGGGGTGGAGAAAAACAGAGGACTAGGAGAGATATTTGAACAAATTGTAGCTGAAAACTTCCCTAATCTAGCAAAGGAAAAAAGCATTCGTGTCCAAGAGGCAGAGAGGACCCCTCCCAAGGTCAACCACGATAAACCTAAGCCACGTCATGTCACAGTGCAATTTGCAAATATTAGATCCAAGGATAGAGTATTGAAAGCAGCCAGGGCAAAGAAATTTATCACATACCAAGGCAAAAGTATCAGGATTACATCAGACCTTTCTACACAGACCTGGAATGAGAGAAAGGGTTGGGGGGAGCATTTTTAAAGCTCCTTAAGAGAAAATCATGCAGCCAAGGATCCTTTATTCAGCAAGGCTGTCATTCAGAATTGATGGAGAGATAAGGACCTTCCAGAATCGCCAGTCACTGACCAATTTTGTAACCATGAAACCAGCCCTACAAGAGATATTCAAGGGGGTTCTATAAAAGTAAAAAGCCCCCAAGAGTGATACAGAACAGAAAGTTACAATCTATAGAAAAAGACTTTACTGGCAATTTGGCATCATTAAAATCATATCTCTCAATAATCACTCCCAATATAATATCACTGTATTTTGCACAATATAATATCACTGTATTTTGCACATTTAATTACAATATGTCCTTTTGTTGGCCTGTTTTTGTTGATTTTGATGGGCATTGTTTGTGCCTCCTGGATCTTGATGTCTGTTCCCTTCCCCAGATTAGGGGAGTTTTCAGCTATTATTTCTTCAAATAAATTGTCAGCCCCCGGTTCTCTCTCTTCTTCTGGTCCTTCTATAATACAAATGTTATTAGGTTTGATGGAGTCACAAAGGTCCCTAAGTCTATTCTTGTGTTGCATAATTCTTCTGTCTCTTTTTTTGTTCAGCATTGTTTCAATTACTTTGTTTTCTAGGTCATTATTTCCTTTCTCTGCTTCCTCCAGCCTGCTGATAATTGAATGCAACGTATTTCTAATCTCATTCATTGAATTTTTCATCTCTGACCAATTGTTTTTTAACACTATTATCTCTGTGGTAAGGGTCTTACTGATGTCTACCATTATTTTCTGAATCCGAGTGATTATTCTTATGATTGTTGTTTTAAATTTTCCATCAGACATGTTACTTATATCTGTTTCACTTAGAACTCTCACTGTGGCCTTGTCCTGTTCTTTCATCCAGGATAAATTTTATTGTCTTCTCATTTTGTCTATGTCCCTGACTTCTTCTCTGTGTTAGAAAAGCCAGTGATGTCTTCTGCTCCTGATGATAATGGCCTTGTGAAGAAGAGGTTTTGTAGTGCCCAGGGCCTCATGCTTCAGGAAATGCCTCTGGTGTGCATTGCATGTGCTCTATTTTTGTGTTTTGGCTGTTCTATCCTTTAGGCCAGTGATCTGCAGAGGCTCTCCTTGCCTGCTGTGGGCAGTGTTTGGCCCCTGGCCTGACTATGGAGACTTGTTATTATCTCCATCAGAACTGTGGTCTTGTAAAACTCTCTGGTCAGAAGATATGTTATTGGTAGGTGTTTGTACTGGTTTTGTGGGCTAGTGGCCCACTGCACTGGGACTGAGGTAAGCATGACTGGGTGGGGAAGTTCTTTCAGAATGCAGGGAGGTGGGGATTAATGCAAGCAAGTTAAGAAGCCAGTGTCTGTGCTGGGCTGTTTTCCCTAGGTACCTCTGTGGTTATGCTGAGGAGCAGCAAACGGAAATGTCACCAGTCAACTCCCTTGTTCTCAGAGGACTCTCTGTGAACACTGCCTCTCAGGGGCATGCTTCAAGAAAAGCAAATGACCTTCCCACTTTGGGCCCCAGGCACACTTCTGATCACTGTTTCCACATTGTATGTCCCTCGGTGTTTGTCTGACTCCACTCCAAGAGGAGGGAGTGCCTTCTGTGCTCTATCCCAGCCAAGCCCACTGACTTTTAAGACTCCAGGCTTTAAGTCCTGCTGGTTGCAAAAAACTTAAAAAAGTCAACTCTTCTCATTTTCCCAGCCAATGGCTGTGTGGAAACATTCTTTTTGTGTTTTCCCCTGTGTGTTCCTCTCTCTCTCTTACCCTTCTCTGCAACCAGGGCTTTCTCCCCCTACAGTAGCCAGGATCCTTTTCTCCCCTAAACCACATCTCTGCACTTCCCACATTCTTCAATATGGGTTCTTCTCTCCCTTTAGTTTTTGATTTTGTTCTGTCAGTCTTCTGGTCAATTTCTGGGTTATTTAGGATGAATTGATTGTTATCTATTTGTATTTGTGAGATGAGGCAATTTTAGGGTGTTCCCACTGAGCCACCATCTTCCTGTCTCTTCTTCCATCTCTATTATCTCTACCTCCCTGTCTTCATTCATCATATTTTGCAT
>NW_024423319.1:52792782-52810489 GCF_017311325.1 Ursus maritimus
GTTTTTGTTTTATTTATTTGCTTATTTATTTAATAAATAAAACAATTAAAATAGTTTAGGCTATTTCTTGATACTTCTATAATTAAGTACTTTTCCATGAGATTTTAACTGGAAGGGGTGGTGGAGAGCTCACATCATTTGAAGTTTTCTGCATAAAGTGATCCCAGTTAGCAATACGTAATCGAAGATTTACACTCCCCCTGCTTGTCTTCCCTCTCTCGCTGGCTGTCTCTATCTCTGTCAAATAAATAAATAAAATCTTTAAAAAATATATATATATATATCAATTAATATATAATTAAGATACAAAATTTATATGTAATTAATTTATTGTATATGTAATTTATACTATATATAACTTATATTACACACGATTAAATATGTATTTCATACACATAATTAATATACACATAATTGATATATAATACATATATATTATTTATGTATTTATATTTTATGCATATATACATAAATATTTATGTAACTAATTTAATTATATGTATCACATTTTTTTGTACATTCATTCATCAATTGATGAACATTTAGACTGCTTCCATATCTTGACTATTGTATTATAAATAATGCTTCCATAAACATTAGGGTGCATTTATCCCTTTGAATAAGTGTACTTTTATTCTTTGGGTAAATACCAATAGTGCAATTGCTGGATCATAAGGTAGTTCTATTTTTAATTTTTTGAGGAACCTCCATACTGTTTTCCAGAGTAGCTGCACAAGTTTACATTTCCACCAACAGTACACAAGGATTTCCTTTTCTCCGTTGTTTCTTATGTTGTTGATTCTAGCCATTCTGATGGGTATGAGGTGATATCTCATTGTGTTTTTGATTTGGATTTTCCTGATGATCAGTGATGATGAGCATCTTCATGTGTCTGTTGTCCATACATATGTCTTCTTTGGAGAACTGTATGTTCATGTCTCTTAACCCTTCTAAAGTTGTTGAGAGTTGGCTAAACTACTCCATAATATTGCAGCTCTTGCATCCCTTTTGTGTGGCTATGTGACCTACAGTGTCCTTGAACTGACACTAGTCTCACCCATAGGTGTATGCTCTAGATAATAGCCCTCAGTATCACAACTTAGTGTAAATTCCTGATATGACTTCCCCAACACCCCAGGTGGAAAAACAACGTCTCCTGATTCCCACTTCCTTCCCCTTATCCACCCCTTAAATAAGATCTCTGTGGAGTTTACCGATCCCCACTCTTTTTTTGCTTTGTATTGACAATCTGTCCTTAACCTTAGAACCCCAAAAGCCCTGCACCCATGCATGGACCCTAATAAAAAGAGAGGAGAAGAGAGGGGGAGAATTGCACTACTGGGTGTTTACCCCAAAGATACAGACGTAGTAAAGAGAAGGGCCATATGCACCCCAATGTTCATAGTAGCAATGTCCACAATAGCCAAATCGTGGAAGGAGCCGAGATGCCCTTCAACAGATGACTGGATTAAGAAGTTGTGGTCCATATATACAATGGAATATTACTCAGCTATCAGAAAGAACGAGTTCTCAACATTTGCTGCAACATGGACGGCACTGGAGGAGATAATGCTAAGTAGAAGGGGGAACGAAACATGAGAGACTATGGACTATGAGAAACAAACTGAGGGCCTCAGAGGGGAGGGGGGTGGGGGAATGGGATAGACCGGTGATGGGTAGTAAGGAGGGCACATATTGCATGGTGCACTGGGTGTTATATGCAACTAATGAATCATCAAGCCTTACATCGGAAACCAGGGATGTACTGTATGGTGACTAACATAATATAATAAAAAATCATTAAAAAATAAAAAAAAAAGAAGAGAGGGGGAGAGGGAGAGAGGGAGATATGGATTTATGAATTAGTGTATCCTGAATTGAGCCAGGGACTTCTAGTCTAGGGAGGGCACATTGTGGATATACCTTGATCTGAGTACACACACTTGAAAAACTGTGGGTCTTTTATTCAATGGTGAAGAATGAAACCCAAACACAGTGAGATGATGCCAAACACTAACTCTACAGGTTAAATAATGAAATATCATGTACACCTGATTAGATGTGATGAAACAAGCACTTTATCTCTGTGGTCTTCCACCTAGAAACCCATAAATGCAGTCTAATCAAGAGAAATTTTAAAAAGTCCTAATTGAGGGACACTCTACAAACCTTACCATTATTTCTCAAAACTGTCAATTCCATCATTAACAGAAAATGTTTGAGAAATTGTCACAGTCTATAGGAGCCAAAGGAGCCATGACCACAAAGTGTAATGTAGAATCCTTGCTGGGATCCTAAAACAGGAAAAGGACGCTAGGAAAAAACTAAGGAAACCTGAATAAACTATGAACTTCAATTGATAGCAATGTATCAGCATTGGTTCATTAATTGTGACAAATATTCCATGTTAATAATAGAGGAAATTGGGAATGCGGTATTCAGAAACTGTATTATATTTGCAATTTTTCTATAAATCTAAAACTTTTCAAAAACGTTTATGAAGAAAATGTAACACAAGCAGATCTCTGAATTACTTATGTTGCTGACAGGTTTAAACTTCCATTTGTGGTTTTCTTTATTTTTGTCTTTTGCTTCTGTTTTTCCCAATTAACTTTAGAATACTTGATAGGCAAAACATGAATTAAGACTGTGCACAAATTAAACTTCAGTTGTTCTTATGCAGCTATAGGTCCTCAAATACTTAAAATTGCAATGGAATTTATAATTCAAATTACAGAGATTACACTATGAACCAGCTTGCCCATTTCACTTTTGTTGTTTTTTTGTTTTTGCTTTGATTTGTTTGAAGCAATTTCCTTACACCATTAATATTTAATTTTATAAATCAGTGTGACCAGTTCTGGCAATAAAAGTAGCATATTCCATGTTTTTAATGAAACTAAATATTAGCTTACTAACTTTTCCACTTGAAATACTACAAATTTTTAACATTCTTTTCCAATAGGGCACTTTTTCTCCATTCACGAAGTATATATTCATCATATTCACTTTTTCAAGCTTTTAGAGTTCTTGCCAAGGTTATTATGGATATAGTTATTATGCATATAATGTCTGTATGCAACCTGGTGATTCCTAATCTATGCATTATTATTCACTAAAGCTTGTGTCTTTCCCCAAAGGGTTGGAGTCAGGCTGAGAAATAACACAAATTAACCTACACATGTATTATACTTCTTTCAAAATTCCAATCTCTCTCTCTCTCTCTTTTTTAATTCCAATCTCTTTTTGCCAAAAGCAAATGTTTCGCTTAATTTAAAATTTGTTTCTTTCCTTCCTTCATCAGTTAATCCTTGGGGAGAATGAGTAAATTAATATTACAATAATGGAAAGATAAGTGAAAAAAAGACAAAATTCACCAGATTATGTCCTCTATAACTTAATCAAATGTGAGGACTAATAAAAATGCCAAATGCAAATGAGTATTTACTGACCCTATGCAGCTTGAGAGGTTTCAGTGTACTAGGATTCTCTCCATTTAGTCAAAGTAAGAGTGAAGCCAGGAGTGAAGTTATTTTTTTAAAGATTTTATTTACTTGACAGAGAGAGAGAATGAGCAGGGGGAGAGGAGCAGAGGGAGAGAGAGAAGCAGGCATCCCACTGAGCAGGAAGCCCAATGTGGGGTTCTATCCCAGGACCCCTGGATCACGACCTGGACCGAAGGCAGACACTTAATCAACTGAGCCACCAAATGGTCCCAGGAATGAAGTTATTTTATTACACAAATATTAACTTTTTCCAGAAATGTATTTCATTTGCATGCTCAAGGCTTGTACAGAGAAATCCGTAGGTAGTTTTTTGCTTGAAATCAGACAATAAGCCTATTCAGGAGTAAATAAATACCTCTTGGAAGATGCAAAATAAATGTTCTAAAATACTACAATATTGGTCAATAACTCTAAAAAGTGAATAAAATGACATTTAATTCAAAGAATTGTATTGAAGAGAGTATCAGAGTAAACAAAAAAAATAAGCTAATTCACAGAAGTATTCCACAAAAAAGTGTATTTTACTTTATGTAAATAAAAAATGAAATTAAAACATACGAATTTTGAATTAAAAAACACACAATAAAATCCATTTCTATTTCTCATAATTTTATTAATACTTATATCAATGACTAAGAAAACATGCAATACAGAACCTGAAATAGAACAATTAATACTCATTTGCTGCTGGACTGCATACTACCATCCTTGGTCACACACTATCCAGTGTTCTCACTTCCAAAGCAGGGCTAGAGCTGCTTTAGGATATTATTCACTTTCAGATTATGTATGATGTCACAGAAGAGGAATCTTTCCAAAATATGAAGATTAATACATATTTCATAAAATTCTAAGTATTTTAAGCAGGGGTAGCATAAATTTCACACATTTTATCCTATGTGTCACATACAATTGCTAAACAAGTGACTTCATTTTTTTTTCATTTGTGCACACACATTTTTCTGAGCAGACTTTTCATAAATACTTTTGTTATTTTCAATTTACACTGATTTGAAAAATCACATTTACAAAAATCACATGACTAGTTAGTGTAAGAAAGCTACTATGAATAACTGTCTTAAGGCCTCTGCATAAAATCTCTCTGGTTTGGTAATTGGTACATAATGTGAAAAGGTTCCTGTCCAAATATAGTTCAGCTTCTCTTGCTTCCATGTTTTCCAGGGCAATCATGCCAGTTGGAAATAGCCAAAATAATGTCTAATGATTGTGATAAAAAGTTTATCTAGGATGCAGAGAAAGGGGAATCCTCTTACACTATTGGTGGGAATGCAAACTGGTTCAGCCACTCTGGAAAACAGTACGGAGTTTCCTCAAAAAGTTAAAAATATCCTGCCACATTACTGAATTGCTCTGTAAGTTCTAGTAGTTCGAGAGTGGAGTCTTTTGGGTTTTCCATATAAAGTATCATGTCATCTGTGAAGAGAGACAGTTTGACTTCTTCTTTGCCAATTTGAATACCTTTTTTCCCTTTTTGTTGTCTGATTACAGTTATAAGGACTTCTAGTACTATGTTGAATAATAATGGCGAGAGTGGGCATCATTGTCGTGTTCCTGATCTTAAGGGAAAGGCTTTCAGCTTTTCCCCATTGAGAATGATATTCACAGTAGGCTTTTCATAGATGGTTTTTATCCCAAAGATACATAACGTAGTGAAGAGAAGGGCCATATGCACTCCAATGTTCATAGCAGCTTCATCCACAATAACTAAATTGTGGAAGGAGGTGAGATGCCCTTCAACAGATGACTGGATTAAGAAGATGTGGTCCATATATGCAATGGAATATTACTCAGCCATCAGAAAGAATGATTACCCAACATTTGCAGGAACATGGACAGTACTGGAGTATAGTATGCTAATGTCCATTGACAGATGAATGGATAAAGATGTGAATATATATATATATATATATGTGTGTGTGTGTGTGTGTGTGTGTGTGTGTGTTATTCAGCCATGAAAAAGAATGAAATCTTGCCATTTGCAATGACATGGATGGAACTAGAGTGTATTATGCTAAGTGAAAGAAGTCAGTCAGAGAAAGATAAATACCATATGATTTCATTCATATGTGGAATTTCAGAAACAAAACAGGTGCACATAGGGGAAGGGAAGGAAAATAAAATGAGATAAAAATGAAGAGGGAGGCAAACCATAAAAAACTCTTAACTCTTAAGAAACAAACTGAGGGTTGTTGGAGGAGAGGGGTTTGGGGGGAAGGGATAATTGGGTGATAGGCAATAAGGAGGGCACTTGATGTAATGAGCACTGGGTGTTATATGCAACTGATGAATCACTAAACTCTGCCTCTGAAACTAATAAAAGTAAATGCAAAATTAAAAAAAAATAAAACATGTCATTATCTTAAAAAAAGTTTGTCTAAATGTAAGTTTATCCAAACATAACTATAAATTTGGTTTGGAACAAATATGAAAGAAGAAAGACAAAAAATGATAACCATATGGAAAATGTATATGTAAAGAGTGTAAAATGTAAATCTGAAGAGGGTAAAAAAAGAATATAACCAAATAAATGCTTATAAATGTATATTAAGAGATATATGAACATTCAGTCTTAATATAAACAAAAAAACTAATGTTGAAATATACATGTCGATAAAATGTACATAATTTTCCATTGAATTAAAGTTTTTTTTCATTTTAAAGATTTTATTTATTTATTTATTTATTTATTTATTTATTTATTTTGAGAGAGAGAGAGAGAGAGAGAATGAGTGGTGGGGCTCAATCTCACAACCCAAGCTGAAACCAAGAGTCAGATGCTTAACAGACTGAGCCACCCAGGCGCTCTGAATGAAAGGATATTTTTGGCCTGTGACATGATGTATTTTAAGGACTATACATTTTACTTATTCTTTTAGTTATGCTTTTTTCTCATTTTAATGAAAGGGTTTGACAAATATTAGTTTGGGAAAGCAGAGAAGCTCTTTGTTACTGTTACCAGTACACCATAGCACTAGTCATTTAACAACCACGTTTTCTAGCCAATTTACATTAACAAAAAAAATTAAATAACTAAATTAGACTACGCAAAATATAGTCTCTAAATTTATTACACTTTGTATAATATTTGCTTGTTTTTAAAATACTAGCACTGTATTAGCTGAAACTTGAAAATGTTCAAGAAAAAAATGTGTATGCACTTAGCATATAAGATAAAGTGTTTAAATACATACTTACAAATGTAGGATATTAACTCTATAGCTAGTAAATTAATAATCACATATAACTGAATATGGCCACAAAACAGAATAACCAATCTGGCTGAACATATTATTATCATACTGTCATTCAATTTGAAACCCTAATTTCAAACTAAATCATTTCAAGAGAAATGTTTTTGACTGACGGTAAAATAAGACTTTTTGGAGTTCTGAGACTAAACATTTTGCACATCAAAAGAGTCACCTGTGAATTTTGTCAACATGTAGCTCTGTCCATTCAAAGAAAGAATTTGCAATGTGATAAGAAAGATGTCATCAGATCCGAAGCCTTGAAGTTATAGGTTGTCAAGGACAGACCCAGTGGAAGCTTAGAAAGAGAATGCATAGGAAAAAATAACTGGGCTCACACCCCTTGCCTCTTTGGCTACTCTAACCTGCTTCCATTCAAAGCCTCTCTGGTACAAACCCAGAAGAGGGTGCCCAGTCATTTAATATTCAAAACATAATCTAAGTCTGACTATATACTCAGAGTTAGAAAGGTGATAAGAACATATAAGATGTATAGTTTTCTGAATGTTTCCAAATATATGTTGCAGAGCAGTGCTTTAAATATATGCTTTCTGATTTAAAAAAAAAAAGAGCATATTTGTTCATTCCTATATTTTTAGGAAAGGTACCAAAACTTCAAAAAATTTTAGATATTAGAATTTAAGAGCCACCCTTTATAACTCAATAAATCACACTATATGAAAATATTCACAAACATCTAACTTTTGTTCTTCTGATTTTCATTCACATGGATAATAACCATTCATATTCTTGGCATGTTATTTATGATCTTTTAGTTTCTCCTTTTTATCTAATATTTATTTATTTATTTGTTTATTTTTGTGTGGGTAGATCTTCCCAAAGATATGGAAAGAAAAATTGTGGAAATAACCACAATAGAAGATAAAATTTTCATTCATATTATCTTTGCAAGTTTTTAGAGAAAAAACATTCTAGAATCTACTGGAAGCTCTGATTTTGTCATTCTGGATTTCTTTATCTTCCTCAAGTTTAAAATTACCATCACCAATAGCAACAGCAATATCAATACAAATACACAGTCTTATTTCAATAAAGTTTCAAAAATCATTAGTCCTTCAGGGTTCACATGCACCTGGGATATAATTCATTCTAAATTCCTTTGAACATTAACAAACACAAAGGAGAAAAAATCTATAATAATCAATTTGAAATTTCACTAATTAAAATCTAGTTAAAAGATAAATTATTCTACACACCAAATCAAGGATGATTTAAAGAGCATCACGGTGGGAACAATATATTCTCAAACACTACATAAACTGCTGGGCACATGAAAAGTAGCATTCTCAACATTCATTTGAAATCTTCACCAAAGAAATAATAAATTTACTATAGTTTGTTACAACATTTACACACAGTTTAGTCATAAATTAAATATCTTCAAGTTACATTACAAATTCTACATCTAATTTAACCAACAAGAAACATTCACTCCCCCAACTGAAACATTAATGGTTTCTTGTTTACTGTAATACTGAAACGAACATTTTCTTGATTTTGCTATGGAAGAAAATTAAATTGGTGGTGTTTCTGTACATTGATGAAATGTGCACATAGAAGATCATGGCCAAGTAAGAAGACAAAAAGAATATAAATTACAGACAATAGAAGCAAACCGGCATTCCCTAGGAATATTACTATATTCTATGTTAAGAAGGACATATTTTGTTTCATACATGAGATTTTGTGGGGTTTTCTTTTTTTGAATGTGTTATTGAGGTATTTCTTATCCATTCCAAGAAGCAATCATGAACCTCATTTTTCCCTCTGCACATCTCCTGAAAATTCTATATTGTAACACATTTGATATAGATTTATAATTACATCCCTTGAAAAGTTCCTTCCTAACTTCCATCTTGTTATCTGTGGTTTTCCTCAGTAAGTTGAGCTAGAATGAAAAAAAAAAATTCCCTTAGTTTTACAGGTTTAGAATATAGTTTTATCTACACTTACTTTTATTTCTTTATTTTTTTACTGAACATATTTCTGTATCAGCCTATTCCCCTGTCAAATCAACATTTAAATCTTCCTGATATTCTCTAAGAACATAGCAGTTTATGTCATAGCTGTAAAAGAATCATGCATTAAATGCGTCTACATTCCTTGTGACTTTCTAGGCTGTTATATACAAACTCCAGAAGCTAAAGATCCAATTAATGGAATATAGGCTTAAAATGGCAGATATAATGTGGTTTGTGATGCATTTTACCCTAAACTACAAAAATAAGTTTAAAAAAGAGATCCTTTTTAGTGAATAGTTGCCTTTTCAGGTAGTTATTGCACTTCACTGTCTCGAACTCTACTGAAGAGTAGAGAATTAGGTTATAGACATAAATCTGTACAGTTCATATATGTTACTGAAAATGTATATACATTTTACGAAAATGTACATATTTTCTGAAATAAAAGTAGAAAACATAAGAAACAGAGACAAAAAAAGTTCTAAGAAATATTTACACTCCCTACTATGCATTTTTGTAAAAACACGAATAGCAAAACGCTGGAGACAAATAACAAATATCAAACAAAAAGACAAAAATTCTACCATCCTAGTACCTTCTAATGTTATCTGAACAAAAATTTATATAAACTAAGGATACTCTTGGAAAATCAGATATTGCTATTAGTCTACTTGCTATGTACTTAGTCCATAAAAAATCAAAATGGGACAAATCAGTAAGATTGCACATGGTACAAATAAACAAAAATACAGTGCATCAGGAATTATATACACTACATGTTAATATCTGTCATAATAAACCTTTCTGTACAAGTGGATGTGAATTTTTCAATTTCTTTTTCATATACATTCTGAATTAAGAAAATTGTAAATTTATTTTTAGCTTTTTTTTTTAAAGATTTTATTTATTTGACAGAGAGAGACAGCCAGCAAGAGAGGGAACACAAGCAGGGGGAGTGGGAGAGGAAGGAGCAGGCTCCCAGCAGAGGGGCCCGATGTGGGGCTCGATCCCAGAACGCCGGGATCATGCCCTGAGCCGAAGGCAGACGCTTAACGACTGTGCCACCCAGGCGCCCCTATTTTTAGCTTTTGACTAAGTGACTCGCTCTAGACTTCATTCTGGTATCTGCTTCTATTTACATAGCTATTTACAAACCTAACAATTTGAAATATTCATTGAAATTGGATCTTCAATTTTTGTTGTATACATCCTATTGGAAAATGTGAAGTAGCCATTTTAGCTTTATAAAGGATGTTCTTCCATAATGGGGAATCACCCCTAGAGGGTCTGGCCTGTTGGGCTAGATTGAATGTTGTCAAGAGAATAGCTTTACTTGACTAATCACTAGGATGAAGTCCTTCAGACATGGTGTAAAACTGAGATCTTGCACTACCTTGCACTCCCTGATCAATAGAAAGTAGTATATCAGCTCCAGAACCTTGCCCCGACCTTGCTGCAAAGCCTTTGGTGTCTTCCTAGGGCTGTGATGGAAGACAGCAGCCTGTGGCAAAGGAAGGCTGAAGTGGATTGCAGCAGCCTGTGCCTGGAGGGGGGCTGTATTGGAGGACTGAGGCCTGTGCTGGTGGAGGGCTGTGGTGCAGTGTAATAGCCTGAGTCACTGGAAGGCTGTGGCTGAGACAAATGGTCTGTGTCACTGGAGGGCTACAGCAGCAAGCAGAGGTCTTTGACAGGGATGGGCTGTGGCATAGAGCAGGGACTTCTGCCTGTGAAGGGCTGGAATGAGTCAGAGAAGCTGGCATCCAGCAGGTATCAGAATGGCCCAAGATGAGACATTCTTGAGTGCAGTTGTCAGAGGCCTCTTCCACAGTTGGTTGAACAGTTATTTCTGTAGCTGTTGGGATGGAAAACAAATAAAATTTATCTTTCCAAAGCATAATTTTTTCAGACAAACTAGATTTTATTTAAAAAAAAATTTATTATGTTATGTTAGTCACCATACATCCAAGGCATATTTTTATTAGCTACTTAAAGCAAATCATATTGTTATAGGAATAGCGAATTACATATAAATACATCAAAGACTTACAGTATTTTCACAATTGGTACTTGATTTGTCAAGAGGTAATTCCTAGGAAAACATAAATAATCAGGAGTGGGTGGATGGGCGTCTCATTTTTATAATTAGAATACTTTGACCTAGTCTCCCAAATGTAGGTATTTTTCACTGTGTTTGACTATAAATAGAATCTAGGGTCATTGACCTATATATATAAGTCAGTTGTAATGTGGTTCCTAACTAACACGAAGAGAGGACATAAAAATAAAATGAATGAGGGGCGCCTGGGTGACACAGCGGTTAAGCATCTGTCTTCGGCTCAGGGCGTGATCCCGGCATTACGGGATCGAGCCCCACATCAGGCTCCTCCGCTATGAGCCTGCTTCTTCCTTTCCCACTCCCCCTGCTTGTGTTCCCTCTCTTGCTGGCTGTCTCTATCTCTGTCAAATAAATAAGTAAAATCTTTAAAAAAATGAATAAATAAATAAAATGAATGAGAAAACCAGGCATAGAAATATATAATGAATTAACCAATTACAGCTCACAATTTGGTTAATAATATAATTAATTAATGAGAATAAACCTAAGAATAAATTAAGTTAATTTGGAAAAATAGTTTATTTAACTCTAAGATACAGCTTTTAGTTTCAAGAATGAAATATAGCTATAATTATCTCAAAGATAAATGATTCCTATATTCCTCATTTTCTGAAATCCTGATAAACTACAGATCTAAATTACTTAGCTTTAAACCATAAAACTTTCTAAAACTCTTTTATAACGTTTCTGTAGGGGTGCCTGGGTGGCACAGCCATTAAGCGTCTGCCTTCGGCTAGAGCGTGATCCCGGCATTGTGGGATCGAGCCCCACATCAGGCTCCTCTGCTACGAGCCTGCTTCTTCCTCTCCCACTCCCCCTGCTTGTGTTCCCTCTCTCGCTGGCTGTCTCTATCTCTGTCAAATAAAATAAATAAAATCTTTAAAAAAAAAGGTTTCTGTAAAGTTTTCAAATGCCAATGGGTATGAAATATCAATAAGCATACCATAGAAAGACTAGCAAAATGAAGGTAGAGAAGATATATAAATATAAAACTTGACTTTAGAGTAAGGAATGCTACCAGGTACAATGAAGGAAATTACCTCATGACAAAAAAGCCGGTTTTCTGAGAAGAAATAACAATCCTAAAAATTAAAAATAGAAATACAGCTTCCTACAAATCCTCAACAGGATAAAAGATCCAGGTACTGTCATTATCTCATCACATTTAAAACCAAAGAATATAGCATGAAATAACAAAATCATTAAAGATTAATTCACTCCATTAGATAATCACTTATCTTTATTTACAGGACACTTAAAAATTGTCACTATCACATTGACATTTAAGATAGCCTATATTTTTTGCATAGTTATATTTGAGAAGTAGTTGGGAAGATAGAATTTTATGTATATTGGGTGATATTCAATAATAAAAGCAAACACGGAAATATTTGAACACACATAACTACACATTAAAACAAAATTTACAGTACGGGTCATCAAAAACTACTCATCCAGCAGCCTTAAATTTTGCAACAAAATAAGACATAGTTTCAATATTTGCCTATATATGATTAGGAAATTTATACAAAATAATTTTCACAGAAAGAAGCTATGATTTATGGGCATTCTTTTTTAAAAGTTTTTATTTAAATTCCAGTTAACATACAATGTAATGTTAATTTCAGGTGTACTTTATCACGTTCAACACTTTCATACAACACCTATTGCACATCTCAAGTGCACTCCTTAATTCCCAACACTTATTTAACCCACATCTCACCCACCACCTTTCGGGTAACCATCAGTTTGTAATCTACAATTAAGAGTCTGTTTCTTGGTTTGCCAGTCTCTCTTTCCCTTTGCTTCTTTTTCTTAAATTCCACTAATGAGTGAAATCATACGGTATTTATCTTACTCTGCCTGACATATTTCACTTAGCATAATACTCTCTAGCTCAATCTATGTCATTATAAAAGCAAGATTTCATTCTGTTTAATGGCTGAGTAATATTCCATTTCATATAAATACCATATATTCTTTATCCATTCATTGGTCCATGGACATTTGGGCTGTTTCCATAATTTGGCTATTGCAGATAATGCTGTTATAAATATTGGGGTGCATGTGTACCTTTAAATTAGTATTTTTGAATTCTTTGGGTAATTATCTAGTATTGCAATTGCTGGATCATGCAGTAATTCAATTTTTAACTTTCTGAGGAACCGCCACACTGTTTTCCACAGTGGCTGTGTCAGTTTGCATTCCCATCAAAGGTGCAAGGGTATTACCCAATCTCCGCACCCTCACCAACACCTGTTGTTTCTTGTATTGTTGATTTTAGCCATTCTAACATGTGTTATGTGATATCACCTGGTAGTTTTGATTTGCATTTTCCAGATGATCAGTGATGTTTAACACCTTCTCATGTGTCTGTTGGCCATCTTTTTATCTTCTTAGGAAAAATGTATACTCATATCTTCTGCCAATGTTTAATTTGGATTATCTGATTTGGGGTTGTTTAGTTTTAAGTTTTTTATATATTTTGGTTACTAACCCTTTATCAGATACATCATTTGTAACTATATTCTCCTATTCTGTAGGTTTTCTTTTAGTTTTGATTGTTTCCTTTACTAAGCAGAAGCTTTTTATCATGATTAAGTCCCAATAGTTTATTTTTGCTTTTGTTTCCTTTGTCTCAAGAGACTATCTAGAAAGAAGTTGCTACATCTGATGTCAAAGAGGTTACTGCCTCTTTTTTCCTCTAGAATTTTATTGTTTCAGGTCTCACATTTAGTTCTTTGATCCATTTTGAATTTACTATTTTGTATGGTGTAAAAAAAAGTGGTATAGTTTCATTATTTTGCATGTAGCTAACCAGTTTTCCCAACACCATTTGTTGAAGAGATTATCTTTTTCCCCTTGGATATCCTTTCCTGCTTTGAAGATCAGTTGTCTTATAATTGTGGGTTCATTTCTGAGATTTATCTTCTGTTCCACCGATCTACGTATCTACTTTTGTGCCGGTACCATATTGTTTTGATTACTGTAACATTGGAATATAGCTTAAAGTGTGAAATTGGGATGCTTCCGGCTGTTTTTTTCTTTTTCAAGGTTTCTTTGTGTATTCAGGGTCTTTTGTGGTTCCACACAAATTTCAGGATGGGTTGTTCTAGCTATGTGAAAAATGCTGTTGGTATTTTGATAGGGATTGCATTAAATGTGCAGGTTGCTTTGAGTAGTATAGACATTTCAACAATATTTGTTCTTCCAATCCATGAGCATGGGATGTTTTATTTTTCCATTTCTTTGTGTCATCTTCAATTTCTTTCACCAGTGTCTTATAGCTTTCACAGTATGGGTCTTTCACCTCTTTTGTTAGGTTTATTCCTAGATATCTTACAGTTTTTGCTGCAATTGTAAATGAGATTGATTAATTAATTTCTCTTTCTGAAGCTTCATTATTGGTGTATAGCAATGCACCAGATTTCTGTATGTTCATTTTGTATCCTGTTACTTTACTGAATTCCTTTATCAATCTAGGAGTTTTTGGGTGGAGTCTTGGGGGTTTACTATATACGGTATGTCATGTGCAAATACTGAAAGTTTGACTTTTTCCTTGCCAATCTGGATGACTTTAATTTCTTTTTTGTTTTATGAATGCTGAGACTAGGACTTCTAGTACTATGTTAACACCGGTAAGAGTGGCTATCACTGTCTTTTTCCTGACCATAGGGGGAAAGCTCTGAGTTTTTCGCCATTGGGGATGATATTAGCTATGGGGTTTTCATATATGGGTTTATTATGTTGAGATGTGTTCCCTCTAAACCTACTTTGTTGAGGGTTTTTTTTTTTATCATGGATGGATGTTGTACCTTGTCAAATGATTTTTCTGCATCTATTGAAATGATCATATGGCTCTTCTCCTTTCTTTTATTAATGTGGTATATCATGTTGATTGAGTTTGAATATTGAACCAACCTGAAACCTAGGAATAAATCTCACTTGATCATGTGAATGGTGTTTTCATTGTATGGTTGGATTTAATTTGCTAATATTTTATTGAGAATTTTTGCATCCATGTTCATCAGGGATCATGGCCCCTAGTTCTTTTTTAAGGGGGACTTTATCTGATTTGCAGTAATGCTGGCCTCATAAAATGAATTTGGAAATTTTCCTTCCTTTTCCATTTTTTTTGAATAGTTGAAAATAATAGGTATTAACTTTTCTTTAAATGTTTGGTAGAATTCTCCTGTGAAGCCATCTGGCCCTGAACATTTGTTTCTTGGGAGATTTTTTTTAATACTAATTCAATTTCCTTGCTGGTTACTGGTCTGTTCAAGATTTCTATTTCTTTCCTGTTTCAGTTTTTGTAGTTTACGTTTCTAGGAATGTATCCATTTCTTCTAGGTTGTCCAATTTGTTGGCATATGGTTTTCCATAATATTCTCTTACAACTATTTATATTTCTGTGGTATTGGTTATTATTTCTCCACTTTCATTTATGATTTTATTATTTGGGTCCTTTCTTTTTTCTTTTTGATATGTCTGGATAGAGGTTTACCAATTTTATTATTTTTCACAAAGAAATAGCTCTTCGTTTCATTGATGTGTTGTTTTGTTTTGTCTCTTTAGTTTCTACATCATTTATTTATGCTCTAATTTTTATTAATGTACTTCCTTCTTACCACTTTAGGCTTCATTTATTGTACATTTTGTAGGTTCCTTAGTTGTAAGGTTAGGTTGTCTATAAGAGATTTTTCTTGCTTCCTGAGGTAGGCTTGCATTGCTATGTAATTCCTTCTTAGGACAACTTACGCTGTATAGCAAAGGTTTTGGAACATTGTGTTTATTTTTCATTTGTCTCCATGTATTTTTTAATTTTTCCATTGATTTTCTGGTTGACCCAGTCATTGCTTAATAGCATATTGTTTACACTCCACGTATTTAT
Source organism: Ursus maritimus (assembly GCF_017311325.1). Lineage (NCBI taxonomy): Eukaryota > Metazoa > Chordata > Mammalia > Carnivora > Ursidae > Ursus > Ursus maritimus. The sequence continues at coordinate 52,808,547 of NW_024423319.1, forward strand.
TGTTCTTCCTGATTTTTTCTTGTGATCAAATTCTAGCTTCAAAGCACTGGGCTCAGAAATATTGCATGGTATGATTTCAGTCTTTTCGTGTTTGTTCCAGCCTGGTATGAGATCTAACATGTGATCTACTCTGGAGAATATCACATGTTCACATGAAAAGAATGTGTATTCTGCTGTGTTAGGATGGAATTTTCTGAAGATATCTGTTAAGTCATTCTGGACCAGTGTGCCATTCAAAGCGATTGCTTCCTTGTTTATATTCTGTTTAAACAATCAATCCAGTTCGAGGAGTTAAGATGGTGGAGGAGTAGCGGTCCCCTTTTTCAGCTGGTCCCCTGAATCAAGTTGGATAGGTAGCAGACCAGCCTGAACATCCATGGAATCAACCTGAGATGCAGGAAGATACATCAGGATCTCTACAAATGAATGTCTCCAGTGCTGAGTATTGAGGTACGAAGCAGGGAGCCATGAATCTGCGCACAGATATCAGAAGATAAACAGAAGGGGAAGGGAGCTGCCATGTTGGAGTGCCAGGAAGCAGTAGCCACCTGCACTGGGGAGCGGGCTGACTCGTGGACCGTCACCCGTGAGACAGGGGACTGAGACCGTGAGCCAGGGAACACGCGTGACCAGTCTGAAAACCAGAGCTCTGGAGTGCACATGAACCACACTGAAACAAAGTTTCAGAGCGTGCGGGGGCGGCTGGTGGTTGGCGGTGTTAGAAACACAAAGGACAGAGACGAGCTTGCCCTGAAAGTGAGGGCTGACACACCAGCTGTGCAGTACACAACCTGGAACACTGCAGGGTTTTTAGAAGCACCAATAGAAACAGAGTTAAAGAGGCCAGAAGAGATCAGTGGAGAGCGGACTGTGATCCCTCTGTTCTGAGACAGAAGCTGAGATTCTGCCACTGCTGCTCTGACTCTCAGAAGAGGCACAGCAAACCACCAGGGAGAGTCGCCAGAGAACAAAAGTCTGGAAATACCGGCTCACAGTGTGCCCATCCCCATCCCCCCTCGCAGGGGACAGGGAGACTCTACCCAAACAGGGTGGCGTGAGTATCAGCACAGCAGGCCCCTCCCCCAGAAGGCAGGCTGAAAAATCAAGAAGCCCACATCCCTAAGACCCCTAAAAAACACGTGCACACTGACTGGGTCCTGGTCAATAATTTGGGCTATGGACAACCCTGCAACCTCTCCTCATCAGAATGAGGAGAAGGAGAAATCCCGCCCAGCAAAAAAAAGACAATGTGTCTGTGGCCTCTGCCACAGAACTGATGGATATGGATATAAGCAAATTATCAAAAATGGAGTTCAGAGTAACAATGGTCGAGATGACATGTACACTTGAAAAAAATATTAACGAAAATATTAATGATAATATAGAATCTCTAAGGGCGGAAATGTGAGCAAATCTGGCAGAAATTAAAAATGCTATAAATCAAATGCAGTCAAAACTAGATGCTCTGACGGCCACGGTAAATGAGGCAGAAGAACAAATCAGCAAATAGGAGGTTGGATTCGTAGAAGAGAAAGCTAAAATAGAAACTTGGCTCAAAAATATCCAATCTCAAGAATGTAGGTTATGGGAGATAACTGACTCAATGAAACATTCCAATGTCAGAATCATCGGCATCCCCGAGGGGGTGGAGAAAAACAGAGGCCTAGAAGAGATATTTGAACAAATTGTAGCTGAAAACTTCCCTAATCTAGCAAAGGAAATAAGCATTCATGTCCAAGAGGCAGAGAGGACCCCTCCCAAGCTCAACCATGACAAACCTACACCACGTCACATCACAGTGCAATTCGCAAATATTAGATCCAAGGATACAGTATTGAAAGCAGCCAGGGCAAAGAAAGTTATCACGTACAAAGGCAAAAATATTAGGATTATGTCAGACCTGTCTACACAGACCTGAAATGAGAGAAAGGGTTGGGGGGGGG
>NW_024423319.1:52810499-52812209 GCF_017311325.1 Ursus maritimus
GGGGGGGGGCATTTTTAAATCTCTTTCAGGGAAAAACATGCAGTCAAGTTTCCTTTATCCACCAAGGCTGTCAGTCAGAATTGATGGAGACATAAGGACTTTCCATAATTGCCAGTCACTGATCAATTTCGTAACCACCAAACCAGCCCTACAGGAGACATTAAGGGGGGTTCTATAAAAGTAAAAAGGCCTGAAATGTGATACAAAACAGAAAGTTAAAAACTACAGAAACAAAGAATTTACAGGCAACATAACATCATTAAAATCTTATTTCTCGGGAGGGAGTTAAGATGGCGGAGGAGTAAGGGACCCCTTTTACAACCGGTCCCCTGAGTCGAGCTGGATAGGTACCAGACCAGCCTGAATATCCACGGAATCAGCCTGAGATGAAGGAAGATACATCTGGATCTCTACAAATGAACATCTCCAGTGCTGAGTATTGAGGTACGAAGCGGGGAGCCGTGAAACCACGCAGACATCAGAAGATAAACAGAAGGGGGAGGGAGCCGCCACGTTCGGGTGCCGGGAAGCGGTAGCCACCTGCACTGGGGAGGAGGTGGACTTGCGGACAGCACCCTTAAGAGAACAGACTGAGACTGTGAGCCGTGAGCGCTCACCAACAGACTTCTCACGGAACTTCAGTGTGCTCACTGGAACCAGACTGAGACTGGGAGCTCCGGGAGTGTGCAGGGCAACTGGAGGCTGGCAGCTGGCGGTGTTAGAAACACAAAGGACAGAGACGCAACAGCCCTGGAAGAGAGGGCTGGGACTCCGGGTGTGGGGCACACATCCCGGGACGCTGCAGGGTTGAGCAACACCAACAGTAACGGAGTTAAAGTGGCCAGAACATCAGTGGAGAATGGTCTGCAATCCCTCTGTTCTGAGACAGTGGCTGAGAGTCAGCCACTGCTGCTCTGACTCTTCAGAAAAGGCACATCAAACAGGCAGAGAAAGCCGCCAGAGAACAAAAGCCTGGAAATACCGGCTCACAGTGTGCCCATCCCCATCCCACCTCGCAGGGGACAAAAGACTCTACCCAAACAGGGCTGCCTGAGTACCAGCACGGCAGGCCCCTCCCCCAGAAGACAGGCTGAAAAATCAAGAAACCCACATCCCTGGGCGCCTGGGTGGTGCAGACCTTAAGCGTCTGTCTTCGGCTCAGGGCGTGATCATGGCATTCCGGTATCAAGGTCCTCATCGTCCTCCTCTGCTGGGAGCCTGCTTCTTCCTCTCCCACTCCCCTGCTTGTGTTCCCTCTCTTGCTGGCTGTCTCTCTGTCACATAAATAAATAAAAACCTTAAAAAAAAAAAAAAAAGAAACCCACATCCCTAAGATCCCTATAAAACAAGTGCACACTGCCTGGGTCCCAGTCAATAATTTGGAATCTGGACAACCCCACAACCTCTCCTCATCAGAATGACGAGAAGGAGAAGTCCCCCCCAGCAAAGAAAAGACAATGAGACTGTGGCCTCTGCCACAGAACTAATGGATATGGATATAACAATATTATCAGAAATGGAATTCAGAGTAACAATGCTCGTTTTTTGAAGCAGAAGATGGCGGAGGAGTAGGGGACCCCTTTTTCAGCCAGTCCCCTGAGTCGAGCTGGATAGGTACCAGACCAGCCTAAATAACCACGGAATCAGCCTGAGACGCAGGATGATGCATCTGGATCTCTACAAATGAACATCTCCAGCGCTGAGTATTGA
>NW_024423319.1:52815661-52825809 GCF_017311325.1 Ursus maritimus
TCCGCACTGCATGTTTTTCCCCTAAAGAGGTTTAAAAATGTCCCCCCCCAACCCTTTCTCTCATTCCTGGTCTGTGTAGACAGGTCTGATGCAATCCTAATATTTTTGCCTTTGTAAGTGAGAACTTTCTTTGCCCTGGCCACTTTCAATACTGTATCCTTGGATCTAATATTTGTGAATATGCACTATGATGTGACGTGGCGTAGGTTTGTCATGGTTGAGCTTGGGTGGGGTCCTCTCTGCCTCTTGGACATGAATGCTTATTTCCTTTGCTAGATTAGGGAAGTTTTCATCTACAATTTGTTCAAATATCTCTTCTAGACCTCTGTTTTTCTCCACCCTCTCGGGGATGCCGATGATTCTGACATTGGAATGTTTCATTGAGTCAGTAATCTCCCGTAACCTACATTCGTGGACGTGGATTTTTTTAAGTCCAGCTTCTATTTTTGCTTTTTCTTGTACTAACCCATCCTCCAATTCGCTAATACGTTCCTCTGCCTCATTCACCCTGACCATCAGAGCCTCTAGTTTTGAGGGCATTTGGCTCATAGAATTTTTAATTTCTGCCAAATTTGCTCTAATTTCTCCCCTTAGAAATTCTATATTCTCATTAACATTTTCGTTAATACTTTTTTCAAGTCTAAACATCGTCTTGAGTATTGTTACTCTGTTTTTTTTTTTATAATGATTTTTTATTATATTATGTTAGTCACCATACAGTACATCCCCGGTTTTCGATGTAGAGCTCGATGATTCATTAGTTGTGTGCATGAACACCCAGTGCACCATGCAATATAAGTCCCTCCTTACTACCCATCACCGGTCTATCCCATTCCCCACCCCCCCTCTGAGGCCCTCAGTTTGTTTCTCAGTAGTCCATAGTCTCTCATGTTTCATTCCCCTTCTGATTACCCCCCTTTCTTTATCCCTTCTTCCCCACTGATCATTCTAGTTCTTATGTTCCATAGATAGAGAAATCATATGATAGGTTGTCTTTCTCTGTGACTTATTTTACTAAGCATTATCTCCTCCAGTGCCGTCCATGTTGTGTAAATGTTGAGAACTCATTCTTTCTGATTGCTTGAGTAATATTCCATTGATATATGGACCACAACTTCTTAATCCAGTCACTGTTGCAGGGCATCTGGCTCCTTCCACGATTTAGCTATTGTGGACATTGCTGCTATGAACATTGGTGTGCATATGGCCCTTCTCTTACGTCTGTATCTTTGGGATAAACACCCAGTAGTGCAATGCATGGATTCATAGGGTAGCTAATTTTAACTTTTTAAGGGACCTCCACACTGTTTTCAGAGTGGCTGTACCAACTGACATTCCCACCAACAATGTAGGAGGTTTCCCCTTTCTCCACATCCTCTGCAACAATTGTTGTTTCTTGCCTTGTCTATTTTTGCCATTCTAACTGGCGTAAGGTGGTATCTCAGTGTGGTTTTGATTTGAATTTCCTTTGATGGCTAATGATTTTGAACATTTTTTCATGTGTCTGTAGCCATTTGCATGTCTTCATTGGAAAATTGTCTGTTCATATCTTTTCTGCCCATTTTTTGTGTTGTTTATTTGTTTCTCTAGTGTATTGAGTTTGAGAGTTCTTTTGTAGATCTTGGATACCAGTCCTTTATCTACAGTGTGCATTGCAAATACTTCTCCCATTCCGTGGCTGCCTCTATGTTTTCTGACTGTTTCCTATGGCTGTGCAGAAACTTTTAATCTTGATGATGTCCCTTAATCTCATTTTTGTCTTTTGTTTCTGTTGCCTTTGGGGGATGTATCATGAAAAAAGGTTGCTTTAACCGATGATCTAGAGGTTGCTCCTTGTTCTCCTCTAGGATTTTGATGTATTCCTGTTCACCCTCGAGGTCTTTTCAACCATTTGGAGTTTATTTTTGTGTATGGTGTGAGATAGTGGTCCAATTCAATTCTCTTGCATGTATGTGCTGTCCAATTTTCCAGCACCATTTATTGAAGAGACTGTCTTTTTCCAATGGATGTTTTTCCTGCTTTATCAAGATTAGCGCCCAAAGAGCTGAGGGTCCATTTCTGGGCTCTCTATTCTGTTCCATTGGTCTATACTGTTTTTGTGCCAGTACCATGCTGTCTCTGTGATCACAGCTTTGTAGTACAGCTCGAAATCCGCATTGTGATGCCCCCAGCTTTGTTTTTCCTTTTCAACGTTTGAGATTCGGGGTCTTTTTCTGGTTCCATACAATAAGGACTATTTGTTCCAGTTCTTTGAAAACGTTCCGTATTTTGATCGGGATAGCATTGAAAGTGTAGATTGCTCTGGGTAGCATGGACATTTTAACTATGTTAATTCTTCCGATCCATGAGCATGGAATATCTTTCCATCTTTTTATGTCTTCCTCAATGTCTTTCAAGAGTGATTTATAGTTTCTAGAATAAAGGTCCTTACGTCTCTGGTTAAGTTCATTCCAAGGTAACGTATGGTTTTGGTGCTATTGTAAATGGGATGACTCGATTTCTTTCTTCGTTCGTATTTGTGTACAGAAATGCAACTGATTTCTGAGCATTGATTTTGTATCCCGCCACGTTACTGAATTGCTCTATAACTTCTAATAGTTTGGGAGTGGCTTTTTGGTTTTCCATATAGAGTATCATGTCGTCTGCGAAGAGAGACATTTTGACTTCTTTCTTTGCCGATTTGAATACCTTTGATCCCTTTTTGTCGCTGATTGCTGTTGCAAGGACTTCTAGTACTATGTTGAATAATAGTGGTGAGAGTGGGCATCCTTGTCGTGTTCCTGATCTTAAGGAAAGGCATCCAGCTTTTCCCATTGAGAATAATATTTGCAGTAGGCTTTTCATAGATGGCTTTTTATGAGATTGAGAAATGTACCTTCTATTCCTACACTCTGAAGGGTTTTAATCAGGAAAGGATGCCGTATTTTGTCAAATGCTTTTTTGGCATCGATGAGAGTATCATATGGTTCTTGAGTCTTTTCTTGTTGATATGATGTATCACGCTGATTGATTTGCGAATATTGAGCCACGAGTCAAGGATCCTTTATCCAGCAAGGCTGTCATTCAGAATGCATGGAGAAACAAAGACCTTCCAGAATCGCCAGTCATTGACCAATTTTGTAACCAGAAACCAGCCCTACAGGAGATATTAAGAGGGGTGCTCTAAAAGTAAAAAGGCCCCAAGAGTGATACAGAACAGAAAGTCACAATCTATAGAAACAAAGACATTACTGGCAACATGGCATCATTAAAATCATATCTCTCAATAATCAGTCTCAATGTAAATGGCCTAAATGCTCCTATAAAGTGCCACAGGGTTGCAGATTGGATAAAAAGCCATGACCCACCATTTGCTGTCTACAAGAGACTCATTTTGAACCTAAAGATACAACCAGACTGAAAGTGAAGGGATGGAATACCATCTTTCATACCAATGGACCTCAAAAGAAAGCTGCGGTAGCAATTCTCATATCAGACAGATTGAATTTTAAAGTAAAGACTACAGTTAGAGACACAGAAGGGCACTATTTTATTACTAAAGGATGTACAAGTGGATATGACAATTACAAATATATATGCCCCCAAAAGGGGAGCAGCAAGATCGTATAGCCAACTCTTAACCAGAATAAAGAGACATATAGATAAAAATACATTAATAGTAGGGGACCTCAACACTCCACTGTAAGCAATAGACAGAGCACCGGAGCAGAAAACCAACATAGAAACAAGACCTTTGAATGCCATACTCAACGAGTTGGACCTCAGAGATATATATAGAACACTACACCCCAGAACAAAAGACTACTCATTCTATTCTAATGCCCATGGAACTTTCTCAAGAATAGACCATGTTCTGGGACACAAAACAGGTCTCAACCGATATCAAAAGATTGAAATTATCCCCTACGTATTCTCAGACCACAACGCTCTGAAATTGGAACTCAACTGCAAGGAAAAACTTGGAAGAAACTCAAACACTTGGAGACTAAGAACCATCATGCTTAGGAATGATTCAATAAACCAGGAAATCAAAAATCAAATTAAACAATTTATGGAGACCAACGAGAATGAAAACACAACGACCAAAACCTATGGGATACTGCAAAGGCAGTCCAAAGGGGGAAATACATAGCCATCCAAGCCTCACTCAAAAGAATAGAAAAATCTAAAATGCAGTTTTTATATTCTCACCTCAAGAAGCTGGAACAGCAACAGAGGGACAGGCCCAATGCACTCACGAGGAAGCAGTTGAACAAGATTAGAGCAGAAATCAATGAATTAGAAACCAGAAGTACAGTGGAGCAGATCAACAGGACTAGAAGCTGGTTCTTTGAGAAAACGCATAAAATTGACAAACCGCTGGCAAGACTTATCCAAAAGAATAGAGAAAGGACCCAAATTAATAAAATTATGAATGACAACGGAGAGGTCATGAAAAACACCAATGAAATTGGATTATTAAACTTTTATCAACAGCTATATGCCAATAAATTAAGCAATCTGGAAGAGATGGAGGCCTTCCTGGACACCTATAAACACCCAAGACTGAAATGGTAAGAAATTGATTTCTTAAACAGATCAATTAATTATGAAGAGATTGAGTCAGTGATAAACAACCTTCCAAATAACAAAACTCCAGGCCCAGGATGGTTTTCCTGGGGAATTCTACCAAACATTCAACGAATATTTCAAGTTTTTTCTCAAGTTTATCACTGTGAAAATGCTGAAATGAATCTCTGCCTTTTTCTTTTTCCTAATATTTTGGTCCAGGCCCCAGAATAGATTCCCAGAGAGGAAATGAAGAAGGAAAAGAATATCAGCATTTTTCATCTTATAAAATGTGTTGCAAAATTCATTTCAAAAAATTTTTGAAAGAACATATTTTCCTTCCAACAGCATATGAAAGTACCTATTTCCATACGTCTTCTCTGACTTCGGGCAATCGGGAGCACAGGGAAAGACAACCACTGCTCGCTCCGCAAAAGCCAGGTCCACCCACAACGAGGTGCACACTGTGGGTAGCAATGTCTGCCACGTGTTGCAACAGGGACTCTCTCCAAGCCAGAGGCTTACGGTATTCCAATCAGGGCAACTGAAGCAAACCAAGAGAAACGAAGCCCAAAAACTAAGGTCGAACTAGTATCTGAGCTATCCGAATCCCTACTGATGAAAAGTTTTCCCTCAGCACGAGAAATGCTTTCTCTTGCTAAGAGGTGTGTCTGAGAGACGGAGCTGAACTACAAACCCAGGGCTGGGTGGGTCTGCTGGGCTCTCAGACCCTGAGCCTGACATCAGTGGAAAATGCCAGCCCCCCTGCTTCTCCCCCAGCCTCAAGGACTGAAGGTCCCCCTAGCTTGCTTAGGAACTGTCTCAAATTTGTCAGACATAGTGTGTACTCTGAACACACAATGCAAAAAGGGAGAACACAGAGGCAAGGGAGGCAGTTAGAAGTATGGAACTCTGGCTTCCAATGGCTGGCGGTGAAACATAGCTTCAGTAAAGGAAATGGAGACTATCTCACCTTGACCCACACACAGCATATGAGGGGAATCCAAAACGGAACACTGAAACAAATGAACCTACATGACAAATGAGAGAGCCGAAAAGCAGTGACAGCCAGGGAGCAGTGAGCACCCCTCGTGTCCAGATCTTGGCTTCTAAGCCACATTCCCCACTGAGAGGGAACAGGGCTCCCTGGAGGAGCGGCTGACACCAGGGCTGGAGGGAATGCACAGGATCAGCCAGGAACATTTTGTGGCTCCAGAAAGTAAGATGGTGATCCAAAAATGATGGGATCATGCCAAAACGGGAGCCAACTTGAAGGCTCTCCCAGTGACTGCGTCTGGGACAAGTTGAGCAACAAAATATATAATGCTAGTAACGGATTATAATGCCTAGAATAAGCTAGATACCCACAAGTCCATACTAATACTAATCCACAACTGAATAAATAAATAGGAGAGAAAGTACAGCTCTTATGTGGAGTAAAATTCCAGTTAGTACGTATAGAAATGATGGAAATAGAAGGTAATTGTTTGGCTAACACATACTAATAAATGTTATAGGAAAAAATCAATCATGGATGGTAAAATTAGTGAGTAAAAGTCTGATGAGAAATGGGATATTTACATAGTCTCAAAGTATCTCCCCACTAGATACTTATTAATTACAAAGGGAAATACACTAACTTGACAGTGGAGAAACCTGGCAGACACGACTTTCACCAAATTGCCCAAGTGACCCTTACTAGTAATCAGACATGGATCTCAGGTACCCCTGCTATGAGGCACCGAGGACTCAGCATTGCTCCTGGGGTGTCCCTGGCAAAAATGCGTAACCTTAGTCTCGTCATGAGAGAATACCAAATACGAATTAAGAGACCACTTGTAAAATAACGGTGGGGATTCCCCACTCCCATCGAGGTCATAAAAGACAGACAAGAATACAGTTTGTAGATTAGTTAATAGTGTTGTGTCAACATTAATCTCCTGGTGTTGATGATGTACTAATTGGTTATATGAGACAGTAACGTTTGGAGAAATCGGAAGAAGAGATAGAATTTCTAGGGGCGCCTGGGTGGGTCAGTTGTTAAACATCTGCCTTTGGCTCAGGGCGTGATCCCGGGGTCCTGGGATCGAGCCCTGCATCCGGCTGCCTGCTGCGCTGGGAGCCTGCTTCTTCCTCTCCCGCCCCCCCTGCTTGTGTTCCTTCTCTCGCTCACTGTCTCTCTCTCTCTCTCTGTCAAATAAATAAATAAAATCTTTAAACAAAAAAAGAATTTCTCTACTATTTTTGCAGTTTTTTATAAGTTTAGAAATAATTTCAAAATAAGAAAAGCAAAAAAGTGATGGCATGATTTTGTAGGGCTTCAAAATATGTAATTGGGAATTTTATTTATTAATCATGTAGAGAAAAGTTGGTATTTGAACAATACCGAACCGTTCTCTAGGTCGCGTGGCTTGATCTCTTCTTTAAAAATTAACAAACAACATAGGGTTTATTTAAAAATCTTGAAAGTAAAATTAGCTGGGAAAGGGACTGTATTTTATGCTGAGCTGTAGAGCTAACAGTCTTCCAAAATCAGCAGGGTTCACTACTAAGAGTTATACAAATCTCCGACATGCTGTCTTGATTAAAACAGAACTCAAACTAGCATTTATAGCACTTAGCGAAGATGGTGAGTCTCACAAAAGCATGTATGTAATCAAGGCATTTCCAGAAACACACCTTGGAGTCCCTGCTGCTGAATTAGGAAGCAGGTCAATTAGCTTCTGCAGCTGAAAGCCAGCTCTAGTTTCATGGATAATTAAGCCAAGGCTGTTGGATCCTTGAGTAAGATGTGAAGTACTGACAATTTCAGGATGAGCTAATAAAGGAGGCCCTCCAACTGGCTATGGGTTTTACTAGAAAATGGAGAAATAGTCAAAAGTCCAGATATCAAGTTGGATTTAATCACATTTGATCCCTAATCTCTGAATTTACTATTTGGAATGCATTTAAAACAAAGAAAGGGATAAAGAAAGGGGGGTAATCAGAAGGGGGGAATGAAGCATGAGAGACTATGGATTATGAGAAACAAACTGAGGGCCTCAGAGGAAGGGGGGTGGGGGAATGGGATAGACCGGTGATGGGTAGTAAAGAGGACACATATTGCATGGTGCACTGGGTGTTATACGCAACTAATGAATCATCAAACTTTACATCGGAAACCGGGAATGTACTGTATGGTGACTAACATAATATATATATATATAAAAAAGAAACCAAAAAAAGAAGAAAATCTTATTTCTGAATAATCACGCTCAATGTGAATGGCCTAAATGGCTCCATAATTGCCACAGTGTTGCAGATTGGATAAAAAGACATGACCCATCCATTTGCTGTCAACAAGAGGCTCATTTTGAACCTAAAGGTATATCCAGACTGAAAGTAAAGGGATGGAACACAGTCTTTCATCCCAATAGACCTCAAAAGAAAGCTGGAGTAGCATTTCTCATATCAGACAGGTTAGATATTAAACTAAAGACTATAGTTAGAGATACAGAAGGGCACTATATTATTCTGAAAGGGTGTATCCAACAAGTGGATATGACCATTATAAATATCTATGCCCCCATCAAGCCAACTCTTAACCAAAATAAAGAGACAAATAAATAAAAATACGTTAATAATAGGGGAACTCAATACTCCACTATCAGCAATAGATAGATCACCAAAGCAGAAAATCTACAGAGAAACAAGAGCTTTGAATGCCATACTCGACGAGTTGGACCTCATAGATATATATATAGAACACTACACCCCAGAACAACAGAATACTCATTCTATTCTAATGTACATGGAACATCTCAAGAAAGATCATCCTCTGGATCACAAAGCAGGTCTCAACCAATCCCAAAGAGAGAAATTATTCCCTGCATATTCTCAGACCACAATGCTTTGAAATTGGAAATCAATCAAAGGGAAATTTGGACGACACTCAAACACTTGGAAACTAAGAACCATCCTGCTCAAGAATGATTCGATAAATCAAGAAATCAAAAATCAATTGAAACAATTTATGGAGATCGATGTGAATGAAAACACAACAGTCCAATACCTGTGGGACAATGCAAAGGCAATCCCAAGGGACAAATACATAGTCATCCAAGCAACACTCAAAAGATTAGAAAAATCAAAAATGCAGTTTTTATATTCTCACCTCAAGAAGCTGGAACAGCAACAGAACAATAGGCCGAATCCACGCACAAAAAAGCAGCTGATCAAGATTAGAGCAGATATCAATGAATTAGAAACCAAGAGCACAGTAGAGCAGATCAACAGAACCAGAAGCGGGTTCTTTGAAAGAATAAATAAAATTGGCAAACCACTGGCAAGACTTATCCAAAAAAATAGAGAAAGGACCCAAATTAACAAAATTATGAATGAAAAGGGAGAGGTCACAACCAACACCAATGAAATAGGAAGGATTATTAGAAACTTTTATCAACAGCTTTATGTCAATAAATTAAGCAATCTGGAAGAGATGGAGGCCTTCCTTGAAAACCTATAAACTACCAAGACTGAAACAGGAAGAAATTGATTTTTTAAACAGACCAATTAATTATGAAGTGATTGAGTCAGTGATAAACTGTTTTCCAAAACATAAAACTCCAGGCCCGGATGGTTTTCCTGGGGAAATCTAGCAAACATTCAAATAAGAAATAATACCTATTCTCCTAAAGCTATTTCAAAAAATAGAAACAGAAGGAAAGCTACCAAACTCATTCTATGAGGCCAATATTACCTTGATCCCCAAACCAGGCAAACCCCATCAAAAAGGAGAATTATAGACAGATTTCCCTCATGAATATGGACGTCAAAATTCTCAACAAGATCTTAGCTAATAGGATCCAAAAGTACATTAAAAGGATTATCCATCATGAGCAAGTGGGATTCATCCCTGGGATGCAAGTGTGGTTCCATATTCGCAAATGAATCAGTTTGATAAATCATATAAACAAGAAAAGAGTCAGAACCATATGATCCTCTCAAAGATGCAGAAAAAGCATTTGACAAAATACAGCATCCTTTCCTGATTAAAACACTTCAAAGTGTAGGGATAGAGGGTACATTCCTCAATCTCATAAAAACCATCTATGAAAAGCCTACAGCAAATATCATTCTCAATGGGGAAAAGCTGAAAGCCTTTCCCTTAAGATCAGGAACACGACAAGGATGCCCACTCTCACCACTATTATTCAACATAGTACTAGAAGTCCTTGGAACAGCAATCAGACAACAAAAAGGGATAAAAGGTATCCAAATTGGCAAAGAAGAGGTCAAAATGTCTCTCTTCGCAGATGACATGATACTCTATATGGAAAACCCAAAAGAATCAACTCCCAAACTATTAAAAGTTATAGAGCAATTCAGTGATGTGGCAGGATACAAAATCAATGCTCAGAAATCAGTTGCATTTCTATAGATAAACAATGACACTGAAGAAAGAGAAATTAGGGAATCCATTCCATTTACAATAGCACCAAAAATCATACGTTATCTCAGAATTAACTTAACCAGAGACGTAAAGGACCTATATTCTAGAAACTTCAAATCACTCTTGAAAGACATTGAAGAAGACACAAAAAGATGGAAAAATATTCCAT
>NW_024423319.1:52826399-52862548 GCF_017311325.1 Ursus maritimus
ATGGCCAACAGACACCTGAAAAAATGTTCAAAATCATTAGCCATCAGGGAAATTCAAATCAAAACCACACTAAGATACCACCTTACACCAGTTACAATGACAAAAATTAACAAGGCAGGAAACAGCAATTGCTGGAGAGGATGTGGAGAAAGGGGATCCCTCCTACATTGTTGGTGGGAATGCAGGTTGGTGCAACCACTCCGGAAAACAGTGTGGAGGTCCCTTAAAAAATTAAAAAGTGAGCTACCCCATACCCAGCCATTGCACTACTGGGTATTTACCCCAAAGAAACACACGTAGTGAAGAGAAGGGCCATATGCACCCCAATGTTCATAGCAGCAATGTCCACAACAGCTAAATCGTGGAAGGAGCAGAGATGCCCTTCAACAGATGAAAGGATTAAGAAGCTGTGGTCCATATATACAATGGAATATTACTCAGCTATCAGAAAGAACGAGTTCTCAACATTTGCTGCAACATGGACGGCACTAGAGGAGTTAATACTAAGTGAAATAAGTCAAGCAGAGAAAGACAACTATCATATGATTTCTCTCATCTATGGAACATAAGAACTAGGAAGATCGATAGGGGAAGAAAGGGATAAAGAAAGGGGGGGTAATCAGAAGGGGGGATGAAGTATGAGAGAGTATGGACTCTGGGAAACAAAATAAGGGCCTCAGAGGGGAGGGGGTTGGGGGAATGGAATAGACTGGTGATGGGTAGTGAGGAGGGCACGTGTTGCATGGTGCACTGGGTGTTATACGCAACTAATGAATCATCGAACTTTACTTCGGAAACTGGGTATGTACTGTACGGTGACTAACATAATATAATAAAAAATATTTTAAAAGAAGATTGTTATTTGGTGTTGATTTTTTTAAGTTCTTTATGTATTTTGGATATTAACCCCTTATGGGATATACCATTTGCAAATACCTTCCCCATTCAGTAGGTTGCCCTTTTGTTTTGTTCATGGTTTCCTTGCACAAAGGCTTTTTATTTTAGTATAGTCCCAAAAGTTTATTTTTGCTTTCATTCCCCTTGTCTTAGAAGACATATGTAAAAAAATATTGCTAAGGTTGATTCACATAAATTACTGCTTCTGTCCTTTTCTAAGATTGTTATGGTTTTAGGTCTCACATTTAGGTCTTTAATCCATTTTGAATATATTATTTTGTATGGTGTTAAAAAGTGGTTCTGTTCCATTATTTATATGTAGTTGTCCAGTTTTCCCAGTACCATTTATTGAAGAGACTATCTTTTCCCCATTGTGCATTTTTGCCCCTTTTGTCATAGATTAATTGATCATTTACATATGGGTTTATTTCTCAGCTTTCTGTTCTGTTCCTTTGATCTATGTGTCTATTTTTCTGCCAGTACCATACTGTTTTGATTACTACAGTTTTGTAGTTTATCTTGAAATCGCAAATTGTGATATCTTGAGCTTTGATTTTTCTCTCTCCACACTGCTTTGGCTCTTTAGGTTCTTTTGTGGTTACATGCAAAATTTAGGATTCTTTGTTTTAGTCATGTGAAAAATGCTGTTGTTATTTTGATAAGAAACGCAGTGAATCTCTATATGGCTTTGGATAATACAGACATTTTAACAATATTATTTCTTCCAATCCATGAGCATGGGATATCTTTGCATTTGTTTGTATTGTCTTCAAATAATTTCATCAATGTGTTATAGTTTTCAGAGTACAGGGCTTTCACCTCTTTGGCTAAGTTTATTCCTAGGTAGGGGCACCTGGTTGACTCAGTTAAGCATCTGCCTTCAGCTCAGATCATGATCTCAGGGCTCTGGGATTGAGCCCCATGTTGGGCTCCCTGCTCAGTGGGGAGCCTTCTTCTCCCTTTCCCTCTGCATCTCCCCTTGCTTGTGATCTCTCTCATTATCTCTTGCTTGCTCTTTCTCTCTCTCTCAAATAAATAATAAATAAAAATCTTTAAACAAGTTTTATTCCTAGGTATTTCACCTCTTTGGTATCCTTGTAAATGAAGTTGTTTTCTTAATTTTTTCTCTGCTAATGTCATTAGGGTTTAGAAAAACTACTGGTTTCTGTGTATTCACTTTGTTTCCTGCAAATTTACTCTATTCATTTATTACTTCTGGTAGGTTTTTGGTGGAATTCTTAGGATTTTCTACGTGTAGTATCATGTCATCTGCAAATAGTGACAGTTTAACTTTTTTTTACCAATATGGATGTGTCATTTATTTTTCTTGTGTGATTGCTGTGGCTAGGACTTCCAGTACTATGATAGTTTACTATAGAATATGGATAATTCAATTCAACTTTAGAGCTTCTCTCCAAAATTCACCTAAACAATAATCTGCAACTTCTTTTGCATTTTATCACTTACCTAGTTGATTCATGATGAATAAAAGAAAACACAAGTACTCATTGAATACAGCCTTTATCAAATAGGTATGAAGTTTTGATAATAAATAACCAGAAACTCATCAATATTATTTGCCTTAAAAAACTATTTTTTCTTTAAGTAATGATTATTGCTACAGTTAGTAACACTTGTGATTTAAAAAAAAAGTATTTACCAGCTACAATAAGATGAAATCATATATCCAGAGCTACTAAATGTAATTATTTTACCCAATTTGGTGGACAGGAGAGTGTCCACAATATGTACATTTGTGTACAATTTATTAATAAATAATGTGTTTAGCTAAATGTTTCTAAACTTAGTAATTCAGGATACTTTGGTGAAAATCCTTGTTTTTTTAACCTAGTTTTAATTAAAACAATTTTTAATAAACTTCGCTGCTGCATATCTAAGTACATAAAAATCCACAAACTACTAGTGAATATTAAATAAATTCACAGAAAACCGAAGTGTAATTAATATTCTAAGGGTTTCTATTTAATAAATGCTGTTAAAATATTGCTTTAAACATATTTTCTTTAGTGGACTGTACAGTCTCCCTTAATATTATCAACACCGTTGAATTAACTTACCTATTTTCCAAAGAAACAGTATGAAACAAGCACAGATTAAATCAGTGAAAGTTCATAACAGCATGTGTTGTGAACTACCTGAGTTCAAATTAATTACACTTAAAGTAACATTTTCTGTAGTCTTCTGTAAGACATTAATGACATAACTTTGAAGAAATTAATATTTTTCCCAGGGAATTATATTATCGTTGCACAGCACCAAATAACCCTGTTGATATCACAGTAGTCATCTATAGGAAAAATGTGATATAATCATAGAGTTGATCAATTTATCAAGTTGAAAATGTAAATCAAAGTTATGATTTAAATGATGGCCAAAAATATCATTAATATGGGTATTACTCAAGTATGCTGGGAAAATGGAATATAAACAAGGAAATAAAATTACCTACTAGCAAATAAAATATTGCCGAGACAACTCCCTCCATATCTCTCTTTGGAAATCACAAGAGAACTATTACTATCTGAAGTTGCTGAGGAGTAAGGAAAAATGACAGAATATTGAAATATATTTTCAGTCAATGAAATGAAGTTAGAGTGCAATTTATCTATTTTGTCTCAGAGAGAAAATATGCTCTTATGAGGTTAAACAAATTCATTTAGACTTC
Source organism: Ursus maritimus (assembly GCF_017311325.1). Lineage (NCBI taxonomy): Eukaryota > Metazoa > Chordata > Mammalia > Carnivora > Ursidae > Ursus > Ursus maritimus. The sequence continues at coordinate 52,829,983 of NW_024423319.1, forward strand.
TATTCCTTTATTCCAAGTGCTTACATTTTCTGACCTTTAAATTGCTCCTGATAATTAACCCATTTATTTAATTGGCTGATACAGAAAATGTGTTTCAAGAAATAGAGGAGCAAATCCCAGTCGTTTAAAATTCAGATGTCAGGTTCACAGATATGATTAAATGTGCTCTGGCAATACTCCCTATCATTCTTTAACCTTTATCAATTTGAAGAAAAATGCATATTTCATTGACATTTTCCTTAGTGCTCTCTCAAATCTGAATTAAATGTTCATTATATAGAAATCTCCAAACTACTCCATTCAATAGATCTGTTAATCTCTAATAGCAAATTTCACATACAGAGATCTTATATAGATTATTTGATTAGTGTGTAAAGATGAACTCTCATGGGAAAGAATGAGATATTACTGTCAATTTGTTTTGATATTTCTTTCTTTTGTCCTTTCAGTAGCTTTCCAATTGCACCATTGAAGATATTCAATATTGCATCTTATGGAAATATCAAGCTGTAACTGATGCATTCATTTCAGAAACTTACTGTTCTGAGTAATTTATCATTTGGTTTTCCCAAGCCAATAACTGGGAAATATACAACTTGCCTAATGGGTTGACACTTTAAAGTTCGATTTAATATAGTCCAAATGCATAGTAAAATAATTTGAAATGTTTAGTCTAGATCTTAATTTTTTATTTACTGTTTTTTATTGACTTAAAGTTCTACTAATATTTTTTGAAGATAATCTGTTGCAAATTGATTGCTTCAATCTATTCATGTAAGTAAACTAGCTAGAGCAGCAAAAAGATACTCTAGAAACAAATATCATAAGTGATCCTATTTACAACTAACATCTTTTCAATATCCACTGGAATTTTTTGAGAATAAACTAAGTGAAGTGATTGTTGGGGTTAACATAGAGCATGAAATCAGCCGTAATACCTGGCTTGCTAAAATGTAACACGGAGGCCACTGAAGGCAGGGAATATTTCAGAGAAGGGCATAGGCCTTTGGAATACTGAGGCCTGTGTGACCACTCTACCCTTGGAATGCTGCAGGGAGTTGCCTTCCAAAACTTTCCTAGCCCAAACAGCTGCCCTGTGATCTAAGAGATGTAGGCATTGTCCCTTAGGCTGTGTTTAGGAGAACTCATAGAACATGCAAATAAGCATATTGTATCTTTCCCGTAACCAAATCCTCCCAGTTTTAGCAAGACCCCTTGTCACACATCATGTGCTTGAGAAACAGTGGTAAGAATTTGTGATTATCCTGAAGGACCAATAAAAGTGGGAGCAAAGAAGAGCAAAGGGTCTTCGCCTCTGAGCATTTACCCCCTTGCCTTCTCCTCTCTTTCTTGGCAAAGTTTGGGGTAATCTTTCATTTGTTGGTACAGGGATTGCAGGCCATTCCTGGCAAGTGATCATCCTTGAAATAGTAATTTGGGGCCTACAGGGGTAGGCAAACATCTGGAAATTGTTGTGGTGGGAGAGCTTACTATGAAAGTATCATTAGAGTTGGATATTTTATAGCTATAAGTATAGCTGTACTTTATGTCAATAAATTATATTTATTCTACACCAGACCTTTAATTAATCCATGGTTCCATAACCATATAATTTTTAATTTTTAGCTTCTCAAAGTTTTATTCCTATATAGCCTAAAACCTAAATTAAATAACTTACCTTGCTTAATAAAGAGCTGGGTTTAAATTTGAACCTTACACTGGTTCAGTTAACAATCTCCACTAAGAAAAGTCTTTCTTTCCCCATAAAAGTCTTTATTTCTGCTTTAAAAGAAAATTTTTTCTTTCCTCTTTAAAAGCGCTATTTATGAAAATAGGAATTCAGGCATGATATAAGAAAAAATAACCCTCTGAATTACCTCAGAAAACAAAGATAATCCCATGGATAATATCAAATAAATTTTGTTTTATGTCTATTTGAAATACTTTGAATAATTAAAACTGATGTGTTAATATGAATTGATATGCTTTAATAAAATAAGTTATGATAGCTTTAATTTCAAAATTCCACAACATATTTTTCTGCATCATGTAATTGTAAAATATATTTAAATACCTAAATCTACCCCAAATTAGAGGATCATGGACCTACATGCCAACCTTTTAATCATGCTATCCTTTTACATTTTATCATATTACTGGAATGGTTGAGATAATGGACACATCTTTGATGAAGATACAATGACAATTTGGTGCAAAACATTATCATGCTAGGAATGTTGTGATGCAAAGTATACTCCAAAAGCATTATTTGTATTTGGCTTTAGAAATCGGAAAGCCAATATTTTGCTGTATTTTCTGGGGGATATTTTTTTTATTATGCTTTTGAAGTTTGATAGCCTGAACATAGCATTTACCAAAGTCCACAGCAGAACAAGGCCATTGCCTTTGGTATGACTTTCAACTTTTTTTAGTTTAATGGAATATTTTTCAGACATACAGATTCTCCTTTGGCAATACGGAGAAAGTACTTTTTGGTCTATGGCCATAGACACTATGAAAAACATACAAAATTATTAATGATTAATAAATGTCACCAATCTATTCATCCAATAATTTTGGCCCATTTGTGCTAATGAAGTGGGCTTGATAATAACTATAGCTATTCTATAAAGGAGAAGCCTGTTTTTGTTTAAACTAGGAAAACTGGAACATGGGTGTCTTGTGCTAGGACTCATTTGGGTAAATATTCAGATGTTAATTTTAGCCCATTCTGGTCTTTTATCTTACAAGAAATATAAATTGTTCTCTCCACTTAAAAATAATGCTACCATTATAAACTTCAACTTTTATATGTTCTGGGTTTCTTGCCAGCATGTTAGGCTCTTCAAATAAGTTGTTTTAGAATCATGAATCATTAATAATTATTATCCATTTTATTTATTAGCAAAGCCTATTCTAGTTAAACATGTTAAAACATATTATTTTGGAAACATATAGGTGTTGATTGAAGTAATATCATGATATTTTAGTGATTCTTTTGGGAAAATATTAGTTCATAAATTACTATCAGTTACTTATTCAATAATTGTATTTGGCAAAAGCAAGAGTTAATGTTAATGAATACAGAGATATATAATCAATTAATTATAATGATAATTTTAAAAATATGCCATTTAAATATGTCTTACAACACATTCTACACTGTGGATATCTTTGACTTTGACATACAGAATAGGAAATACAAGAATAAAATATATTCAAAGATCCTGAAAAGCACCATTTCATGCTTATTAAAAAACAAACTTAAATGCTAAGTCTATTATATATAATTCTATGGAACATTTATAAAAGATGTACATAGAAAAAAGATATTCAAATTACATTGAACAACTCATTTAAATAATCTCACTTACATAAAATTGATTTTTTTTGAAGATTTTATTTATTTATTTGACAGTGATAGAGACAGCCAGCGAGAGAGGGAACACAAGCAGGGGGAGTGGGAGAGGAAGAAACAGGCTTCCAGTGAAGGAGCCTGATGTGGGGCTCGATCCCGTAATGCTGGGATCATGCCCTGAGCCGAAGGCAGACGCTTAATGACTGAGCCACCCAGGCGCCCCCTAAAATTGATTTTCATACTCAAGATATATGTGACACAAACAGCAGAGGAAGTGTGAGCTATCACTACTATCACTGCTACTACTTATGACTTGGAAAAGAGAAAGGGATTCTTCCTCTAATGAAGCTCTCTGAATAGGATATGAAAAAGAACAAGGGTATACAGCAGGGTCACCAGACATTCCCACTGCTGGGATCATCTCTAGGTTATTCTAGGCTAGGGTTTGGAAATGTCAAAGTACATAATGAAACAAATGTGAAAACATTTATTCTAAAGTAATTTAGTATGAACTGGTCCAAATATGAGAGAATTAATGAAAACTTTCTCCAGGGGGACTGTTCTTACTCCTGTTGTTTATTAACAATGTTCCATAATATTAGTGTATAGGAATTAACCATAAAGTAGTACATTTTATTTGAATGAAATATTTAATATGTGAGCATTTAATTCAGTATTTTGTGTTTTAATTAGTCAAATTTATTATGTTCCTGGTGTTAATATGTTCATTGCCTTTGACCAAGAGAGGAAAAAAGAATTGCTTTGCATTTTTAAACAAGAATGCCTGATATTTGCTTTCCTAGTTGCAATTGTATTGATTGTTCATTTGCATGCATGTTAGTAGATCATTGAGAACAATAATGCTTCATATAATTTTATATTACTAATGTAATTGGTGTTCCAAATGCATTAAGCATATTGTGGATATATTATGCTATCTGAAGTTTTGTAATGAGGAAGCATTAGAATGTACAGATGTATGGTGGGCAAGTAATGAATCAAATTTACTCTAATAAACCATAACTTTAATATTGGCACTACAGAAAACTTGTATTTGAATTACTGTGTAGAAGATTTCAAAGGCAAGTGTGTGTGCCAGAAAAGCACAGAGAATTATACAGTATAATCTTAATATAAACAATGATTTTTCTTCACAGTAAACAAAAGTTTCAATTAATGACATAGATAAATAAACTTTCATAAAGTAGTAGACAAATCATATGTTATTTATGAAATGCCTGAAGGAAGAAAGAAAAAGTGAGAATTCTTAAAATGTATTTGATCCAAACCTCTGTATGTAATTTTTTTTTAATTTAAATTCAAGTTAGTTAACATATAACATCATACTGGCTTCAGGAGTAGAATTTACTGATTCATCACTTACACATAACACCCAGGCCTCATCACGACAAGTGTCTTCTATAATACTCATCAACCCTTTAGCCCATCCCCTCAACCCACCTTCCTTCCAGTAACCATCAGTTTATTCTCTGACTGTAGAGTCTTTTATGGTTTGCCTCTGTCTCTCTGTTTTTATCTTATTTTATTTTTCCTTCCCTTCCCCTGTGATCATCCATTTTATTTCTTAAATTCCATATATGAGTGAAATCCTATGATAATTGTTTTTCTCTGACTGACTTATTTCACCTAGCATAATACACACTAGTTCCATCCATGTCGTTGCAAATGACAATGTTTCATTCTTTCTTTTGACTGAATAATATTTCATTGTATATATATATATATATATATATATATAATATCTTCTTTATCCACTCATCACTCAATGGACATTAGGATTTTTTTCCATACTTTGGCTATTGTGGACAGTGTTGATATAAACAGCAGGGTGCATGTGCACCTTAAATTAGAACTTTTGTATCCTTTGGATAAATACCTACTAGTACACTTGCTGGGTTGCAAGGTATTTCTTTTTTTTTTAAAAGCTTTTATTTATTTATTTGACAGAGATAGAGACAGCCAGCTAGAGAGGGAACACAAGCAGGGGGAGTGGGAGATGAAGAAGCAGGCTCATAGCAGAGAAGCCTGATGTGGGGCTCAATCCCATAACTCCAGGATCACGCCCTGAGCCGAAGGCAGACGCTTAACTGCTGTGCCACCCAGGCGCCCCTGCAAGGTATTTCTATTTTTAACTTTTTGAGAAACATCCATAAGGTTTTCCAGAGTGGCTGCACCAGTTAGCACTTCTAACAACAGTGCAAACAGGTTCTGCTTTGTCCACATCCATGCCAACATCTGTTTTTTTCCTGAGTTCTTAATTTTAGCCATTCTGACAGGTGTGAAGTGATATCTCATTGTGGTTTTGATTCGTATTTCCCTGATGTGTGATTTGAGCATTTTTTCATGTGTCTCTTAGCCATTTGTATGTCTTCCTTGGAGAAATGTCTGTTCATGTCTTCTGCACATTGACTGGATTATTCATTTTTTGGGTGTAGATTTTATTGAGATTTTATGGATTCTGGATACTAACCCTTTATCTGATATGTCATTTCCAAATATCTTCTCCCATTCTGTCGATTGCCTTTTAGTTTGACTGTTCCCTTCGCTGTGCATAAGCTTTTTATCCTGATGAAGTCCCAATAGGTCATTTTTCCTTTTGTATCCCTTGCCTCTGGAAGTGTGTTAGCAAGAAGTTGCTGTGGCTAAGGTCAAAGAGATTGCTGCTGTATTTCTCCTCTAGGATTTTGATGGCTTCCTGTTTTACATTAAGGTCTTTCATCCATTTTGGATTTATTTTTGTGTATGGTGTAAGAAAGTGCTCCAGTTTCATTCTTCTGCATGTAGCTGTCCAATATTCCCAACGCCATTTGTTGAAGAGACTATCTTTTTTTTCCATCGGATATTCTTTCCTGCTTTTTCAAAGATTAGTTGACCATGTAGTTGTTGGTCCATTTCAGGGTTCTCTTTTTTGTTCCACTAGGCTATGTCTCTATTTATGTGCCAGTTCCATACTCTCTTGATGATTACAGCGTTGTAATACAGCTTGAAGTCTGGGATTGTGAAGCCACCAACTTTGCTCTTCATTTTCAACATTACTTTGGCTAGTCAGGATCTCTTCTGGTTGCATAGAAATTTTAGGATTGTTTGTTCCAGCTCTGTGAAAGATGATGGGGGTATTTTGATAGGGATTCCATTAAATGTGTAGATTGTTTCAGGTAGTATAGACATTTGAGCAATATCTGTTCTTCCGTACCATGAGCATGGGATGTTTTTCCATTTCTTTGTGTCTCCTTCAATTTCTTTCATAAGTGTTCTATAGTTTTCAACATACAGATCTTTTATGTCTTTAGTTAGATTTATTCCTAGGTATCTTATGTTTTTAGGTACAATTTTAAATGGAATCAGTTCTTTGATTTCTCCTTCTGCTGCTTCCTTATTGCAAAAGATTTCTGTGCCCTGATTTTATATCCTCTGACTTTGCTAAATTCATGAAATAGTTCTAGCAATTATTTGGTGGAGTCTTTCAGATTTTCTTTTTTTTTTTGTTTTAATGTTTTTGTATTATATTATGTTAGTCACCATACAGTACATCCCTGGTTTCTGATGCAAAGTTTGATGATTCATTAGTTGCGTATAACACCCAGTGCACCATGCAATACGTGCCCTCCTTACTAACCATCACCAGTCTATCCCATTCCCCCACCACCCTCCCCTCTGAAGCCCTCAGTTTGTTTCCCAGAGTCCATACTCTCTCATACTTCATTCCCCCTTCTGATTACCCCCCTTTCTTTATCCCTTTCTTCCCCTACCGATCTTCCTAGTTCTTATGTTCCATAGATGAGAGAAATCATATGATAGTTGTCTTTCTCTGCTTGACTTATTTCACTTAGCATTATCTCCTCCAGTGCCGTCCATGTTGCAGCAAATGTTGAAAACTCATTCTTTCTGATAGCTGAGTAATATTCCATTGTATATATGGAACACAACTTCTTAATCCATTCATCTGTTGAAGGGCATCTCGGTTCCTTCCACAATTTAGCTATTGTGGACATTGCTGCTATGAACATTGGGGTGCATATGGCCCTTCTCTTCACTACGTCTGTATCTTTGGGGTAAATACCCAGTAGTGCAATGGCTGGGTCATAAGGTAGCTCAATTTTTAACTTTTTAACAGACCTCCACACTGTTTTCCAGAGTGGTTGTACCAACTTGCATTCCCACCAACAATGTAGGAGGGATCCCCTTTCTCCACATCCTCTCCAGGAATTGTTGTTTCTTGCCTTGTCAATTTTTGCCGTTCTAACTGCTATAAGGTGGTATCTTAGTGTGGTTTTGATTTGAATTTCCCTGATGGCTAATGATTTTGAACATTTTTTCATGTGTCTGTTAGCCATTTGTATGTCATCATTGGAAAAGTGTCTGTTCATATCTTCTGCCCATTTTATGATTTGTTTGTTTCTCACGTATTGAGTTTGAGAAGTTCTTTGTAGATCTTGGATACCAGTCTTTTATCTGTAGCATCATTTGCAAATATATTCTCCCATTCCGTGGGCTGCCTCCTAGTTTTTTTGATTGTTTCTTTGGCTGTGCAGAAGCTTTTTATCTTGATGTAGTCCCACATGTTCATTTTATCAGTTGTTTCTCTTGCCTTTGGAAATGTGTCATGAAAAAGGTTGCTTTGGCCTATGTCCTATAGGTTGCTGCCTATGTTCTCCTCTAGGATTTTGATGGATTCCTGTCTCACATCGACGTCTTTCATCCATTTGGAGTTTATTTTTGTGTATGGTGTGAGAGAGTGGTCAAGTTTCATTCTTTTGCATGTAGATCCAATTCCCTTCTAGCACCATTTATTGAAGAGGCTGTCTTTTTCGACTGTGATGTTTTTTCCTGCTTTATCAAAGATTAGTTGCCCAAAGAGCCGAGGGTCCATTTCTGGGTTCTCTATTCTGTTCCATTGGTCTATGTGTCTGTTTTTGTGCCAGTACCATGCTGTCTTTGTGCTCATAGCTTTGTAGTACAAGTTGAAATCAGGCAACATGATGCCCCCAGCTTTGTCTTCCCTTTCAACAATTCCTTGGTGATTCAGGGCCTTTTCTGGTTCCACACTTGAACATTTTATAACTTCATAAGAGATAACTAAAATTCTTAGGACCACACTTTCTTTTGAAAATTTTTTTTATTTTAATTCTAGTTGGGTAAAATCACTGTTACATTAGTTTCAGGTGTACAATATAGTGATTTAACAATTCCATACATCACCTGATACACATCACGACAAATGCACTTCTTAATCCCCATCATCTAATTAACCCATCCCATGATTTCTTCCCCTCTGTTAAGTTAATTCCAAGGTAACGTATAGTTTTTGGTGCTATTGTAAATGGGATGGATTCCCTAATTTCTCTTTCTTCAGTCTCATTATTCGTGTATAGAAATGCAACTGATTTCTGAACATTGATTTTGTATCCTGCCACATTACTGAATTGCTCTATAACTTCTAATTGTTTGGGAGTGGATTTTTTTGGGTTTTCCATATAGAGTATCTTGTCGTCTGTGAATAATGAGAGTTTGACTTCTTCCTTGCCAATTTGATGTCATTTATTTCTTTTTGTTGTCTAATTGCTGGGGCTAGGACTTCCAGTACTATGCTGAAAAACAGTTGTGAGAGTGGGTATCCCTGTCATGCTCCTGACCTTAAGGTAAAAGCTCTCAGCTTTCCCCATTGAGGATATTAGCTGTGGATCTTTTGTACATGGCCTTTATGAGTTGAGGTATTTTTCCTCTATTCTTACATGGTGGAGGGTTTGTATCAAGAACACATGCTGTATTTTTTCAAATGCTTTTTTCTGCATCTATTGAGAAGATTATATGATTCTTATACTTTATTGTACTAATGTGATGTATCACATTGTTTGTAGACTTTGAACCATCCCCAAAGTACAGAAATAAATCACATTTGATATTTATGTACTGTTGGATCCTATTACCTAGTATCTTGTTGAGAATTTTGGCATCCATGTGTTTTTTTGCAATAGCTTCAGAAGAATAGGTATTGATTCTTTAAATGTTGGGTAGAAGCCCCCTGGGAAGCCATCCAGCTCTGGACTCTTGTTTGCTGGGAGATTTTTGATTATTAATTCACTTTCTATGCTGGTTATGGGTTTCTTCAGGTTTTCTATTTCTTCCTGTTTCCGTTTTGGTAGTTTATGTTTCTAGAAATTTATACATTTCTTCCAGATTGTCCAATTGGTTGGCATATAATTGCTCATAATATTCTCTTATAATTGTTTGCATTTCTTCTGTATTGGTTGTGATCTTTTTTGTTTCATTCATGATTTTATTTATTTGGGTCCTTTCTCTTTTCTTTTTGATAATTCTGGCTAGGGGTTTGTCAATCTTGTTAATTTTTTCCATGAACCAGCTCCTAGTTTCATTGATCTGTTCTACTGTTTTTTTAAAAAATTTCTCTATCATCTATTTCTGCTTTTATCTTAATTATTTCCCCCTTTCTGCTGGATTTAGGATTTGTTTTTTTTTTTTCCAGCTTCTTTAGGTGTCGGCTTAGGTTGTTTATTGGAGACTCTTCTTGCTCCTTGAGGAAGCCCTTTATTGCTATGTACTTCCCTCTTTGGACTGCCTTTGCTGCATCCCAAAGGCTTTGGGCTGTCGTGTTTTCATATTCATTTGCTTCTATGCATTTTTTTATTTCTTCTTTAATTTCCTCATTAACTCAATCATTATTTTGTGGGGTGTTCTTTAACCTCCATGTATGTGCACTTTCCAAATTTCTTGTGGTTGATTTATAGTTCCATAGCATTGTGATCTGAAAACATGCGTGTTATGATCTCAATCTTTTTGTATTGGTTGAGGCCTGATTTCTGACCCAGTATATTATCTATTCTGGAGAATATTCCATGTGCACTTGAAAAGAATGGGTATTCTGCTGTTTTAGAATGAATTGCTTTGAGTATATCCGTTAAGCCCATCTGATCCAATTTATCTTTCAAAGCACATGTTTTCTTGTTGATCTGCTTTGATAATCTGTGCATTGCTGTGAATGGGGTGTTCAAGTCTCCTACTATTTTTGTACTATAATTGATGAGTTTCTTTAAGCTTACTAATTGATTTATATATTTGTTTACTCCCAAGTTGGTGATATAAATATTTGCAATTGTTAGATCTTGTTGGAAAACACCTTAATTATGACATAGTGCTTTTCCTCACCTGTTAATTATAGTCTTTGGTTTAAAATTTAGATTTTTTGATATAAGTATGGCTCCTCCAGGTCTTTTGATGTCCAATAGCATGATGGATGGTTCTCTACCCCTCACTTTCTATCTAGGGGTGTTTCGGGGTCTAAAATGAGTCTCTTGTGAGCCTCATATCAATGGATCTTGTTTTTTATTTTAAATGCATTCTGATACTCTATGTCTTTTGATTGGAGCATTTAGTCAATTTACATTCAGAGTTATTACTGAATGATATGAATTTAGTGCCATCGCATTACCTATAAATTTGTTGTTCCTATAAATTGTCTTTTCCTTTTTTTTTTTTTAAGATTTTATTTATTTATTCAACAGAGATAGAGACAGCCAGTGAGAGAGGGAACACAAGCAGGGGGAGTGGGAGAGGAAGAAGCAGGCTCATAGCAGAAGAGCCTGATGTGGGGCTCGATCCCAGATCGCCAGGATCATGCCCTGAGCCGAAGGCAGACGCTTAACCGCTGTGCCACCCAGGCGCCCCGTCTCTTTTCCTTTTTAGTCTTTGTTGACTTTGGTTTCTCTTTCTGGCTCAGAGAGTCCCCTTTAATATTTTTGCAGAGCTGGTTTAGTGTTCATGAACTCCTTTAGTTTTTGCTTTTCTTTGAAACTCTTTTATCTCTCCTTCTATTCTGAATGACAGCTTTGCTGGATCAATTATTCTTGGCTGCATATTTTTCCATTTAGCACATTGAATATATCATGCCATTTCTTTCTGGCTTGCACAGTTCCTGCGCACGGGTCAACTACTAGCCTTATGCATCTACCTTTATAGATTAAGGACCCATTTTTTTTCCCCAGCTTCTTTCAGAATTCTCTCTTTATCTTTGTATTTTCCAAGTTTCACAATGATATGTCTTGGTGTTGACCTGTTTTTGTTGATTTTGAGGGGCATTTTCTGTACCTCCTAGACTTGAATGCCTGTTCATATCCCCAGATTAGGGAAGTTTTCAGCTATAATTTGTTCAAATAGACCCTCTGCCCCCTTTTCCCCTCTCTTCTTCTGAGACTCCTATGAAACAGATATCATTTTGTTTTATGGAATCACTGAGTTCCCTAAGTCTATATTTATGATCTAATGGTTTTCTTTTCCTCTTCTTTCAGGTTCATTATTTTCCATAATTTTATCTTCTGTGTCACCTATTCATTCCTCTGCTTCTTTTATTCTCATTGTGATTACAGCCAATCTATTTTGCATGTCAATTACAGCATTCTTTATTTTAGCCTTACTAGTTTTTACATCTGTTATCTCTCCAGCTTGGGTTTCTCTGCTGTCTTCTTTGTTTTTTTCAAGCCCAGCTAGTATTTTTATGACTGTTGTTCTAAATTCTTCTTCAGATATATTGATTATATTTGTTTTGAGCAAATCCCTGGCTGTGATTTCTTCTTGATTTTCCTTTATGGGAGAATTCCTCTGCTCTTCTTATTAGGTCTAGATTTCTGTCTTTTGCATGTTGTGAAACTTAAATATTATGCTCCTGAGAGTAATACTATATATTAAGAATGGGTCCTACACTGTCCAGGGCCTGGTGCTTCAGGAAATATTTCTGGTGTATTCTGTGTGTACACTGCTGTTGTGTTTTGGTTGCTCTTTCACACAGGTCAGTCCTCTACAGAGTTCCTCCTTGCTTGCAGTGGGGAATGTTTGGAATTTAACTATGCACATTGATTTGTTTGTTTTGATAAGCCTGATTTAAAGAAAGAAAGCTTGATCCAATAAAAGAGAAAAAGGAAATGAACAAGAAAGCAAACAATGAAGTATAACCCTGATTACAAAGAAAAAGAAATAAAGAAGGAAAAAATAAAAAGGAAAAAAAAGTCTGATCCAAAAAACGAGAAAAGGAAACAAACAAGCCAAATGAACAAAAAACTATGAGCCTGATGCCAAAGAAAATTATTTAGAAATATTAAAAATAATATAAATATAAAAATTTAAAAATAAAAAGTAAAAAAAATAAAATTGAAAGAAAGAAAGAAAGAAAGAAAGAAAGAAAGAAAGAAAAGCCTGGCTCTATTTCCACCAGAACAGATGTGGGTGCTTTGGAGCACTCTACGATCAGTAGCTTTGATGCATACAGAGGGTCTGTGTTGGTTTTCTGAGGGAGAGGTCCACTGGTTGGCTCACAGTCAGACCCACCCTAATAAAGAAGTCTCTTCCAGGTGTAGGTGGGCAGGTTTTGTTACATGCAACTGTAACCTCCCATGGAGGCATTGTGTTTCTCTCCGAAAGTCTAAACATGCTGGGAATGATGGGGAGGAGTGAAGATGGCATCAACCCACACTTTCATCACCAGGAGGGGAACTCATGGCATCAGTTGTTCAGGAAGCCCTCAGAGAAAAGTGAACAATATTTTCCTGTGTCCCAGGCTTTCATCAGATCCCTGCCCTCAACCTGTCTGTGCCCAGGCAGCAGTATACCCCATGCCACAGTTCTCCTGTGTTTTATCTCTGCCTGGCAACCGGGATTCAAAACAAAAAATCTCAAAGTACCTGGCGGCACAAGGACGTGCTCCTTTCCCCAGAGGAGAGCTTTGCAGTGCTGTGCCTGGCACCTTTCTGTCCCAGAAAAGCAGTTGCATGCCTGTACAAGTGCCTGGAGCCTTGAAACACAGCAAAAAGCCGTGACCAGTTTATCTGTCATCTGCTCGGGTCTCTGTCCCCTGTTGTTGAATGGCTTCTCAATACCGCCTGGTGGGTTATTGTCCTTGGAGAGACAAAATACCCTCTTCCAAATGCATTTCAGGAAGGGGAACATTCTCTTCCCTTACAATCCAGGGGATACCCACACCAGAACACTGTGGGTGATCCCTATGCACCGCTTTCTGTCCCACTCTCTCCCTCTATCCCTGAATTTGCTCTATGAAAATGTTCCCACCCTTCTGCAGCACCACTACTCTTGTCTCTCCGAACTCACATCTACAAACCTCGCACCTGCCATGTTCTCTCCCTCTAATTGTGCAGATTATTTTCTTAACCATCAGATCAACTTTCTAGTTGTTCAAAATGATTTAATATTGATCTAGCTGTGTTTGAGGGATAAGGCAAGCCCAGCATTGCCCTACTAATCTACCATCTTAACTCCTCTCCCTGTATGCAATTTTTTGAATGACAGCCAATTTATTCCATTTAAGAGAAAGTTGGTAAATAAAGTATGGGTTGTGTTAAAAAAGTGAAAGATTTGTCTGTGTGTACATGTAAAGATAGGACATAATTGCAGTGGGCATGGTGGAGAGAGTACAAAATCCATAGAGGAGTGGGGATGACAGAAATATATGAAAGAAATAGGTATGGAGAGCTATTCAGTAAGCTAGTGTGAACAGTCTTTTGGACAGCTAATTGTGACCTTAAGTGAAGAGAAAGTCTTTTTCAAAAGGCACTACTTCTTTTCAAATGAGGGAAATAAACCAAAAATGATTCCTAATAAATGGGCACAGAAATAAATGAAACAAACAAAAGAAATAGGTCAGATGTATGAATTTTGTGTAGGCTGCCAGATTAAGATAAAATATAAGGAAACATTCCCTGAATTAACCAGAATACTTACTTCAATAAATTTTTTTCTTGAAATTATTTTTCTTCACTATTAAAATGTATTTTCCTTCTCAAAAGTGGATTTTATTGTGTATACATACGTTCACAATTTAAGTGCAATTCAGTACATATACATGGAGGGGCGTAGGAGTGATCTCAAATTTTTATTCTCTCATTAACTCATTAAGTTTCATAGTGTCTCAGTTACATGTAGGCTGTAACAGTGAACCTGCATTTACACACTATTGCAACAAAACTTCGGTTTCAAAATAATTATGAAGGAGCCAAGCCCATGATGCTGCTTACACTCTTACCATCATAAGTTAAGGTACTATATTTGCTATGTTACTGGGGTGAATTACATAGACAAATTTCTGGAATATTAAACAAACCATGGATTCCTAGAATATACTTTATTCCCTAATATATACCTCATTGTTTTAGATTGTTAGATTTGATTTGCTAATATTTTAAAAGGGCTTTTGTGTATTGATGAGGAATATTGCCTGTAGTTCTTTTATTCTTTCCTTTTTCTCTTTTATAATATATTTTCCTGGTTTTTGGTGTCAAAATAATGTTGTCACCTTAAATGAGTTGTAAAGCATCCCTCACTCATATTTTTTTAAAAAGTTTGTGTAGGATTATTACCCTTTTTCCTTATGTATTTGCTAAAGTTTACATTTGATGCCATATGGGCCTTATGTTTTCCTTGTGGGAAGATTTGTAGTAAAAAATTTAATATCTATAATGGATACAAAACTATTCAGATTGTTTATTTCCTTCTTGATAGAGTTTTGGTAGCTTGTGTCTTTCAGGGAATTTGTCAATTTCTTCTAAATTGTCCAATTTGTTGGAAAAAAGTTCTTTAAAATTATTCAAATTATTTTTTACTGTCTGTAGGATCTGAGGAGATGGATACTCTTTTGTTCCTGATACTGACAATTTTTGTTCCCTGCGTTTTTTCTTAGTAGGTCTAGCTAAGGCTATATGAAATTTATTCGTGATTTCAATGGACAAGTTCTTGGTTTATTGATTCTCTTGAATGTTTTCTATTTTGTTGAGCTGTGTAGCTGTGTTTATTATTATTATTAATTATTATTTCCTTCTACATGCTTTGGGTTTACTTTGTATTTATTTTTCTAACTTCTTAAGGTGGTATCTCGGGCCATTAAGTGTAGTCCTCTCTTCTTTTCTAATACAATCATTTAAAGTTATACCTTTTCCTCTGAGTATACTTTTAGTTAATTGAATTTTCTTAATTTTGATATATTGCATTTTTATTACAATTCAGTTTAAAATACTTGCTGATTTGCTTTTTTATTTCCTCTTTGTCTGATTGAAGTTATTATTTTCCCAATATTGTGTTTTTTTCTACATCTCTTAATGCTAAATATTTAATTCCATTAACATCAACAAACATATTCCATGTGTTTTTAATTATTTTAAATATATTAAGATTTACATATGGTCCCAAATGGGGAAAATTACAGCAGAGTAGGAGGACCGACCCTAAGCTCAACTCTTCCCATGAACACAACTAGATAAATATCTAATCATTCTAAATACCCCCAAAAATCAACTTGAAGGCTGACAGAACAAACTCCAAAACTAAAGGGAGAGAAGAGATCACATCAAAAGGGTAAGAAATACAGAGATATGGTTTAGGGGAGAAACAGATCACAGGTTCTGTGAAGTTAAGGGAGTTGCGGCCACAGAAAAGGGCAAAAGAGAGTAGAGCACACAGAGAAATGCATAAGGAGAACATTTCCCTGAAGCCATTGGCCAAAACAAGAGGGGTTGATTTTTGTGAGTTCTTGAAAAAGTGAGGGGCTTGGTGCCTAGTGTTTTAAATGTAAGCAGGTTTAGCTGGGATAGAGCCCTGAGGGCACTGCCCTGCTCCTGAAGAGAAGGCAGGCAAACAACCCAGAGGCAGTGTGGAAATAGGGATCTGAAAAATGTTGGACACAGGGGGGAGGGGGGAATTATTTATTCTTCTTGGAGTGCTTCTCTGAGAGGTAGCATGGACAAAGGAGCCAGCCTGCTCCATATCCCTCTCCTACCCCTAGTCATAAAAAGAGGACCACCTGTTGAAAGCAGCACAGCACCTGCATAGGCTATCTAACTTACACCAAATCCCACAACCTTGCATGCTGGTGGGATTGCCCTTCTCAGTCAAGCTTGCCTCAGTTCCAGTGCAACAGACTCCTTCCCAGAAGACCAACACAAACCCATCCCCACACCACATCTCCCAGCCAGTTTGGCAGGGATTTCAGTTCCAGTGGAAATAGTATCAGGTCTAATTTGAGAAGCAGACAAGAATACACCTAGCTAAAAGAACCACATTCTGACCAAGAATAAAACACTGCTCACTGCAGGCAAGGAGGGCCTCAGCACATGACTGGCTTGAAGGATAGAGTAGCCAAAACACAACAGCAGAGCACATGCAGCACACACCAGAGAAACTCCCTGAAGCAGCAAGTCCTGGAAACTATAGGACCTCTTCTTCATAAAGCCATTGCTCTCAGTCAAGACACTTAACTGGCTTTTCTAACACAGAGAGGAAGGCAGAGAATTAGAAAAAAATGCCAAAATGGAGGAATTCATGTTAAATGAAAAAGCAAGGTAATTTCATGGCCAGAGATCTGAGCAAAACTGATATAAGTAACATACCTGATGGAGAATTTGAATTTAAATCATAAAGATACTCACTGGGCTTGAGGAAAGAATGGAAGACATCAGGGAGACCCTTACCACAAACATAAATAAATTAAAAAACATTGAGAAATGAAGAATGCAGGGGCGCCTGGGTGGCTTAGTCATTAAGCATCTGCCTTTGGCTCAGGTCATGATCCCAGCATTCTGGGATCGAGCCCCACATCGGGCTCCCTGCTCAAGCCTGCTTCTTCCTCTCCCACTCTCCATGCTTTGTTTCCTCTTTCACTGCCTCTCTCTCTGTCAAATAAATAAACAAAATTTTTTAAAAAAAGAAAAGAAAGAAATGAAGAATGCAAAAAGAAAAGAAAGAAAGAAGGAATGAAAGAAAGAGAAGAAAAAAGAAAGAAATGAAGAAGGCATTAACTGAAATTGGAAACAGGCTTCATGCAATGAACACAGGCTGGAAGAAGCAGAGGAATGAAAAAGTGATATAGAAGGCAAAACAATGGAAAATAATGAAGCTGAATAAATGAGAGACAGAAGAATTATAGAACATGAGAATGGAATTAGGGAAATCAGAGACTCAATCAAATGTAATAAAAATCATATTATAAGAATCACTGAAGAAGAAGAAGAGAGAAAAGGGGGCAGAAAATGTATTTGAGGAAATTATAGCTAAAAACTTCCCTAATCTAGAGAAGGAAACAGACATCCAGATCCATGAGGCACAGAAACTCCCATCAAAATAAACAAAAGCAGGCTGATAAAAAGACATATTGTAATTAAATTTGCAAAATATATTGATGAAAAAAATCTTAAAAAACAAGACAAAAGACGTCCTTAACTTAACAAAGGAAGAGCCATAAGGCTTCATGCAGATTTCTCAACAGAAACTTGGCAGGCCAGAAGTGAGGAGAATGATATATTCAAAGTGCTGAATGGGAAAAAACCTGCAGCTAGGAGTACTCTATCCAAGAAGCCTAGCATTCAGAATAAAAGGAGAGAAAAAGAGTCTCCCAGACAAACAAAAACTAAAAGAGTTCATGGCCACCAAGGCAGCCTGCAAGAAATATTAAAGGGGACACATTGAGTGTGGAAGAAAGATAAAAAGCAACAAAGACTAGAAAGGTACAGAGAAATTTTTTAGAAACAACAGCAAAACAAGTAATAAAATGGCAATAAGTGCGTATCTATCAATAATTACTTTGAAAATAGACTAAACACTCCAATCAAAAGACATAGGTGTCACAATGGATTAAAAAAGAAAAAGTTATCTATATGCTGCTTATAAGAGACTCATTTTAGTCCTAAAGACACCTGAACACTGAAAGTGAGAGGATGAAGAAACATCACTTATAAGGATATCAAAACAAAACTGGAGTATAAAATGTCAGACAAACTAGACAAATGAAGGAAGTAACTTGCAATACAAGCCTACCTCAAGAAGCAAGAAAATCTCAAATAAACTACCTAACATTGCACCTAAAGGAACTAGAAAAAGAGCAACAAACAAAGCTTAAAGCCAGCAGAAGGAAGGGAATAATAAAGATTAGATCACAAAAAATGATACAGAAAATAAAAAGAACAATAGAACAGATCAATGAAACCAGGAGCTGGTTCTTTGAAAAAAATAATGAAAATTGATAAATCTCTGGCCAGACTTATAAATAGAAAAGAGAAATGGTGCGCCTGGGTGGCTCAGTCGTTAAGCGTCCGCCTTCGGTTCAGGGCATGATCCCAGGGCCCTGGGATCGAGGACAGCATCAGGCTCCTCTGCTGGGAGCCTGCTTCTTCCTTTCCCACTCCCCCTGCTTGTGTTCCCTCTCTCACTGGCTGTCTCTCTCTCTGTCAAATATACAAATAAAATCTTAAAAAAAGAGAGAGAAAGGACTCAAATAAATGAAATCACAAATAAGAGAGGAGAAATAGCAACCAACACCATAGATATACAAACAATTCTAAGAGAATATTATGAGTACTATAAGCCAACAAATTGGACCGACTAGAAGAAATGGATAAATTCCTAGAAACATATAAACTACCAAAACTGAAACAGGAAGAAATAGAAAAATTGAACAGATAACCAGCAAAGAAATTGAATCATTAATCAAAAACTTCCAAAGAAAAAGTATTCCAGGGCCAGATGCCTGGGCTGGAAGTGTTGTTCAATATTTGCAAATTACTCAGTGTGATATATCACATTAATAAAAGAAAGGTTAAAACCATCTGATCCTTTCAATAGATGCAGAAAAATCATTTGACAAAGTACAACATCCTGTGATAACGACCCTCAACAAAGTAGGGTTAGAGGGAAAATATCTCAACATAATAAAGGCCATATACAAAAATCCACAGGTAATATAATCCTTGGTGGGGAAAAAATGAGAGCTTTTCCTCTATGGTCAGTAACAAGACAGGGATGTCCACTCTCACCACTGTTAATTAACATAGTTATTCAAAATAGTCCTAGCCACAGCAATGACACAACAAAAAGAAGTAAAAGGCATCCAAATACTCAAAAAAGAATTAAAACTTTCACTATTTTCAGATGACATGATACTCTATGTAGAAAGTCCAAAAAACACCAAAAACTGGTAGAACTGATAAAGGAATTCAAAAATGTCACAGGATACAAAATCAATGTAAAGAAATCTGTTGCATTTCTATACACCAATAATGAAGCACAGGAAAGAGAAACTAAGACATCAATCCCATTTACAATTGCACCAAGTCAATAAAGTACTTAGGAATAAAGCTAACCAAAGAGGTGAAAGACCTGTACTGTGAAAGCCATAAAACACCAATGAAAGAAATTGAAGATGATACAAAGAAATGGAAAGAAATTCCATGCTCATGGATTGGAAGAACAAATATTTTTGAAATGTCTATACTACCCAAAGCAATCTACATATTTAATGCTATCCCTATGAAAATACCATCAGCATTTTTCACAGAGCTAGAACAAAAAATCTAAAATTTGTATGGAATATGAAAGACCCTGAATAGCCAAAACAATCTTGAAAATAAAATCAAAACTGGACACATCACAATTCTGGGCTTCAAGTTTTACTACAAAACTTTAGTATCAAAACAGTATGATTCTGGCACAAAAACAAACACATAGATCAATGGAACAGAATAGAAAACACAGAATGGAACTGACAACTATATGGTCAATTAATGCTTGAAATAGCAGGAAAGAATATCTAATATGGGGGAAAACAGTCTTTTCAACAAATGGTGTTGGGAAAACTGGACAACAACGTGCAAAAGAATGAAACTGGACCACTTTTTTACATCATATGCAAAAATATATTCAAAATGGATTAAAGACATGAATGTGAGACCTGAAACCAATAAAATCCTAGAAGAGAACACAGGCAGTAACCTCTTTGACATCAGCTTTAGAAACTTCTTTCTATATATGTCTTTTGAGGCAAGGGAAAGAAAAGCAAAAATAAATTATTGGGACTTCATTAAAATAAAAAGCTTCCACATAGCAAAGAAAACAATCAACAAAACTAAAAGGCAATCTGCAGAATGGGAGGAGATAAAGTATTAAAAATAGAGTTTCTTCATACTCTCACTTTCAGTGTTCAGGTGTCTTTAGGACTAAAATGAGTCTCTTATAAGCAGCATATAGATAACTTTTTCTTTTTTAATCCATTGTGACACCTATGTCTTTTGATTCGAGTGTTTAGTCTATTTTCTATATATATATATATATATATATATATATATATAAATATATATATATATAAACTAACCCATCATCAGATACATCATTAGCAAGTATCTCCTCCCATTTATATATATATATAAACAATTTATAAAACTCAACAACCAATAAATAAATTATCCAATGCCAAATGGGCAGAAGACATGAATAGACATTTTTCCAAAAAAGATATACAGATGGCCAACAGCCACATGAAGGAAGTGCTTACATCACTGATCATCTAGGAAATGAAATCAGTCTCAATGGTGATATCACTCACCCCATGTTAGAATGGCTAAAACAACAATGACACAAGAAGCAACAGGTGTTGGCTGTATGCGAGAAAGTGGGATACCCTTAGCACTGTTGATGGGAATGCAAACTGGGACAGCCACTCGGGAAAACAGTTGAGACTTCCTCAAAATTAAAAATATGAATTCTCATGATCCAGCAATTGCATATACTTGATAATTACCCAAAGAATTCAAAAATACTAATCTCTAAAGGATACACTCACCCCAATGATTTATAGACAGCATTATCTGCAATAGCCAAATGTATGGAAACAGCCCAAGATGTCTCCATGGACACAATAGATAAAGACATTATAAATATATAATATATATAAGTTATTATATTATATATCATTACAATATATAATTAATAATTATATTAATACTTTATATTAATAATTATATTTTATAATATAATTATAATCATAAATATATAATATATAATTATATTTTATAATATAATTATATTTTATATTTATATTAATTATAATTATATTATATGATTATATAATAATTATATACAATTACTTACATAATATAATTATATATGATTATAATTATAATAAAAGTATATTAATACTTTATATTAATAACTTAATATATATGTATATATGTGTGTGTGTATATATATCTATATACATATATATATATGCATGCAATGGGATATTACTCGGCCTTAAAAAAGAATGAAATTCTAAGGTTGATGGAGTTAGAGAGTATTAGGGTAAGTAAAATAAGTCAGTCAGAGAAAGGCAGGTACCATATGATTTCACCATGTGTGGAATTTAAACTACAGAACAAACCAGCAAAGGGAAGAGAGAGAGAGGGAAACCAAGAAACAGACTCTTAACTTTAGAGAGCTGATGGTTACCAGAACAGATGTGGGTGGGATTATGGGTTAAATAGGTGATGGGGATTAAAGATGGCACTTGTGATGAGCCCTGAGTGATGTATGGAAATGTTGAATCACTATATTGTACAACTGAAACTAATATTACAGTTGTGTTAACTAACTGGAATTAAAAAAAAAATGTTAAAAGAGAAATAACTATCAACTAAATACTGGATAACCTTATAATAATCTTTAAATACAGAAAATCTGCTTATCAGTGTATCTAATATTAAAATACTACCTTTCAAAATATAAACTTTTGTAAATGTATAATTAGTCACTGGAATCATATAAACAACTATTTAGTTCAGTATTTAGTAGATCTTATCACTTCATGTCTATGCACCAGGTCTGCAGGAAAAACAAACTAAGTCAATTATTTCCATCAGATGATGATATTAAAACACTTGGGCATTTTAATAATTGACAGATAACTGCAAAGTTTACTATATTAGTTTAAGAGAAAGAATTAATGATCTCCTTTATTCTATATACTCTATTCATGAGTTGAGGAGAGTATAAAAGCATCTCAAAAGCATAATTTGAATTTTGGCTAAGGATTTTCATGAAACCCCGTATATTTACCTTAATCATCTCAACACTTGGATATTATCAGGCTGAGTTAATGCATCATGATGAAGCCATTTCACACTTGTCGGTCTT
Source organism: Ursus maritimus (assembly GCF_017311325.1). Lineage (NCBI taxonomy): Eukaryota > Metazoa > Chordata > Mammalia > Carnivora > Ursidae > Ursus > Ursus maritimus. The sequence continues at coordinate 52,852,313 of NW_024423319.1, forward strand.
GATAAATTGTATGTAAATCATCATAGTGAACATCTTCTACTCTTTTATAAATAAAATGTAACTATTGCTCTCCAAAATAACTTGGAGGTGAATTAGTCAGATCACTACTTACTAATTTCACTTAAACTTTCAGTACTGAATTTAAGATAAAACACCCTCTCCATTTTGAATATAACAGCACAGTTGATAGCATAGAAAATTTTCTTGTAGGGCACGGCAAGAATACTTTGCACTCAAAAGTGAACCTTTTTTTCAAAGGGGAAGGGGAACTAGTTATCTTAACTCTTCATACTATGATGAAAATAATTTAGATGTTTTTCCTGTCCAACAACATTAGTATGATTGCATTTATGCATTCTGAATACTATAATTATACTGGAAGAAAACATTCTAAGTCTTAAATGGGACACATGAATTACACCTACCAGCATTAAAAACTACCCTACTTTTCATGAACATGCATTAAACTGTAGTTTTTTTTTTCCTTCGGAAATGAAATGTTTGATTTTAACTAAGATAATCTGTATAAAAGAGGACTAATTTGTATCCTCGTGACAATTTTTATTATTCTCTTTAAGCATGTATTTATAATCATGGAAACCCTACCCAATTTTCTTCATATTAGAATCATACAAAACTTTACCTTATTCCCTTATTATATCTATTATTTTTATTTTCAAGAAAATGACAGGGACACTTTGGTGGCTCAGTCGGTTAAACACCCAGCTGTCGGTTTTGGCTCAGGTCATGATCTCATGGATTGTGAGACTGACTGTCAAGTCAGCCTCTGCACTCAGCGGGGAGTCTGAAAATTTCTCCCTCTGTGCCTCCATCCACTTGTTCTGTCTCTCTAAAATAAATAAATAAATCTTAAAAAAAAAGAAATTGACAAAATTTAAAGATATAATGGGTATGCATGAAAAAATATGGTTTTTTGTGCATGTAACTGAATTTATTTAAATGATTTTGATGCAAATATCTTGACTTCTTTACAAACATTAACAAAAACTTCACTTTCATTTCCATTGGACTGTGGTAAAAATTGTATCACCATTATATCATAAATGCTGCATTAGGTTCAGTACATGTTGAATGAATGCCCTTCCAGAGCTCAAGGGTAAACTTGACATTTTTTAGTAGAGCCTATACAGGGAGTGAGACTGAATAATGACTCTTTTCTTGGTATTGTTTATTTTATTATGGATTGTTCAAAAAAATGGCAGGACAATTCTCTTACTCCAATCTAATTCCCTTAAATGGAAAGGGTGTTTTTTGTTTGTTTGTTTTTGTTTTTTCATTTTTTTGTAAAAGGAGATACCTTGAAAGGAGAAGTAGTTAAGGATTCCCAGAAAAAGAGAAGACATAGCTTTGGAGACATAGAGAAGTCATTTTATTTACTTATTTTTTTTTATTATAATAATATTTTTTATTATATTATGTTAGTCACCATACAGTACATCCCTGGTTCTTGATGTAAAGTTTGATGATTCATTAGAGAAGTCATTTTAAACCCCCAGTTATTTTCAGTGATCTATGCCTTACCAGCTCTACTTGCCCTAGCACACATTACAAAGAAATGCAAAAACCTCAATAATTAAGGATTTCAAGGGAACAAAGGGAATGCAAAAACTAACAGCCTCTGCCAGGCCAGGAAATAGCCTAACCATATCAGAGAGAGTAAATTGATGGTAAAACTCCCAGGATGGTTTCAAAAGACTGATCTAGTGCACATTCTTGAGTTGTTTTTGCAAGATTGAAACCATATGCCATAGGGTTAATAAGATTGAAACAAGCAGAAAATTTAAAACTTGTTTTTCAGAGAACTGTTTTTCCCTATTCAGCTATTGTTTCTTTTCAGACCTCACTAACAAATACATTGGCTTTCTCTGCAGAAGTCTGCACTCAGGTCAACTGACACCATTTCAGCCTATGAACAAGTGAGGCCCCACATTTCCTACCTGAGATAAGGAGCCCAAGACCCCATCCAGTTCATACTGGCTTTTGGAGCTTGTCCATAGTCCCTTCTCTCTGTCTGACAGTTACTGGTTGCTTCATTATAATTTTAAAGTCTCTGCTGTGGGAGGCACAGAAGCTTTATTAACATAAGATGCACATATAGGCATGTTTTCTAAGTAGGCCTGTGCAAAATTAGGTACACCTTTACCTGCAATAACAAAGCTCCCCTTTCTGAATATTCATCCTAAACTGAAAATAAAAAGAATCTGCTCGCCCCTGCTTGGAGAGTCATGGCTTTGGAAGTTATTCCTCATCATCTCCTTATCTGCCCTAAATAAAGTTTCTTTTGTGTGACAACTGCACCTGGTATAGTTTCTATCTGTAACTCACCAAGAAACAAACTCAAGTTAGTTTGGTAACAACCTGAGAGATCATGTACTCATACTGCAGAATAAGAAACTAAGGCAAAGGGAAGTTAAGTGAACTACCCAAAGGCACAGGACTCCTTAGCAATAGAGGCAGGCCTATAATTCTATTCTCCTTACTCTCAACTACTTGTTTTTTAAATTACTCTTTGCTTGAGTGGCTGAGTCAGTTAAGCATCTGCCTTTGGCTCAGGTCATGATCCCAGGGTCCTGGGATTGAGTCCCACACTGGGCTCCCTGCTCAGCAGGGAGTTTGCTTCTCCCTCCGCTTCCCCCACCCCAACCAGTCACTCACATTCTCTCTCGCTAACTCTCTCTCTCTAATAAATAAAATCTTAAAAAAATAAATTACTCTTTGCTCTTGTGGGGTAATGAGCAAAACATGCAATGTGCTATATTCTCCATTCGAAAGCATTTGATTCATATCTGAAAAGATACAATGATTTTTAGGATTTATGTTAGAACACAATATTTCAGAAGTGCATCACAGTTTGTGTTCTGATTCTTCTGGAAAATAAGATTCAGTCTTTAAATTCCGTTAGTTCTTGCTTTTAAAAAAAAATACATTCTACTTTACTAATTTACTTGTCACTCTGCTAAGAGATTACATAACTAAGATACAAATAATATAGTAATAATATTTAAGCTGCTGAATAAAAGCATTCCTATGTTTTATTTTTTGTTTTTATTTTTTATGTTAGTCACCATACAGTACATCCCTAGTTTTTTATGTAAAGTTCCATGATTCACTACTTGCATATAACACCCAGTACACCATGCAATATGTGCCTTCCTTAATACCCATCACCAGCCTATCCCATTCCCCAACCCTCCTCCCCTCTGAAGCCCTCAGTTTGTTTCTCAGAGTCCATAGTCTCTCATGGTTCATTCCCCCTTCTGTTTACCCCCCCCTTTCTTCTTTCCTTTCTTCTCCTACCGATCTTCCTACTTCTTATGTTCCATAAATAAGTGAAACCATATGATAACTGTCTTTCTCTGCTTGACTTATTTCACTTAGCATTATCTCCTCCAGTGCCGTCCATGTTGCAACAAATGTTGAGAAATCCTTCCTTGATGGCTGAGTAATATTCAATTGTATATATGGACCACATCTTCTTCATCCAGTCATCTGTTGTGGGGCATCACGGCTCCCTCCACGATTTAGCTATTCTGGACAATGCTGCTATGAACATTGAGGTTCATAAGGCCCTTCTCTTCACTACGTCTGTATCTTTGGGGTAAATACACAGAAGTGCAATGGCTGGTCATAGGGTAGCTCAATTTTTAACTTTTTAAGGGACCTCCACACTGTTTTCCAGATTGGCTGCACCAATTTGCATTCCCACCAACAATGTAAGAGGGATCCCCTTTCTCCACATCCACTCCAAAAATTGTTGTTTCCTGCCTTGTCAATTTTTGCCATTCTAGCTGGCGTAAGTTGGTATTTCAGTGTGGTTTTGATTTGAATTTCACTGATGGCTAATGATTTTGAACATTTTTTCATGTGTCTGTTAGCCATTTGTATGTCTTCTCTAGAAAAGTGTCTGTTCATAGCTTCTGTCCATTTTATGATTTGTTTATTTATTTCTTGTGTATTAAGTTTGAGAAGTTCTTTGTAGATCTTGGATACCAATCTTCTATCTGTAGTGTCATTTGCAAATACCTTCTCCCATTCCGTGGGCTGCCTCTTAGTTTTTTTGACTGTTTCCTAAGCTGCGCAGAAGCTTTTTATTTTGATGAAGTCCCACAAGTTCATTTTTTCTTTTCTTTCTCTTGCCTTTGGAGATGCGTCATGAAAAAAGTTACTGTGGCCGATGTCATAGAGGTTGCAGCTGATGGATTCCTGTCTCACATCGAGGTCTCTCATCCATTTGGAGTTTATCTTGGTGTATGGTGTGAGAGTGGTCAGGTTTAATTCTTTTGTATATGAATATCCAATAACCAGCACCATTTATTGAAGAGACTACCTTTTTTCCAATGGATGTTTTTTCCTGTTTTGTCAAAGATTAGTTGCCCAAAGAGCTGAGGGTCCATTTCTGGGTTCTCCTTTCTGTTCCATTGGTCTATGTGTCTGCTTTTGTGCCAGTACCATGCTGTCTTTGTGATCACAGCTTTGTAGTAAAGCTTGAAATCCAGCAATGTGATGCCCCAACCTTTGTTTTTCCTTTTCAACAATTCCTTGGCGATACGGGGACTTTACTGGTTCCATACAAATTTTAGGATTGTTTGTTCCATTTCATTGAAAAATGTCATTGGTATTTTGATAGTGATGGCATTGAAAGTGTAGATTGCTCTGGGTAGCATAGACATTTTAACTATGTTAGTTCTTCCCCTTCATGACCATGGAATATTTTTCCATCTTTTTGTGTCTTCTTCATTGTCTTTCAAGAGTGATTTGTAGTTTCTAGAATATAGAACCTTTACGTCTCCGGTTAAGTTAACTCCGAGATAACGTATGATTTTTGGTGCTATTATAAATGGAATGGATTCCCTAATTTCTCTTTCTTCAGTCTCATTGTTCGTGTATAGAAATGCAACTGACTTCTGAGCATTGATTTTGTATCCCACCACATTACTGAATTGCTCTATAACTTCTAGTAATTTCGGGGTGGATTCTTTTGGGTTTTCCGTATAGATTATCATGTCATCTGTGAAGACAGACAGTTTGACTTCTTCTTTGCCAATTTGTATACCTTTTACCCTTTTTGTTTTCTGATTGCTGTTGCAAGGACATCTAGTACTATGTTGAATAATAATGGTGAGAGTGGACATCCTTGTCGTGTTCTTGATCTTAAAGGAAAGGCTTCCAGCTTTTCCCCATTGAGAATGATATTCGCTGTAGTCTTTTCATAGATGGCTTTTATGAAATTGAGGAATGTGTCCTCTATCCCTACACTCTGAAGGGTTTTACTAATGAAAGGATGCTGTATTTCGTCAAATGCTTTTTCTGCATCTATTGAGAGGATCATATGATTCTTGGCTTTTTTCTTGTTGATATGATGTATCACACTGATAGATTTGCGAATGTTGAACCACCCTTGCATCCCAGGGATGAATTCCACTTGGTCATGATGGATATCCTTTTAATGTACTGTTGGATCCTATTAGCTAAGATCATGATGAGAATTTTGGCGTCCATATTCATCAGGAATATCGGTCTGTAATTCTCCTTTTTGATGGTGGCTTTCCCTTGTTTGGGGATCAAGGTAATATTGGCCTCATAGAATGAGTTTGGTAGTTTTCCTTCTGTTTCTATTTTTTGAAACAGCTTCAGGAGAATAGGTATTATTTCTACTTTGCATGTTTGGTAGACTTCCCCGGGGAATCCATCTGTCCCTGGAGTCTTGTTTTTCGGGAGATTTTGATAACTGCTTCAATTTCCTCATAATTAATCAGCCTGTTTAAAAAATCAATTTCTTCCTCTTTCAGTCTTGGTAGTTTATAGGTTTCCAGGAAGGCCTCCATCTCTTCCAGATTATATAATTTATTGGCATAAAGCTGTTGATAGAAGCTTCTAATGATCCTTCCTATTTCTATTGGGTTTCTATTGGGGCTTTTCTCTATTCTTTTGAATAAGTCTTGCCAGTGGCTTATCTATTTTATTTATTCTTTCAAAAAACCAGCTTCTAGTTCTGTTGATCTGCTCTAGTGTGCTCCTGGTTTCTGATTCATTGATCTCTGCTCTGATCTTGATCAACTGCTTTCTCGTGCGTAGATTAGGCCTATTCATCTGTTACTGTTCCAGCTTCTTCAGTTGAGAATATAAAAACTGCATTTTAGATTTTTCTATTCATTTGAGTGAGGCTTGGATGGCTATGTATTTTCCCCTTAGGACTGCCTTTGCAGTGTCCCATAGGTTTTGGACTGTTGTGTTTTCATTCTCGTTGGTCTCCATACATTGTTTAAATTGATTTTTGATTTCCTGGTTATTCGATTCATTCTTGAGCAGGATGGTTCTTAGTCTCCATGTGTTTGAGTTTCTTCCAAGTTTTTCCTTGTGTTTGAATTCCAGTTTCAAAACACTGTGGTCTGAGAAAATGCAGGGAATAATTTCAATCTTTTGGTATCAGTTGAGACCTGTTTTGTAACCCAGCATATGGTCTATTCTGGAGAATGTTCCATGTGCATTCAAAAAGAATGAGTATTCCTTTGTTCTGGGGTGTGTTCTATATATATATATATCTATGAGGTCCGTCTGGTCTAGTATGGCATTCAAAGCTCTTGTTTCTTTGTTGATTTTCTGCTTAAGTGATCTGTCTATTGCTGAGATGGAGTGTTGAAGAGAATTGCTACTCCAGCTTTCTTTTGAGGTCCATTGGCATGAAAAATGGTTTTCCATCCCTTCACTTTCAGGCTGGATGTACCTTTAGGGTCAAAATGAGTCTCTTGTAGACAGCAAATGGATGGGTCATGTCTTTTTATCCAGTCTGCAACCCTGCGGTGTGTTATGGGACCATTTAGGCCATTCACATTGAGAGTGATTATTGAGAAATCTGATTTTAATGATGTTATGTTGCCTGTAAAGTCTTTGTTTCTAAAGATTGTAACTTTCTGTTCTGTATCACTCTTCAGGCCTTTTTACTTTTATAGAACCCCCATTAATATCTCCTGTAGGGCTGGTTTCGTGGTTACAAAATTGGTCAGTGACTGGCGAGTCTGGAAGGTCCTTATCACTCCATCAATTCTGAATGACACCCTTACTGGATAAAGGATCCTTGGCTGCATGTTTTTCTCTGAAAGAGCTTTAAAAATGCCCCCCAACCCTTTCTCTCATTCCAGGTCTGTGTAGACAGGTCTGATTAATCCTAATATTTTTGCCTTTATACATGACAACTTTCTTTGCCCTCGCCCTTTCAATACTGTATCCTTGGATCTAATATTTGCGAATTCCACTATGATGTGACGTGGTGTAGGTTTGCTGTGATTGACCTTGGAGAGGTCCTCTCTGCCTCTGCTTGTTTCCTTTGCTAGATTAGGGAAGTTTTCAGCTACAAATTGTTCAAATATCTCTTCTAGACCTCTCTCTTTCTCCACCCCCTTGGGGATGCCAATGATTCTGACATTGGAGCGTTTCATTGAGTCAGTAATCTCCCATAACCTACATTCTCAAGATTGGATTTTTTTGAGCCAAGTTTCTGTTTTAGCTTTCTCTTCTACCATCCCATCCTCCAATTCATTAATTCGTTCTTCTGTCTCATTTACCCTGGCTGCCAGAGCATCTAGTTTTGACTGCATTTGATTCATCACGTTTTTAATTTCTGCCAGACTCGCTCTCATTTCTGCCCTTAGAGATTCTATATTCTCATTAATATTTTCATTAATGTTTTTTCAAGCTTACACATCATCTTGACCATTGTTACTCTGGACTCCATTTTTGATAATTTGGTTATACCCATATTCATCAGTTCTGTGGCGGAGGCCACAGACTCATTATCTTTTCTTTGCTGTGGGGTGATTTCTCCTTCTTGTCATTCTGATGAGGAGACGTTGCAGGGTGGTCCAGAGCCCAAATTATTGACCAGGACCCAGGCACAGTTCTCCTTTTATAGGGACCTTAGGGATGTGGGCTTCTTGATTTTTCAGCCTGTGTTCTTGGAGTGGGGCCTGCCACGCTGATATTCAGGTAACCCTGTTTGGGTATAGTCTCCCTTTCCCCTGCGAGGGGGGATGGAGATGGGCACACTGTGAGGCGGTATTTCTGGGCTTTTGTTCTCTGGCGGCTTTCCTTGGTGGTTTTCTGTGACTCTTCTGAGAGTCAGAGCAGCAGTGGCCATATCCCAGCCTCTCTCTCAGAACAGAGAGATCGCAGTCCACTCTCCACTGAGCTCTCCTGGCCTCTTTAACTCTGTTTGTGTTGGTGCTGCTAAAAACCCTGCAGCGACCCGGGATGTGCGCCCCACAACCTGTATGCCAGCCCTCACTTCCAGGGCCGGCACGTCTCTGTCCTTTGTGTTTCTAACACTACCAGCCCCCCCTGTTCCCGCACACGCTCCTGAGCTCTCTGTTTCAGTGTGCTACCTCGCACTCCGGAGCGCAGGTTTTTAGTCTGGTCGCATGTGCGCTCCTGAGCTCCCGGTCTCAGTCCAGTTTCAGTGAGCACACCGGAGCGCAGATTTTCAGTTTGGACGTGCACACATTCCCAGGCTCACGGTCTCAGTCTGTTCTCTCGTGGGTGCCCATCCACGAGTCCGGCCACTCCCCAGTGCAGGTGGCTACTGCTTCCCAGCGCCCAAGCGTGGAGGCTCTCTCCCCCTTCCATTTCTCTTCTGATGTATGTAAGCAGATTCACGGCTCCCTGCTTCGTACCTCAATACTCGTATCCAGCTTGACTCAGGGGACCAGCTGAAAAAGGGGACCCCTATTCCTCCACCATCTTAACTCTCTGCCAAGCATTCCTATGCTTTAGACATAAACTCATAAAATTCAACCAGTCTTGAAGTTGGTAATCAGCTTTCAAATAGACAAGGTATTTATCATTTCTCTTTCTTCTCTTTAGACTATAAGCCAATGTGAATTGTCAACTGAACTTTATAGTTCTCTGCTGCTCAAATCTATGATATAATACATGCCTATTGAGAACTGCTCTTATCCAAAAATCAAAGAAAATGGCAAATATTCTATTGATTTATAATTTGCAATAGGATGTTTAATAGGACGTTTAATCATGAATAGAATTAGTTTTTAAGTTTTATCTCTGGTACCAATACACAGTGAACATAATCTACTTATTTCCATTAAAATGTTGAGGATGATTTTTAAGTCAAATTTCAAAGACTTATTTACATATTAATTCTAAAATTTATCTACAATTGCATAGTTTTTTTTTAATTTATAATGATTTTTTATTTTATTATGTTAGTCACCATACAGTACATCCCCGGTTTCCGATGTAAGGCTCGATGATTCATTAGTTGTGTATAATACCCAGTGCACCATGCAATACGTGCCCTCCTTACTACCCATCACCAGCCTATCCCATTCACTCAACCCCCTCTCCTCTGAGGCCCTCAGTTTGTTTCTCATAGTCCATAGTCTCTCATGTTTCATTCCCCCTTCTGATTACTCCCCCTTTCTTTATCCCTTTCTTCCACTACCGATCATCCTAGTTCTTATGTTCCATAGATGAGAGAAATCATATGATCGTTGTCTTTCTCTGCTTGACTTATTTCACTTAGCATTATCTCCTCCAGTGCTGTCCATGTTGTAGCAAATGTTGAGAACTCGTTCTTTCTGATAGCTGAGTAATACAATTGCATAGTTTTAATCTGAAGTTGTAATTTAATCTTTCACATTATATCAAATCCCATTTCACTGAGAATTTTTTTATTTCAAATGTTCATTTGGTTGATATCATAGTTTTCAAATACTATTTTTATTTATTTATTTTTTCATAATAATTTTTATTATGTTATGTTAGTCACCATATGGTATATCCTTAGTTTTTGATGTAATATTCCATGATTCATTCTTTGCGTATAACACCCAGTGCACCATACAATACGTGCCCTCCTTACTACCCATCACCAGCCTATCCCAGTCCCCCACCCCCTCCCCATTGAAGCCCTCAGTTTGTTTCCCAGAGTCCATAGTCTCTCATGGTTCATTCCTCTTCTGTTTAACCCCCTTCTTTCTTCCCTTTCTTCTATACTGATCTTCCTGCTATTTCTTATGTTCCATAAATGAGTGAAACCATATGATAATTGTCTTTCTCTGCTGGGCTTATTTCACTTAGCATACTCTCCTCCAGTCCCATCCATGTTGCTGCAAATGTTGGGTAATCGTTCTTTCTGATGTCTCAGTAATACTCCATTGTATATACGGACCACATCTTCTTAATCCAGTCATCTGTTGAAGG
>NW_024423319.1:52862558-52886336 GCF_017311325.1 Ursus maritimus
TCCTCCACCATCTTAACTCTCTGCCAAGCATTCCTATGCTTTAGACATAAACTCATAAAATTCAACCAGTCTTGAAGTTGGTAATCAGCTTTCAAATAGACAAGGTATTTATCATTTCTCTTTCTTCTCTTTAGACTATAAGCCAATGTGAATTGTCAACTGAACTTTATAGTTCTCTGCTGCTCAAATCTATGATATAATACATGCCTATTGAGAACTGCTCTTATCCAAAAATCAAAGAAAATGGCAAATATTCTATTGATTTATAATTTGCAATAGGATGTTTAATAGGACGTTTAATCATGAATAGAATTAGTTTTTAAGTTTTATCTCTGGTACCAATACACAGTGAACATAATCTACTTATTTCCATTAAAATGTTGAGGATGATTTTTAAGTCAAATTTCAAAGACTTATTTACATATTAATTCTAAAATTTATCTACAATTGCATAGTTTTTTTTTAATTTATAATGATTTTTTATTTTATTATGTTAGTCACCATACAGTACATCCCCGGTTTCCGATGTAAGGCTCGATGATTCATTAGTTGTGTATAATACCCAGTGCACCATGCAATACGTGCCCTCCTTACTACCCATCACCAGCCTATCCCATTCACTCAACCCCCTCTCCTCTGAGGCCCTCAGTTTGTTTCTCATAGTCCATAGTCTCTCATGTTTCATTCCCCCTTCTGATTACTCCCCCTTTCTTTATCCCTTTCTTCCACTACCGATCATCCTAGTTCTTATGTTCCATAGATGAGAGAAATCATATGATCGTTGTCTTTCTCTGCTTGACTTATTTCACTTAGCATTATCTCCTCCAGTGCTGTCCATGTTGTAGCAAATGTTGAGAACTCGTTCTTTCTGATAGCTGAGTAATACAATTGCATAGTTTTAATCTGAAGTTGTAATTTAATCTTTCACATTATATCAAATCCCATTTCACTGAGAATTTTTTTATTTCAAATGTTCATTTGGTTGATATCATAGTTTTCAAATACTATTTTTATTTATTTATTTTTTCATAATAATTTTTATTATGTTATGTTAGTCACCATATGGTATATCCTTAGTTTTTGATGTAATATTCCATGATTCATTCTTTGCGTATAACACCCAGTGCACCATGCAATACGTGCCCTCCTTACTACCCATCACCAGCCTATCCCAGTCCCCCCCCCCCTCCCCATTGAAGCCCTCAGTTTGTTTCCCAGAGTCCATAGTCTCTCATGGTTCATTCCTCTTCTGTTTAACCCCCTTCTTTCTTCCCTTTCTTCTATACTGATCTTCCTGCTATTTCTTATGTTCCATAAATGAGTGAAACCATATGATAATTGTCTTTCTCTGCTGGGCTTATTTCACTTAGCATACTCTCCTCCAGTCCCATCCATGTTGCTGCAAATGTTGGGTAATCGTTCTTTCTGATGTCTCAGTAATACTCCATTGTATATACGGACCACATCTTCTTAATCCAGTCATCTGTTGAAGGGCATCTTGGCTTCTTCCACAATTAAGCTATTATGGACAATGCTTCTATGAACATTTGGGTGCATATGGCCTTTCTCTTCACTATGTCTGTATCTTTGGGGTAAATACACAGTAGTGTAATTGCTGGATCATAGGGTAGCTCTATTTTTAAGACTGGTATCCAAGATCTATAAAGAACTTCTCAAACTCAACACCCAAAAAACAAATAATCAAGTCAAAAAATGGGCAGAAGACATGAAGAGACACTTTCCAAAGAAGACACACAAATGGCTAACAGACACATGAAAAAATGTTAAACATCACTAGCCATCAGGGAAATTCAAATCAACACCACCTTGAGATACCACCTTACGCCAGTTAGAATGGCAAAAATTGACAAGGCAGGAAACAACAAATGTTGGAGAGGATGTGGAGAAAGGGGATCCCTCTTACACTGTTGATGTTAATGCAAGTTGGTACAGCCACTTTGGAAAACAGTGTGGAAGTCCCTTAAAAAGTCAAATACTATTTTTAGCCCACCAAATTTATATTGATCTCATCCCACATTTTCTCCTTTCTTTCCATTGAACCTAGTGATACTTAAAACATGGATTAGGTAGTAGGTGGTGGTGAATAAGAATTTAAGCCTGCAATGAATACAGATAATTTCTCAGTAGGAATTCCTATTAAAACCTGCCTTAAATCAAATGAAACTACCAGATCATATATAGAGTATAATTTTTCTTCAATGATAGCCATTGTTGTGACCTATCACCACAATTCTTATATCTAGAGCTTTTTGTAAACCAACAATATTTAGAATGCCAAGCAGTTAATTAAGAACACAGATTGCTTTCTTTTCATAAGTTTTTGAGTTATAGTCCAGGAGATTTTAAGCAATTGTACTGCATCTTATTATAATACCAAATATCAGTTCCATGGTTTTCCAACAAATAATTTCCTTTAGCACTAATTGAATATTTATATATTTATTTAATTTGTTTTTTAAAGATTTTCTTTATTTATTTGACACAGAGAGAGAGAGAGCACAAGCAGGGGGAGTGGCAGGCAGAGGGAGAGGGAGAAGCAGGCTCCCTGCTCAGCAAGGAGCCCAATGTGGGGCTCAATCCCAGATCCCCAGGATCATGACCTGACCAAAAGACAAGTGCTTAACCAACTGAGCCACCCAGGCACCCCAACACTGATTTAATATTTAATAACTACTTTTTTCCTTTTCCCCTTTTTTCATTTAAATTCAATTAGCCAACATATATTACATCATTAGTTTCAGATGTAGAGTTCAAAAATTCATCAGTTGTGTATAACACCCAGTGCTCATCCTATTTTAAATTTTCATTTACTTTTATGAATTAAATTTACTAAAATATTAATTTAACAATATTAAATATTTAACAGAGAATAATAACTAAGTTTGTGTATTCTAACCAGAAGACTAAAGAGACCAGCCACATATTTTTCCTTATAATACATAAATCAAAACTGTAAGCATCTGAGCAGACTCTTCCCAGAAAGAACAGCCATGGGTGTGAATGGAAGCTAATGCACTTATCCTGTGCATCACTCACTACATGTGTCTGTGAATAAAAATAAGGATGAGTTCTGGTTTTACAAAACCTGTGAATTAACTCTGATATTAATTTGGAAAAAAAAGTGAGGTAATATATTTAAGTTCTGAAAATTGGCCAAAAATCATTTACTATCTTTACTATTCAGTTAATATATGTAAATTAAGAGGTCTTGTAAAGATTGTTAAATATCTACCTGTTTATTATTTTTCCTACTCTTATTTATTTTCTAACCTGCCTTCCCAAGAAAATGCCGTTTATATTTCTATAGTTAATTTATTATAGCTCACTGTTGGTTTTTTTTTAAAGATTTTATTTATTTATTCGACAGAGATAGAGACAGCCAGCGAGTGAAGGGAACACAAGCAGGGGGAGTGGGAGAGGAAGAAGCAGGCTCATAACGGAGGAGCCTGATGTGAGGCTCGATCCCATAACACCGGGATCACGCCCTGAGCCAAAGGCAAACGATTAACCGCTGTGCCACCCAGGCGCCCCTATAGCTCACTGTTTTTACTGAAGCTAATGTTAAGAGAATATATTCATCAAAGTGATCATACTTGAAAACAATTTAAATATAGATTCTGACAGAAAATAATTTATTATGGCTATGAATAAGCTTCCTACCAACGGGATGTTTGAGAGTTGGAAGATAAAAATGTAATGTTAGAGTATTCTGTGGTAGGGGTGATTAGAAAATGGTGAAAAATGAAGTTAAATTTTGCAGGTTTCCCAATAGTGAATTTGATTACATTTTTAAATCCCCCCCTCCTTTTGGGGTGCCTAGGTGGTTCAGTCAGTTGTATATCTGCCTTCAGCTTGGGTCATGATCCCAGGGTCCTGGGATCAAGCCCCACATGGGGGTCCCTGCTTGGTGGGGAGTCTGCTTCTCCCTCTCCCTCTGACTGCCACTGCCCCTGCTTGTGCTCTCTCTCTCTCAGTTAAATAACTAAATAAAATATTTTTTAAAATAAAATAAAACAAAATAAAATAAAATCCCCCCTTTACTCCCTGCTACCACAAACCTATAATGATCAGTAAGGTCACTGAATTCATTTCACAAACAGCAAAGAATTGTAGTTTTGTTACAACACCTCAAAGGAGTAACTTGATTGACAATGAGTCATTTAGGTTTTCAGAAACACATTGATTCACAGAAAATTGCAAGCCATTAATCAATAGACTAACAGAGTCAAGTGATTCAAGTTAGACAATACATTTTTATTCTTGATATAGTATCTATAATTGCATTTCATAAAATATGAATTAATACAGTTCTAAAATATGACAATGATAACTATTGATTAAGTTTTTCTAGCAAGGTAGCAGATAAAAATGTACATGTGTACTTCAATAGAGAAAACATTTTTATTGCATATGGTAAAACAAACTTATTTAAAAATAGCAGGTATGTAATATAAGTTCACTGATATATTATAGTTCTTTAAAAACTTAGATGATTACTACTAGAGTTAAATTGATGATGAACATATAAAAATAACATAACATATTGGATATACTTCAATGAATATATAATTTTAAATGTTAATTGATCAAAAAGGAATAAAAATGCAATAGAGGGCATACAATAAAATGCACCACTAAAACCGAAATTTTAAACCATAGTTAATGACATTAGAAGAGCTAATGGAATAATGTTAAGTTAAAAACAAATGAAGAAATCAAATAATTTATGAACACAATGTTTTAAAACCAAACCATGAAAGCATATGTGTATTTTTTTAATGTAAAAAGTATAATTTATTGCCATTTTTATTTGGTCTCCAAATATAAAAAGTCAAGAGTCTTCCACCAATTATTTCAAAAGAGACCAGGGAAAGCAATTTACAGTGTATACAACAATCATTCCCCCCCCCTTCAGTTTTGCTGCTTTATACAACAGTGTCATGGACAGAAAATTGAATGGTATGTGCCTGGTTGGAAATTTTCACCTGTTTACACACACACACACACACACACACACACACACACACAACTTCCCAGTATGCAGGATAGTTCCTACGTTATGCCTGCAAGTCAACTTATAACCTACTTATTTCTTTCACTTACAAAGCACCTGGGATTGAAAAATCTAGCTGCCTAATTTTATCCAACTACCCCACAAGAGAGTCACAACAAAGAAATGTTTGAAATAAACCATGGAATCACACCAACATTTTAACAGTAATTATGCCTAAGAATTTATTCTTAATGTTTTAATGTTTTCTACATGTTTGGTATTCCTTACAAATTTATACACATGCATTAATACATGGAGAAAATAAATACAATTTAAATATATACATATGCTTTGTGTGTGTGAGTGTGTGTGTTGCTTTGTGACATACTACTGAACATACAGTCTGACCTTTCAATAAACGATTAATAACATTTATTAAGAAAAAACTACATGCCAAAATTCAGTGTCTGGCATATTTTATGTGATATTTTATTTAATTATTACAGCAACTCTGTGAAGTATGTATTTTTTTTTCTAATGTAATGGATGAGGAAACTGAAAGTCAGGAGGTTAAATAAATAAATTCTGGGAGAAGCATGCAACCCAAAACATTAGAACTGTACAAAATATTTTATAATAAAAGTGAAAAAGGGTAAAAAAAAAAAACCCAAAGCATTCAAAGAAAACTGGCCAGTTTTTAATTTCTAATTACGTGAATAAGACAAGATTTAAAAACACATTGGCCTTGACTCAAAGTCTTGTACTGTTTCTACTTCAGCACAATGGATCCCCAATAACTACTGCATATTTTTTAGCAGTATGTAACATTTCATCACTTCTTTCCTTTAAACTAAGGATCAGTATGAACCAGAAAGAGAGATTTTAACTATTTAAGATTTCATAAGAAAAAAGTTGAAGACTAGGTTAATACACTCTATTTTCATTATCTTCTAGGATGAGAAAATGTGTAATCAAATCACTGAATATTGAATTCAATTTTAAAACTTTTTTGATAAACTTATATAGTCATTTAATATAATAAATAATTTTATAAATTTTACTTAGTTTCAGATTGGGAATTTAGAAATTGGTAATCAGCCAACATATTTAAAAGACATGTAAATAACCCACCTTGTAACTCGCAGATTTCTTTGCATCATTTTTTTATCCTATCTCACTTTTATTGTAAAATACTCTGTACAATTATAATGCTTTAGGTTGTATCCTTCTTCCAGAATTCATAATAAAATGGTGCTAGTCATGATGAAATTTTATCTTAAGATTCTGGGTATTTAAATATAACTTTTAAAGAGTTTCAGAGAGGGAGGAGTTAAGATGGCAGAGTAGTAGGGGGACCTTGAGCTTGCCTCATTCCTTGAACAAAGCTAGATTGACATCCAGCTATTTTGAACAACTAGAAATACAATCTGAGGATTAAGAAAACAATACGCACAGATGGAGGGAGAGAACTTGGCAGGTTCGAGGTTTGGAGCTGCGCATCAGGGAAGAGGAGAGCTGAGGGTCCAGGAAGGGAGGGACCACTTTTTGTGGAGTAAAGTCAAGGAGAGGAAGAGTGGGAGAGAGCACGGGGGCTAGGGATTACACTATAAGCCATGGTGAGGAGATCCCCTGGGTTGCATTGAGAGAGATTGGTCCCCTTCCTGGGGTACTTGTGGAAGAGCATATTTTGCCTCTCCAAGGACAAGAGGTTAGCTGGGAGTCAGTGAGTGGCACTCAACAGTGGGGACAGAGGTGTAGGCAAAGGGCAGATGCCCTTGTAGCACCTTTTTGCTGTGAACCACAATAGGCTTAAACTGCAGAGACATGGGCAGACTGCAGATAACCTGTCTGCCACTATAGATTCAAGACTGTGTGACTCCTTTTCTGAGACAGAACATCATAGGGGACTGAGTTGCCCACAGAGGGCAGATAACCTTGTTGCAGCTTTTGGCTGTGCCTCAAAATAAACTCTAGCCTCCATGCTCACACCATCCTATTGCTTTTCTGGGACAATATGGTGCTGGGCTTGCTATGAGCCTCTCCTCTGGGGAAGGCAAGTGGGTTCCCACCTTGCCAGGCCCTTTAAATATTAGAGTTTGGAACCCCAGCCACTGGCCAGAGATAAAATAACAAGAGATCTGTAGTGCTGGGCACACCGACAGCCTGGGAACAGACACGTTAAGGGCAGGGATCTGATGAAAGCCTGGGACACAGATTGATTGCCTTTCTGAGAGGGCCTCCTGAACAGCTTTGTCTAGGAATTCCCCTCTCTGGGGACCAGAGGGCAGGTTGATGTCAAATTCCTCCTCCAACACCCTTCCTCCCCCACCATCAGCACAATCTGACTTCAGAGAGAAACACAGCACCTCCTGTGAAGGCTGGAAACACTTACATTAAACCCCACCCCCTGCACCTGGGAGAGACATCTTTACAAGGGCAAGGTAGCTTGTGAGCCAGGCCAGCAGGTCTCTCTCTCAGAGGACTAACACAGGCCCCCCACAAGTACAATGTCTACTGATTAAAGAGTGCTCCAAAACATCAGCTTATGGTGCAAATAGGGCCAGGCTTGATTATTTTTTTTCTTAATTGTTTAATTTTTAATTTTTTAATTTTTCTTTTTCTTATATTTCATATTTCATTTTTCTTTTATATTATATGTATATATTTCTCTTTAACTTTTTTTTTGGTATCAGGCTTATAAATTTTTGTTCATATGTTGGTTAGCTTGTTTCTTTCCTTCTCTTATTTTTTGGTTCAGACTTCTTTTTTTCTTTTCTTCTTTCCTTATTCTTTTCTCCTTCTTTCTTTCTTATTCTTTGGAATCAAGTTTATAATTTTTGTTTGTTTGCTTGCATATTTTCCCTTTTCCTCTTCTCTTGTCTTGGATTAGGAGGTTTTTTTCTTTTCCAGGATTATTTTAACAAACAAATCAAAACACACCTAGTTAAAGGTCCAAACACCCCACTACAAGCAAGGAGAAACTCTGCATAGGACAAACCAGTGTGAAAAAGCAACCAAAACACAACAGCAGAGTACATAACATAGAAACACTTCCTGAAGTTGTTCTTGTTGTTATTGTTTTTGCTGTGTGTGTGTGTGTGTGTGTGTTTAATGTCTTCTTTTCTTTTCTGGACAAAATGATGAAATGGAGAAATTCATCCCTAAAGAAAGAACAGGAAGTAGTACTCACAGCAGGGGATTTAATCAACAAGGATATAAGTAAGATGTCTGAACTAGAATTTTAAAAATTATTATAAAGATACTAGCTGGGCTTGAAAGGAACATAGAAGACACTAGAGAATCTCTTACAGTAGAGATAAAAGAACTAAAATCTAGTCAGGCAGAAATTTAAAATGCCAAAGCTGAAATGCAGTTCCAAGTGGAGGTCATAAAAACAAGGATGAACAAAGCAGAAGAGGAGTCATTGATCTAGAAGATAAACTTACGGAAAACAATGAAGCAGAAAGAGGAGGGAAAGAAAACTATTAGATCATGAAGGTAGACTGAGGGAACTCAACAATCACATAAAATGAAATAATATCTCTATTATAGGAGTCCCAGAAGAAGTAGAGCAGGAGCAAGGGGTAGAAGGTTTACCTGAACAAATTATAGATGCAAACTTCCTTAATCTGAGGAAGCAAACAGGCTTTCAAGTTCAAGAGGAACAGAGAACTCCTCTCAAAATGAACAAACATAGTTCAACACCACGACATATTACAGGGAAATCTGCAAATTACAAAGATAAAGAGAAAATCCTGAAAGCAGCTCAGAACAAGAGGTCCTTAACCTACAGGGGTAGACACATAAGGCTGGTAGCAGACCTGTCCACAGAAACATGGCAGGCCAGAGAGGAGTGGCAAGATATATTCAATGTGCTAAATAGGAAAAAATATGCAGGGAAGAATACTTTATCCAGTAAGGCTGTCATTCAGAACAGAAGGAAAGAAAAGAGTTTCCAAGACAAAAACAAAACAAAACAAGCAAACAAAAAAACTAAAGGCATTTGTGAACACTAAACCAGCCCTGCAACAAATATTAAAGCAGATCCTTTGAGCAGAGAGAGAGACCAAAAGAAACAAACACCAGAAAGGAACAGAGACAATCCATAGGAACAGTAACTTTACAGTGGCACTTAATTAATATCATTCAATAATTACTCTGAATGTAAATGAACCAAATGCTCTAATTAAAAGACGTAAGGTATCAGAATGGATAAAAAAAATAAGACCCATCGATATGCTGCTTACAAGGGACACATTTTTAACCAAAGACACCTCCAGATTGAAACTAAGGAAGTGGAGAACCACTTATCATGCTAATGGACATCAAAAGAAAGATGGAGAAGCCATTCTTAAATTAAAAAAAAAATATTTTAAACCAAAAGCTGTAAGAGGTGAAGGAAAACACTATATCATGTAAAGGGGTCTATCCAACAAAAAGATCTAACAACTGTAATTATTTATGCCCCTAACTTGGGAGCAGCCAAATATATAAATCAATTAATAATGAACTTAAAGAAACTCATTGATAATAATACAATAATAGTAGAGAAATTCAACATCCCACTCTCAGCAATGCACAGATCATCAAAGCAGAAGATCAACAAGGAAACAAGGGCCTTCCAGATGGACTTCACAGATATATTCAGAGCATTTCATCCTAAAGCAGAAAATACACATTCTTCTTGAATGTGCATGAAATATTCTCCAGAATAGACCACATACTAGGTCACAAATCATGCTTCAACCAATACAAAACTATTGATATAATACCATACATATTTTTAGACCACAATGCTCTGAAACTTGAAGTCAACCACAAGAAGAAATTTAGAAGGACCACAAATACTTGGAGGTTAAAGAACATCTTACTAAAGAATGAATGGGTCAACCAGGAAATTTTAACATAATTTTTAAAAGTACACAGAAGCAAATGAAAACAAAAACATGATAGTGCAAAACCTTTGGGATGCAGCAAAGGCAGTCCTAAGAGGGAAGTATATAGCAATATAGACGTTCCTCAAGAAGCAAGAAAAGTCTCAAATACACAACCTTAACTTACACCTAAAGGAGCTCAAAAAATAACAGCAAATAATGCCTACCTCCAGCAAGAGATATAATAAAGATTACAGCAGAAATCAATGATGTAGAAATAAAAAAAAAAACACAGTAGAACAAATCAACAAATGCAGGAGCTGTTTCCTTGAAAGAATTAATAACATTAATAAATCCTTAACCAGACTTATCAAAAAGAAAAGAGAAAAAATCAAAATTAAGAAATCATGAATGAAAAAGGAGAGATCACAACCGACAGAACTGAAATACTAACAGTTGTAAGAGAATATTATGAGCAATTATATGCTACAAATTCAGCAATCTGGAAGATATGGATAAATTTCTAGAAACATATAAACTACCAAAACTGAAACAGGAAGAAATAGAAAACCTGAACAGACCCATAAACAGCAAAGAAATTGAATCAGTAATCAAAAATCTCACAACAAACAAGAGTCCAGGGCTGCATGGCTTCCCAGGGGAATTCTACCAAACATTTAAAGAATTAATACCTATTCTTCTGAAGCTATTGCAAAAAACAGAAATGGAAGGAAAACTTCCAAACTCATTCTATGAGGCCAACATCACCTTGATTCCAAAACCAGACAAAAACCCCATCAAAAAGGAACAATGAACGTGGATGCCAAAATTCTCAACAAGATACTAGCTAATAGGATCCAACAGTACATAAAAACCAAATGGGATTTATTCCTGTACTTTAGGGGTGGTTCGATATCTGTGGAACAATCAATGTAATATATCACATTAGTAAAATAAAGTATAAGAAACATATGATCCTCTCAATAGATGGGAAAAAAAGAATTCAACAAAAACAACATGTTTTCTTCATAAAAACCCTCCACCATGTAGGGATAGAGGGAAAATACTTCAACATTATAAAGGCCATATATGAAATACCCATAGATAATATCCTCAATGGGGAAAAACTGAGAGCTTTTCCCCCAAAATCAGGAACATGACAGCAATGCCCTCTCATATTGTTCAACATAGTGCTGGAAGTCCTATCCTCAGCAATTAGACAACAAAAAGAAATAAATGACATCCAAATTAGGAAGGAAGAAGACAAACCTTTACTCTTCACAGATGACATGATACCCTAAAAAATCCAAAGGATTCCACCAAAAAAAATGTTAGAACTGATTCAAGAATTTAGCAAAGTCATAGGATATAAAACAAGGGTACAGAAATGTTTTGCATTTCTATACAGCAATAATGAAGCAGCCGAAAGAGAAATCAAGGAATCAATCCCATTTAAAATTGCATCTAAAAACATAAGATACCTAGGAATAAACCTAACCAAAGAGATAAAAGATCTGTATGCTGAAAACTATAGAACACTTATGAAAGAAGTTGAAGATGACACAAAGAAATGGAAAAACATTCCATGCTCATGGGATGGAAGAACAAATGTTCAAATGTCTATATTACCCAAAGCAATCTACACATTCAATGCAATCCCAGCATTTTTCACAGCAGTAGAACAAACAATCCTAAAATTAGTGTGGAACCAGAAAAGTTCCTGAATAGCCAAAGTACTCTTAAAAAGGAAAAGTAAAGTCAGAAGTATCACAATCCCAGACTTCAATCTGTATTACAAAGCTGTAATCATAAGACAGTATAGTACTGGTACAAAAACAGACACATAGATCAATGGAGCAAAACAGAAAACTCAGAAATGGACTCTCAACCCTATAGTCAACTAACCTTTGATAAAGCAGGAAAGAATATCCAATGGAAAAAAGAGAGTCTCCTCACCAAATGGTGTTAGGAAAATTGGGCAGTCACATGCAGAAGAATGAAACTGGGCCACTTTCTTATAACATATACAAAAGTAAACTCAAAATGGATGAAAAACCTAAATGTGAGACAGGAACCCATCAGAATAATAGAGGAGAAATCTAGCAGCAATCTCTTTGACCTCAGCCACAGCAACTTCTTGCTGGACACATCTTCAGAGGCAACGGAAACAAAAGCAAAAATGAACTATTTGGATTTCATCAGGATAAAAGGTTTTGAATAGCAAAGGAAAGAATCAACAAAAGTAAAAGACAACCTATGGAATGGGTGAAGGTATTCACAAATGACATATTGGATAAAGGGCTAGTATCAAAAGTCTATCAAGAGCTTATCAAACTCAACACCCCAAAACCATAAAATCCAGTCAAGAAATGGGCAGAAGACGTGGAACAGACTTTTCTCCAAAGAAGACATACAAACAGCCAACAGACAAATGAAAAAATTCTCGACACCACATGTCATCAGAGAAATACAAACCAAATCCACAATGAGATACCACCTCACACTGGTCAAAATGGCTAAAATTAACAACTCAGTAAACAACAGATTCTGGCAAAGAGGTGGAGAAAAGGGAGCCCTCTTACACTGCTTATAGTAATGCAAACTAGTGCAGCCACTGTGGAAAATTGTATGGAAGTTCTTAAAAAAGTTAAAAATAGAACTACCTTACAACCCAGCAACTGCATTATTAGGTATTTATCCAAACGATACAAATGTAGTGATTTGAAGGGACACCTGCACCACAATGTTTATAACAGCAAGAACTAGCAGGTATTATGCCAAGTGAAATTGGTCAGTTAGAGAATGACAAATACCATGGGATTTCAGTCCTACATGGAATTTAAGAAACAAAACAGATGAACATAGGGAAAGGGAAGGAAAAACAAAATAAGATTTAAAAAAAAAGAGGAAGGCAAACCATGAGACTCTTATCTGTAGGGAACAAACAGGGTTGCTGGAGGGGAGGTGGTTGGGGGATGCAGATGAGGTAATTTGAGTAATGGGCATTAAGGAGGTTACTTGATGTAATGAGCACTGGGTGTTATATACAACTGATGAATCACTAAATTCTATCCCCGAAACTAGTAATATAGTATATGTGATCTAAATTGTATTTAAATGTAAAATAAATAAATAAAAGGACATTCAAGAAAAAAATTAAAGAGTTTCAGAGATTTTTTAAGTATTAATATCATTCAAAAAGACACACTTCTTGGATCTGATCTATGGGTTATTATTACTCATGGGTATTTATTAGCTCAGGTTAATGTTGATTTCTTGTCTGGCTTAAGGATATCATAAAATAATTCCAAAAATTCTTGAAACAATTAAAATGTATAAAATACACAGTATTTGGAGAAACACCAGAGAATCCAATATCAGTGAGGTACAATAACTCAATAAAAAGTTTAAATCATTTTAAAATGGTAAAATAAATGTTTAAAGTACAATGAAAATAATGCTCAGTTACCTAAAATATTTTCTTTTAATATATGAAACAATAAAGTGAAAGTAGTTGTTTTAAATTTTTATACAGTTGAAATGTAGGGACATATTGAAAGAAAGAAGTAAAGTATCATCAAACATTAGTGTTACCATATTTCTCTGGGTAACAATGTGTATTTTAAAGTGTAGGGAAACATTCAGGTTGTTCTTTAGAGCCTGTGTTTCTAAATTTGGATTTAATTAATCTAAATATGGTTAAACAAATGCATATGTATATGATTGTTTAAATAACTCAACATGTTTATATAGCTCAACATTTATTTGTAACCGTATTTTACATTTCTTTCTACATCAATTAAAATACTCAAAGAGGTCAAGTTTTTTTTTCTTAAGATTTTATTTATGTTGGAGAGAGAAAGCACAATTGGGGGAGCGGCAGGCAGGACAGACACTAGACAGAGCAGGCAGAAGGAGAAGCAGGGTCCCTGCTGAGCAAAAAGCCCAACACAGAACTCGATCCCAGGATCCTGAGATCATGACCTGAGCTGAAGGCAGACACTTAACCGACTGAGCTACCTAGGCGTCCCAAAGAGGTCAAGTTAACTCAAACTTTTTAATGAACTGTTCTTAGAATTATTTTTCATGTTTTTATATCGATTTTTGGCCCTTGCATATTCTCTAATATATTTCACATCATTATCTAATGCTTAAATAATATGGAAATACAATAAATAACTCCATGTTCTACTTTCTTGTATCGCCTAGAGTTTTGATAAATTTCTTGAATTAATATGGCCCAGTGAATTAGTTTGGATTTTGTGTAGCTGATTACTTGGTAATATTTAGATCAAAACAATGAAAAGCCATTTTTTTTAACATTTCCTGTTGATATCATTTGGATATAGATGTCGTGTACAAAATCACATTCACCAAAATAACTTTTCTGAACATCTCTAGTATATCTTAAATGTAAATACATCCTTGGTTAAGATGAACCAACCATATTATTTGTATTTTTAAAAAATGGCACATTTAACAAACAGCAATATTGGTTAGCCATAAGCATTTAAGAACATAGATCGTAATATAGTATTTAAATTATTTTTTTCTTAATCCTGCAAATGATTTTTTTCTTATAGATTTTGCAAACTACTCATAATAAATGAGTATAATTTTCAGCTGTTTATTGACATCTCTTTTTTCATGAAAAACTTCTGAATTATTTGCAAAATATCCAGTGTCATCACACACATCTCTAAGTGCCTGCTGGTTACTTTGGATTACTGACAAGTAAAATAAACTGCATCCCCAAAGGAAAATTCAGCAAGGAGTATTCAATTTAGATCTTAGTGTTACCAATGACAATGTGTTTACATAGTATATATTTTTGAAAAAATATATGACCCATAATTTCTTAAAAATTTAATGCTAGAAATAAGCTTAAAAACCTAGCAAAGATAATTATATTTGATTGTTATTTGACACGTCAATTAATTGAAAGTGTATGTGACTAATCATTAATTAATCAAATTATGATATCACCAACTTTTCCTGAAGCTATCTATACTTCTTTAATCATGAAACAAGTACATTTAAAACACAGATCTATAGGATGGCAAACATTTTTGTAGGACGTTATTTCAACTCAGTTCTCACCTTTTTCACATTCCATTTAAAACAATATTTCTTCATGAGGGTTAGTGTGTTTTCTGATACTTTAAAGTGCTTTATTTTATTCCCTTAGTCCAGTAAAGCATGCCAACTCACTGATAAATTGAGTGCAATGGCGGAGAGTTTTAATTAGTTTTCTTATTTCCACATAGTACTTCAAGTGCTTACTTAAGTTTTGATCTATTTTTTTTCTTAACTGGCCCCTTCCCCATGAACTCTATATTTTCAGATACTTTGAAAAATATTTGGTATATTCTCCTATATTATGATATTAGTAACCATGTATCAATTCATCTAAGAGTTTCTTAAAGATGTATTTTAAAAGATGATTTATTCATCTTTTCACTCAGCAAATTTATTTATTTTCTACAAAATGTCCAAGGAACAGAACACAGAATTCCTGAGGAAATAGTAAGGTAAGAAAAGACCTAATGAATGTTGTGATACAAGCATGTACAAGGAAAAAGTATTGACAAGATTTAATTGTGACATTTTGAGCGGTGTATATTTGAATACTGAGTCACCTAGGAAACATATATGTATTTGACAAAGGGACTTTCTAGGACCTTTATCATAATAGTTTATGAATTAAGACTCCTTACTAATAATTATTTTAACTATGACAAAGACAGAACCTTGCCAAAATTGATTAAAAGCTACAGTAGTGAAAATGTTTTACAAATAGTTAACAACTATTTGTAACTTTTGAAAATAAAATTATGGCTATGGAAATGCAGTAGTGCTCTTTATCCAAAGTATGAAGCATTCTAGTTTAAGAACTCACTTTTCCAAATGTCAAGCACTGTCTAGATTGAATTTTAAAATATTCTATTGAAATCTTTAGTCTATATGATTCATATTTCTTTTGGTTATATCAAAATCATAGTACTGTCATACACAAGAAAATACTGGATATTCTTTGGCCAAAATTTCAAGTCAATTGGGAAATAAGTAAAGTTAAAAAATAATTTTCTCCCCATCATAAACCTTATTTTTTTATCTGAGTGCTTAGAGATTATCATGATAAATCCTACATAAATATCTAAAAGAGTTGCTAATGGTCAACTATTTCTTCCACTTTCTATACTTTACATTTGAATTAAAGAATACTTTCCACCCCAAAGTCCCAGCCTTATAAATTTGACAAATCCCTACTACTGTATGGGACAAAATTTTCCTTTCTTTAAAAATGTAGTCAGCAATCAAAAAAAAAAAAAAAAGAAAAGAAAAGAAAAGAAAAAGATAAAAAAAGAAAGAAAAGAAAAAGAAAAAGAAAACGAAATCTGGCCATTTGCAAAGACATGGATGGAGCCAGAGTGTATTATGCCAAGTGAAATAAGTCAGTCAGAGAAAGCCATATAGCATATGATCTCACTCATATATGGAATTTAAGAAAAAAAACAGATGAACATATTGGAAGGGGATAAATGAAAACGAGAGAGAGAGAGAGAGAGAGAGAGAGAGAAACAAAGTATAAGAGACTCTTAATGATAAAGAAAAACAGGGTTGATAGAGGAAGGTGGGTGTGGGACGGGCTAGATGGATGATGGATATTAAAGAGGGCATTTTTGGGGATGAGCACTGGGTGTTGTATGTAAGTGATGGATCACTGAATTCTACTCCAGAAACCAATATTGCACTGTCTGTACGCTAACTAAAATTTATATGTATTAAAGTAGTTGTAAAACTAGATAATCTCTAAGTTCCTTTCTAATATTAATATTATCTAAAGCCATTTAGCATGGCTTTTAAAAAATAATGAGGCTTCTACATTGTATAATGCTAAGCATTGCAGAAACAAAGATAAATGTCACAAAAACCCTGCCATTAAGACTGCTATTCAAGTGGAGAACACACATAGGTAAACAAATAATTACACTAGAATGTGCAAATTAAAGAATGGACATATTTCTGAAGGCTAAAGAAATAAAGGAAAGTCTAATACAGTACAGAATGTTTAGTTGAAAGTGGGATATTGACAGTAGGAAGGGCTACGCTACAGAAAAGTGCTAGGGCAAGAAAGTATGACTCCCTTGCTGGACTATCTGTAGACTTATACTTGGGGAATAGGGCACATTAGAAGAAACAGAGAGATGACTCTCACAGAATGCAGGGGAAGATTAAAGACATATGAAAGGATTCAGGTGCCGGGAAGCAGTAGCCACCTGCACTGGGGCACGGGCTGACTCGCGGACCAGCACCCCCGAGAGAGCAGACTGAGACCGTGAGCCAAGGAATGGGCGCGACCAGTCTGAAAACAGGAGCTCCGGAGCGCCCATGAACCACACTGAAACGGAGCTCCAGAGCGCACAGGGGCAGCTGGCAGCTGGCGGCTGGCAGTGTTAGAAACACAAAGGACAGAGACCTGCCAGCCCTGGAAGTGAGGGCTGGGATGCCGGCTGTGGGGCGCACATCCCGGGATGCTGCAGGGTTTAGCAGCACCAACAGAAAGAGAGTTAAAGTCTCCAGAAGAACCCAGTGGAGAGTGGTCTGTGATCCCTCTGTTCTGAGACAGAGGCTGGGATTCGGCTACTGCTGCTCTGACTCTTAGAAGAGGCACAGCAAACTGCCAGGGAAAGCCGCCAGAGAACAAAAGCCTGGAAACTGGCTCATAGTGTGCCCATCCCAATCCCCCCTCGTAGGGGACAGGGAGACTTACCCAAAGAGGGTTGCCTGAGTATCAGCGCGGCAGGCCCCTGCCCCAGAAGGCAGGCTGAAAAATCAAAAAGCCCACATCCCTAAGGTTCCTATAAAACAAGTACACACTGCCTGGGTCCTAGTCAATAATTTGGGCTATGGACAACCCCGCAACCTCTCCTCATCAGAATGACGAGAAGGAGAAATCCCAACAGCAAAGAAAAGATGAGTGTGTGGCCTCTGCCACAGAACTGATGAATATGGATATAACCAAATTGTCAGAAATGGAGTTCAGAGTAACAATGGTCAAGATATGTGTAGGCTTGAAAAAACATTAATGAAAATATTAATGAGAATATAGAATCTCTAAGGGCAGAAATGAGAGCGAGTCTGGCAGAAATTAAAAACGCTATGAATCATATGCAGTCAAAACTAGATGCTCTGATGGCCAGGGTGAAAGAGGCAGAAGAACAAATTGGCGAATTGGAGGATGGGATAGTAGAAGAGAAAGCTAAGACAGAAACTTGGCTAAAAAAAAAAAAAAAAAACAATCTCAGGAATGTAGGTTACGGGAGATTACTGACTCAATGAAATGTTCCAATGTCAGAATCATCGGCATCCCCGAGGGGGTGGAGAAAGAGAGAGGTCTAGAAGAGATATTTGAACAAATTGTAGCTGAAAACATCCCTAATCTAGCAAAAGAAACAAGCATTCATGTCCAAGAGGCACAGGGGACCCCTCCCAAGCTCAACCACGACAAACCTAAGGCACGTCACATCATAGTGCATTTCGCAAATATTAGATCCAAGGATACAGTATTGAAAGTGGCCAGGGCAAAGAAATTTCTCACGTACCAAGGCAAAGGTATCAGAATTATGTCAGACCTGTCTACACAGACCTGGAATGAGAGAAAGGGTTGGGGGGGGGCATTTTTAAAGCTCTTTCAGAGAAAAACATGCAGCCAAGGATCCTTTATCCAGCAAAGCTGTCATTCAGAATTGATGGAGAGATAAAGACCTTCCAGAATCGCCAGTCACTCACCAATTTCATAACCATGAAACCAACCCTACAGGAGATATTAAGGGGGGTTCTATAAAAGTAAAAGGTCCCAAGGGTGATATAGAACAGTAAGTCACAATCTATAGAAACAAAGACCTTACAGGCAACATGGCATCATTAAAATCATATCTCTCAATAATCAGTCTCAATGTAAATAGCCTAAATGCTCCCATAAACACCACAGGGTTGCAGATTGGATAAAAAGACAGGACCCATCCATATGCTGTCTACAATAGACTCATTTTGAACCTAAAGATACATCCAGACTGAAAGTGAAGGGATGGAATACCATCTTTCATGCCAATGGACCTCAAAACAAAGCTGGGGTAGCAATTCTCATATCAGACATATTGGATTTTAAACTAAAGAGTATAGTTAGAGATACAGAAGGGCACAATATTATTCTATATTACACACTATAATATACAGAAGGGTATTATATTATTATTTATGTGGATATGGCAATTTTAAATATATATGCCCCCAACAGGGGAGCACCAAGATACACAAGCCAACTCTTAACCAGAATAAAGAGACATATACCCAGAGCAATCTACACTTTCAATGCTATCCTGATCAAAATACCAATGACATTTTTCAAAGAACTGGAACAAACAGCCCTTAAATTTGTATGGAACCAGAAAAGGCCCTGAATCGCCAAGGAACTGTTGAAAAGGAAAAACAAAGCTGGCAGCATCACAATACTGGATTTCAAGCTGTACTACAAAGCTGTGATCACAAAGACAGCATGGTACTGGCACAAAAACAGACACATAGACCAATGGCACAGAATAGAGTACCCAGAAATGGACCCTCGGCTTTTTGGGCAACTAATCTTTGATAAAGCAGGAAAAAACATCCGGTGGAAAAAAGACAGTCTCTTCAATAAATGGTGCTGGGAAAATTGGATAGCTACATGCGAAAGAATGAAACTTGACCACTCTCTCACACCATACACAAAAATAAGCTCCAAATGGATGAAAGACCTCGATGTGAGACAGGAATCCGTCAAAATCCAAGAGGAGAGTATAGGCAGCAACCTCTACGACATCGGCCAAAGCAACCTTTTTCATGATGTATCTCCAAAGGCAAGAGAAACAAAAGAAAAAATGAACTTGTGGGACTTCATCAAGATAAAAAGCTTCTGCACAGCCAAGGAAACAATTAAAAAAACTAAGAAGCAGCCCACGGAATGGGAGAATATATTTGCAAATGACACTACAGATAAAGGACTGGTATCCAAGATCTACAAAGAACTTCTCAAACTCAATACACAAGAAACAAATAAATCATAAAATGGGCAGAAGATATGAACAGACACTTTTCCAATGAAGACATACAAATGGCTAACAGACACATGAAAAAATGTTCAAAATCATTAGCCATCAGGGAAATTCAAATAAAAACCACACTGAGTTACCATCTTAAGCCAGTTAGAATGGCAAAAATTTACAAGGCAGGAAACAACAATTGTTGGAGAGGATGTGGAGAAAGGGTATTCCTCCTCCATTGTTAGTGGGAATGCAAGTGGGTACAGCCACTCTGGAAAACAGTGTGGAGGTCCCTTAAAAAGTTAAAAATTGAGGTACCCTATGATCCAGCCATTGCACTACTGGGTTTTTATCCCAAAGATACAGACGTAGTGAAGAGAAGGGCCATATGCACCCCAATGTTCACAGCAGCATTGTCCACAATAGCTTAATTGTGGATAGAGCAGAGATGCCCTTCATCAGATGACTGGATTAAGAAGATGTGGTCCAGGGGCACCTGGGTGGCACAGCAGTTAAGCGTCTGCCTTCGGCTCAGGGCGTGATCCCGGCGTTGTGGGATCAAGCCCCACATCAGGCTCCTCCGCTATGAGCCTGCTTCTTCCTCTCCCACTCCCCCTGCTTGTGTTCCCTCTCTCGCTGGCTGTCTCTATCTCTGTCAAATAAATAAATAAAATCTTTAAAAAAAAAAAAAGAAGATGTGGTCCATATGTACAATGGAATATTATTCAGCTATCAAAAAGAATGATTTCTCAACATTTGCTGCAACATGGATGGCACTGGAGGAGATAATGCTAAGTGAAATAAGTCAAACAGAGAAAGACAATTATCATATGGTTTCTCTCATCTATGGAACATAAGAACTAGGAAGATCGGTAGGAGAAGAAAGGGATAAAGAAAGGGGGGGGTAATCAGAAGGGGGAATGAAACATGAGAGACTATGGACTCTGAAAAAGAAACTGAGGGCTTCAGACGGGAGGGGGTGGGGGAATGGGATAGGCTGGTGATGGGTAGTAAGGAGGGCACGTATTGCATGGTGCACTGGGTGTTATACGCAACTAATGAATCATCGAACTTTACATAAAAAATAAAATTAAATTAAATTGAATTTAAAAAAAGACATATGAAGGTAGTTCAATCATTCTTTGTTGGCATTAATGAATTATTGAAAAATTAACAACAGAGAAGTGCTTTAGGATAAAGAATAGCCAGTTTATCTGAAATGGGGGATTATTGAAGGCGTGATAGTTGGATATTCATGTTTGAACTGTGTAATTGATATAGACATTTCTGTTTCTAAATTTTATAAGTTTTTAACTAGACTAAATCCAGATACTAGAGCATATTGAATGCCAGGCTGAATTTACATATTTAGATATAGACAATGCAAGAACTTTAGCTGATTCTAATTCAAGGGCAGTAACATGAATAAAATCATATGACATAAAAATGTTTTTAATTGTCTAAGTACAAAACAGTGAAGAGTGGAATTCAAAATGTCCTTATTTTTCAATAATAAACGTGTAATACTTAAAAGTAATACTAAATTTTGATGAATTCCCAGGTCACTGAAGTGGCCAGTTCACTTTCTTTCACTGCTGGGGGCACCTTTGTGGAAAATGCTAAGAAGAATCAGGGTAGCTCATCTTTAAGGTATATTCCACCTCTAAAATAAATTGTTCAGAGATAGGGAAGCTGAAGAGACTCCATTTTAGAAAAGTTCTATTTTTGCTAGGCCCCATTTAATCATGTTATATTATTTTGCATCTGAGTAAAAAGCAAAGAAGCTATGTTCCCACTCTAAGGGGGAAGCAAGAAAATTCTTTCTCTGAGTTTTGTCCTAGGCCCCCAACACCTGATAACATCCAATAAGAACCAGATCCCAAACATGTCCCAGGACATTAACTTTGAACAAACCTTGGCTGACACTGGCATCAATACCCCCGTCTTTGATGATTTATAAAATAACATCTTGGACCCTTTTCCAATATAAACACATAAACCCAAGCAATGACAAGACCCATTCTCCTTTCCCTTCTGAGTCTCCCCAACACTGTCTGTTATTCTTTTCTTTTTTTTTTTTAAGTTTTTATTTATTTATTTGACAGAGAGAGAGACAGCCAGTGAGAGAGGGAACACAGGCAGGGGGAGCAGGAGAGGAAGAAGTAGGCTCCCAGTGGATGAGCCCAATGTGGGGCTTGATCCCAGGACTCTGGGATCATGCCCTGAGCCAAAGGTAGACACCTAATGACTGAGCCACCCAGGCATCCCCACTGTCTGTTATTCTATACCTCTCACACTATTCAATAAACTCTGCTTTTACTTTCTCCAGCTTGTGTTTGGCTTCTATCCTGCATGTAGCTAAAGACCCTCTTGGTTGATCCTGCAGGACCCCCTTCCCCCTGGGTCCTCTGACCTTCTGCTTGCACCAGTTCTATGGTTGCAGGACTCTTCCTTGGCTGTCTAACAGTGATGACCTAGTGCTCATCCCACTGGGATAAAATTGACTCTGGATCAAAAAAGAAATCTCTCTAATAATGATAGAGTGAGATATTGAATTTATCAAACTTTTACTCCTCATTCTTTGTCACTTCTGCAACTCATAAATATTCTCAATTCTACATAATGTAAAAGGTGGTTTTGGCTATTTATCTAGAATTCTAGAAAATTGTACTAAAGTGGGCATACTTTCTCTGTAACTATATGATCGAAAAAGAATCTAGATATTTGAAGAGAGTATTTAGCATATAACAACAGAAAATCTATTAATCTTATATTTAATAGCATATTTAATTCTTTTAAAAATTATATGCTGCACTGTTAGTGTTATGCATGTTTTTCTTTTCACTGATATTTTAGTGACATGATTTTGTTTAATTTATTCTGCAGCATAGATGTTGTAGGAGTTCAAAATATATTGTCCCAAGATGTGCTAGGTTAGCATGCAGATTTTTTTGAGCTGAAAACAATCAAGGCCTGGGAACCTCAGAAAGAGTCTTTGACTTGCCCCCTAACTGCCTATATAATTTAGATAGAAGACCTGTACCAGAAAGGGAGCTATCGCCATAGATAACTACAGCATAATATGAACTAGGTGTGGTAGACAGGGAGGAAACTAGCAATGTCTGTTATTGAAATTCCTTTCTGTGTCTCATTGTTTCTGTATAGCCCAGCCGACGTTTTTTTTTTTTCCCAAATATTTAATCTTTTTCATCTTCCTATGAATTTTTTTTCTTCCGTTTGTAAACCCAGACCCCTACCCCCTTGTTAGGATAGCATATAAGCCTCAATTACCTGACTGGATGTGGGCTTCATATTCTTATGTATCCTCCATACATACATGATTAAATTAGATTTTCTCCTATTAACTCATGTCAATTTAATTCTTAACTAGGCAAAATAATCTTGAAGGGTAGAGAAAATTTCTTCCTAACACTGTCTTAGTAAGCAACAAATTAAATGAAATAAAAATCCACTTCATGTTAAAAATAAAATAAGATAATGTGCATGAAAGTCTATATAAACTATAAATGACTGCTCTAAATAAGGCAATGTCAGGTATCAAACTAAAATTTAAATTAAACAAATAAAGTCAAATGTGTGTGTGTGTATGATTTCTGAATTGAACTTTACTGTGAGATTTACTAATTACAATTTTTCATTCTTCATTAAGTAGTGAGAACATATGAGAATTTTAAAATAATGTTTAGTTCTATTGTGGTCAGATATACCTGGTATATGTTTTAAAATATTGAGTAGTAAATTTTAAACCTGATTTTAGTTAATTAATTAATTATAATTACACTCTTTC
>NW_024423319.1:52886346-52931684 GCF_017311325.1 Ursus maritimus
CACATTAAAGATATGGGTTATGGAGTTGGGATAAGATGACATCAGAGTAGGAGGACCCTAGACTCACTTTGTCCCACAAACACAATTAAATAACTATCAAATCATCCTAAATACCCAGGAAATAGATCTGAAGACTGACAGAACAAACTCCACAACTAAAGGTAGAGATGTCACATCAAAGAAGGTAGGAAATGCAGAGACATGATTTGGGAGAGAAATGGATCATGGCCGCTGAGCTTAGAGGAAGCTGCAGTCACAGAGAAGGGCTAGAGATAGACTAACACACAGGAGAATGCACAGGGAAAACAAATCCTTATAGCAATTGGCTTGGAAAGTAAGAGGAGATGAATTTCATGAGTTCTGACAACCAGCAGGGTTTAAAGCCTAGAGTTTTAAAAGTCAGCAGGCTTGGCAGGGATGGAGCCCATAGGCATTGTGCTGCTCTTGGAGAGGAAACAGGCAAACAGCCCACAAATATACAGCACAGAAACGACAATCTGAAGAGCACCTGGGGCACACAGTGGGGAGGTTATTTGTTCACCTAAGAACCTGTCTGAGAGGTGCACCATTCACGGAAGAGACCCATCTGGGAACAAAGAAACTGGAAGGTGCCATTTCCCTCCCCAGCACCTCAGCATAAACACAAAGCCACCTGCAGGCATTAGGACAGCAGCAACACTCAATACCTAACTTGCTTACACCAAACCCCACCTCCTATGATCTGCTTAAACTACTCTTCCCAGTCACACTTGCCTCCATCCCAGTGCACCAGGCTCCAGCCCAAACCCATGCTCACACCTCATCTTCCAAATGGGAGTTTTGCATGGCTTTGATTTTGGTGGTGGGGACAGCACTCATTTCAAAAGCAGACCAGAGCACACTTAGTTACCATGGGTCACATCAAGGGACCAAACACTGCCCACAACAGAGAAAGAGAACTTCTGCAGATAACTGGCCTGAAAGGTTAAAGTAGCCAGGACAAAGCAGCAGAACACACACAGAACACATTGGAGACACTCTTGGAAGTGCCCAAACTTGGGGAACAGTGAACACTATACACCAGGGCACTAAAGGTCCTCTTCTTCATAAGGCCATTACCCTCAAGAACAGGAAATATAGCTGACTTTCTTAACACACATAAACAGGCACAGAAACTTAGAGAAAATGGGAAGATGGAAGAATTTCCCCAAATGAATTAACAGAACAAGACCACAGCCAGAGATCTAAGTGAAACAAATATAAGTATCATGTCTGATAGAATATTTAAAGCAATGATCATAAGGATAGTCACTAGTCTTCAGAAAAGAATGGAAAAGATCAGTGAGAACCTTAACACAAATTTTAAAAAAAAGGAAACAGAGTTGAAGAGAGCAAATGAGATTAGAAACAGGCTCAATGCAATGAAAATCAAGCTGGAAGAAGCAGAGGAATGAATTAACTACCTACAAGACAGAGTAATGGAAAGTAATCAAGCTGAACAAAAGAGAGAAAAAACAATTATGCAAAATGAGAAGAGACTTTGTTAAATCAGTGACATCATCAAATGAAATAACATTCATATTATAAGAGACACAAAAGAAAGAGAGAAAAAAGGAGCAGAACATTTATTTGATGAAATAATAGTTGAAAACTTCCCTGATCTGGGGAAGGAAACAGATATGCATATCCAGAAGGTACAGAGAATCCCCAACAAAATCAACAAAAGCATATCCACAAAAAGATACATCGTAATTAAATTGGCAAAATATAGTGATAAAGAAAAAATATTGAAAATCAACAAGGGAAATCCCATAAAGCTAACAGGGGGTTTTCAGCACATACTTTTCAAGTCAGAAAGGAGTGGATATATATTTGTATCAGTGATATAAATAGGTAGGTAGCAATGAGCTAGGATGTGTGCATAGATAGGTCTTGTTTTTTAATCCATTATTTCACTCTGTTTTTTAATGGTATATATCTATATATCTAGATAGATAGATGATAGATAGATAGATAGATAGATAGATAGATAGATAGATAGATAGATGATAGATAGATGATATATCAGTGCTGAATGGGGAAAATCTGTAGCCAAGAATACTCTATGCAGCAGAACATAAGTGACAGTATGTAAGTAGGAAAAACAGTAAAAAATAAATATTTTTGGTAAACTATCAGCCAAGAAACTCACAAAATAAGGGGATGTAAAATATGACAGCATGTACCTAAAAGGTGGGGAATAGAGGAGTAAAGAATGGGTTCAAGCTTAAACAACCATCAACATAATATAGACTATTGTATGTAGATGATGTTATATACAAACCTAATTGTAACCACAAATCAAAAACCACTAAAAAATATACAAAATATAAAGAGAAAGAAATCAAATATATCACTACAGAAAACCAGCAAACCATAAAAGAGAGAAAGACAAGAAAGGATCAGGGAAAATCTTCAGAAATAATCACAAAACATAAAATAAAATGATAATAAATACATTATCTGTCACTAATTACTATAAATGTAAATGGATTAAAAACTCCCATTAAAAAAACATAAAGTGAAAGAATGGATTAAAAAACAAGACCTATCTATGCACACATCCTAGCACATGGCTACCTACGAAAGACTCATTTTAGACCAAAATACACCTGCAGATGGAAAGTGAGGGGATGAAGAAATGTTTATCATGCAACTGGATGTCAAAAGAAAGCCAGAGTAACAATACTTATATAGACAAAATTGGCATTAAAGCAAAGATGGTAACTAGAGACAAAGTAGGACACTATATAATAAGGGGGACAAGCCAACAAGAAAACATAACAAATGTAAACATTTACACACCCAACATAGACACACCCAAGTACATGAAACAGTTAATATAACAGTTAATATAAAGGAACTAATCAATAAAGGTACAATAATAATAGAGGACATTAACACAACACTTACATCGATGGATAGATCATCTAAACAGAAAATAAACAAGAAACAATGGCTTTGAATGATACACTGGACCAGAGGGATTTAACAGATATATTCAGAACATTCCATCCTAAAACAACAGAATACACATTCTTTTCAAGTGCATGTTGAACATCCTCCATAACAGATCACATATTAGACCACAAAACAAGTCTCAACAAATTCAAGAAGCTCAAAGTCACACCATGCATCTTTTCTGACCACAATCCTAGGAAACTAGAAGTCAACAAGAAAAAAATCTGGAAGGACCACAAATACAAGGAGGTTAAATAACATGCTACCAAAAATTGAAGAGATCAAAAGGAAATAAAAGAAGAAATAAAAAATACATGGAAACAAATGAAAATGAAAATGAAAACACAATGTTCAAACATCTTTGAAAGGTAGCAAAAGTGATTCTAATAAGAAAGTTTATGCCAATGCATCCCTATACCAAGAAGCAAGATGAATCACAAATAACAACCTACCCTTACACCTAAAGGAGCTAGAACAGGGACAGCAACAAAAACTTAAAAAACCAGCAGAAGGAAGGAAATAAAGATTATAGCAGAAATAAATGATATAGAAACTAACCCCCCCACACACACACACACAAAACCAAAAACAACCAACAGAACAGATCAATGAAACCATGAAACTGGGAGCTGGTTCTTTGAAATTAAAAAAAAAATGATAAACTTCTAGCCAGATGTCTCAAGAGAAAAAGTGAAAGGACTCAAATAAATAAAATCACAAGTGAGAGAGGAGAAATAACAACCAACACCACAGAAATGTAAATATAAGAGAATATTTTGAGACAATGTATGCCAACAAACTGGACAACCTAGAAGAAAAGGATAAATTCCTAGAAACATATAAACTACCAAAACAGAAACAGGAAGAAATAGAAAATTTGAACAGACCAATAACCAGCAAAGAAATCAAATCAGTAAGAAAGAAATTCCCAATAAATAAAAGTCCAGGACCAGATGGCTTCACAGATGAATTTTACCAAACATTTAAAGAAGAGTTAATACCCAGTCTTTTAAAAATATTCCAAAAATTAGAAGAGGAAGGAAAACTTCCAAATTCATTTTGTGAGGCCAGCATTACCATGATACCAAAACCAGATTAAGTTACCACCCAAAAGGGGGGGGGGGATACAGGCCAGTACAAAATACTAGCAAACCAAATCCAACAGTACAGCAAAAAATTTAAAAAAATAAAAAATCAGTCACCATGATCAAGTGGGATAGTGAGATTTATTTCTGGGTTATGAATGTGGTTCAATATTCACAAATCAATCAACTTAATACATCACATCAATAAAATAAAGGATAAGAACCATATGGTCATGTCAATAGGTGCAGAAAAATCATTTGACAAAGTATAACATCCATTGATCATAAAAACCCCCAACAAAGTGGGTTAGAGGTAACATGCCTCAACATAATAAAGGCCATATATGAAAAAACCCACAGTTAACATCATTTTTAATATGCAAAACCTGAGACCTCTCTCTCTAAGGTCAGGAACAAGATAGGGATATCCACTGTCACCACAGTTATTTTTTTTTTTTATAGAGACAGCCAGCTAGAGAGGGAACACAAGCAGGGGGAGTGGGAGAGGAAGAAGCAGGCTCATAGAGGAGGAGCCTGATGTGGGGCTCGATCCCACAACGCCGGGATCACGCCCTGAGCCAAAGGCAGACGCTTAACCACTGTGCCACCCAGGCGCCCCCACCACAGTTATTTAACAAACTACTGGAAGTCCTATCCACAGCAATCAGACAACAAAAACAACAAAGGGCATCCAATTTGGTAAGGAAGAAATAAAACTTTTACTATCAGCAAATGATATGATATTATATATGCAAAACACAAAATAATAAAAAACTGCTAGAACTGATACACAAATTCAGTAAAGTGGTAGGATATAAAATAAACAGAAATTTGTTGCATTTCTATATACCAACTATGAAACAGCAGAAATTGAAATTATGAAAACAATCCCTTATACAATTGTTCCAAAAATATTAAAATACCTAGGAATAAACTTATTAAAGAGGTGAAGAACTGTAATTGGAAAACTATAAAACACTACTGAAATAAATAGATGACACGAAGAAATGGAAAGGCATTCCATGTTCATGGATTGGAAGAACAAATAGTGTTAAAATGTCTATGATATCCGAGGCAATCTACACACTTAATGCAATCCCTACCAAATTACCAACAGCATTTTTCTCAGAGCTAGAACAAATAATTCTAAAATTTGTATGGGACCATAAAAGACCCCAAAGCAATCCTGAAAAAGAAAAGCAAAGCTGGAGACATCACAATTCTGGACTTCATGTTATATCACAAAGTTACATTACAAAGTTATATTACAAAGGTGTAGTGATCAAGATAGTATGGTACGGGCACATAGAACAGAATAGGAAACCCAGAAATAAACCCACAACTATATGATCAATTAATCTTTGACAAAGCAAGAAAGAATATCCAATGAGAAAAATACAGGTTCTTCAACAAATAGTGTTGGGAAAACTGAACAGCAACATGTTAATATCTGAAACTGGACCACTTTCTTTTACCATATACATGCAAAAATTCAAAATGGAGTAAAGACCATAAAAACCCTTGAAGAGCACATAGGCAGCAACTTCTTTGACATGGGCTCTAACATCTTTCTACATATATCTCCTGAGGCAAGGGAAACAAAAGCAAAAATGAACTATTGGAAATACAACAAAATTAAAACTTCCACACTGTGAAGGAAACAGTTAACACAACTGGAAGGCAACATACTGAATGGGAGATATTTGCAAAGGACATATTCAATAAAGGGTTACTATCCAAAATATATAATTTATACAACTCAACACCCTAAAACTGAATAATCCATTAAAATATGGGCAGAACACACGAATAGACATTTCTCCAAAGATATACAGATGGCCAAAAGACACGTGAAAAGATGCTCATGCTCAATATCACTTATCATTAAGGAAATGCAAATCAATACTACAATGGAATATCACTTCACACCTGTCAGAATGGCTAAAATCATCAACACAAGAAA
This sequence comes from Ursus maritimus, assembly GCF_017311325.1. Lineage (NCBI taxonomy): Eukaryota > Metazoa > Chordata > Mammalia > Carnivora > Ursidae > Ursus > Ursus maritimus. The sequence goes on from NW_024423319.1 coordinate 52,892,374, forward strand.
CAACGGGTTTTGGCAAGGATGTAGAAAAAGGGGAACCCTCCTACACTGTTGGTGAAAATGCAAACTGGTGCAACCACCGTGGAAAACAGTATGGAGGTTCCTCAAAAAGTTAAAAATAGAACTACTCTACAATCCAATGATTGCACTATTAGCTGTTTACGCAAAGAATACAAAAATATTAATTCAAAGGTATATATATACCTCAATGTTATAGCAGCATTATCTACAATAGCCAAATTATAGAAACAGCCCAAGTGACCATCAACTGAAGAATGAATAAGGAGGGTGTGACACACATACACACACACAATGAAGAATTTAAGTCTAAAGTTAGTGAAAAAATGCAGTTTTACAAGTCTCCTTATCTCACAGAGTAAATATATCTTCTGTGTCAAGATATTACTCATCTTTGGAACCAATAAATTGGTTCTGATAAAAGTGGAACAATGTACTCAATACTCATATGCTCCCCTGGGGGCCATACAACTCACAAAACTCATGTGCTTATCATTATGACTTTTCTCTCCACTCTCTCCCTTGGAGTATATCAAAAGATTAGTGGCCTTTTTATTCCAGGCTACAACAACGAAGCATGCTTTTAGACAACAGCATGTCCAACGATGTTCTTATAATTGCTATACTATGCACTAAATTTTCTGTCCATTTCTGGGAGTCATGAAACATGGGTGCAAGTAGTAGGAAAAGATAGGTGACAGTATATTCTGTCTGGATTTTGAGGGGTATGAGTCTGGATATATAAATTATAGTTTTAAACTATAAATTATAGTATTATATATATGTGTATATATATATCAGATATATAAATTATACATAAAATAATATAAAAATATAACATAAATATTTTATATTTAATATAATTAATATATAATAATTACAATTATATATGTATAATTATAATATTTAATATAATTAATACACATTAATTCACACCAAGAAATTTTCCTCATTAAAGGCATTTGTGGAACTTGATTTTCAGGAGAGATTTGACTAAATTAGGCCTTTAAGATGAGATTACGAAAATCTATTCATTTTAACTAAATGTATTCAACCCTTTGAACTAAATAAGACATATGATGGGGTTAAATGTCAAGATATCTCCAATGGTAACTGTTTACATAAGGCAATTGTAAAATGGGTAAGAAAAAATAAAACAAAAGAAAAAAAAAGCAAAATCACAGTGCCGAATTCTCAGTGTACTTCTTTGCCTAACTAAATACAACATAGCTTAAACAGTTTTTCTAGTCCACTATTTAGAGAAAATAAATCAAGGGCAAAGTATTTTGCTGTACTTTTGGTTAAACATAGCCAATCATTTTTCTTTTGTTCTCCAAGACCTGTGTTCTTCATAGAAATTATTTTGGAGGGAATATAGTTATATTTTCTCCAAGGGTAACTTATGCACCTAAGAAAAAAGCTAATGCCTTTAACTGATACACTTTTAAGACATTTTGCTATCCTAATTAACAAATTTATTTAAAAACATGAAATTTATGAAATTGATGAGGACACGGAATACTCACGAGGTTCAGTGGGGTGGGGTCCGGAGCCGACGACCAAGAAAGAATTCTTGAGGCGTCTTTGGTGCAAAAATGGTGGTTTATTAAAGCATGGGGACAGGACCCATGGGCAGAAAGAGCTGCGATGCAGTTGTGAGGAGTGGCTGATTATATACCATGGGGTTGAGGAGATAAGGAAAAAGGGAGACTTCAAGAGGATTTTTTCATATGTTAAAGAAGACTCACAAGACAGGAGAGGCCCTGCCATTTTCGAGTTAAGTTGTTTTTTCCTCTAGCAAGGCATTAACATCAAGATAGTTGGGAACTTCCTGGATTCCTAAAAGTATCTGTCTATAGTTTGCAGGCTGTAAGACATTAGCTGCATTTACATATCCTTCTGGAAACTAGGTTAGTGATAGAAATGCTTTGTCCTTGTAAACTGCTAAGACATTTGCAAACTGAGGGAGACTTAGTTTTGCAAAATTGACATATCTATAGGTTAACTGTTTCTTTGTCCTTTGGGGCAGCCAGGAGTGCCCAAGGAATGCCGCATACATGGGGGGGGGTTGCAGGGTGTCAGCTTCTGCTTTGCCCTCAGCCTGCCTTCCTTTCCCTCATCAAAATCACGCCATAAAAGGAATTTATACCTGATGAGGTTGGAAATATAGGTGAGGCTCAGTGGGGTGGAGTCCAGAGCGGATGACCAAGAAATAATTCTTGAGACGCCTTTGGTGCAAAATTGGTGGTTTATTAAAGCATGGGGACAGGACCCGTGGGCAGAAAAGAGCTGCTGCCTAGGGTTGTGAGAGGTGGCTAATTATATACCCTGGGGTTGGGGGAGGTGAGGAAAAAGGGAGGTTGAGAAAACACTTTCATATGTTAAAGAAGATTCACAGGATATTGGAGGCCTTGCTATTGTCAAGCCAAGGCTGTCCCTCCCTCTAATGAGGCACTAACATGAAGACGTTGGGAGTCTCCCGGAGGAATGATCACAAGTCCTTGTCAATGGGCTTCAGGTTTAAAAGAAATTCCATTTTATTTACATTTCCTTATGCCTCAGTCTCCTGCAATTTTATGGAGGGGGTGGTAATGTTAGGGCTCCAGGAAACTGAATTATGGGTCTCTGGAAGTTAGGTTATTGATAAGAAAGCTTCCTCCTTGTAAATCACTAGGACATGTGTAAACTGAGGGAGACTCAGGTCTTTCAGGACTGTGATCTCTGTTAGTTAACCATTCGTTTTTCTTTTCCTTAGCTTTTGGGCAGCCAGGGGTGCCTGAGGAATGTCATGTACATCCCATGGGGGGGGGTGCAGGGCGTCAGTTTCTGCTTTGTCCTCAGCTTCCTTTTTGTTCCCTCATCAATACCTGCTTGAAATTTAAGGTTTTATTTCAAATACTTATGGAGGCCATAGTAAAGAAAGTGTTCCCCTAAATCTACGAGTTTTATCCAAGAGGGAAATAAAATTATCAGAAGACTGTTGCTTTTTAATTTTCCTTATTTGTTTTCCTCTTTTATTCAATTTTCTGTCATCTATGCTACTTACAAGATTTTCTTTTCTTTTTTTTAACCTTAGCATCTTTTTATTCTTATTTATCTTTTACATATTTGGAAAACAAAATTGGCTTTTGATGACTTCCTTTAGATGATTTGAGTATAGCATATCCTTCTGTTCTCCCAACCTAGATACTATGATAAAACTGATTTTCCATGTAACGACTTGATCCTGATTCAAGAATTTATATGACAGCTTCCAGTTTATTTAGAAAGTTTAAAAAAAATGAGTTAGGGGTGCCTGGGTGGCTCAGTCAGTCTGCCTCTGGCTTAGGTCATGATTCCAGGGTCCTGGGATCGGGCTCAGAAGGGATCCCTGCTCAGTGGGGAACCTTCTTCTCCTTCTCCCTGTGCCCCTCCCCCCCACACCACCCCCACTTGTGCTCTTTCTCTCTATCTCTCAAATAATATCTCTCTCAAATAAATAAATAAAATCTTTTAAAAAATGAGTTACTAGAGATTTCATTCTACTTTTTAATTAATAGAGATTATTGGGGTGGTAAAGATTGAAAATAAAGTCTATTACCTTGTATAGTCTTAACACACCTATACGTTCAGAATAAGCAGGACAGAAATGTTAATTTGAATAAAAATTTAATGCTGTCTTGATAAATGAAAATCATCTTAATAGTATGAAAGTCAATTTTTTATAATGATTTTTTATTATGTTATGTTAGTCACCATATAGTACACCCTAGTTTTTGTTGTAATGTTCCATGATTCATTACTTGCATATAAATGAAAGTCAATTTTATGCAATAATTGCTTTTAAGCAGGAATTTAAAATCTTACATATATCTACAGCAAATTGTGACAATGTTTAAAAATAAAATTTCAGAAGTTATTAAGGATCAACTTTTCAAAGGTTGTATAATTAGTATTGTATGATCAAGGACTGCAGTGTCCTAACATTCAGAAATTTTAAACTGAATAGTGATTTTAGATTTTTTAAATAAACATAACTCTTTTGAATATTTGCAGAAATCAGATACTCTTACCAGTTCATATTCTAAATGAAAAAAGAAAGTATGCTTTTATAATTTAGATTTAAAAGATGCTTTTTTTTATAAGATGAAATTATGTGTTAAGGAATTTTGATCTCTTATGAATAATCCTCTTGAGGATCATTAGTAACAGAATTGGCTGAAATACTTCATCTTTTTTCTGTGTTGTCAAGTATTTAGAAATTTGGCTCTCCACAGAATAAAATGATATTCTTTTTTTTGTTTTATATTTATTTATTTTATTAATTAATTTATTTATTTATGTGCAAAAAATGTGGTTTTATTAAAGCTCAGGTACAAGACCTGTGGGAATAAAGAGCTTCACTGGGATTGTGAGGAGTGATTGGTTAATTAGTTATATACTTTTAAGCTGGGGGGTTGGAGACAAAGAAGTTTCCAAAATGAATTTCTTGTGTTAAGAAAGATTACAGGATCCTGGGGGTCTGACTATTGTCAAGGTTGCTTTTTGCCTTTAGCAAAGCATTAACATTAAGACAGTGGGAGTTCTTGTCTCAAGTATTTGTCAACGGGCTATAAGTTGTAAGGAAATTTAATTTTATCTACATTTCCTTTTGCTTTTATTCTCCAGGTCATTACCCACCCCCTCCAACCCCTAACAATTTTGACCCTTTAGTCGTTAAGGTTGTTGAGGGTGGAAGTTCTTATCTTGCGTAACTTCTTCCTGCTGAATAGGGGCAAAGAGATGTCCCTACCTATGGGTCAACACTGGTCAGTTTGTGAACTTACATAGAGGAGTTAACAAAGATGGAGGCAGCTGAATCCAAAATAGACAACATAAATGAACTTCTTTGAGTAGAAAGGATTATCTGTCAGCTTGAAGTTATGGCAGTGAAGGAATCTTGGCACCAGGCAGGGAGACCACACACACACACACAAACGTAAGGTTAATATTATTATGAGAAAAAGAAGCCCAATAAAATGGCCTTTGATGGTTGACTAAACTTTTCTTCCAGTCCTTCATTGTCATTTGAAAGGTTTGAGGTCTTGCACAGGTTTGCAGGAATAAGAAGTCACATTAGCTGCCACGCTGGATTCCTGTGGGGAAGGTATGGTTTAATTCTTGACATGAGTCCATGAGGAATGTCCTCTTAGTTTTGTGGCAGTGGGAATACATAATATGACCTGGTAGGGGCCCTTCCATTTTGGAGTTAAATCCCCTGTTGTGTTAGACTTTCAATCCTTTAAATAAACCATATATCCTTGGTTTATATGGGGTGGGTTTTTAGTAACTGTCAGATCAGGATTAGGGAGGATATGACCTGCATATTCATTTAGAGATTTATTAATTAACCCAGCCTAATTTTTATCAAAGATAACCAAATCATGACTAATTCATTTGAAAAATAAGTACAGATTGAATAAACTTGGCCTAATTATTTACATAAGCTCCGCAAGAATAGCGGTTGATCATATAGATCTTTTAAAATCTGCTTTGCTGGAACTTTTTATGAGGAATCTCTAGATTGAACTTCTAGTAGCTTCTCTAGGCCAGAAACCAAGCCAAATACTTTCCACCAGACATTCCTGTAATACCTGTAGATTTGGGTGAATTCCTCTTTCTGAGGTTCCTTCGCCTGCCAGGAAATGAAATTTTTATTCACCTGGTAAGTCTGCTGGGAACTCTGTAAGCAAGGTATCGGGTGAAACTTTCCAAGGGGCTCTATTCGCTTCACGCCTCATAAAGTCAACCTTAGTTCCTTAAAGCTGTCTGGTCATCTTGGAGTCTATGCATGTCTCTCAAATATGACATTCCATTCAAAAGCCTTGGTAAAATAACCAATGTTTCCAAAGGTGTCCTGTTTACAAGGAAAACAGATTCTTATTGAACTTATGCAAATAATCGTAATTGGCAGGGAAGAAAGAACACTGAGGCTTTTTGTTTTTGTTTTTGTTTTTAATTTAAGAGGATTTAAGTAGAGAGAAAAGTTAAATGCTTCAATTTGGTCACAAAGGAATATTTTATCATATTTCTGTATATCATGGATATCTTAAGAGAAAGTTTCCTTAATCTAGAAGAGGAAACATTAGAGAAACAGCAATGTTTCAAACATGACTCCCAAAAACTATACTCATCTTCCTCAGTTCATTTAGTTCCATAGTACTATGTCTTGCTCATCTTGAACATAGCTTTTTTTAGTTAGTTCTGGAAATTCTTACCAATTTTAGTTTTATGATTTTAAAGATATCAAAAATCTGTATTTGTCAAAAGCTCTCTTTATAAATCTCCTTGAAAATGAAATATGTTTTTCAAGAGAATAAGAAAAATAACTATAAATGACAAAACACTTAAAAATGGACATGGTTCAAGATTTGACATGAGATTTCATTATAATATAGCTAGCAAGGAAATCCAGTTGTTTCTGTGACATGTAACACTTCAATAATCAGAATATCAAGTGATGGCCTTATACCAAAACATAGCATACCAAATAAGCCAAATTAGTCAAAGAGACTTCATTTACAATTCAAATCTTGGGGAAGTTTGTTAAAAACCTCAGAAAACCTTAGAAATCACATGCCTAAATCATATTACAGATCATACAAACCCTAAAACTTAATTATTTATTTAACCAACGTGGCAGTAAGAGATTCCAAAGGCAAATAGGTAGGGTTATACAGTCATTAGCAAAACTTAGTTCCTTTAATATTGAGAAGTTTTACTACCTTCAGCAATCAAGGACCTGATAAAGACAAAACTAAGTTTTGGTTTTCCCGGCAGACATAAGAGAAAAACAAAACAAAACAAACTTGCTTACATTTTCTTATCAAGAGCAGACCAACAATCCAAGAAAACTTTATCTTTTTTTAACAGAGAGAAAAAGAAGAATTTCCATCTTATACCAGTGTACTTTCAGAATCCATTCATTTCAATCTTAGTCCTGACCACATATAAAATTCCATTCCAAAGACCTCCATTCATAAACCTACAACTTTTTCATTCAGTTACTTCCCTTATTTCCATCAGTCTTGATTACATCTAGCAGATGAATTCTAACTCTTAGAAACCTTAATCCCCAGTGAAAACTAAGTAATAACCAACTGTGAACTGTTATACCAGAATTATTTAGATCTGAAATTTATAAATACATTTCACAATTTAAGGAAAATATATGTTTTCCTGTAGTACGATCATTCAGTGAAGCACAGAGCATGTCTACTAACAGACCCAAGTATCCCCAGCTTCTCTGCAATATGAAGCCAAAAGCACAAACCTACATTCAGATCAATGCTTCAGTATCATTTGGAAAAGACTTATATATCCAATGAATGCAACCCAATTTATTATCCAAGCAAAACTTTAAAGTTTCAGGCTAGCAAAGACTTTGAAAACTGTCTTAACAACTACCCATGAAAACTTTGAGACAGACAAAATTTACCATCAATTTAAGTCATTTTGCTAACAAATTGTAACAGAGATAACATGAACTTATTTGACCTTTAGTAAACCTTGATAGAATAAAAGTTTCATATTTAATGCTGATAACACTAAAGACATTTCTATCTTAATAAAACCAACAAACAAATTAATTTAAATACCAAATATGTTTCACCTGGGTCCACTTAAGAGTCATTTTGCTCCCCATTGTTAAGTTTTACCTGGAACACTGAAGGGGAAACCTGAAGTGAGTGGTGTAAATCCAAGGGGGTGCTCTTCACTCCATGACAGCAAGCATAGGAGCCATTGGAGGAGCACCCAGGATGGTATAGGAGCCAGTTATGCAGGCCATACCCAAGGTTATGCTGAAACAGGAGGAGGGGGTGGGGAAGGCAGAAGAGGAGAGTTGCCACCAGCAAGGCTGGAGGTAGATAAAAGCTCAGAAGGCAGAGAAAGAGAACTCCTCATCCTAAAGGTTTTCATCTCAGACAGATGGAAAGACACATTTTTTTCCACCAACAAGTGAAAATAGGCAGTCCATATTGAGAAAGAGAAGACAGGGAACTTCCTAAAACAAAAGGAGTTTTCACAGCTGCTTGGGAATATTCCCTAAAGTCCCTGTCCCAAGGGAGACTAAACAGAGACAGTTGACTTCAATTATCATTGCTAATAACCCTGAGGGATTCTGGCTATGAGGGAAAAGTCCCCACATACAGCAAGAATAACCTGGATTTATTAGGAGGAGGAAGAGTGAGAGAGGGTCAGCATCCCCTTTGTTAGGGATAGCCTGTGTTTCCTCCGGCAACCTGGGTTTATTAGGAGGAGGCCTATTTAGACAATTCTCATCCAATATATCAGGAGGGGGGTTATTAGCCTGATTAGCAGCCAAACACATTCTGCAAGAAGCCCCTAGGTCAGAGTCCTGATTTAGGGCCATGCAGGACTGGACATGCGGTACCTCCATCCATTTGCCCAGTTTTCTGCAGAAGTGATCAAACAGATAGATCATATTGAAGTTTAATGTCCCATTAATGGGCCATTTTTCCTCATCTTCTAAGGATTACTGAGACCATACAGTTCTCTTTTTAAATCTTGCAATCTGAATTGTTTCCAGTGGGTTAAAAGTCATCCCAAGGGAGAGTCCTTAGGAACCAAAGAAGCCTAGAGAAGGTCCATTTTCAAGAAAACCTACCCCCCAACCAAAGGTCCTGAGTGGCACCCCACACAGAATATACCAGAGTTTCCTGGTGTCAAAGCAACAGGAGATGTCCCTCAAACAAAATCCCCATGATAACCATCGTGCCCTGTAGGAGGGATGCTGGTCTCCCCTAGCTTCCTCATTGCATTCTAGACTACAAATGGGTGCTGGTGATTGGACAAAAGTACCATGTTGTGCTATGGTGTGCCATGAAGAACCCACTGTTTTAACCTATGGAAAACACTAGAATAGTTTTATAAGGGGAAATTACCCAATTTTGTAATTTAAGTAGTTAGTAGGGGACATTGGGGACATTGCCAAAGCAGTTAAGATAGAAATCCGTAATGGTCTAAGTGATGTTCTAACACACCTACTCCTTACAGCCAACTTCCCTAGGAAATTATCCCTGGTTGGGTTTTAATTCAATTGGGTACCGGTTTCAGCCAGCTCTGAGTGGAGGTCTTGTGGCCAGAAGTGGTTAGACCAGAGATTTGAAGGTGACCACATTAGACCAATGAGGAGGAAAATTCACATAGGGGTCTTAAGACTGGCAGCCATCCTAGTGGCTTAGGTAGCTGTCCTGTGCCTAGGAAAGACAACTTTGTATAAGACTATGAATAAAAAGAAGACATCAAGTTTCTGGGTCTTATTACCATTCTGGCCAGGGTAATAGCTTCCAGCCAAAAGACAGCCTTTTTATTCCTTTCCATAGAGTAGCCAGCGGCTACAGGATTGCAGCCTGAGCAATTGACATGGGAGCGTTCCAGTACAACTGTATTCCTTGAAAAGCCCATGAAATGAAAGTAAAGGAAGAAAAGAGGAAGTACTCACCAAGTTTGCACCAAGGCTCTGAGTCCAGATGAGAAGACTTAGGCCCCACTTTGTACACGAAAATGATGTGATTTGATGTGAGGTCCAGGAGCAAATGGGTAAGAAAGAATTCTTGAGATGTTTTAGTGCAAAAAAGGTGGCTTTATTAAAGCACAGTGACAGAAGCCATGGGCAGAAAGAGCTGCCTTTATTTCATTTTTTTAAAAGATGATGTATTCTTTTTATTAGAACCTCACTGAACTTTGTAGATTTCTGCCTCTTGTGAGGTTTTAGATTTTTCATAGTGTATACTAGTCACCAGAAAATAAATGATAAATATTTTAATGGTACAAAAATTCCACATGTTGATGTTATTTTTTTTCTATTTTCACAGAAAACAATGTTTTATTATTTTATCTAAAAGGAGAATATTATGTATTTCATGTATAGGTTGGCTTCAAATCATTTCTTATAATTTTTTTTTCCAAAACATGTGGAGCCACAAAATTTTGGCTCTGTTGAGCTCTTTTTTTTTTTAAGATTTTATTTATTTATTTGACAGAGAGAGACAGCCAGCTGAGAGGGAACACAAGCAGGGGGAGTGGGAGAGGAAGAAGCAGGCTCCTAGCGGAGGAGCCTGATGTGGGGCTCGATCCCAGAACGCTGGGATCACGCCCTGAGCTGAAGGCAGACGCTTAACGACTGAGCCATCCAGGCACCCCCTGTTGAGCTCTTAAAATATATAAAAACAATGTTTTTTTTACTGTGCTAATAGTTCTTTTAGCCAAACAATGAAATACAGAGTAAGGCATTATGGAACACTTTTAAAGGCAAAGTACTTTGGGAATCATCTGAATTAAGACTTATTTATAGCAGAATCACAAGCAGCACACAGAGCTTATGCATTTCCTCATGAATCATTACTTCTCAGGATTTCCTAATATTAATGCAAAAATAATATTTAATGAGTTCACTTTTTTTGTTTTTATTTAAATTCCAGGTAGTTAACAAACAGAGTAATATTTATTTCAGGTATATAATATAGTAAATCAACAATTCTATACAACACCTGGTGTTCACCACAAGTGAACTCCTTAATCCCCATCACCTGTCTCATCCATCCACCCACACACCTCTCTTCTGGTAACCATTAGTTTGTTCTACGTAGTTGAGAGTCTGTCTCTTAGATTGCCTATCTCTATTTTATTCCCTTGTTCATTTGTTTTCTTTATTAAATTCCACATGTGGGTGAAAATATATGGTGTTTGACTTTCTCAGACTGACTTATTTCACTTAGCATAATACACTTTAGCTCCATCATGTATTTACAAATGGAAAGATCTCATTATTTTTTATGGCTGTGTACTATTCCATTGTATGTATATACCACTGCTTCTTTGTCTGTTCATAAAACAATGAACATTTAGGCTGTTTAGATAATTTAGCTATTGGAGATAATGCTGCTATAAACATTAGGATATGTGTATCCCTTTGAATTAGTATTTTTGTATTCTTTGGGTAAATACCTAATCATGCAATTGCTAGATCATAGGGTACTTCTGTACTTAACTTTTTAAGGAACTTCTAAACTGTTTTCCACACCAGTTTGCATTTTCACCAACAATGTAAGAGGGTTCCCCTTTCTCCACATCCTTGCCAACACCTGTTGTTTCCTGTGTTGTTGATTTTAGCCATTCTGACAAGTGTGAGGTGATACCTCATTGTAGTTTTGATTTGTATTTCATTGATGAATGAGTGATGTTGAACATATTTGCATGTGCTGTTGGTCATTGGGATGTCTTCTCTGGAAAAATGTCTACTTATATCTTCTGCCCATTTTTTAAAAAATTTGATTCTTTGTTTTTTGTGTGTTGAGCTTGATAAGGTTTTTATAGATTTTGGATACTAACCCTTCATCAGAGATGTCATTTGAAAATATCGTCTCCAATTCCATAGTTTGCCTTTTAGCTTTGCTTTTTTTTCCTTTGCTATACAGAAGTTGTTTTTTTTTTTAACTTTTATTTGATTGTATTATTTAAAGATATATTTATTTATTTTAGAGATCAAGAGTCAGGGGAGGGGCTCAGAGAAAGAATCTCAAGCAGACTCCCTGCTGAGTGTGGAGCCCGACTTCGGGCTCAATCTCGCAACACTAAGATCATGACCTGAGCCAAAATCTAAAGTCAGACACTTAACCAACTGAGCCACCCAGGCACCCCAGAAGTTTTTATTTTGATGAAGTCCTAATAGTTTATTCTTGCTTTTGTTTCCCTTGCCTATGGAGATATATCTAAAAGAAGTAGTTATGGCCAATGTCAAATAGGTTACAGGCTGTGTTCTCCTCTAGGATTTTGATAGTTTCCTGTCTCACATTTAGGTCTTTAACCTGTTTGAATTTATTTTTGCATATGGTGTAAGAAAGTGGTCCAGTTTTATTTTTTGCATGTTGCTGTCCTGTTTTCCCAACACAATTTGTTGAAAAGACTGTATTTTTTTTTCCCATTGGAAATGTTCCATGAATTAAATGTGTAGATTATGTTGGGTAGTATAGACTTTTTTTTAATATTTTGGACAGTATAAGCATTTTAACAATATTTGTTCTTCTAATCCATGAGTATGGAATATTTTTGCATTTCTTTGTGTAATTTTCAAATTCCTTCATCAGAGTTTTATAACTTTCAGAGTATAGTTCTTTTCACCACTTTGGTTAGCTTTATTCCTAGGATATATTTTAAAAAGATTTTATTTATTTATTTGTCAGAGGAAGAGAGAGAGAGTGCGCACAGGCAGTGGGAACAGAGGCAGAGGGAGAAACAGGCTCCCTGCTGAGCAAGGAGCTCAATGCCAGATTCGATCCCAGGACCCTGGGATCATGACCTGAGCTGAAGGCAGACACTTAACTGACTGAGCCATCCAGACACCCCTAGGAGATGATGATAGATAGATAGATAGATAGATAGATAGATAGATAGATAGATAATTGTAAATGGGATTGACTCCTTAATTCCCATTTCTGCTTCTTAATTATTGCTGTATAGTAATGCAATGGATTTCTGTGCATTGTGTATCCTGTAACATTATTGAAATTGTATATCGGTTCTAGCAGTTTTTGGTGTAGTCTTTCAGATTTTTCTTTTTTTAAGATTTTATTTATTTATTTGAGAGAGAAAGACAGAGATAGTGACAGAGATAGTGAGAGAGCATGAGCGGGAAGGAAACAGAGAAGCAGGCTCTCCGCTGAGTCGGGAGCCTGACATGGGGCTCAATCCCAGAACCCTGGAATCATGACCTGAGCTGAAGGCAGATGTTTAACCAACTGAGCTACCCAGGCACCCCAGGTTTTCCTATAGAGTATCACGTCATCTGCATATAGTAAAAGTGTGACCTCTTCATTGCTGATTTGGATGTCTTCTCTTTCTTTTTTGTCTGATTGCTATGGCTAGGACTTCTAGTACTATGTTAAATAACAGTAGTGAGTATGTACATCCTTGTCTTGTTCCTGACTGAAGAGAAAAAGGTCTCAGTTTTCCCCCATGCTGGATAATATTAGCTCTGAGTTTTTCATATATGGACTTTATTATATTGAAACATGTTCCCTCTAAAACTACTTTGCTGAGGGCTTTTATCATGAATGGATACTTTACTTTTTCCAATGCTTTTCTGCATCTATTGAAGTTATCACATGGTTTTTATCCTTTCTTTTATTAATGTGGTGTATCATGTTGATCGTTTCGCAAATATTGAACCACACTTGCAGCCCAGAAATAAATCCCACTTGATCGTGGTGTATTATATTTTTAATTCATTGTTGAATTCTGTTTGCTAGTAATTTTATTGAGAATTTTTGCATTCATGTTCACCAGAGAATTTGGCCTGTAGTTCATTTTTTAGTGGAGTCTTCATCTGGTTTTGGTATCAGGGAAATGCTGGCCTCATAGAATGACTTTGGAAGATTTTTTTCTTTCTTTCTTTTTTTTTTTTTTGGAATAGCTATTAACACTTCTTCCACAGGTAGAATTCACCTGTGAAGCCATCTGGCCCTACATTTGTGTTTGTTGGGATTTTTTGACTACTGATTCCATTTAATTGTTGGTTATTGGTCTGTTCAAGTTTCTATTTCTTCCTGCTTCAGTTTTGGTAGTTTATATGCTTACAGAAATTTGTGCATTTCACCTAAGTTGTCCAAGTTGTCAGTGTATAGTTTTTCATAGTGTTATTGAATGTATTTCTGTGGTGTTGATTGTTATTTCTCCTCTCTCATTTTTTGAATTGTATTTGTTTGGTTCTTTCCATTTTCTTTTTAATACATCTGGCTAGAGGTTTATTAAATTTATTAGTTTTTTTTTTTCAAAAAAAATAGCTCCTGGTTTCATTGATCTTTTCTAGTTTTTTGTTTTGTTTTATTTCTATATCATTTATTTCTGCTGTAATTTTTATTATTTCCTTCCTTCTGCTGTTCTGGCTTAGGTTTTTTTTTTCTTTTTTAGGCTCTTTTACATGTAAGGATAGGATGTTTATTTGAGATGTTTCTTGCTTCTTGAGGTTGGCCTGTATTGCTTTATACTTCCCTCTTTGGACCCATCTTGCTACATCCCAAAGGTTTTGGACTGCCATGTGTCTATTTTCATTTTTTTAAAGATTCTATTTATTTATTTATTTGAGAGAGAGAGAGAGCATGAGCAGGGGGAGGGACAGAGAGAGAAGCAGACTCCCTGCTGAGCAAGGAGCCCAATGAAGGGCTCCATCCCAGGACCCCAAGATCATGACCTGAACCAAAGGCAGATGTTTAAATGACTGAGCCACCCAGATGCCCCCCCATGTCCATTTTAATTTATTTGTATGTATTTTTTAAAATTTATTCTTTGATTTCCTGGTTGATCTGTTCATTGTTTAGTAGCATGATCCTTAGCCTTCGTGTATTTGTGCTCTTTCTAATTTTTTTTCTTGTGATTGACTTCTAGTTTCATACTCTTGTCAGAAAAGGTGCAAGATGTGATTTCAAACTTTTGTGTTTGTTCAAGTTTGTTTTGTGACCAAATACGTGATCTCTTTTGGAGAACGTCCTGTTTGTAATTGAAAAAAAAATGTGTATTCTGCTGTGTTAGGTTTGAATGTTCTGAATATATCTGTTAAGTCCATCTGTGCCAATACGTCATCGAAAGCCAGGTTTCCTTGTTGATTTTCTGTTTACATGATCTGTCCCTTGATGTAAATGGGTTATTAAAGTCCCCTACTATTATTGTCTTATTATCAATTAATTCCTTTGTGTTTGTTTTTAATTATTTCATATATATGGGTGCTCCAGCGTGAGTGCATAACATTTACAGTTGTTTTATCTTCTTGTTGAATTGTCCCCTTTATGTTTATATAATACCCTTCTTTGTCTCTTTTTAAGTGTTTGTTTTAAGGTCTTTTCTAACACAGAGAATAAACCAGTGACTTAGACAAAATGCCAAGATGGAGAAATGTATCCTAAATGAAAGAAGAGTGTATACATTTCTTCCAAATTGCCCAATTTGTTTGCATACAGTTTTTCCATAATATTCTTATTTGTATTTCTGTGGCATTGATTGTGATTTCTCCACTGTCATTACTGATTTCGTTTATTTGGGTCCTTTCTCTTTCTTTTGACAAGTCTGGATAAGGGTTTATCAATTTTATTAATTCTTTCAATGGATCACCTCCTACTTTCTTTTATCTGTTCTACTGTTTTTTATTGTTGTTACTGTTGTTTCTATATCATTTATTTTTGCCCTAATCTTTATTTTTCCCTTCATCTGCTGGCTTTAGGCTTCATTTGCTGCTCTTTTTCTAGCTTTTTTAGGTGTAAAGACAGGTTGCGTATTTGAGCCTTTTTTGCTTCTTGAGGTAGGCCTGTATTACAATATACTTCCCTCTTAGGGCTGCCTTTGCTGCATCCAAAAGATTTTGGACTGGCATGTTTCCATTTTCATTTGCTTTCATGCATATTTTTATTTCCTCTTTAATTTCCTGGTGAACCAATTCATTCTTTAGAAAGATCTTCTTAAACATCCATGTATTTGCAGTCATTCCAGAGTTTTTCTTTGGGTTGAACTCAAATTTCATAATGTTTTGATCAGAAAATATGCATGATATGATCTCAAACCTTTTGTATTTGTTGAGGCTTGATTTGTGATGCAGTATGTGACCTATTCTGGAGAACGTTCCATGTGCACTCAGAAACAACATTCATTCTGCAGCTTTAGGATGAAATGTTCTGAATATATAGGTTAAGTCCATTTGGTGCAAGTGTCATTCAAAGCCATTGTTTCCTTGTTCATATTCTAGTTAGATGAACTGTCCCATTGATGCTAAGTGGGGTGTTAAAGGCTCCTATTATTTTTGTATTATTATCAAAGAGTTTATTTCCATTTATTTATATATGTGGGTGCTCCCAAGTTGGGCACATAAATATGTACAATATTTAGGTCTTCTTGTTGGATAGACCCCTTTATTATGATATAGTGTTCTTGTTAATCACTTGTTAAAGTCTTTCATTTTTATTACTTTCTTTATTATGTTCAGTTAGCCATCATATAGTAAATCATTAGTTTTTGATGAAGTGTTGAATGATTCAATAGCTGCATACAACATCCAGTGCTCATCACAACAAGTGACCACCCCCCAATACCCATAACCAGGCTACCCAGTTCCCCCAACCCTCTCCACTCTGAAACCCTCAGTTTGTTTCCCAGACCCCATAATCTCTCATGGTTTGTCTCCCCCTCTGATTTCCCCCTCTTCAGTTTTTCCTCCATTCCCTTACGGTCCTCCGTGCTCTTCCTTATGTTCCACACAGGAGTAAAACCATATGATAATTGTCGTTCTCTGCTTGACTTATTTCATTTAGCCTAATCCCTTCTAGTTAAATCCATGTGGATGCAAATGGTGGGCATTCATCTTTTCTGATGGCTGAGTAATATCCCATTGTATATATGGACCACATCTTCTTTATTGATTCATTCGTTGAAGGGTATCTTGGCTCCTTCCACAGTTTGGCTATTGTAGAGATTGCTGCTATAAATATTGGGGTGCATGTGCCCCCTTTTTTCACTACATCTGTATCTTTGGGGTAAATACCTAGTAGTGCACTTGCTGGGTCATAGGATAGCTCTATTCTTAACATCTTGAGGAACCTCTATGCTGGTTTCCAAAGTGTCTGTACCAACTTGCGTTCCTACCAACAATATAAGAGGGATTCCCTTTCTCCACATCTTCACCAACATTTGTTGTTTCCTGCCTTGTTAATTTTTGCCATTCTAACTGGTGTAATGTAGTATCTCAGTGTGGTTTTCCCGATGGCTAATGATGTTGAACATTTTTTTCATATGTCTCTTAGCCATTTGTATATCTTCTTTGGAGAAGTGTCTGTTCATGTCTGTAGGTCACCTCTTGTTTTGTTAACTGTTTCCTTTGCTGTGCAGACACTTTTTATCTTGATGAAGTCCCAAAAGTTCATTTTTGTTTTTGTTTCCCTTGCCTTTGGGGATGTGTTTTGAAAGAAGTTACTGTGGCCAGTGTCGAAGATGTGACTGCCTATGCTCTCCTCTAGGATTTTGATGGTTTCCTGTATCACATTCAGGTCTTTCATCCATTTTGAGTTTATCTTTGTGTATGCTGTACAAGAATGGTCCAATTTCATTCTTATGTATGTAGCTGTCCAATTTTCCAAGCACCATTTTTTAAAAAGACTGTCTTCTTTCCATAGGAATTTTTTTTTTTTTTGTAATTTGTCAAAGATTACTTGACCATAGAGTTGAGGATCCTTTTGTGGAGTCTCTATTCTGTTCCATTGATCTATGTGTCTGTTTTTGTGCCAATACCATGCTGTCTTGGTGATCACAGCTTTGTAATATAGCATGAAGTCAGGCAATGTGATGCCTCAGGCTTTGTTTTTCTTTTTTAACATTCCCTTGGTGATTTGGGGTCTTTTATAGTTTCATACAGATTTTAGGATTGTTTGTTCCATCTCTTTGAAGAATGCCAATGGTATTTTAATAGGGATGGAATTGAAAGTGTAGATTGCTCTAAGAAGCATAGACATTTTAACAATGTTCATTCTTCCAATACATGAGGAAGGAACATTTTTCCAACCTTTTGTGTCTTCATAAATTTCTTTCATAAGTGTTCTGGAGTTTCTAGAGCATAGATCCTTTACCTCTTTGGTCAGGTTTATTCCTGGGTATCTTATTGTTTTTGGTGGTATTGTAAATGGAATTGATTTCTTAATTTCTCTTTCTACAGCTACATTGTTACTGTATAGAAAAGCAAATGATTTCTGTGCATTGATTTTGTATCCTGCCACGTTGCTGAATTGCTGTGCTAGTTTTAGTATTCTGGGGGTGGAGCCTTTTGGGTTTTCCGCATAAAGTATCGTGTCATCTGCAAAGAGAGAAAGTTTGACTTCTTTGCCAATCTGAATGCCTTTTATTTCTTTTTGTTGTCTGATTGCTGACGCTAGAACATCTACTACTATGTTGAACAATAGCGGTGAGAGTGGGCATCCTTGTCATGTTCCTGACCTCAAGGAAAAAGCTCTCAGCTTTTCTCCATTGAGAAGGATATTTGCTGTGGGCTTTTCATAGATCGTTTATGATATTGAGAAATGTTCCCTCTATCCCTACACCCTAAGGAATTTTAATCGGGAAAGTATGCTGTATCTTGTCAAATGCTTTTTCTGCATCAATTGAGAGAATCATATAATTCTTGTCTTTTCCTTTATTAATGTGCTTTATTATGTTGATTGATTTGCTAATGTTGAACCACCCTTGCATCCCAGGAATAAATCCTACCTGGTTGTGATGGAAAATCCTTTTAATATACTGGTGGATCCTATTGGCTCGGATCTTGTTGAGTATTTTGGCATTCAGTGTTCATCATGGATATTGGTCTGTAATTCTCCTTTTTGGTGGAGTCTTTGCCTGGTTTTGGGATCTAGATAATGCTGGCCTCATAGAACGAGTTTGGAAATTTTCCTTCTGTTTCTATTTTTTTGAAACAGCATCAGTAGAACAGTTATTATTTCTTCCTTAAGCGTTTGGTAGAATTCCCCTGGGAAGCCACCTGGCCCTGGACTCTTGGTTTTGGGGAGACTTTTTACTGCTGCTTCAATTTTCTTACTGGTTATTGGTATATTCAGATCTATTTCTTCCTGTTTCAGTCTTGGTAGTTTATAAGTTCCAAGAATTCATCCTTTCCTTACAGGTTGCTTAATTTGTTGGCATATAGTTACTGGTAATAATTTTTAATGATTGTTTCTATTTCCTTGCTATTAGTCCTAATCTCTCCTCTTTTATTCATGATTTTATTAATTTGGGTCCTTTCTCTTTTCTTTTGAATAATGCTGGCCACAGGTTTATCTATCTTATTAATTCCTTCAAAGAACCAGCTTCTAGTTTCATTTATCTGTTCTACTATATTTCTGGTTTCTATTTCATTGATCTCTGCTCTAATCTTTATTATTTCTCTTCTCCTGCTTGGTTTAGGTTTTATTTGCTGTTCTTTCTCCAGCTCCTTTAGGTGTAAGGTTAGCTTGTTCATTTGGGATTTTTCTACTTTACTGAGAGAGGTTTGGATGGCTATGTATTTCCCCCTTAGGATTGCCTTTACAGTATCCCAGAGGTTTTAGACCAATGTGCTTTCATTCTCATTGGTTTCCATGAATTGTTTAAGTTTTTCTTAAATTTCTTAGTTGACCCAATCGTTCTTTAGCAGGATGCCCCTTAACTTCCAAGTGTTTGAATTCTATCCAATTTTTTTTATTTGAGTTCCAGTTTCAAATGCTGTGGTCTGATAACATGCAGGAAATAATCTCAATATTTTAGCATCAGCTGAGACATGATTTGTGACCCAGTATGTGGTCTATTCTGGCAAAAGTTCTGTGTGCATTTGAGAAGAATGAGGTTTTTGTTTTGTTTTGTTTTGTTTTATTTTGTTTTGTTTTGTTTTAGGGTGGAATGTTCTGAATGTATTTACAAAGTCCATCTGGTGCAATGTATCATTCAAAGCTCTTGTTTCTTTGTTGATCTTCTGCTTAGATGATCTGTCTATTGCTCAGAGTTGAGTGTTGAGGTCTCCTACTATTAATCTATTATTATCAGTATGATTCTTTATTTTGGTTAACAGTTGGCTTGTGTAGTTGGCTGCTCCCATGTTGTGTGCATAGATATTTACAATTGTTAGATTTTGTTGTTGGATAGTCCCTTCAAATATGATATAGTGTCCCTCTACGTCTCTTACTACAGTCCTTGGTTTAAAATCTAATTTGTCTGATATGAGAAACTGCTACCCGTGCTGTCTTTTGAGATCCACTGGCATGATAGATGGTTCTTCATCCCCTCACTTTCAATCTGGATGTATTTTTAGGTTCAAAATGAGTCTCTTGTAGACAGCATATGGATGGGTCCTGTCTTTTTATCCAATCTGCAACCCTCTGCCATTTCACTCGAGCATTTAGGCCATTCACATTGAGAATAAGTATTGAAAGATATGAATTTAATTCCATCATATTGTCTACAAAGTCCTGTTTCTATAGATTGTCTCTCTAAATTTCTGGTCTGTGTTACTCTTGGGGTCTTTCTTCTTTTAGAAAATCCCCCTTAAAATTTCTCACAAGGCTGGCTTGTTGGGCACATATTCTTTCAGTTTCTGCTGGTCTTGGAAGCTACTTGTCTCCCTATCCATTCTGAATGATAACCTTTCTGGATAAGTATTCTTGGATGCTTGTTCTTCTCATTTAGCACCCTGAATATGTCTTGCCATCCCTTTCTGGCTTGCCAGGTCTCTGTGGACAGGTCTGACATATTCTGATGTTCCTCCCTCCTTATGTAAGAAATCTCTTCCCCCAGCTGCTCTCACAATAGCTTCCTTGGCTCTAAGATTTGAAAGATTTACTATTATATCCTGGGGTATTTGTCTGTTCTCATTGATCTTGGGAGGGGTCTTCTATGCCTCTTGGACACAAATGCTTGTTCCTTTCCCCAGATTAGGGAAGTTCTCAGCTATGATTTGCTCCAATATACCTTCCAGTCCTCTCTCTCTCTCCAGTAACTCAGGGATCTCAATAATTCTTACATTAGAACTTTTCATGGCATGATTGATCTCTCTAAGTCTGATCCCATGGGCTTTTAGGTGTTTATCCCTATCCTCCTCAGCTTCCTTCCTTTCTCTCAGCTTATCTTCTAGATCACTAATTCATTCTTCTGCCTCATTTACTCTGGCTCTTACAGCATCCAGTTTAGATGGCATCTCATTCATAGCATTTGAAATCTGGCCTGATGAGATCTCATGTCTGCCCTTAGAGATTCTATATTGTCACTAATGGTTTTCTCAAACCTTGCTATTGACTTCATAATTGCTACCCTGAAATCTATCTCTGAATCTTGTTTATAGTTATATCCATTAGATCTGTGGCAGAGGCCATTGTCTCTGGATCTTTTCTTTGTTGGGAATCCTTCTCCTAGTCATTCTGTTCAGGGAGGTTTGAAGGAATGTACAGAGTCCAAAATATCAACCACTACCCTAACAAGATGCACCCTAGGACAATCCGGAGTGGTTGGAAGCCACCACCGAAAAGACAAAGCCAAAATGAAACACAAGCTTAAAATATATAAAAATTTAAAAAAAATTAGAAATAATTAAAACTTTAAAATAAAAGTGTGGGAGTTGAGGGGAATGGGGGATATAATCTCTCTGTGTGGATGAAGTAGGGTGTTTCGGTTGTTCCTGGGTGTATTGTGTTCTGTTTGGAACACAGTTAGAGGACACTACTTTCGAAAATTACAGGAAAAGTAAAACATGTATATATATAAAGGTAATATTGAATAGGGAAAAAAGGACTACATTGAAGCATATGTCTATAGAAAAAATACAGGTGTGAAAAAGTACAAGTTAAAAAGCTACTATGAAATATAGGTTGCTGTATTAAATATCTAGTTGACATGAGAAAATGGTAAAAAGAAAAAAACAGAAGAAGCATAAGAGAAAGAATAAAAGGAAAAAGAGAGTGGTATCTGAAAAATAAACAAGTTGTGAAGCAACAACTGGAGCTCAGTATACTATTTTCCACCGTGAAGCAACAACTGGGGCTCAGTATACTATTTGCCCCAGTGTTGGGATTTTACAGTTTTATGGGGACCATAGGGTTGTTGTCTTCTTGTTTTTCCAGGCTGTCTTCTGGACGAGAGGCCTGCCGTGCTGTTTCTCAGGCAACTCTGCTTGGGCAGAGTTGCCTTGCCCCCTGTCAGGAGGATGGGCTGCATGGAAACTGGTTTTTTGAGTTTTTGTTCTCTGGTGGCTTTCTGTGCCCCTTTAGAGGGTCAGAGGAAAAATGGCTTCACCCAAACCTCTGTCCCATAGCAGAGAAATTGCCGTCTGTTCTGTTCACTAAACCCTCCAGAATATACAGTCTTCATTTCTGTAGGCACCATTGAAAACTGCTGCCTCCTGCAGTGTGCACCCACAGTGACTCTCTCAGAGGTTGTGGCATGGACCTGGGCATGTCCCTGCCCTTTGTGCTTCTAAAACCACGAGCAGCTACAGCTCTTGGATCCTGCCTGACCACTGCTCTAAAGCCCTTTCCCAGCCGCTACCACTCTACGAGTTTTTGCCTGGTACTTGGTGTAGGACACTTTTGTGCTCCAGTGTTATATCACTTTCCAGATCCAGCTTATGGATGCTCCCTCCCCCTTCTGTTTACCTTCCAATATCTTCCTGCAGCTACACTACTCTGCCCTTCCTTTCTCTCGACAGGCAGTGTTTTTCTGCTTGTAGAGATCCAGATATATATATATTTACATCTCAGGCTGTTCAGAATGATTTGGTAGATATCCAACTAAATTCAGGGGACCAGTTGAAATGGAGTCCCCTACTCTTCTGCCATCTTGCCTCTTCTCCTCTAAAGTCTTTTGTTTAAAATCTAGTTTTTCTGATGTAAATATAGCTACTTTGGCTTTTTTTTTGACATCCATTAGCATAATTAATATTTCTCCACCCTCTCACTTTCAATCTGCAGGTTACTTAGGGTCTAAAATGAGTCTCTCATAGTAGCATATCAATGGGTGAATATCATTCTCAATGGGGAAAAACTGAGAGCTTTTCCCCTAAGGTCAGAAACATGACAGGAATGTAAACACACCACTGTTGTTCAACACAGTACTAGAAGTCTTAGCCTCAGACAACAAAAAGAAATAAAATGAATCTAAATTTGCAAAGAAGAAGTCAAACGCTCACTCTTCTCAGATGACATGATACTTTATGTGGAAAACCCAAAGAACTCCACCCCCAAATTGCTAGAACTCATACAGGAATTCAGCAACATGGTGGGATATAAAATCAATGGACAGAATTCATTTGCATTTCTATACACTAACAATGAGACAGAAGAAAGAGAAATTAAGGAATTGATCCCATTTACAATTGTACCAAAAACCATAAGATACATAGGAATAACCCTAACAAAAGAGGTAATGATCTGTACTCTAGAAACTACAGAACACTTACAAAAGAAATTTAGGAAGACAAAAAAAAAAAAAATGGAAAAACATCCCATGCTCATGGATTGGAAGAACAAATATTGTTAAAATATCTATGGTACCCAGAGCAATCTACACATTCAATGCCATCCCAATCAAAATACCAATGGCATTTTTCAAAGAGCTGGAACAAACAATCCTAAAATTTGTATGGAACCAGAAAAGACCCTGAATAGCCAGAGGAGTATTGAAAAAGAAAACCAAAGTTGGTAGCATAACTATTACTGAAGAACAATCATGCTCTTTTTTAATAATGAAGGTTTTAAAATACCATTTACAACTACAAATATTTGAAAATGTTAACTTTTTCCTGTTATTTCTTTTCTGTGATGCAGAAGTAATGAATAATTGAGTACTGAAATATTTAATATGTTATAAAAGTGTTAGAAAACTGCATTCTATCTTGTATTAGCTCAAATAAAAGATGAAAGGACATTTGATCAGTGATCTCAACGGAAAGTAATTTTGCCCCCAGGGGAACATGTGGTAATATGTAGATACATTTTGTTTTTCACAACTAAGGAAGTGGGTGTGTTTACTACTGTCATCACTTGATAGGAAATAGAGGCTGGGGATGCTGCTTAACATCCCACAATGTACAGGAAAGCCCCACAAAACAAATGATTTTTCAGCTCAGAATATTAATAGTGTCAAAGAAGAAAACCCAGCATTAGATAAATGCATTAGAATAGCTGTGGTAAGTAAACATTCCAGTGAATATCACTACTGAAAAAAATGGTTTGATATGGTGAAAGCTTTATTTTATTTATTTTTTGAAGTATTTCTGTTTGTTTGTTTGTTTCAAGTAAATTCTAGTTAGTTAACATATAGGATAATATTGGTGTCAGGTGTAGTGTGCCTGGGTGGCTCAGTGGTTAAGTGTCTGCTTTCGGCTCAGGTCCTGAGGAGCCTGCTGAGCCTTCCTCTCCCTCTTTCTCTGTCCCTCTCTCCTCTCACTCTCTCTCTTTCTCTCAAATAAATAAATAAATAAAAATCTTTAAAAAAATATTGGTTTCAGGTGTAGAATTTACTGATTCATCATTTACATACAACAACCAGTGCTTATTTAAATTCCAGTTAGTTTAGATACAGTGGTAATATTAGTTTCAGATGTATAATTTTGTGACTCAATACTTACATACAATACTCTGTGCTCGTCACAAGTGTACTCCTTAATCCCCATCACCTATTTAACCCATCCACCCACCCACCTCCCCTCTAGTAACAGTTTGTTCTCTATAGATAAGAGTCTGTTTCTTGGTTTGCCTGTCTCTTTTTTCCTCTATGATCATTTGTTTTGTTTCTTAAATTCCACATATGAGTGAAGTCATATGGTATTTGATTTTCTCTGACTCTAGCTCCATCCATGTCATTGCAAATGGGGAGATTGCATTCTTTTTTTATGGCTGAGTAATATTCCATGATATATATTCCATGATTTGGCTACTGTACATTATGGTGCTATAAACATTGAGGTGCATGTATCCCTTTGAATCGGTATTTTTGTATACTTGGTTTAATATCTAGTATTGCAATTGCTGGATTTTAAGGTAGTATTATTTTTAAATTTTTGAGGAATAACCATACTGTTTTTCCAGAGTAGCTGCAATTCCACCAACAGTGTGAGAGGGTTCCCCTTTCTCCACATCCTCGTCAACACTTAGTGTTTTCTTGTATTGCTAATTTTAGACATTCTGCCAGGAGTGAGGGCATATCTCATTGTTGTTTTGTATTTCCCTGATGATGAGTGATATTGAATTTCTATTCCTATGACTATTGGCCATCTGTATGTCTTTTTGGAAAATTATCTATTCATTTCTTCTACCCATTTTTAATTGGATTATTTGTTTTGGAGGCTGTTGAGTTTGAAAAATTCTTTATAGGTTTTGAATACTAAGACTTTATCAGATAGGTCACTTGCAAATATCTTCTCCCATTCTGTAGATTTCCTTTTTAGTTTTGTTGATTGTTTCCTTTCATGTGCAGACACTTTTTATTTTGATGAAGTTCAATAGTTTATTTTTGTTATGGTTTCCTTTGCCTCAGGAGACATATCAAAAAGAAGTTGCTATGGCCAGTGTCAAAGAGGTTACTGCTTGTGTTCTCCTCTAGGACTTTCATGGGTTTCTGTCTCACATTTAGATCTTTCATCCATATTAAGTTTATTTTTGCGTATGGTATAAGAAAGTGGTCCAGTTTCATTCTTTTGTATGTTGCTGTCCAATTTTCCCAACACCAATTGTTGAAGAGACTATCTTTTTTTTCCCATTGGATATTCTTTCCTGCTTTATCAAAGATTAACTAAACATATTGGGGCACTTGTGTGGCTCAGTCAGTTAAGCATCTGCCTTTGGCTCAGGTCATGATCTTGAGGTCCTGGGATTGATCTCCACATTGGACTCCCTGCTCAGCAGGGAATCTGCTTCACCCTCTCTCTTTGCCCATCCTCCTGCTCGTACTCTCTCTCTCAAATAAATATTTTTTAAAAAAGATTAATTAACCATATAATTGTGGGTTCGTTTCTGGGTTTTCTATTCTGTTAGAATGACCTACAAATCTATTTTTGTGCCAGTACCATATTGTTTTGATCACTACAGCTTTGTAATACAACTTGAAGTCCGGAATTGTGATGCCTCCAGCTTTGCTTTTCTTTTTCAACATTGCTTTGACTATTTGGGGTCTTTTATGGTTCTATACAAATGTTAGGATTGTTTGTTCTAACTCTGAAAAATGCTCTTGGTATGTTTATTGGAACTGCACTATATGTGTAGATTGTTTTGGGTAGTACAGACATTTTAACAATATTTGCTTTTCCACTCCAAGAGCATGGATTTTTTTTTCATTCCTTTCATAAGTGGTCTATAGTTCTCAAAGTACAGAACTTTTCCCTCTTTGGTTAGGTTTATTCCTAAGTATCTTATGGTTTTTGGTGCAATTGTAAATGGGATTGATTCCTTGATATCTCTTTTTGCTGCTTCATTGCTGGTGTACGAAAAGGCACCAGATTTCTGTAAATTAATTTTTTATTCTGTGACTCTACTGAATTCATGCATCATTTCTAGCAATTTCTTGGTGGAGTCTTTTGGGTTTTCTACATAAAATATCATGTCCTCTGCTAGTAGTGAAAGTTTGACTTCTTCCTTGCTGATTTGGATGCCTTTTATTTCTTTTTGTTGTCTGATTTCTAAGGCTAAGACTATGTTAAATAAAAATGATGAGAGTGGACATCCCTGTTTTCTCCCTGACCACAGAGAAAAAAGTTTGCATCTTTTCCCCATTGAGGATTATATTACCTGTGGGACTTTCATATATGACCTTTATGATGTTTAGGTAGGTTCCCTTAGCCCTCCTTCATTAAGGAGTTTTATCATGAATGTATGCTGTAGTTCGTCAAATGCTTTTTCTGCAACTATTGAAAGAATCATAAGGTTCATATCCTTTCTTTTATTAAAGTAGTATATCACATTGATTGATTCATGAATATTGTACCACCCTTGCATCCCAGGAGTAAATCCCACTTGATCATCATGAATGATTCTTTTAATGTACTTTTGGATTCAGTTAGTTGTTTTTTTTTTTAATTTGTTATTTTGTTGAGAATTTTTGCATCATGTTCATCAGGGATATTGGACTGTAATTCTCTTTTTTATTGGGGTCTTTTCTGCTTTTAGGATCAAGGTAATGCTGGCCTCATGGAATGAGTTTGGAAATTTTCCTTCCATTCCTATTTTTGGGAATAGTTTGAGAAGAATAGGTATTAATTCTTCTTTAAATGTTTGGTAGAATTCTGTGAAACCATATGGCTCTGGACTTGTTTTGGGGGAAATTTTTGATTACTGGTTCAATTACTTTCTGGCTTTGGGTCTGTACAAATTATCTATTTCTTCCTGTTTCAGTTTTGGTTTATAGGTTTCTAGGAATTTGTATATGAAAAATGTTTTTGAACTATTTTTTTTAACACAGTACTCTCCCACATTTTCTGAGGAAGAAATCAAAGCTATTAGAGTTTCAAGCTATAAACATTAATGGGAGATAAATAAGATTCATAAATGTCCTGCTTATTATTTAATACATTTATACAGGATTCTTTTCATGAAAGCTTTGCAGAGATTTATTAAAAAGATTTTAATAAATTTACAATATTTGCCATGTTAAATATAATGGTTTCTATATCATTCAGTCATTGAATTTTGCCCACTTCCACATTCCATTTAACAGTTAAAATAGGTAATTTATATTTTCCTAAACCTTGAATACTTGGGAGAATTAATGTCACTTTATTTAGTAATAGTAACAATTGCAATACTTTATTTTCCTTTCTGTTAAACTGGTGAAAGTGCACCTAGATAGTTAGCACTTGGTTCTATAATAAATTCTGTATTCTGACAGTACTTTTCAATTTGTTAATCTAATGCAAAGAAAAAGAAGTCTTGGAAGACAAGCTTTTGTTAACTAAGTTGAATTTAAATAATTTTTTTAAAGCAGGTTTTGACCTTGTGTTCTACTACATAAAAAAAAAATAGCGTTCAGCGTCTGCATCCAACCCAGTTTTAACAAAACTACCCAAACCATTTGGCTGAATCTTTGGCAGGGTGGTACATCAATCAAAGTACTTGATTTTTTTACCTGCTAATTCAATAGGCAGCCTGAAAAGACTTTCAGCTGTACATTTAATGGATTAATAAGGCAATATACATATTTTCGATTTTTGCTTTGTTGACAGAAAAATATTTTGAGAACTACAGCAAGACTTTTTTCTTTCATAATAAATGTTTCTTCTAAGTTTAACACTGCTGACCATTTTGTCCATCTTTTTAGTATTATGTGAGTTTATATATTGGGGGATTATAATGTCAACTTTATTATCACAAGTAATTGAAACTTTATTGATTATTAAAAATAATAAATTAACTCATGCTTTTAAGCCTTAAAAATAGCTCCATATTTTATTGCCTTTATAGATATAATTTATATTTAAATAGATTATGTCATCTTGGTACATTATTAACCCTTTCCTTTTTTTAAAAGATTTTATTTATCCAGGAGAAAGCAAAAGAGCACAAGCAGAGAGAACAGCAGAGGGAGAGGGAGAAGCAGGATCCCTGCTCAGCAGGGATCCTGATGCAGGACTCAATCCCGGGACCCTGGGATCATGACCTGAGCCAAAGGCAGACGCTTAATCATTTGAACCACCCAGGCTTCCCTAATCCTTTCCTTATTAAAGATAGAATTATTCTTCATAGCAAATGTACTTTTTATGGTACGTTTTTGGCATAATAGGTGAAGACTTCCTGAACTTTTCCTATGTTATTATCATCAGTTACTTTTTTCTGGGATAAATATATGTTTATGTCAGTTATTTTTTTTAAGATTGGACAATTTTAAGAATATGACCAATGAAAAAATGCTAAAAAATGAATGCCTACAATATTTATGATTTTTACTATTATAATAATTATAAAATAACTCTAAAACTTATTTTATTAAGAAATTTCTGTCTAATTTTACAAATAAATATTCATCAACCAATTTTTTTGGTTGAAAATTTATATTGGTCTTTGATGAAAATCACACAGTTTTAATATAATTCAAAGATACTCATCTAAAGTATGTCTTAAATTATACACATGTTTTTTATATACAATGTCTCTTCTTCATTTTATACAGCAATCTCTTTTTAAAGTACTAGTTTATTAAAATATGGAATTTCTCTCATATTTTTTATTTAAATTCAATTAGCCACCATATAGCACATCATTAGTTTCAGATGTAGAGTTCAATAATTCATCAGTTGCATATAACACCCACTGCTCATCACATCATGTGCTTTCCTTAATGCCCATCATGCAGTTGGCCCATCCCTCCACCCACCTCCCCTTGAACAGCCCTCAATTTGTTTCCCAGAGTTAAGGGTCTCTCATGGTTTGTCTCTCTCTCTGATTTCTTCCCATTGAGTTTTCCCTCCCTTCCCCTGAGGTCCTCTGTGCTATTCCTTATGTTCCACATATGAGTGAAACTGTATGATAATTGTCTTTCTCTACCTGACTTATTTCACTTAGCACAATACCCTCCAGTTCCATCCATGTTGATTTAAATGGTAGGTACTCATCCTTTCTGATGGTTGAGTAATATTCCATTGTCTATATGGACCACATCTTCTTTATCCATTAATCTGTTGACAGACATCTAGGCTCCTTCTATAGTTTGACTATTGTGGACATTGCTGCTATGAACATTGGGGTGCAGGTGCCCCTTCATTTCACTACATCTGCATCTTTGGTTTAAATACCCAGTAGTGCAATTGCTGGGTTGTAGGGTAGTTCTATTTTTAACTTTTTGAGGAACCTCCACACTGTTTTCCAGATTGGCTGTACCAACTTGCATTCCCACCAATGGTGTAAGAGGGTTCCCCTTTTTCTACATCCTCACCAACATTTGTTGTTTCCTATCTTGTTAAGTTTTGCCATTCTAACTAGTGTAAGGTGGTATCTCATTGTGGTTTTAATTTCTATTTACCTGAGGACAAGTGATTTGAACATTTTTTCATGTGTCTGTTGGCCATTTGTATGTCTTCTTTGGAGAAATGTCTGTTCATGTCTTCTGCCCATTTCTTGACTGGATTCTTTGTTTTTTTGGGTGTTGAGTTTGTTAAGTTCTTTATAGATCTTTGATACCAGTCCTTTATCTGATATGTCATTTGCAAATATCTTCTCTCATTCCATAGGTTGCCTTTTAGTTTTGTTGACTGTTTCCTTTGCTGTGCAGAAGCTTTTTATCTTGATGAAGTCATTTTTTTATATGTATCAGCACAAAACATTCCAAGTTTTGATCTTTATTAGTCAATGAGAAAAGAAAGTGTACAGAAACTGTACAAAATTATTATAACTAAACAACTCTCTGAACTTAACTGTTATGACCAACATAAGGGAAAAGCCAACTAAATTAAGATTCATCACTTTAACTTTAGTTATTGACAATCTGAAGTACTAATTTGGTAGAAATAATCTATATATGAATGAAGATAAACTTTCTCAACATAGATTATCACCCCAGTATTTCTCATCTTAAGGAAATCTGAATATCAACATGCAGGGCATGGAAAACAAAACAAAACAAAAACATATTAATATCACGATAACTTTTAATATCTGGGCACAGCAGAAACTTGTCTAACAAATGATTGATACTTTTAAATCAGTCATCTCTGATTCCTTATATTTCAATGGTACTTTGTGGCTTATACATTACTTTTTACAAGCATCAAAACCGGCTCAGGTAATTCAAATATTTTCTTAATTTTGCGTATAGCCATTATCTCTCAAATCTACTTTAGTGTTCTTTCCACAGAACTATTCTCCTTCCCTAACCAGTAATATTCAGGGGAGTGAAGTTACATATAACATTGCTATACCACTGCTTCCTCAGCAATTCACATTCTTTAGCAGAAATGATATAAACTCAGAAATGACCTCACATTGGGATAGAGACTTTGATTTGTAGGTAACATGTCAAATGTAAAATATTGCTTAAATGTTCAAAACTAACTATCCATAAAGAAGTCATTTGTCTTATGAAATGGATTATGAAAGAATAAAATAAAAGATAAATTTTTTCTTTCTGAAGTTAGGGATTTTACTAACACTTATATGCACACAGGGCTGAGGATATTACAACGAAGGGTTTGAATTTCCAATGAATTTCAAGTTGCCTAGATTTTACCTACTTTGTCTATTGCCTTTTTACAAGAATACCTGGAGTCAACAGCAATGCAGACTGAATTTACTTATATATATATATATATATATATATATATATATATATATATATATATATATTGACGGATATATCCTTCAATTTCCCTGGCAGATCTAATATATAAACAGAAAGTTTATAAATGAAATTAGCATTATATTGAATGAAAATCTCAAGTTAAATGCTTTGTTTCTCCATCTAAGCAAAATCTCAAAATAAAACAAATAAAATTTACAGGGGTATTCTTTAAAGTTTATATTACCGAGGGAAAACAGAATGAATAAAAATATGTATATAAATATGCACTGAATCATATTTGATAAAATAGAAGTGGGGTACTTAAATATTTTGTGATAAATCCTTTTTGTAAAATATGCTGTTATAAAATGCAAGTAGCATTTAACTTATAAACAATTCTGAATCTTCACCTAAATCATCTATAAGTGAGTTTCTCATGTAATCATGAACACATTCCTTTTTAAACCATTAAATGCAATTTTTAATGTTAGGGATAACCTCTGATGACAAAAAATACCTACTTTTAATTGTGTATCAACTTCCCTACTGTATGTCTTCACATCTCTTTTTCCTTCAATCCACCCATTAATTTGAATTGTAGTTCCTCAAAGATACTTGTTTCAGATACTCTCATTATATGTCCAAAGTACTGTGGAGCTACTTTCAGCTAGGAACATATTCCAAATTGACACCCACTTGTGATATGGCTTCATGCAGTGTAGAGTCATTTGATCTACCCTTCTAACTCTGACTCAGAGTTTCCATAGATACTTGGCATATGAGTTTAGAGGAAACCATAAAATGAAAACACTCAAGACAATGCAGTCCGTTGTTTCTCAAGCTATAGACAATAATAAAATGCTAGTATTAAATTTATTTGTAACATTGCTTATGTAAAGTTTATTTATTCAAAGGTAGTTATTCTGTTTGATATGACATGGAATCCAGAATTTCTTAATTTCTAAATAATCAAAATTATGTGAAATAATTTGAAAACCAGACATGCTTTTGTTTTTAAAGAAGATGACATTGCAAATTATTATATTATTTACATTTGTTGTATCATTTATTATGTCTTTTGGAAAGGGTATAGTAGAATGAGAAAGGGATTTGTAGTAAAGTTGACTGAGTTTAAACTGTGAGACTGCTATGTAAAGCCTGGAGGCAGATAAATTAAGTGACTTGTCCCAATGATAAACAGTAAGTACCATTACCTATCAAATATCATTCCCAAAAATGTCCACAAGTCATAGAATGACTAATATATGTTGATATAGTGAAAAACAATAGATATTCTTTATCTTTATGGTAAATGTTCCATACCTAGTACTTCACACTTTAAAAACTATTATATTCATGTATTCAGAACATGGAATTATGCAAATTATATGGCAAAGTACCTGACAGGTACAGAGAGTTAAAAAATACTAGATACTGTAGTACTTTATAGAAAGTTGGAATATGTTATAGAGTTCTAGTTAGAAAGTGAAGAACAGAGCAAAAGAAAATACAATTCTTGATTTTGAGGTTGACTTGAGATTGAGGTAAAATCCATTTCTCTGTATGTTCCTATAGGTTACCAAATGAATATCTCACTGAAAATCACTGTCCTCTCCATACTACCCCAGAGCACCAAACAGGGTAATTGTTCAGTCCTGATCGTTTTTACAGCAAGCCCCCTCTTTTTTGTGTGCATATTTTGATGTACCTTTCTAACTCACTGTTCAAGTCCAATATTTTAAGCCTCAAATGTGTACAGCTGACCAATCAAAAAATTGTAATAGAATGCAGATTTTAGAGGGATTTAATCTTTTGATATGGTTTAAAGTATAATGTTATGTCAATCAATTCAGTGGGAGAAAAGAATAGTCTTTTTGACAAATTCTGCTAGATATCCACAAGCAGAAGGTTGAAAACTGAACCCTACCTTACATCATTTACAATTAGTTCAAACTACATTATAGATTTAAACATGAGATCTAAACCTATATAGGCACACCTTATTTTATATGCTTCACTCTATTATTATTCACAGATATTGTATTTTTTACATATTGAAGAATTGTGGCAACCTGCATTGAGCAAGTCTATTGGTATTATTTTCCGACAGCATTTCTATCTTGTTTCTGTGCCACATTTTGTTAATTCTCACAATATTTTAAACATTTTCATAATTATTATATTTGTTATGATGATGTGATTAGTGATCTTTGTTGTTACTATTGTAATTGGTGGCACAACAAACCATGCCCATATGTGATAGCAAACTTAATTAATGTTGTGTGTGTTCTGACTGCTCCACCTACTGGCTGTTCCCTTGTCTCTCTTCCTCTCATTGAGCATCCCTATTCCCTAAAACACATCAATATTGAATTTAGGCCAATTAATAACCTTACAATGACTTCTAAGTGTTCAAGTTAGAGTCACACATCTTTCACTTTAAATCAAAAGCTAAAAATGATCAATCTTAGTGTGAAAGGCATGTTGAAAACCAAGATATGCTGAAAGCTAGCATCTTCTGCCAAGCAGTTAGCCAAGCTGTGAATGCAAAGGAAAAGTTCTTGAAGGAAATTAAAAGTACTACTCCAGTATATACATGGATAATAAAAGAGTAAAACAGCATTTTTGCTAATATGAAGAATGTTTTAGTGGTCTGGATAGAAGATCAAACCACCCACAATATTCCCTTAAGCTAAAACGTAACCCAGAACAATGCCCTAACTCTCTTCAATTCTGTGAAAGTTGAGAAAGGTAAGAAAGCTACAGAATAAAAGTTTGAAACTAGCAGAGGTTGGTTCATAAGGTTTAAGGATAGAAGCCATTTCCATAACACAAAAGAGTAAGGTGAGGCGACAAGTGCTGATGTAGAAACTGCAACAAGTTATCTAGAAGATCTAGCTAAGATAATTAGTGAAGGTGGCTATACTAAATAATAGATTTCCAATATAGATGAAACAGCCTGCTATTGGAAGAAGATGCTATTTCGGACTTTCACAGCTAGAGAAAAGAAGTGAATGCCTGACTTCAAAACTTCAAAGGATAGGTTGACTATATTGTTAGGGGCTAATACAGCTGGTGACTTTAAGTTGAAACCAATTCTCATTTACCATTCCAGAAATCCTAGGACCCTTAAGAATTATGCTATTTCTACTCTGCCTGTCTTCTATAAATGGAAAAACAAAGCCTAGATGACAGCACATCTGTTTATAACATGGTTTACTAAATATTTAAGCCCAGTGTTGAGACCTACTGCTCAGAAAAATATTTATTTCAAAATATTACTGGTTAATGACAATGCACCTGGTCACCCAAAAGCTCTGATGGAGATGTACAATGAAATTAATGTTGTTTGTATGCCAGCTAACACAACATTCATTCTTCAGCCTATGGATCAAGGAGCCATTTTGACTTTAAAATTTTATTATTTAAAAATACATTTTGTAAAGCTAGAGCTGCCATAGTGATTCCAATGATGGATCTGGGCAAAATAAATTGAAAATCTTGTGCAAAGGATTCACCATTCTAGATGTTATTAAGAACATTCATTATTCATAGGAAGAGTTGAAAATATCAATATTAACAGGAGTTGGAAGAAGTTGATTCCAAACCTCTTGGATGACTTTGAGGGATTCAAGACTTCCATGGGGGAAGTAATTGCAGATGTGATGGAAATTACAGGAAAACTATAATTAGAAGCAGAGCCTAAAATGGTACCTGAATTGCTGTAATCTCATGATAAAACTTTAATTGATGAGGAGTTGCTTCTTATGGATTAGCAAAGAAAATAGTTTCCTAAGATGGAACTTACTCCTGGTGAACATGCTCTGAAGATTGTTGAAATGGCATCAAAGAATTTAGAATATTACATTGATATTGATAAAGTTGATAAAACAACAACAGGGTTTGAGATGATTGACTTCCATTTTGAAAGAAGTTCCACTTCGGGAAAATGCTACCAAAAAGCATTGCACGTTACACAGAAATGGTTTGTGAAAGGAAAGGTCAATGTGGCAAACTTCACTGTTGTCTACTTTAAAGAAATTGCCATAGCCACACTAACCTTCAACAACCACCATCCTGAGCAGTCAGCCGCCATCAACATTGAAGAAAGACATCCACTAGAAAAGATTATGACCAACTGAATGCTGAGAAAATGTTTAACATTTTTAGCAACAAAATATTTTTAAATTAAGGTATGTACATTGTTTTCTGGGACATAATGCTATTGCATACTTAACAAACTACAATTTAGTGCAAACATTACATTTATATGTAGTAGGAAAACAAAAAGAATGAATTGTTTTGTTGTAATACTCACTTTATTGCAGTTGGGACCAAACCTGAAAAATCTTCAAGGTATGCCTGTATATCACTTAGAAGAAAACAATGGAACAAACTGTGATCTTGTGTTTGGCAATGGTTTCTTAGAAATGCCAATGAAAATACAAACAACAAAATTGGATTTTATCAAATTAAAAAATTTTTGCTTTGAGAGAAGGCCTATTCAAAGAATGAAAGAAATAAGCAAAATACTACTGGGTCACAAAACAAGTCTCAATTGATACCAAAAGACTAAGAGTTTTCCCTGCATATTCTCAGACCACAATGCTTTGAAACCAGAACTCAATCATAAGGAAAAATTTGGAAGAAATTCAAACACTTGGTAACTAAGAACCACCCTGCTCAAGAATGATTGGGTAAACCAGATAATTAAGAAGGAGATCAAACAATTTTTGGAGACCAATGAAAATGAAAACACATCAGTCCAAAACCTATGGTACACTGCAAAGGCAGTCCTAAGGGGAAAATACATAGCCACCCAATCCTCACTCAAAGGAATAGAGAAATCTAAAATGCAGTCCTTATATTCTCACCTCAAGAAGCTGGAGCTAGAACAGAAGAACAGGCCTAACCTATGCATGAGAAGAAAATTGATCAAGATTAGAGCGGAGATCAATGAATTAGAAACCAGGAGCACAGTAGAGGAGACCAACAGAACTAGAGGCTGTTTCTTTGAAAGAATAAATAAAAAAGATAAGCCACTGGCAAGACTTATTCAAAAGAATAGAGAAAGGACCCAAGTAATAAAATTATGATTGAAAGGGGAGAGATCATGACCAACACCAATGAAATAGGAAGGATCATTAGAAACTTTTATCAACAATTTATGCCAATAAATTAAATAACCTGGAAGAAATGGATGCCTTCCTGGAAACCTATAAACTACCAAGACTGAAACAGGAAGAAATTGATTATTTAAACAGACCGATTAATTATGAAGAGATTGAAACAGTGATCAAAAACCTCCCGAAAAACAAGACTCCAGGGCCTGATGGATTCCCTGGGGAATTCTACCAAACATTCAAAGAAGAAATAATACCTATTCTCCTGAAGCTGTTTCAAAAATTAGAAACAGAAGGAAAACTACCAAACTCATTCTATGAGGCCAGTATTACCTTGATCCCCAAAACAGGCAAAGACCCCATCAAAAAGAATTAGAGACCGATTTCCCTGATGAATATGGACGCCAAAATTCTCAACAAGATCCTAGCTAATAGGATCCAACAGTACATTAAACGGATTATCCATCATGACCAAGTGGGATTCATCCCTGGGATGCAAGGGTGGTTCAGCATTCGCAAATTGATCAGTGTGATAGATCATATCAACAAGAAAAGAGTCGGGGCGCCTGGGTGGCTCATTGGTTGGGGATCTGCCTTTGGCTCAGGGCGTGATCCCAGCATTCTGGGATCAAGCCCCACATCGGGCCCCCTGCTCAGCGAGAAGCCTGCTTCTCCCTCTCCTACACCCCCTGCTTGTGTTCCCTCTCTTGCTGCCTCTCTCTCTGTCAAATAAATAAATAAAATCTTAAAAAAAAAACAAGAAAAGAGTCAAGAACCGTATGACCCTCTCAATTGATGCAGAAAAAGCTTTCAAAAAATTAAAGGATCCTCTCCCGATTAAAACCCTTCAGAGTGCAGGGATAGAGGGTACATTCCTCAATTTCATAAAAAACCATCTATGAGAAGCCTACAGCGAATATCATTCTCAATGGGGAAAAGCTGAAAGCTTTTCCCTTAAGATCAGGAACAGAACAAGGATGCCCACTCTCACCATTATTATTCAACATAGTACTAGAAGTCCTTGCAACAGCAATCAGACAAAAAAAAAAAGGGATAAAAAGTATCCAAATCAGCAAGGAAGAAGTCAAACTGTCTCTCTTCGCAGATGACATGATACTCTATATGGAAAACCCAAAAGAATCCACCCTCAAATTACTAGAACTTACAGAGCAATTGAGTAATGTGGCGGGATAAAAAATCAATGCTCAGAAATCAGTTGCACTTCTATAGATGAACAATGAGACTGAAGAAAGAGAAATTAGGGAATCCATTCCATTTACAATAGAACCAAAAGTCATACTTTATCTCTGAATTAACTTAACCAGAGAGGTAAAGGATCTATATTCTAGAAACTACAGATCACTCATGAAAAACATTGAAGAAGACACAAAAAGATGGAAAAATATTCTATGCTCATGGATCAGAAAAAGAAACATAGTTAAACTGTCTATGCTACCCAGAGCAATCTACACTTCCAATGCCATCCCAATCAAAACACCAATTTTGACATTTTTCAAAGAGCTGGAACAAAGAGCCCTTAAATTTGTGTGGAACCAGAAAAGGCCCAGAATTGCCAAGGAATTTTTGAAAAGGAAAATCAAAGCTGGCGGCATCACTTTGCCAGATTTCAAGCTATACTACAAAGCTGTGATTACCAAGACAGCATGGTACTGGCACAAAAACAGACACATAGACCAATGGAACAGAATAGAGAACCCAGAAATGGACCTTCGGCTCTTTGGGCAACTAATCTTTGACAAAGCAGGAAAAAACATCCAGTGGAAAAAAGATGGTCTTTCCAATAAATGGTGCTGGGAAAATTGGACAGCTATATGCAAAAGAATGAAACTTGAGCACTCTCTCACAACATACACAATGATAAACTCCAAATGAATGAAAGACCTCGATGTGAGACGGGAATCCATCAGAATCTTAGAGGAAAGCATAGGCAGCAACCTCTACGACATTGGCCAAAGCAACCTTTTTCATGACACATATCCAAAAGCAAGAGAAACAAAAGCAAAAGTGAACTTGTGGGAATTCATCAAGATAAAAAGCTTCTGCACAGCCAAGGAAACAGTCAAAAAAACTAAGAGGCAGCCCACAGAATGGGAGAAGATATTTGCAAATGACAGTACAGATAAAAGACTGGTATCTAAGATCTGCAAAGAACTTCTCAAACTCAATACGGGAGAAACAAATAATCACATCATAAAATGGGCAGAAGATATGAACAGACACTTTT
Organism: Ursus maritimus; assembly: GCF_017311325.1. Classification (NCBI taxonomy): domain Eukaryota; kingdom Metazoa; phylum Chordata; class Mammalia; order Carnivora; family Ursidae; genus Ursus; species Ursus maritimus. The sequence continues at coordinate 52,930,543 of NW_024423319.1, forward strand.
CCAATGAGGACATACAAATGGCTAACAGACACATGAAAAAATGTTCAAAATCATTAGCCATCAGGGAAATTCAAATCAAAACCACTTTGAGATACCACCTTATGCCAGTTAGAATGGCAAAAATGGACAAGGAAGGAAACAACAAATGTTGGAGAAGATGTGGAGAAAGAGCAATTGATCAGTGTGATAGATCATATCAACAAGAAAAGAGTCGGGGCGCCTGGGTGGCTCATTGGTTGGGGATCTGCCTTTGGCTCAGGGCGTGATCCCAGCATTCTGGGATCAAGCCCCACATCGGGCCCCCTGCTCAGCGAGAAGCCTGCTTCTCCCTCTCCTACACCCCCTGCTTGTGTTCCCTCTCTTGCTGCCTCTCTCTCTGTCAAATAAATAAATAAAATCTTAAAAAAAAAACAAGAAAAGAGTCAAGAACCGTATGACCCTCTCAATTGATGCAGAAAAAGCTTTCAAAAAATTAAAGGATCCTCTCCCGATTAAAACCCTTCAGAGTGCAGGGATAGAGGGTACATTCCTCAATTTCATAAAAAACCATCTATGAGAAGCCTACAGCGAATATCATTCTCAATGGGGAAAAGCTGAATCAATGGGAAAGAGCTGAAAGCCTTTCCCTTAATATCAGGAACACGACAAGGATGCCCACTCTCGCTATTCAACATAGTACTAGAAGTCCTTGTAACAACAATCAGACAAAAAAGGGGATAAAAGGTATTTGAATTGGCAAAAAAAAAAAAAAAAGTCAAACTGTCTCTCTTCGCAGATGACATGATACTCTATATGGAAAACCCAAAAGAATCCACCCCAAAAGTACTAGAAATTATAGAGCAATTCAGTATTGTGGCGGGATACAAAATCAATGCTCAGAAATCAGTTGCACTTCTATAGATGAACAATGAGACTGAAGAAAGAGAAATTAGGGAATCCATTCCATTTACAATAGAACCAAAAGTCATACTTTATCTCTGAATTAACTTAACCAGAGAGGTAAAGGATCTATATTCTAGAAACTACAGATCACTCATGAAAAACATTGAAGAAGACACAAAAAGATGGAAAAATATTCTATGCTCATGGATCAGAATTAACATAGTTAAAATGTCTATGCTACCCAGAGCCATCTACACTTT
>NW_024423319.1:52932184-52947156 GCF_017311325.1 Ursus maritimus
GACATTGGCCAAAGCAACCTTTTTCATGACACATATCCAAAAGCAAGAGAAACAAAAGCAAAAGTGAACTTGTGGGAATTCATCAAGATAAAAAGCTTCTGCACAGCCAAGGAAACAGTCAAAAAAACTAAGAGGCAGCCCACAGAATGGGAGAAGATATTTGCAAATGACAGTACAGATAAAAGACTGGTATCTAAGATCTGCAAAGAACTTCTCAAACTCAATACGGGAGAAACAAATAATCACATCATAAAATGGGCAGAAGATATGAACAGACACTTTTCCAATGAGGACATACAAATGGCTAACAGACACATGAAAAAATGTTCAAAATCATTAGCCATCAGGGAAATTCAAATCAAAACCACTTTGAGATACCACCTTATGCCAGTTAGAATGGCAAAAATGGACAAGGAAGGAAACAACAAATGTTGGAGAAGATGTGGAGAAAGAGCATCCCTCTTACATTGTTGGTGGGAATGCAAGTTGTTACAGCCAGTTTGGAAAACAGTGTGGAGGTCCCTCAAAAAGCTAAAAATAGGACTAACCTATGATCCAGCCATTGCTCTTCTAGGTATTTACCCCTAAGATACAGACATAGTGAAGAGAAGGGCCATATGCACCCCAATGTTCATAGCAGCGTTGTCGAGGAGATTATGATAAGTGAAATAAGTCAAGCAGAGAAAGACAATTATCATATGGTTTCTCTCATCTATGGAACAAAAGAAATAGCAGGAAGATCCATAGGAGAAGGAAGGGAAGAATGAAGGGGGGGTAAAGAGAAGGGGAATGAAGTATGAGAATCTATGGACTCTGGGAAACAAACTGAGGGCTTCAGAGGGGAGGGGTGTGCAGGACTGGGATAGGCCAGTGATGGGTGTTAAGGAGGGCACATATTTCATGGTGTACTGGGTGTTATACTCAAAGAATGAATCATCATCATCAAAAACTAAGGATCTACTGCATGGTGACTAGCATAACATAATAAAAAATTATTATTAAAAAAAAGTTATAAGCTTCTTGGTAAACTCACCAAAAAGTATCTCTCATGTTTTTTAACTTTTGTATGCCTTAAGATACTGACAATCATAACAGAACAGAATTACACCTGTACCTTTATTTTTCGATTTCATAGAAAATTTCATAGATTAATGGAAACAAGGGACAACTCTTATTTATTTCAATTTGGAATGAAAATGATTTTGTCTAAAGGCTAAGAAGGCCTCCAGTAAAATTTGCATCTAAAAAATAATAAAAATGGGAAAATAATAATGCTATTATATCAGCATAATATTAAACATCTATGATGTCCAAAGGACAGTGCTAAATTCTTTGTATACATTAATTTATTGAATCCTCACCACACTATGAGGTAGTTGCTTTTGATATTTATATCTTGCAAATGAGAAACTGAGATTGTAAGAGCATAAGTGGGTCTTTACTAAGAAGATGAGTCTTTATAAGTTGAAATGAGAAAACAAGAAATGTTTTTATATCAAGTCAGATTCTAACTTGTGGAATGAGTCACTTAACATAGACCAGAAGTTAGTATCCTAACAACCTGAATGAACCTAGTATGTCAGAAATTACCTTAATTTCCAAGATAGTTCTTGACTTTCTTGGATAAATCTCAAAGGTCAAAGTTGCTGGAACCACTTTAATAAAAATATGTTTAGAGACTTTTAAGCATAGTTATAGTATTAAACTTTGCTTTTCAAAAAGCAAAATATTGTGTGGTAAGCAGAATACCCCAAAATGTCTAAATCCTAATCCTTGAAATGTTTATATATGTTATGTTATATAGCAAGAGGTAAATACATTTAAGGGTGGAATTAAGATGCCTAATCACATGATATTAAGATAAGGAAACTATCTGGATGTTCCTAGTGGACACAATGTAGTCATAAGGTCCTTAATTGGGGAAGAAGGAAAAAGTAGAGTAAAAACTAGAAAGATTACATTGTAAAAACTCAACCAGCCCTTTCTGGCTTTAAAATGGAGAGGGATAATGAAGCAAGGAATTCTGGCAGGCTCTAGTAACTGGCAAAAAGCAAGAAAATGGATTCTCCTCTAAAGCTTCCAGAATGCAACACAGTCCCACCAATGCCTTGATTTTATTCAGACATCTGCTCTCAGAACTGTAAAACAACAAATTTATGCTGTTTTAAGGGACTAAACTTCTGGTAATTTGTCACAGGATAAGTAAGACTCTAATACAAGAGGAAAATTCTTCTAAACTGCTTGATTATTATACTAGTATTCTAGGTGCTATCCAAAATGCTGGTTACAAAAATTTCTTAAGAGTACGTTAACAAATTAACTTTGAAAACAGAAGATATGCAATACTTGAAAAGATTGAGAAAATTTATACCCATCTATCTTTATCTATACCCTTTATATCTATATGTCCAAGTGTACAGGCATACGTGGTCACTTTATTGCACTTCATAGGTATTGTATTTTTTACAAAATGAGGATTTGTGGCAACCTTGTGTCGAGCAAGTCTATCGGTGTCATTTTTCCAATAAAATTTACTCACTTTCTGTTTCTGTGTCAGATTTTGGTGATTCTCAAAATATTTGAAAATTTTTCATTATTATTCTATTTGTTATAGTGATCTGTGATCAGTGATATTTCCCCATGACCCTCCCTCTCCTTGGGTCTTCCTATTCCCTGAGACACAGCAATACTATACTTAGGTCAATCAACTGTACGCGGTCTTCTACATGTTCAAGTAAAAGGAAGAGTCAATCGATGAGGCAAACTTCATTGTTATTTTAAGAAATTACCACAGCCACCCTAACCTTCAGCAACCACCATCTTTTTTTTTTTTTAATAATGATTTTTTATTATATTATGTTAGTCACCATACAGTACATCCCTGGTTTTCGATGTAAGGCTCGATGATTCATTAGTTGTGTATAACACCCAGTGCACCATGCAATATGTGCCCTCCTTACTACCCATCACCGGTCTATCCCATTCCCCCACCCCCCTCCCCTCTGTAGCCCTCAGTTTGTCTCTCGTAGTCCATAGTCTCTCATGTTTCATTCCCCCTTCTGATTACCCCCCCTTTCTTTATCCCTTTCTTCCCCTACTGATCATTCTAGTTCTTATGTTCCATAGATGAGAGAAATCATATGATAGTTGTCTTTCTCTGCTTGACTTATTTCACTAAGCATTATCTCCTCCAGTGCCGTCCATCAGCAACCACCATCTTGATCAATCAGTGTTCAAACTTAGGTGACCATCAACATAATATAGACTCATATATACAGAAGAGGTTATATACAAGCCTAATGATAAAAATAATGAAAACCACTAATATGCAAAGAATAAAGAGAAAGAAATCTAAATATATCACTAAAGAAAACCAGAAAGCCATGAAAGAAAGAAAAAGAAAACAAGGATCAGAGAAAAACTTCAGGAAACAATAACGAAAAAACAACTATTAAAATGGCAATAAAAGCATATCTTTCAATAATTACATTGAATATAAATGCACAAATGCTCCATTCAAAAGACATAGGGTGACAGAATGTATGTATTTAGACCTAAAGACACCTGCATATTGAAAGTGAGGGGATGGAGAAATATTTATCATGCAAATGGATGTAAAAAGAAAGTCAAAGGAGCAATAAATATACAGGACAAAATATACTGTATTTATTATTATTTTTTATTATGTTATGTTAGTCACCATACAGTAGTACATCATTAGTATTTGATGTACTGTTCCAAGATTCATTGTTTGCATATAATACCCAGTGCTCATTGCAATACATACCCTCCGTAATGCCCATCACCTGGCTAACCCATCCCCCACGCCCTCCTCTCTGAAACTCTCAGTTTCCTGGAGTCCAGAACCTCTCATGGTTTGGCTCCTCCTCTGATTCCCCCCCCTTCATTTTTCCCTTCCTTCTTCTAATGCCCTGTGCTATTCCTTATGTTCCAAATATAAGTGGAAAAATATGATAATAGTCTTTCTCTGCTTGACTTATTTCACTTAACATAATTATCTCCAGTTCCATCCATGTTGATGCAAATGGTGGGCATTCATCCTTTCTGAAGGCTAAGTAATATTCCATTGTATATATGGATCACATCTTCTTATTCCATTAATCTCTTGAAGGGCATCTCAGCTCCTTCCACAGTTTGGCTATTGTGAACAATGCTGCTATGAACATTGGGGTGCATGAGCCCCTTCTTTTCACTAGATCTGTATCGTTGGGGTAAATACCTAGCAGTGTAATTGCTAGGTCATAGGGTAGCTCTATTTTTAACTTTTTGAGGAACCTCCATATTGTTTTCCAAAGTAGCTGTGCCAGCTTGCATTCCCATCCACAGTATAAGAGGGTTCCCCTTTCTCCACATCCTCACCAACATTTGTTGTTTCCTGCCTTGTTAATGTTTGCTATTCTAACTGGTATGTGGTTTTAATTTGAATTTCCCTGATGGCTAATGATATTGAACATTTTTTCATGTGTCTGTTAGCCATTTGTATGTCTTCTTTGGAGAAGTGTCTGTTCATGTCTTCTGCCCATTTTTTACTTGATTATTTGTTTTTTGGTGTTGAGTTTGAGAAGTTCTTTATAGATCTTGGATATCAGCCATTTATCTATAATTTCATTTGCAAATATCTTCTCCCATTCTGTGGGTTGCTTCTTAGTTTTGATGACTGTTTGCTTTGCTGTTTAGAAGCTTTTTATCTTGATGAAGTCCCAAAAGTTCATTTTTGCTTTTGTTTCACTCGCCTATGGAGACGTGTCTTGAAAGAAGTTGCTGTAGCCGATGCTGAAGAGGTCACTGCCCATGTTCTCTTCTAGGATTTTGATGGATTCCTGCCTCACATTGAGGTCTTTCATCCATTTAGAATTTATCTTTGTGTATGATGTAAGAGAATGGTCAAGTTTCATTCTTCTGTATATAGCTGTCCAATTTTCCCAGCACCATTTATTGAAGAGACTGTCTTTTTTCCATGGGATGCTTTTTCCTGATTTGTTTAACATTAGTTGACCATTGAGTGAGGGTTCATATCTGGACTCTCTATTCTGTTCCATTGATCTATGTGTTCGTTTTTCTGCCAGTATCATGCTGTATTGGTGATCACAGCTTTGTAATATAGCTTAAAATCAGGCAACGTGATGCCCCCAGCTTTGTTTCTCTTTTTAAACATTCCTTTGATGATTCAGAGCCTTTTATACTTCCATACGGATTTTAGGATTGTTTGTTCCATCTCTTTGAAGAATGCCAATGGTATTTTAATAGGGATGGAATTGAAAGTGTAGATTGCTCTAAGAAGCATAGACATTTTAACAATGTTCATTCTTCCAATACATGAGCAAGGAACATTTTCCAACTTTTTGTGTCTTCATAAATTTCTTTCATAAGTGTTCTGGAGTTTCTAGATTATAGATACTTTACCTCTTTGGTTGGGTTTATTCCTACATATCTTATTGTTTTGGGTGATATTGTAAATGGAATTGATTCCTTAATTTCTCTTTCTACAGTTACATTGTTACTGTATAGAAAAGCAAATGATTTCTGTGCATTGATTTTGTATCCTGCCACATTGCTGAATTGCTGTGTGAGTTCTAGTGTTCTGGGGGTGGAGCCTTCTGGGTTTTCCGCATAAAGTATCGTGTCATCTGCAAAGAGAGAGAGTTTGACTTCTTTGCCAATTTGAATGCCTTTTATTTCTTTTTGTTGTCTGATTGCTGATGCTAGAACATCTAGTACTATGTTGAACAATAGTGGTGAGAGTGGGCATCCTTGTCGTGTTCCTGACCTTAAGGAAAAAGCTCTCAGATTTTCTTCATTGAGAAGGATATTTGCTGTGGGCTTATCATAGATCATTTTTATGATATTGAGAAATGTTCCCTCTATCCCTACACTCTAAGAAATTTTAATTGGGAAAGTATGCTGTATTTTGTCAAATGCTTTTTCTGCATCAATTGAGAGAATCATATAATTCTTGTCTTTTCCTTTATTAATGTGCTCTATTATGTTGATTGATTTGCTAATGTTGAACCACCCTTGCATCCCAGGAATAAATCCTACCTGGTTGTGATGGATAATCCTCTTAATGTACTGGTGGATCCTATTGGCTTGGATATTGTTGAGTATTTTGGCATTCAATGTTCTTCAGGGATACTGGTCTGTAATTATCCTTTTTTGATGGGGTCTTTTCCTGGTTTGGGGATCAGGTTAATGCTGGCCTCATAGAACAAGTTTGGAAGTTTTCCTTCTATTTCTATTTTTTGATACAGTTTCAGGAGAAGAGGTATTATTTCTTCTTTAAGTGTTTGTTAGAATTCCTCTGGAAAGGGGTGCCTGGGTAGCGCAGCCGTTAAGCGTCTGCCTTCGGCTCAGGGCGTGATCCTGGCGTTATGGGATCGAGCCCCACATCAGGCTCCTCCGCTATGAGCCTGCTTCTTCCTCTCCCACTCCCCTGATGTGTTCCCTCTCTCACTGGCTGTTTCTCTGTCACATAAATAAAAAAATCGTAAAAAAAAAAAAATTCCTCTGGAAAGCTATCATGGCCTGGACTCTTGTTTTTTGGGAGGTTTTTGACCACTGCTTCAACTGCATTACAGTTATTGATCTATTCTGATTGCCAATTCTTCTTGTTTCAGTCTTGCTAGTTTATAGGTTTCTGGGAATGCATCCATTTCTTCCAGGTTGCTTAATTTATTGGCAATAGTTGTTGATAATAGTTTCTAATAATTGTTTCTATTTCCTTGGTGAAAGTTGTGATCTCTCCCCTTTCAGTCATAATTTTATTAATTTGGGACCTTTCTCTCTCTCTCTCTCTCTCTCTCTCTCTGTCTCTTTTTTTTTTTTGATAAATCTGAGAAGTTTATCAATCTTATTATTTATTTCAAAGACCCAGCTTCTAGTTTCATTGATCTGCTCTACTATATTTCTGGTTTCTATTCCTTGATCTCTGCTCTAATCATTATTATTTCTCTTCTCATGCTTGGTTTAGGATTTATTTGCTGTTTTTTTTCCAGTTCCTTAAGGTGTAAGCTTAGCTTGTATTTTCAGAATCTCTGTTTTTGAGTGAGTCTTGGATGTCTATGTATTTCCCCTTTAGGACCACTTTTGCAGTATCCTAGAGGTTTTGGACTGATGTGTTTTTGTTCTCATTGGTTTCTATGAATTGTTTAAGTTCTTCTTTAATTTCCTGGTTGACCCAATCATTCTTTAGCAGAATGCTCTTTATCTTCCAAATGTTTGAATTCCTTCCAATTGTTTTCTTGTGATTGAGTTCCAGTTTCAAAGCACTGTGGTCTGAGAATATGCAGGGGATAATTTCAGTCTTTTGGTACTGGTTGAGACCTGATTAGTGACCCAGTATTTGGTCCATTATGGAAAAAGTTCCATGTGCTTTCAAGAAGAATGAGTATTCTACTGTTTTAGGGTGGAATGTTCCATATATATTTATGAAGTCCATCTGGACCAGTGTGTCATTTAAAGCTCTTGTTTCTTTATTGATCTTCTGCTTAGATGATCTGTCTATTGCTATGAGTGGAGTATTGATCTTTTCTACTATTAAAGTATTATTATCAATATGATTCTTTGCTTGGTTAACAACAATTGGCTTGTGTAGTTGGCTGCTTCCATGTTAGGGGCATAGATATTTACAATTGTTAGATTATCTTATTAGACAGATCCTTTAAGAATGATATAGTGTCCTTCTGTATCTCTTACTACAGTCTTTAGCTTAAAATCTAATTTGTCTGATATAAGAATTGCTACCCCAGCTATTTTTGTGGTCCATTGGCATCAAAAATTTTTCTCCATCCCTTCACTTTCAGTCTGGTTGTACATTTAGGTTCAAATTGAGTCTCCTGTAGACAGTGCATGGATAAGTCATGTCTTTTTATCCAATCTGCAACTCTGTGATGTTTTATGGGAACATTTAAGCCATTCACTTTGAGAGTGATTATTGAGAGATATGATTTTAATGTTGTCATGTTGCCTGTTAAGTCCTTGTTTCTTTACATTGTCTCTGTAAATTTCTGTTCTGGGTGTCTTTTGCCTTTTATAGAACCCCCTTAATATTTCTTGCAGGGCCGGCTTAGTGGTCACATATTCTTTCATTTTCTGCCAGTCTTGGAAGCTCCTTATCTCTCCATCCTTTCTGAATGACAGCCTTTCTGGGTAAAGTATCCTTGGCTGCATGTTCTTCTCATTTAGTTCCCTAAATATGTCTTTCTGGTCTCTGTGGATAGGTCTGACGTTATTCTGATATTCCTCCCCCTGTATGTAAGAAATTATTTTCCTTGCTGCTTTCAAAATTGTTTCCTTGGGTCTAGGATTTGCAAATTGTACTATTATATGTCGGGCCATTGGTCTCTTCTCATTGATCTTGGGAAGGGCTCTCTCTACCTCTTGGACACGAATGTTTGTTTCCTTCCCCAGGTTAGGGAGATTCTCAGCTATGATTTGCTCAAATATACCTTCTAGACCTCTTTCTCTCCACCCTTTCAGGGATCCCAATAATTCCTGACATTAGAATGCTTCCTGGCTTCATTAATCTCTCTCAGTGTGATCTCTTGGGCTTTAATATGTTTTTCTCCGACATCCTCAGTTTCTTTCTTTTCTATCATCTTATCTTCTAACTCACTAATTCATTCTTCTGCCTCATTTAACCTGGCAGGCAGAGCGTCCAGTTTTGACTGCATTTCAGTCATAGCATTTTTAAGTTTGGCCAGATTAGATCTCATTTCAGCCCTTAGAGATTATATATTTTGTTAATATTTTTCTCAAGCCTAGATATCATCTTGATAATTGTTACTCTGAAATCCATTTCTGACATCTTGGTTATATCCATATCCATTAGTTCTGTGGCAAAGGCCACAGTCTCTTTTTCTTTCTTTTGTTAAGGATTCCTCTTTATCATTCTGATGAAGTATGGTTGAGGGAATGTACAGAGTCCAAAGTAATAACCCCTGTGGGGGTGGATGGGCACAGTGAGAACCGGTCTTTTGTTCTCTGGCTGCTTTCCCTGACAGCTTTGTGTCTCTTCTGAGAGTCAGAGCAGAAGTGACCATATCCAAATCTCTGTCTCAGAACAGGAAGATCGCAGTCTGCTCTTCGCTGAGCTCTCCAGGCTACACTGACTTCATTTCTCTCTGTACTGCTAAAACCCCTCAGCGTCCTGGTTTGTGCACCCCACAGACGCTTTCCCAGTCCTCTCTCCCAGGGCTGGGCATGTGTTTGTCCTTTGTGTTCTAAAACGGTCAGCCATCCCAGTTTGCATGTGCACCCCTGAGCTCCAGGTTTCAGTCTGGGGCGGTGCTCTAAAGACCTTTCACCACCACTACCGATCTGCCAGTCTGTGCCCTGTCCCCAGCACAGGAGGCTTTTAGAGGGAGACAGAGAAAGACAGAGAGAGAGAGAGAGAGAATGAGAGCTGGAAGGAGGTGCAGAATGACAGGGAAAGAGAGTCCCAAAATGACTCCAAGCTAAGCATGGAGCTCAATGTGGAGCTCGATCCCATGACCCTGAGATCACAAATTGAGCTGAAACCAAGAGTAGGTCACTTAACCAACTGAGCCACCCAGGCGCCCTAGGACAAAATATACTTTAAACAAAAACTGTAACAAAAGATAAGGAAGGACACTAAATAATAATAGAAGGGACAGTCCAACAGAATATATAACAATTGGAAATATTTATGCACCCAACCTAGAAACACCCAAATAGATAAAGTAGTTAATAATGAAAATAAAGGAAATAATTGAGGATAATAATATTAAGTGTCTTTAAACACACTTATATCAATGGGATGATTATCTAAACAGAAAATAAAATAAGAAACAATGGTTTGAATGACACACTAGAACAGATGGATTTAAAAGTTATATTCAGAACATTGCATTCTCAAACAGCAGATACATATTATTTTCATTTACACATTGAACATTTTCCATAATAAACCATGTATCATCCCATAAAACAAACCTCAAAGAATCCAAAAATATCTAAGTCATATCACAAAACTTTTGTGAACACAAGACTAGGAAACTAGAATTCAACCACAAGAAAACATCTGGAAAAACCACAAATACATGGGGGTTAAATAACATGCAACTAAAAAAAATGAATAGGTTAACCAATAAATCAAAGAAGAAATAAAAATAATATGTAGAAACAAATGAAAATGAAAACAGAATAGTCCAAAACTTTTGGGAGGCAGTAAAAGTTGTAGTAAGAGGGAGGTTTATAGCAATACAGGCCTTCCTCAGGAAGCAATAAAAGTCTCAAATAACTTATCTTAGACATAAGAGAACTAGAAAAAGAACAACATACAAAAACATAAAACTAACAGAAGGTTAGAAATAATAAAGATTGGAGCAGAAATAAATTATATACAAGCAAACAAGAAAATAGAAAAGGTCAATGAAACTAGTAACTGGTTCTTCAAAAAAATTAATAAAATTGATAAACATCTGAATTATCAAGGGAAAAAAGGGGGAAAGACTTAAATAAGTAAAATAACAAATGAGAATGGAGAATAACAATACCAAAGAAATAAAACAATTATAAGAGAATATTATGAAAAATTATATGAGAAAAAATTGGACAACATGGAAAAAATGGTTAAGTTCCTAGAAACATATAAACTACAAAAACAAATCAGGAAGAAAAGGAAAATTTCAACAAAGCTAAAACCAATAGAGAAATTGAATCATTAATGAAAAAAAATTTCCCAACAATCAGGAGTCCAGAGTCAATGGCTTAATGGGTGAATTCAACAAAACATTAAAGAAGAGTTAATACCTAATCTCAAATGATTCCAAAAGAGAAAAGGAAAACTTCCAAATTCATTCTATGGGGCCAGCATTACCATAATACCAAAACCAAAGAAAGACTGCAATAAAAAAGAGTACTGCAGACCCAAATGCCTGATGAATGCAAGAATTCTCAATAAAATACTAGCAAACTGAATCCCAACAGTACATTAAAAGAATGATTCACCACGATCAAGTGGGATTTATTTCTGGGCTTCAAGGGAGGTTTAATATTTGCAAATGAATCAATGTGATAGACCACATTAGCAAAAGAAAGGATAAGAACCATATGATCCTTTCAATAGAGGCAGAATAACGTTTCACAATGTACAACACCCATTCCTGATAAAGACCTTCAACAAAGTAGGGTTAGAGGGAAAATACCTCAACATAATAAAGACCACATATGAAAAACCTACAGTGAACATCATCCTCAATGGGGAAAAATGAGGGCTTTCCCCCTAAGGTAACCAACAATAGAAGGAAATATACTCTCACCACTGTTTTTTTCAACATAGTGCTGTAAATCCTAGCTGCAGGAATCAGAAAACAAAAAGAAAAAGAAGGCATCCAAATAGGTAAGGAAGAATTCAAACTGAAACTATTTGCACATGACATGATACTATATATAGAATACCCAGAAGACTCCACCAAGAAAATTGCTAGAATAGATAAATGAATTCAATAAATTTACCGGATACAAAATTAATATACAAAAATCCTTTGAATTTTGATACACCAATGATAAAGCATCCGTTTGCATTTCTATACACCAATGATAAAGCAGCAGAAAGAAATTAAGAAAAAAATTCAATTTACAATTACATCAAAAATACAGGAATAAGCTTAGCCAAAGCTGTGAAAGATCTGTAATCTGAAAACTATAAAACACTGATGAAAGAAGTTTAATGGGCACTTGGGTGGCTCAATTGGTTAAGCACTTGCCTTCAGCTCAGTTCATGATCCCAGGGTCCTGGGATCGAGTCCCACATTGGGCTCCCTTCTCAGTGTGGAGTCTGCTTCTTCCTCTATCCTTCCCCCTAACTCATGGTCTCTCTCTCTCTCTCTCTCTTTCTCTCAAATAAATAAATAAAATCTTTAAAAACAAAAGAAAGAAGTTGAAGACCACACAAAGAAAGGGAAAGACATTCCATGGTCATAGAGTGGAAGAACAAATATTGTTAAAATATCTGTATTACCAAAGCAATCTACAGATTAAATGACAATCCCTATCAAAATACAAGCAGCATCACTCACATAACTGAAACAAATAATCCTAAAAGTTGTGTGAAACCATGAAAGTCCCTGAACGGCCAAAGCAATCTTGAAAAACAAAAACAAGCCGAAGACATCACAATTCCAGACTTCTTAGTTATACTACAAAGCTGTACTAGGCAAAATAATATGTTACTGGCACAAAAAAAGACCCATAAATCACTAGAAGAGAATAGAAAATCTAGAAATAGTCCCACAACTATCTGTTCAATTAATTTTTGACAAAGGAAAGACTATCCATTTGGGAAAAGATCAGTCTCTTCAAGAAATGTTGTTGGGACAACCGTACAGCTACATGCAAAAGAACGAAACTGGACCACTTTCATACACCATACACAAAAATAAATTCAAAATGGTTGAAAGGCCTAAACGTGAGACATGAAACCACAAAAATCCTAGAACAAAACACAGGTGGTAACTTCTTTGACATTAGCCATAACAACTGTTTTCTAGATGTCTCCTGAAGCAAGAGAAACAAAAGCAAAAATAATGTATTGTGATGACATCAAAATAAAAATCTTCTGCATGGCAAAGAAAACAGTCAATAAAACTAAAAGACAACTTATTGAATGGAAGAAAATATTTACAAATGACATATCTGATAAAGGGTTAGTGTCTAAAATGCATAAAGAATTTACACAACTCAACACCCAAAAAACAAATAATCCAATTTAAAAATGGTCAGTATTCATGAACAGACATTTCTCTAATGACATCCAGATGGCAAACAGACACTTGAAAATATGCTCAACATCAATTATAATCGGGAAAATGCAAATCAAAAATACAATAAAATCTCACACCCATCCGAATGGTTAAAATGAACAACACAAGAAACAATAGGTGTTGCCAAGGATGTGGAGGAAAAGGAGCCCCCCTGCACTTTTGGTTGGAATGCAAAGTGGTGCAACCACTGTGAAAAACTATATGCAGGTTCCTCAAGAAGTTAAAAATAAAATATCCTACATTCACACTTCTGGGTATTTCCCCAAAGAATATGAATACAGTAATTCATAGGGTACATTCACCACTATGTTTATAGTAGAATTATTTACGAGAGGCAAGATATGGAAGTGGCCCAAGTGTCCATTGACAGATGAATGGATAAAGAAGAGATTGTATTTATGTATATTATGGAATATTACTCATCCATAAAAAAGAGTGAAACCTTGTCATTTGCAGCAACATGTTGGGAGCTAGAGAATATTATGCTAAACAAAATAAGTCAGCCAGAGAAAGACAGATACCCTATGATCTCACTAATATTTTTAATTTTAGAAACTAAAGAAATGAGCTAAGGGGAATAAAAAGAGTGATAGAGACAAACCAAGAAAGACATTCTTAACTATGGAGAACAAATTGATGGTTACCAGAGGGGTGGTGGGTTTAAAGATGTGCTAAATATGTGACAGGAGTTAAGGAGTACACTTGTGAAGAGCATAGGACGAAGTAAAGAAGTGTTAAATTATTATATTGTGCACCGGAAACTAATATAATACTGTACATTATGTAACTGGGATTAAAATAAAAACAAAAAAAGGTGAAGAGTTTCAGAGACCTGTGGCACACCACCAGATGGAACACTATATGAATAATGGGAGTCTTAAATCCAGAGGAAAGAGCGAAAGGGGAAAAATAATATTTAAAGAAATAATCACCAAACTCACCCCCAAATTTGGTAAAATACATTAATGCACACATTTTAGAATCTCAATAAACTCTGATAAACACCCAGACACAACATAATCAAACTCTTGAAACACAAAAGCAGAGATAACTTGAAAGTAGCAAAAAAATTTTTGTAAATTTTTTACAAAAAAAATTTAATAAGATTTACAGCTGACTTCCCATCAGAAGCTGTGAAGTCCAGAGGGCAGTGGGATGATATACTCAAATTATTAAAAGAAAAAACACTTTAAGAATTATTTATCCCATAAAACTAACATTTAACAATGAAAAAGAAATTAAGACATTCCCAGATTTTTTAAACAAAATGAGAAATTCCATTGCTAGAAAATCTGCCCTACAAAAAATAATAAAGGGATGTCTTTGGACTGAAATAAGTGGACATTAGAGAGTAACACAAATCCATATTTTTTAAAAAACTAGTAAAATAAATTTATAGATAAACATAAAGATAATAGTTTTCATTTGTAATTTTTTCTCTTATCTGATTTGAAATAAAGCTTCATAAAACAATAATTATAAATCTTTTCATTGAGACACAATGCATAAAGACATAATTTCTATGACATAATAGCAAAATGGAAGGGAGAGAGAATAGAATTATCTAGAAACAAAGTTTTTGTGTACTATTGAAATTATGCTTGTATTAATCAGAACTAGATTTTAAAAGTTAAATTGCTAATTGTAATCTCCTGGTTAACCATTAAGAAAATGACTCAAAAATATAATAAAAGAAATAACAAAATAATTAAAATGATGCACTGGAAAATATTTACTTAACAAAAATGAGGGCAGCAATGGAGGAATAAAGGAGGAAAAAAGACATAAGACAAGTAGAAAACAAATAGAAAAATGAAAAAATGTAGACCCTAACTCAGTAATTAATTAAAAATAAAGACATTAAATGCCTCAATCAAAAGGTATAGATTGACAGAATAAATTCAAAAATGATTCAACTATGTGCTGTCCAAAAGAGAAAAAATTTAGATTAAAAAACACAAACAGGTTGAAAGTAAAAAGATAAAAAAGTAGATATTATGCAAACAGTAATCAAAAGAGAGTTGGAGCACTGTGTGTATTGAAGTAATTAAGCACTAAATTCTACACATGAAACTAATATTGTACTATATGTTAACTAACTGGAATTTAAATAAAAAATTAAAAAAAAACCTACACTGGGTATACTCTGCCCTTCAAAAAAAAAAAAAA
>NW_024423319.1:52947168-52948225 GCF_017311325.1 Ursus maritimus
AAAAAAAAAAAAAAGAGGAATGGTGGAGTAATTATACTAACATGAGACAAAAAAACCCAAAAAACAAAAGCAAAACATTAAGACAAACAATGTTACTAGAGAAAAGGAAGAATATTAGGCAAGAAAAAGAGATAAAATACATCCATACTGAAGGGTAAGAAGTAAAACTATCTCTATTCACAGATGAGATTACCTTGTATACAGAAAATCTAAAGAAATACACTTAAAAGCTATAAAAGTTGATAAACAGTTTAGTAAGATTGCAGGAGAAAAATCAATATAGAAAAATTAATTTTTTAATTCACTAGCCATGATTAATTTGAAAATTCATGTTAAAAATACTATTCACATTGTTTAAATATTTTAAAATATATTTAGCAAAAGAAGTGCAAAATTTGTTCACTAAAACTATGAAACAATTGTGTAAATCAAGAAATTAAAGAAAATCTAAATAAATTGAAAGACATTTGTGTTCATGTATTGGAACAGTTATTATTAAGATGGCAATACTCCCCAAAACGTTCTACAGTTCAAAGATAATTGTTATTAAAATCTGAGGTTATTCTTTTAAGAAATTGACTAGTTGCTCCTAATATTCTTATGAAAATTTAAAAGATCCAGATTAGCCAAAACTATCTTGAAGAGGAAGAAGAAATTTGGAGGAATCAGGATTTCTGATTTCAAAACTTACCACAAAATTACAATAACCAAGACTATGGTACAATCATGAGGATAGGCATAAATTAATGGACAACAATTGATAGTCCAGTAATAAATCCATTCATTTTGATCAATTTTTGACATGGGTGCCAAGACAGTTCAGGGATAAGGGCTAGTCTTTTTGACAAATGCTGTTGAAACAACTTAATTTCCACATGCAGAAAAATAGAGTTGGATCCTTATTTCATACCATATACAAACATTAGCTCAAAATGGATCAAAGATCTAAATCTAAGAGCTAAGACTATAAAATTAGTACAAGAAAACTAGGATGCAAATCTTGAAGACCATGTGTTGGACAGTTATTTCTTTTTTCTTTTTTTTAATGTTTTTTTTT
>NW_024423319.1:52948235-52954683 GCF_017311325.1 Ursus maritimus
TTTTTTTTTATTACATTATGTTAGTCACCATACAGTGCATCCCTGGTTTCTGATGCAAGGTTCGATGATTCATTAGTTGCGTATAACACCCAGTGCACCATGCAATATGAGCCCTCCTTATTACCCATCACCAGTCTATCCCATTCCCCCACCCCCCTCCCCTCTGAAGCCCTCAGTTTGTTTCTTAGAGTCCATAGTCTCCCATGCTTGGACAGTTATTTCTTGATAAAAGACATAAAGTACAAACAACCAAATTAAAAATAGCCAAGTAAGACTTTATCAAAATAAAAACTTTTGTGCTTCAAAGGTGACTATCAAGAGAATGAAAAGACAATCTATAAAATGAGAAGAATTATTTAAAACTTAATAATAAAAAACAAAAATACCAATGAAAAATGACCAAAAGAGTCAAACTTTTCTCCAAAGAAGATATAAAATGGCCAGTAAACACATGTAAAGCTTTTTACCGTCATTAATCATTAGAGAAATGTAAATCGAAAGCACAATAAGATAACACTTCATACCCACTATTATGGTTACAATTAAAATGACAGATATTAACAAATGTTGCTGAAAATTTGAAAAACTGGAACCCTTGAGCAGGGAGGACCCAAGGTGGTGGATTAGTAGGAGGACCCTAGGCTTGCCTCCTCCCTAGAAAACAACTATATAAATATCAAATATGTCTGAATACCAAAGAAATCGATCCAAGGACTGACAGAACAAAGTACACAACTAGAAGGAAAGAAGAAACCACATTGTAGAAGGTAGGAGGTATAGAGATGTAGTTTAGGGGAGAAATGAATCTCAAGGGCTGCCAGGGGGAATAAGCCCTGGTCATGGAGAGAGGCAAGACAGAGAGAGAAGCGCACAGGGATCTCATAAGGAAAATACTTCCCTAAGGTCATTGACTTGGAAAATGAGAGAGGCTGATTTTCATGAGATTTTACAACCAGTGGGGCTCAAAGAGTGAAGTTTTAGAGGTCTGTGGTGTGGATGGTCTGGAGCCCTAAGGGTGCTACAGTGCTCCTATGGAGAAAGAGATCAGATAGCCTGGGGGCAGAGGACAAGCAATCTGACGATCTACTGGGACACACTGGGAGAGACAGTCCCTGCTTCTTGGAATGCATCTCGGAGAGATGGCATTACCTCTCTGGAGGCAAAAGAGCCAGTGAGCATTTTTTTCCTCTCACACCCCTCACCATAGCTGCAGGGATAGCTGCTGAGGGTGGCCAACTTGGACACTTGTCCTCTGCTATTCTTTACTCCAAATACCACACTCTGGTGCTTTGGTGCAACCATCCTTCTGCGAAAAACCTGCATCAGTCCAGTATGGCAAAACCCTCCCCCAGAGGACCAGCATGGGTATCTTCCACACCATGTCCCAAAAGTCTAGAGTTTTAAAACTCAGCCATCCTGCCTGGGATAGAGTCCAAGGTGCAAAGTGTTGTTAGGCAGGCAGGTGTCTGGGACACAGGGTGAAGGCAGCAATCTGAAGGATGCCTGGGATGCACAAGGGAAAATTGTTTGCTCTTCTGGGAGCACTTCCTGGACAATGGCAGGCTCAAACTCCCCTCTCCAGGGTCCTGGGTGCAAGCTGGTCCCATTTCCCTTCCCTGTCCCTCATGCTTCTTTCCACAGGCAAGTGTGCCTGAGAATGAAGAAAATGTCCCCTCCCCCGGAAGACAGCACAAATCCCTGCAGGCACCATGTCCACTGACCATAGAGTTCTGCAAAGTTTCAGCTCTAGTGGAAATAGGATCTGACCAATTTAACAATCAGACCAGAGCCCACTTAATTAAAACTCACCAAACTTTGGCAACAGTTCAAACAACTCCCCACTGCAGGCAAGGAGAACCTCTGGAGAGGACTGACCTGAAGGAAAAAGCAGGCAAAACACAGCATCAGAGTGCACATGGTATACACCAGAGACAGTTTCTGAAAGATGAGGCCCTGCATATTATATGATCTCTTCTTCATAAAGCCCTTAATCTCAGGATCAGGAAATATAACAGGCTTTCCTAACACAGAGAAGGAGACAGAAACCTAGATAAAATGCCAAGATGGAGGAATTCATCCAAAAGAAAGCACAAGAAAAGGTCATGGACAAGGATCTGATTGAAACAGATTTAAGTAATATGCCTGGTTCAGAATTTAAAGCAACGATGATAAGGATACTAGCTGGTCTTGCAAAAAAAGCAAAGAAGACACCAGGAAGTCCCTTACCACATAGATAAAAGACTTAAAAACTAGTCAGGCTGAAATGAAAAATGTAATAACCAAGATTTGAAACTGTCACATGTAATTACCACAATGATGGAAGAAGCAGAGGAATAAATCAGTGATAGGGAAGATAATTATGGAAAATAATGAAGATGAAAAAAAGAGGGAAAGGAAAAAAATTGGATTATGAATATAGACTTGTGGATCTCTGTGATTCCATAAGTCATAATAACATTCATATCATAGGACTCCCAGGAGAAGAAGAGAGAGGGAAATGGGCAGAAGGTTTATTTGAGAAAATTATAGCTTAAAACTTCCCTAATCTGGGGAAGGAAACAGACTTGCAAATCCAGGAGGCACAGAGAACTCTCACTGAACTCAATAAAAGCAGGCCAACACCAAGATATATCATAGTTAAGTTTGAAAAATATAAAGTTAAAGAAAAAAATTCTAAAAGGACAAAGAGTAAAGGGCCCCTAACTTACAAGGGAAGACCAATAAGATTAGCAGCAGATCTCCCCACAGAAACTTGACAGGCAAGAAGACAGTGCATGATATATTCAACGTGCTGAATAGGAAAAATATGCCACCAAGAATACTCTATTCCGCAAGACTATCATTCAGAATAGAAGGAGCGATAAAGAGTTCCCCAGACAAACACAAACTAAAGTTTTATGATCACTAAACCAGCCCTTCAAGAAATATTAGTGGGGACTGTTTGAGTGCGAAAGAAAACCCTAAAGCAACAAACACGAGAAAGGAGCAGAGAAAAATCTCCAATCTCCAGAAACAAAGCCAAAACAAGTAATAAAATTGTACTAAATTCATATCTATCAATAATCATTCTGAATGTAAATAGACTAAATGCCCCAATCAAAAGATATAGGGTGTCAGAATAGATAAATAAACAAGACCCATCTATATGCTGCCTACCAGAGACTCATTTTAGACCTCAAGACACGTGCAGATTGAAAGTTAGGGGATGGAAAAAACATTTATCATGCAAATGGAGGTCAGAAGAACACTGGAGTAGAAATACTTAAATCAGAGAAACCAAGCCAAATATTGTAACAAGAGATGAAGAAGGTAATACATCATAATAAAGGGGTCTATTCATCAAGAAGATATGACAAACTTAAATATTTATGCCACCAGCATGCAAGCACACAACTATATAAAACAATTAAGAGCAAACATAAAGGAACTCATTGATAATAATACAATTATAGTAAGGAACTGTAACAACCCACTTACATCAATGGAGAGATCATCTAAGCAGAAAATCAACCAGGAGGCAATGGCTTTAAATGAAACACTGAGACAGATGGACTTAACATATATATTCAGAACATTTTATCATAAAGCAGCACAATACACATTCTTTTCAAGTGCTCATGGGGCATTCTCCAGAATACATAACATCATAGGTCACAAATCAGATCTCAAAAAGTACAAAAAGATGGAAATCATACCATGCATATTTTCCAATCACAATACTATGAAACTTGAAATCAATCACACACACACACACACACAACACAAAGATTGGGAGAAGACTACAAATATATGGAAGTTAAAGATCTTACTAGGGGTGCCTGGGTGGCTCAGTTGGTTAAGCATCTTTCTTTGGCTCAGGTCATGATCTTAGAGTCCTGGGATGGAGGCCCATGTCAGGTTCCCTGCTCAGTGGGGAGTCTTCTCCCTCTCCCTCTGCCCCTCCTCCTTGCTCATGCTCACTCTCTCTCTCCAATAAATAAAATCTTAAAAAAAAAAAGAACACCCAATAAAGAAAGAATGGTCAATCAGGAAATGAAAGAAAAACAAAAGAAATAAATGGAAACAAATGAAAATGAAAGCAAGATGGTCCAAAACCTTTGGGCTACAACAAAAGTGGTCCTAAGAGAGAAGTATATAGCAATACAAGCCTACCTCAAGAAGCAAGAAAAATATCAAATACACAACCTAACCTTATATCTAAAGGAGCTAAAAGAAGTACAACAAATGAAGTCTAAAGCCAGCAGAATAAAGGAAATAATAAAGATTAGAACAGAAATAAATTGTAAAGAAACAACAACGAAGAAACTCCCACTAAAACAGATCAATAAAAGGAGCTGCTTCTTTGAAAAAATTAAATAAATTGATAATCGCCTAGCCAAACTAATCAAAAAGAAAAGAGAATGGACCCAAATAAATAAAATCACTAATGAGAGAGGATAAATCACAACCAACACCACAATAATACAAACAATTACAAAAGAATATTATGAAAAATTACACGCCAACAAATTGGACAACCTGGAATAAATGGATAAATTCCTAGAATCACACAAATTACAAAAACTGAAAAAGGAAGAAATAGAAATCATGAACAGATTGACAACCAGCAAAGGAACTGCATTATTAATCAAAAATCTGAAAAAGAAAGTCTAGATCTAGATGGTTTCACAGGAGAATGCTAGCAAATGCTGAAAGACCTATTCTTCTCAAAATATTCCCCAAAATCAAAATGGAAGGAAAACTTCCAAACTCATTCTAGAAGGCCATCATTACTTTGATTCTAAACCCAGAAAAAGACCCCACCAAAAAAGAGACTACAGGCCAATATCCCTGATGAACATGGGTGCAAAATTTTCAGCAAAATACTAGCAAATCAAATACAGCAGTACATTAAAAGAATCATTTACCACAATCAAGTGGGATTTATTCTTTGGTTGGAATGGTAGTTTAATAGTCACAAATCAATCAATGTGACAAACCACATTGATAAAACAAAGAATAAGAACAATATGATCCTCTCAATAGAAGCAGAGAAACCATTTGACAAAGTAGAGCATCCATTATTGATAAAAAAACCTCAACAAATTAGGGATAGAGGGAACATAACTCAACATCATAAGGATCATATATGAAATCCCAGCAGTTAATATCAACCTCAATGGGGAAAAACTCAGAGTTTTTCCTCTATGGTCAGGAGCAAGACAGGGATGACCATTCTCACCATTGTTGTTTAACATAGTACTGGAAGTCCTACCCTCATCAATCAGACAACAAAAAGATATAAAAGATATCCAAATTGGCAAGGAAGAAATCAAACTGTTATTATTTGCAGATGACATGAGACTATATGTAGAAAACCTGAAAGACTCCACAAAAACTTGCTAGAACTGATACATGGAGGAGTTAAGATGGCGGAGGAGTAGGGGACCCCTTTTTCAGCTGGTCTTCTGAGTCGAGCTGGATAGGTACCAGACCATCCTGAACATCCACGGAATCAGCCTGAGATGCAGGAAGATACATCTGGATCTCTACAAATGAACATCTCCAGCGCTGAGTATTGAGGTATGAGGCAGGGAGCTGTGAAACCACGCACAGATATCGGAAGATAAATGGAAGGGGGAGGGAGCCACCGAGTTCGGGCACCGGGAAGCAGTAGCCATATGCACGGGGGAGCGGGCAGACTCACGGACCAGCACCCGCGAAAGAGCAAGCGGACTGGGACTGTGAGCCGGGGAACGGGCGCGACCAGACTGAAATGGAACTCCAGTGTGCTCACTGGAACCAGACTGAGACCGGGAGCTCCGGAGCACGCGGGGGCGGCTGGTGGCTGGTGGTGTTAGAAACACAAAGGACAGAGACGTACCAGCTCTGGAAGTGAGGGCTGGGAGGCCAGCTGTGGGGCGCACATCCAGGGACGCTGCAGCGTTGAGCAGCACCAACAGAAACAGAGTTAAAGTGGCCAGAACATCAGTGGAGAACGGTCCGCAATCCCTCTATTCTGAGACAGAGGCTGAGATTGGGCCACTGCTGCTCTGACTCTCAGAAGAGGCATAGCCAACCGCCAGGGAAAGCCGCCAGAGAACAAAAGCCTGGAAATACTGGCTCACAGTGTGCCCATCCCCACCCCCCCCTGGCAGGGGACACGGAGACTCTACCCAAACAGGATTGCCTGAGTATTAGAGCTGCTGGCCCCTCCCCCAGAAGGCAGGATAAAAAATCAAGAAGCCCACATCCCTAAGGTCCCTATAAAACAAGTGCACACTGTCTGGGTCCTGGTCAATAATTTGGGTTCTGGACAACCCTGCAACCTCTCCTCATTAGAATGATGAGAAGGAGAAATCCACCCCAAAAAGAAAAGACAATGAATCTGTGGCCTCTGCCACAGAACTAATGGATATGGATAAAACCAAATTATCAGAAATGGAGTTCAGAGTAACAATGGTCAAGA
>NW_024423319.1:52954693-52962347 GCF_017311325.1 Ursus maritimus
AAAAAAACCTCAACAAATTAGGGATAGAGGGAACATAACTCAACATCATAAGGATCATATATGAAATCCCAGCAGTTAATATCAACCTCAATGGGGAAAAACTCAGAGTTTTTCCTCTATGGTCAGGAGCAAGACAGGGATGACCATTCTCACCATTGTTGTTTAACATAGTACTGGAAGTCCTACCCTCATCAATCAGACAACAAAAAGATATAAAAGATATCCAAATTGGCAAGGAAGAAATCAAACTGTTATTATTTGCAGATGACATGAGACTATATGTAGAAAACCTGAAAGACTCCACAAAAACTTGCTAGAACTGATACATGGAGGAGTTAAGATGGCGGAGGAGTAGGGGACCCCTTTTTCAGCTGGTCTTCTGAGTCGAGCTGGATAGGTACCAGACCATCCTGAACATCCACGGAATCAGCCTGAGATGCAGGAAGATACATCTGGATCTCTACAAATGAACATCTCCAGCGCTGAGTATTGAGGTATGAGGCAGGGAGCTGTGAAACCACGCACAGATATCGGAAGATAAATGGAAGGGGGAGGGAGCCACCGAGTTCGGGCACCGGGAAGCAGTAGCCATATGCACGGGGGAGCGGGCAGACTCACGGACCAGCACCCGCGAAAGAGCAAGCGGACTGGGACTGTGAGCCGGGGAACGGGCGCGACCAGACTGAAATGGAACTCCAGTGTGCTCACTGGAACCAGACTGAGACCGGGAGCTCCGGAGCACGCGGGGGCGGCTGGTGGCTGGTGGTGTTAGAAACACAAAGGACAGAGACGTACCAGCTCTGGAAGTGAGGGCTGGGAGGCCAGCTGTGGGGCGCACATCCAGGGACGCTGCAGCGTTGAGCAGCACCAACAGAAACAGAGTTAAAGTGGCCAGAACATCAGTGGAGAACGGTCCGCAATCCCTCTATTCTGAGACAGAGGCTGAGATTGGGCCACTGCTGCTCTGACTCTCAGAAGAGGCATAGCCAACCGCCAGGGAAAGCCGCCAGAGAACAAAAGCCTGGAAATACTGGCTCACAGTGTGCCCATCCCCACCCCCCCCTGGCAGGGGACACGGAGACTCTACCCAAACAGGATTGCCTGAGTATTAGAGCTGCT
The DNA here is from genome assembly GCF_017311325.1 of Ursus maritimus. Lineage (NCBI taxonomy): Eukaryota > Metazoa > Chordata > Mammalia > Carnivora > Ursidae > Ursus > Ursus maritimus. The sequence goes on from NW_024423319.1 coordinate 52,955,813, forward strand.
GGCCCCTCCCCCAGAAGGCAGGATAAAAAATCAAGAAGCCCACATCCCTAAGGTCCCTATAAAACAAGTGCACACTGTCTGGGTCCTGGTCAATAATTTGGGTTCTGGACAACCCTGCAACCTCTCCTCATTAGAATGATGAGAAGGAGAAATCCACCCCAAAAAGAAAAGACAATGAATCTGTGGCCTCTGCCACAGAACTAATGGATATGGATAAAACCAAATTATCAGAAATGGAGTTCAGAGTTATATTCTCACCTCAAGAAGCTGGAACAGCAACAGAGGGACAGGCCTAATCCACGCACGAGGAAGCAGTTGACCAAAATTAGAGCTGAAATCAATCAAGCAGAAACCAGAAGTACAGTAGAGCAGATCAACAGGACTAGAAGCTGGTTCTTTGAGAGAATCAATAAAATTGACAGACCACTGGCAAGACTTATCCAAAAGAAAAGAGAAAGGACCCAGATTATTAAAATTATGAATGAAAAAGGAGAGGTCACGACGAACACCATTGAAATTGGAAGGATTATTAGAAATTTTTATCAACAGCTATATGCCAATAAACTAAGCAATCTGGAAGAGATGGAATCCTTCCTGGAAACCTATAAACTACCAAGATTGAAACCGGAAGAAATTGATTCCTTAAACAGGCCAATTAATTATGAAGAAATTGAGTCAGTGATAAACAACCTTCCAAATAACAAAACTCCAGGCCCGGACGGTTTTCCTGGGGAATTCTACCAAACATTCAAAGAAGAAATAATACCTATTCTCCTAAAGCTATTTCAAAAAATAGAAACAGAAGGAAAGCTACCAAACTCATTCTATGAGGCCAATATTACCTTGATCCCCAAACCAGGCAAAGACCCCCTCAAAAAGGAGAATTACAGACCGATTTCCCTAATGAATATGGACGCCAAAATCCTCAACAAGATACTTGCTAATAGAATCCAACAGTACATTAAAAGGATTATCCATCACGATCAAGTGGGATTCATACCTGGGATGCAAGCGTGGTTCAATATTCGCAAATCAATCAGCGTGATACATCATATCAACAAGAAAAGACTCAGGAACCATATGATCCTCTCAATCGATGCCGAAAAAGCATTTGACAAAATACAGCATCCTTTCCTGATTAAAACCCTTCAGAGTGTAGGAATAGAAGGTACATTTCTCAATCTCATAAAAGCCATCTATGAAAAGCCTACTGCAAATATCATTTTCAATGGGGAAAAGCTGGAAGCCTTTCCCTTAAGATCAGGAACACGACAAGGATGCCCACTCTCACCATTATTATTCAACATAGTACCAGAAGTCCTTGCAACAGCAATCAGATGACAAAAAGGGATCAAAGGTATCCAAATTGGCAAAGAAGAAGTCAAAATGTCTCTCTTCGCAGATGACATGATACTCTATATGGAAAACCCAAAAGAATCCACTCCCAAACTACTAGAAGTTACAGAGCAATTCAATAATGTGGCGGGATACAAAATCAATGCTCGGATATCAGTTGCATTTCTATACACGAATAACGAGATGGAAGAAAGAGAAATTAGGGAATCCATCCCATTTACAATAGCACCAAAAACCATACGTTACCTTGGAATTAACTTAACCAGAGACGTAAAGGACCTATATTCTAGAAACTATAAATCACTCTTGAAAGACATTGAGGAAGACATAAAAAGATGGAAAGATATTCTATGCTCATGGATCGGAGGAATTAACATAGTTAAAATGTCTATGCTACTCAGAGCAATCTACACTTTCAATGCTATCCCGATCAAAATACCAACGACATTTTTCAAAGAACTGAAAGAAACAGCCCTTAAAATTTTATGGAACCAGAAAAGGCCCCGAATTGCCAAGGAATTGTTGAAAAGGATAAACAAAACTGGGGGCATCACAATGCCGGATTTTGAGCTGTACTACAAAGCTGTGATCACAAAGACAGCATGGTACTGACACAAAAACAGACACATAGACCAATGGAACAGAATAGAGAACCCAGAAATGGACCCTCGGCTCCTTGGGCAACTAGTTTTTGACGAAACAGGAAAAACATTCAGTGGAAAAAAGAAAGTCTTTTCAATAAATGGTGCTGCGATAATTGGACAGCTACATGCAAAAGAATGAAACTTGACCACTCTCTCACACCATACACAGAAATAAACTCCAAATGGATGAAAGACCTCGATGTGAGACAGGAATCCATCAAAATCCTAGAGGAGAGTATAGGCAGCAACCTCTACGACATCGACCACAGCAACGTTTTTCATGCCACATCTCCAAAGGCAAGAGAAACACAATAAAAAATGAACTGGTGGGACTTCATTAAGATAAAAAGCTTCTGCACAGCCAAGGAAACAGTCAAAAAAACTAAGAGGCAGCCCATGGAATGGGAGAATATATTTGCAAATGATACTACAGATAAAAGACTGGTATGCAAGATCTACAAAGAACTTCTCAAACTCAATACACGGGAAACAAATAATCAAGTCAATAATTGGGCAGAAGATATGAACAGACACTTTTCCAATGAAGACATACAAATAGCTAACAGACACATGAAAAAATGTTCAAAATCATTAGCCATCAGGGAAATTCAAATCAAAACCACACTAAGATACCACCTTACGCCAGAGGATGTGGAGAAAGGGGGTCCCTCCTCCATTTTTCGTGGGAATGCAAGTTGGTACAGCCACTCTGGAAAACAGTGTGGAGGTCCCTCCAGAAGTTAAAAATTGAGCTACCCTATAATCCAGCCATTACACTACTGGGTATTTACCCCAAAGGTACAGACGTAGTGAAGAGAAGGGCCATATGCACCCCAATGTTCATAGCAGTATTGTCCACAATAGCTTAATCATGTAAGGAGCCGAGATGCCCTTCAACAGATGACTGGATTAAGAAGTTGTGGTCCATATATACAATGGAATATTACTCAGCTATCAAAAAGAACGATTTCTCAACATTTGCTGCAACATGGACAGCACTGGAGGAGATAATGTTAAGTAAAATAAGTGAAGCCGAGAAAGACAATTATCATATGGTTTCAGTCATCTATGGAACATAAGAACTAGGAAGATCGGTAGGAGAAGAAAAGGATAAAGAAAGGGGGGGTAATCAGAAGGGGGAATGAAGCATGAGAGACTATGGACTCTGAGAAACAAACTGAGGGCTTCAGAGGGGAGGGGGTGGGAGAATGGGATAGAATGCGTAGTAAGGAGGGCACGTATTGCATGGTGCACTGGGTGTTATACGCAACTAATGAATCATCAAACTTTACATTAAAAACCAGGGATGTACTGTGTGGTGACTAACACAATATAATAAAAAAGTATTTTTAAAAAAATGCAATAAGAAAAATAGAACTGATACATGGGAGATTGGAAAATAAGATGGCAGAGGAGTAGAAAACCTTATTTTAAAAGGTCCCCTGAATTGAGCTGGGTATCTACCAGACCATTCTGAATATCCAGGAAATCAGCGTGAGATGTAAGAAGATATATCTGGATCTCTACAAACAGAATACCTTTGGCAGTTGGTTTTAAGGTATGAAGTGGGGAGCCTTGATTTTGTGGGCACATACTGGAAGATAAATGGAAGGGGAGGGAGCCTCTGTGAACTTGCCCTGGGAAGGCAAAAACCTCCCGTCCTGGGGACATGGCACAGACTTTCAGACCTGTAGCAACTTGGAAAGGACTTTAGGACAGCCCCCAGACTGAAACCTGGAACTACAGGGGCACACGTGTGAGTACGGGAAGCTGGTGGATTTAGAAGCACAAAGAGCAGATACGTGCTTGGCCCTTGAAGCAAGGATTGGGAGACCTGCTGTGGGGCCCACAACCCAGGACACTGTGGGTTTTTAGCAGCACAGAAAGAAATGGAGACAGTGTGGGCTGGAGAGCTCAGTGAAGAACAGACTGTGATCTCTCTGTCCTGAGACAGAGGTTTGGATATGGTCACTTCTGCTCTGACTCTCAGAAGATATGCTGAAAACTGCCAGGGAAAGCCACCAGAGAACAAAAGCGCCCCCAAAATGCTTCTGATTGACCCCATCCCTCCCCCACAGGGGGCAGGGAAACTCTGCCCAAACAGTTTGCCTAAGTAACAGTGTGGCAGGCCACTCCTCCAGAAGACAGACTAGAAGAGCAAGAGGCCAAGAACCCTGAAGTCCCTGTAAAACAGGTGCATCTTGCTTGGGTCCTGGTCAATAATTTGGACCCTGCACATTCCCTCAACCACCCCTCAACAGAATGACTAAGAGGAGGAACCACCCAAAAAGAAAGAATCACAGACTGTGGTCTCTGCCACAGAACTAATGGATATGGATAGAAGCAAGATGTCAGAAATAGACATCAGAGAAACAGTTTTCAAGGTGATATCTGGGCTCGAGAAAGTATTAAAATGACAATACAGAATCTCTAAGGGCAGAAATGAGATCTAATCAGGCTGAGCTTAAAAGTGCTATCAATGAAACACAGTCTATACTGGATACTCTGCTTACCAGGTTAAACGAGGGAGAAGAACAAGTTAAGGAGTTAGAGGATGAGATGATAGAAAAGAAGGAAACCGAGGTGGCATGGGAAAAACAAATTAAAAGCCAAGGAATCAAAGTGAGAAAGATAAGTGACTCAATGAAATGTTCCATATCAGAATTAATAGGATCCCCGAGGGGGTGGAGAAAAAGAGAGATCTAGAAGGTATATTTGAGCAAAGCATAGCTGAGAACTTTCATAATCTGGGAAAGGAAACAAGCATTCGTGTCCAAGAGGCAGAGAGGACCCCTCCCAAAACCAATGAGAATAGACCGACAACATGACAGCCAAGGATATTTTATCCAGCAAGGCTGTCATTCAGAATGGATGGAGAGACAAGGAATTTCCAAGACTGACAGAAACTGAAAGAATATGTGAGCACCAAGTTGGCCCTACAAGAAATATTTAGGGGGGTTCTATAAAAGTTAAAAGACCCCAAGAGTGACACAGAACAGAAATTTACAGAGACTATCTATACAAACAAGGACTTCACAAGCTACATGACAACATTAAAATCATATCTCTCAATAATCACTCTCAATGTGAATTGCCAAAATGCTCCTATAAAACGCCACAGAGTTGCAGATTGGATAAAAAGACATGACTTATCCATGTGCTGTCTACAGGAGACTCAATTTGAACCTAAAGATACATCCAGACTGAAAGTGAAGGGATGGAGAAAAATTTTCATGCCAACAGACCTCAAAAGAAAGCTGGGTAGCAACTCTTATATCAGACAAATTAGATTTTAAGCTAAATACTGTAGTTAGAGATACAGAAGGACACTATACCATTCCTAAAGGGTCTATCCAACAAGAGGATCTAACAATTATAAATATCTATACCCCCAACATGGGAGCAGCCAACTACATAAGCCAACTGTTAACCGAAAATAAAGAAACATCTAGATAATAATATGTTAATAGTAGGGGACCTCAACACTCCACTCTCAGCAATAGACAGGTGATCTAAGCAGAAAATCAACAAAGAAAGAAGAGCGTTGAATGACACACTGGACCAGATGGACCTCATAGATATATACAGAACATTCCACCCTAAACCAACAGAACACTTATTCTCAAATGCACATGGATACCAATTGATTGAGATTATTGCCTGCATATTCTCAGACCACAACACTCTGAAATTGGAACTCAACCACAAGGAAAAATTTGGAAGAAACTCAAACACTTGGAGACTAAGAATCATCCTGCTCAGGAATGACTTGATAAACCAGTAAATCAAAAATCAACTTAAACAATTTATGGAGACCAACGAGAATGAAAACACAATGGTCCAAAACCTATGGGATACTGCAAAGGCAGTCGTAAGGGGGAAATACATAGCCATCCAAGGCTCACTCAAAAGAATAGAATAATCTAAAATGCAGTTTTTATATTCTCACCTCAAGAAGCTGGAACAGCAACAGATGGACAGGCCTAATGCACTCACGAGGAAGCAGTTGACCAAAATTAGAGCAGAAATCAATGAATCAGAAACCAGAAGTACAGTAGAGCAGATCAACAGGACTAGAAGCTGGTTCTTTGAGAAAATCAAGAAAATTGACATACAACTGGCAACACTTATCCAAAAAAAAAGAGAAAGGACACAAATTATTAAAATTATGAATGAAAAAGGAGAGGTCATGACCAACACCATTGAAATTGGAAGGATTATTAGAAATTTTTATCAACAGCTATATGCCAATAAATTAAGCAATCTGGAAGAGATGGAATCCTTCCTGGAAACCTATAAACTACCAAGACTGAAACAGGAAGAAATTGATTTCTTAAACAGGCCAATTAATTATGAAGAAATTGAGTCAGTGATAAACAACCTTCCAAACAACAAAACTCCAGGCCCGGACGGTTTCCCTGGGGAATTCTACCAAACATTCAAAGAAGAAATAATACCTATTCTCCTAAAGCTATTTCACAAAATAAAAACAGAAGGAAAGCTACCAAACTCATTCTATTAGGCCAATATTACCT
>NW_024423319.1:52964023-52977120 GCF_017311325.1 Ursus maritimus
CAAATGGCTAACAGACACATGAAAAAATGTTCAAAATCATTAGCCATCAGGGAAATTCAAATCAAAACCACACTGAGATACCACCTTACGCCAGTTAGAATGGCAAAAATAGACAAGGCAAGAAACAACAATTGTTGGAGAGGATGTGGAGAAAGGGGATCCCTCCTACATTGTTGGTGGGAATGCAAGTTGGTACAGCCACTCTGGAAAACAGTGTGGAGGTCCCTTAAAAAGTTAAAAATTGAGCTACCCTATGATCCAGCCATTGAACTACTGGGTGTTTACCCCAAAGATACAGACGTAGTGAAGAGAAGGCCCATATGCACTCCAATGTTCATAGCAGCATTATCCACAATAGCTAAATCGTGGAAGGAGCTGAGATGCCCTTCAACAGATGAATGGATTAAGAAGCTGTGGTCCATATATACAATGGAATATTACTCAGCTATCAGAAAGAACGAATTCTCAACATTTGCAGCAACATGGACGGCACTGGAGAAGATAATGCTAAGCGAAATAAGTCAAGTAGAGAAAGACAATTATCATATGATTTCTCTCATCTATGGAACATAAGGATGAGGAGGATCGGTAGGGGAAGAAAGTGATAAAGAAGGGGGGGTAATCAAAAGGGGGAATGAAACATGAGAGACTATGGACTATGAGAAACAAACTGAGGGCCTCAGAGGGGAGGGGGTGGGGGAATGGGATAGGCTGGTGATGGGTAGTAAGGAGGGCACGTATTGCATGGTGCAGTGGGTGTTATATGCAACTAATGAAGCATCGAACTTTACATCGGAAATCGGGGATGTACTGTATGGTGAGTAACACAATATAATCAAAAATCATTAAAAAAAAAAACCAAAAAAAACAAAGAACAAAAAACTAACCTAAGAGGTATAAGAGCTATACTCTAGAAACTACAGAACACTTATGAAAGAAATTGAAAAAGACACAAAAAGATGGGAAAGCATTCCATGCTTATGGATTGGAAGAATAATCACTGTTAAAATGTCTATGCTGCCTAGAGCAATCTATACTTTCAACACCATATCAATCAAAATACCAATGCCATTTTTCAAAGTGCTGGAACAAACTATCGTAAAATTCGTGTGGAATCAGAAAAGACCCCGAATCGCCAAGGGAATGTTGAAAAAGAAAAACAATGCTGGGGGCATCACGTTGCCTGATTTCAAGCTGTATTACAAAGCTGTGATCACCAGTACAGCATGGCACTGGCAGAAAAATAGACACATAGGTCAGTGGAACAGACTACTAGGCAGCAACCTCTACGACATCGGCCAAAGCAAACTTTTTCTTGACACATCCCCAAAGGCAAGAGAGATAAACCAGGAAATCAAAAATCAAATTAAACAATTTATGGAGACCAATGAGAATGAAAATACAACAGTCCAAAACCTATGGGATACTGCAAAGGCAGTCCTAAGGGGGAAATACATAGCCATCCAAGCCTCACTCAAAAGAATAGAAAAATCTAAAATGCAGTTTTTATATTCTCACCTCAAGAAGCTGGAACAGCAACAGAGGGACAGGCCTAATCCACGCACGAGGAAGCAGTTGACCAAAATTAGAGCTGAAATCAATCAAGCAGAAACCAGAAGTACAGTAGAGCAGATCAACAGGACTAGAAGCTGGTTCTTTGAGAGAATCAATAAAATTGACAGACCACTGGCAAGACTTATCCAAAAGAAAAGAGAAAGGACCCAGATTATTAAAATTATGAATGAAAAAGGAGAGGTCACGACGAACACCATTGAAATTGGAAGGATTATTAGAAATTTTTATCAACAGCTATATGCCAATAAACTAAGCAATCTGGAAGAGATGGAATCCTTCCTGGAAACCTATAAACTACCAAGATTGAAACCGGAAGAAATTGATTCCTTAAACAGGCCAATTAATTATGAAGAAATTGAGTCAGTGATAAACAACCTTCCAAATAACAAAACTCCAGGCCCGGACGGTTTTCCTGGGGAATTCTACCAAACATTCAAAGAAGAAATAATACCTATTCTCCTAAAGCTATTTCAAAAAATAGAAACAGAAGGAAAGCTACCAAACTCATTCTATGAGGCCAATATTACCTTGATCCCCAAACCAGGCAAAGACCCCCTCAAAAAGGAGAATTACAGACCGATTTCCCTAATGAATATGGACGCCAAAATCCTCAACAAGATACTTGCTAATAGAATCCAACAGTACATTAAAAGGATTATCCATCACGATCAAGTGGGATTCATACCTGGGATGCAAGCGTGGTTCAATATTCGCAAATCAATCAGCGTGATACATCATATCAACAAGAAAAGACTCAGGAACCATATGATCCTCTCAATCGATGCCGAAAAAGCATTTGACAAAATACAGCATCCTTTCCTGATTAAAACCCTTCAGAGTGTAGGAATAGAAGGTACATTTCTCAATCTCATAAAAGCCATCTATGAAAAGCCTACTGCAAATATTATTCTCAATGGGGAAAAGCTGGAAGCCTTTCCCTTAAGATCAGGAACTCGACAAGGATGCCCACTCTCGCCACTATTATTCAACATAGTACTAGAAGTCCTTGCAACAGCAATCAGACGACAAAAAGGGATCAAAGGTATTCAAATTGGCAAAGAAGAAGTCAAAATGTCTCTCTTTGCAGATGACATGATACTCTATATGGAAAACCCAAAAGAAGCCACTCCCAAACTATTAGAAGTTATAGAGCAATTCAGTAACGTGGCGGGATACAAAATCAATGCTCAGAAATCAGTTGCATTTCTATACACGAATAACGAGACCGAAGAAAGAGAAATTAGGGAATCCATCCCATTTACAATAGCACCAAAAACCATACGTTACCTTGGAATTAACTTAACCAGAGACGTAAAGGACCTATATTCTAGAAACTATAAATCACTCTTGAAAGACATTGAGGAAGACATAAAAAGATGGAAAGATATTCCATGCTCATGGATTGGAAGAATTAACATAGTTAAAATGTCCATGCTACCCAGAGCAATCTACACTTTCAATGCTATCCCGATCAAAATACCGAGGACATTTTTCAAAGAACTGGAACAAATAGTCCTTAAATTTGTATGGAAACAGAAAAGGCCCCGAATCTCCAAGGAACTGTTGAAAAGGAAAAACAAAGCTGGGGGCATCACAATGCCGGATTTCGAGCTGTACTACAAAGCTGTGATCACAAAGACAGCATGGTACTGGCACAAAAACAGACACATAGACCAATGGAACAGAATAGAGAGCCCAGAAATGGACCCTCAGCTCTTTGGGCAACTAATATTTGATAAAGCAGGAAAAAACATCCGGTGGGAAAAAGACAGTCTCTTCAATAAATGGTGCTGGGAAAATTGGACAGCTACATGCAAAAGAATGAAACTTGACCACTCTCTCACACCATACACAAAAATAAACTGCAAATGGATGAAAGACCTCGATGTGAGACAGGAATCCATCAAAATTCTAGAGGAGAACATAGGAAGCAACCTCTACGACATCGGCCAAAGCAACCTTTTTCATGACACATCCCCAAAGGCAAGAGAAACAAAAGATAAAATGAATTTATGGGACTTCATCAAGATTAAAAGTTTCTGCACAGCCAAGGAAACAGTCAGAAAAACTAAGAGGCAGCCCACGGAATGGGAGAATATATTTGCAAATGACACTACAGATAAAGGACTGGTATCCAAGATCTACAAAGAACTTCTCAAACTCAATACACGAGAAACAAATAAACAAATCAAAAAATGGGCAGAAGATATGAACAGACACTTTTCCAATGAAGACATACAAATGGCTAACAGACACATGAAAAATTGTTCAAAATCATTAGCCATCAAGGAAATTCAAATCAAAACCACACTGAGATACCACCTTACGCCAGTTAGAATGGCACAAATAGACAAGGCAAGAAACAACAATTGTTGGAGAGGATGTGGAGAAAGGGGATCCCTCCTACATTGTTGGTGGGAATGCAAGTTGGTACAGCCACTCTGGAAAACAGTGTGGAGGTCCCTTAAAAAGTTAAAAATTGAGCTACCCTATGATCCAGCCATTGCACTACTGGGTGTTTACCCCAAAGATACAGACGTAGTAAAGGGAAGGGCCATATTCACCCCAATGTTCATAGCAGCAATGTCCACAATAGCTAAATCGTGGAAGGAGCCAACATGTCCTTCAACAGATGACTGGATTAAGAAGTTGTGGTCCATATATACAATGGAATATTACTCAGCTATCAGAAAGAACAAGTTCTCAACATTTGCTACAACATGGACAGCACTGGAGGAGATAATGCTAAGTGAAATAAGTCAAGCAGAGAAAGACAACTATCATATGATTTCTCTCATCTATGGAACATAATGGGGGAATGGGATAGGCTGGTGATGGGTAGTAAGTAGGGCATGTATTGCATGGTGCACTGGGTGTTATACACAACTAATGAATCATCGAGCCTTACATCGGAAACCGGGGATGTACTGTATGGTGACTTACATAATATAATAAAAAATCATTTAAAAAAAAAAAGATTCTCTCTCCCTCTCCCTCTGCCCCTCCCTCTTGTGCTATCTCTCTCTCTCTCTTTCTCTCATATAAATAAATATTTTAAAAAACTGAAATGCAATCGTATAGCAGGCATGCAAAAATACATTCTCAAGTGATCCAGTCAGGCAGACACTTTGGCTTATACTTTCTGCTTCTGAATATTTTGGGAAAGTGTTAAAAATTATGATATAGTTTTTTTTTAGAAATCCCATTCAAGATTTATCTCTATGCTTTACTGAAACAAGGTTAGAGTATATCAAATCTTCTTACCTAAAATATCATGAAACATTAATATTAAAAATCTTATTTTTAGCTATTTATTAATAAATAGCTTAAGTCTATCTCCTTCTTACTTCCACCTAGAACTATGTATATACTACTAATTTTCTCTCCTGTTATCCCTTGCCTATTGGACAGTAATTAGAGCATGAAGGACGAGAACTTAGTATAGTATCTGGCACATTCCATGTACCCAAAAAAGATTATGGAATAAAATGAAGCTAAAGGGAAAGAGAGTTGCCAAGAGGTCTTTATAAGGAAATGTTAGAGAGGAAAAGAGGATTGTACAAGGCTTTTAGAAAACTCCACACTCAAGCTATATTAGCATTAAAGAAACAAGAGTTCCATGTACAAATGCAAGCTAATTTGATCAAATATTATTAAAAGAAATTATGCAACCACTATTTAAAAATAATCCATCATTTGAAAGTGACTCACTTCATTTGTTGTTTTCAAATATGAATAATGAATAATGTTTTACACCTGCTCATTAAAAAGTTGGTGATTATTGTTATCATTATCATCAATATTAAAAAGCAAAATAACTTACTTAATGCTATATACCTTGCCTTCTATAATCATCCTTCCTTTCAAGAGCTGTCTAAATTAATGACAACAGAATGATTCTAGAGTCGAAACTTTTGGTAAAACTAACCAGAAGTAACAATAATTTCCATAGCCTACTATACAAATTAATTTCAGTAATTCAATCCAAATAAATATTTTTATTAGAACTGTTTGGGACTAGCTTTGCAACTAATTATACAGATGTTAAAGAATAAAAATGTAAATGAGGCATATTTCTTTGGTTAATATCCACTTATATTTTCTTCTAAATTGTATGGTTTCAGGTTTATAGTCATATCTTTGATCTACTATAATTTTCTTGAATCTGTAGTTTGGAGCAAAGATCATTTTCCAAATACTTTGAAAGCTTTCCCAGCACTGAAACTTCATTGCTCATTTTGATTATTTTTGGACCATTTATTAACTTCAGATATGCATTATGTTCAGTTTCAGTATTATTTTACTACATTGATCTGTCAATTTCTGCACAGCTACCACCTTTTATTGTTAAAGCTTTACATATTCTGACATTTGCTGACAGGAATTTCTCTTCTCTTTGTGTTACTTTCCAAAATACTCTTATTCTTTATATTTTATTTTATTTCTTAAAATTTATTTGTTTGAGAGAAGAGAGATAAAGGGAAAGAGAGAGAAAGGGAGAAAGAGAGTGTGGAAAGGGGTAGAGGGAGAGAATATGCAAGCAGACTTCCACTGAGTGTGGAGCCCAACGTGGGGCTTGGTCTCAGGAACCATGAGATCAGGATCTGAGGTGAAACCAAGAATCATATGCTTAACCAACTGAGCCACCCAGTCACCCCCTTTATATTTTAAATACATTAGAAAAAGCTTAAAATGGCCCCAGAGAATATATTTGGAAAATTTTTAATGTGGTTCTCTAAAGTTCCCTAATTTCTTCCCTCTAATCTTCTAGAATATTATTACATTTGGAGAATAGCAACAAATAATCACAGCAAAGAAAATATAACTTTGTTAATCTGGCATAAATTCAAACTGTGTAAAGCATCCAATACTTACTTTCTCCAAGCTGCAAACCGTTGAAATATATTTCCAAATCTCATTTGGATTCTGAATAATAGCTAAATACTCTATTCCACATATTTACCAGTGAGCAATGATATAACTCGATATGATTTTAGTTAAGAATATAAAACATTTATCAATTTAATTGAATGTTGCTCTCTTAAATGAGCATTGTATATCATCGCTTTGTAAGGTGTTTTCTATTTTTAGTTTGGTGATATTTTGGATCACTAAAAAGTGATTATCAAGTGAAGAAATCAATGCTTTGAATTGTATGTGATATACAGCATTTTAAAAAATTTTGTTATACCTTAATTCTAAGAAATATACCCAGTAAGCATAAGGACCATGGATTCCATGTATGCACATCTATTACATAAGTATTTCAGATTTAAGATATTAGGGGGTTAAGACGGCGGAGGAGTAGGGGACCTCTTTTTCAGCCAGTTCCCTGAGTCGAGTTGGATGGTACCAGACCAGCCTGAACATCCACGGAATCAGTCTGAGATGCAGGAAGATACATCTGGGTCTCTACAAATGAACATCTCCAGTGCTGAGTATTGAGGTACGAAGCGGAGAGCCGTGAAACCTCGCACAGATATCAGAAGATAAGTAGAAGGAGGAGGGAGCCACCATGTTCAGGCGCCAGGAAGCGGTAGCCACCCGCACGGGGGAGTGGGTAGACTTGTGGATGGCACCCGCGAGACAGCAGACTGAGAACGTGAGCCAGAAGCGTGCACCACCAGACTTCTCACGGAACTCCGGAACTCCAGTGTGCTCACTGGAAACAGACTGAGACTAGGAGCTCCGGGCAGGAGCGCGCAAGGGGGGGTGTCGGCTGGTGGCTGGCGGTATTAGAAACACAAAGGACAGAGATGCGAAGGCCATGGAAGTGAGGGCTGGGACACCGGGTGTGGGGCACACATCCCAGGACGCTGCAGGGTTGAGCAACACCAACAGTAACAGAGTTAAAGTGGCCAGAACATCACTAGAGAACGGTTCGCGATCCCTCTGTTCTGAGACAGAGGCTGAGATTGGGCCACTGCTGCTCTGACTCTCAGAAGAGGCACAGCAAACCACCAGGGAAAGCCACCAGAGAACAAAAGCCTGGAAATACCGGCTCACAGTGTGCCCATCCCCATCCCCCCTCGCAGGGGACACGGAGACTCTACCCAAACAGGGTTGCCCGAGTATTGGCGCGACAGGCCCTTCTCCCAGAAGGCAGGCTGAAAAATCAAGAAGCCCACATCCCGGGGCACCTGGGTGGCGCAGTCATTAAGGGCCTGTCTTCAGCTCAGGGCGTGATCCCGGCGTTCCGGAAAGGAATCCCTCATCGGGCTCCTCCACTGGGAGCCTGCTTCTTCCTCTCCCACTCCCCTGCTTGTGTTCCCTCTCTCACTGGCTGTCTCTCTGCCACATAAATAAATAAAATCTTGGGGACACGGAGACTCTACCCAAACAGGGTTGCCTGAGTATTGGCGCGGCAGGCCCCTCCCCCAGAACACAGAAGGCAGGCTGAAAAATCAAGAAGCCCACAACCCGGGCGCCTGGGTGGCGCAGTCATTGAGCGCCTGTCTTCGGCTTAGGGCGTGATCCCGGCGTTCCGGAAAGGAGTCCCTCATCGGGCTCCTCCGCTGGGAGCCTGCTTCTTCCTCTCCCACTCCCCTGCTTCTGTTCCCTCTCTCGCTGGTTGGCTGCCACATAAATAAATAAATAAAATCTTTAAAGAAGAAGGCCACGTCCCTAAGATCCCTATAAAACAAGGGGCACGGCCTGAGACCCAGTCAATAATTTGGGCTCTGGACAACCCCGCAACCTCTCCTCATCAGAATGACAAGAAGGAGAAGCCCCCCCCAGCAAAGAAAGACAGTGAGTCTGTGGCCTCTGCCACACAAATAATGGATATGGATGTAACCAAATTATCAGAAATGGAATTCAGAGTCACGATGGTCAAAATGATGAGTGGAATTGAAAAAAGTATTAACAAAAAGGTTACTGAGAATATAGAATCCCTAAGGACAGAAGTGAGAGCGAATTTGACAGAAATTAAAAATTCTATGAGCCAAATGCAGTCAAAACTAGAGGCTCTGACGGCCAGGTCACCGAATCAGAGGAAAGGGTTAGTGAATTGGAGGATGGGTTAATAGAGGAAAAAACGAAAATAGAAGATGGTCTTAAAAAAATCCACGCCCACGAATGTAGGTTACGGGAGATTACTGACTCAATGAAACGATCCAATGTTAGAATCATCGGCATCCCCGAGGGGGTGGAGAAAAACAGAGGTCTAGAAGAGATATTTGAAGAAATTGTAGCTGAATACTTCCCTAATCTAGCAAGGGAAACAAACATTCATGTCCAAGAGGCAGAGAGAACCCCTCCCAAGCTCAACCACGACAAACCTACGCCACGTCACGTCATAGTGCATTTCGCAAATATTAGATCCAAGGATGCAGTATTGAAAGTGGCCAGGGCAAAGAAATTTCTCACGTACCAAGGCAAAGGCATCAGAATTACGTCAGACCTGTCTACACAGACCTGGAATGAGAGAAAGGGTTGGGGGAGCATTTTTAAAGCTCTTTCAGAGAAAAACATGCAGCCAAGGATCCTTTATCCAGCAAGGCTGTCATACAGAATTGATGGAGAAATAAAGACATTTCAGAATCGCCAGTCATTAACCAATTTTGTAACCATGAAACCAGCCCTACAGGAGATATTACGGGGGGTTCTATAAAAGTAAAAAGGCCCCAAGAGTGATACAGAACAGAAAGTCACAGCCAATACAAACAAAGACTTTACTGGCAACATGGCATTATTAAAATCATATCTCTCAGTAATCAGTCTTAATGTAAATGGTTTGAACCATCCCATACAACGCCACAGGGTTGCAGATTGGATAAAAAGAAATGACCCATCCATTTACTGTCTACAAGAGACTCATTTCGAACCCAAAGATGCATTCAGACTGAGAGTAAGGGGATGGAGTACCATCTTTCACGCAAATGGACCTCAAAAGAAAGCTGGGGTAGCAATTCTCATATCAGATAAATTGGATTTTAAACTACAGACTATAGTTAGAGATGCAGAAGGGCACTATATTATTCTTAAAGGAAGTATTCAACAAGTGGATATGACAATTATAAATATATATGCCCCCAACAGGGGAGCAGCAAGATACACAAGCCAACTCTTAACCAGAATAAAGAGACATATAGATAAAAATACGTTAATAGTAGGGGACCTCAACACCCCACTATCAGAAATAGACAGAACACCCTGGCAAAAACTAAGCAAAGAATCAAAGGCTTTGAATGCCATAATTGATGAGTTGGACCTCATAGCTATATATAGAACACTTCACCCCAGAACCAAAGAATACTCATTCTATTCTAATGCCCATGGAACATTCTCAAGAATAGACCATGTTCTGGGACACAAAACAGGTCTCAACCGATACCAAAAGACTGAAATTATTCCCTGCATATTCTCAGACCACAACACTTTGAAAGTGGAACTCAGCCACAAGGAAAAATTTGGAATAAACTCAAACATTTGGAGACTAAGAACCATCCTGCTCAGGAATGACTCGATAAACCAGGAAATCAAAAATCAATTTAAACAATTTATGGAGACCAACGAGAATGAAAACACAACGGTCCTAAACCTATGGGATACTGCAAAGGCAGTCCTAAGGGGGAAATACATAGCCATCCAAGCCTCACTCAAAAGAATAGAAAAATCTAAAATGCAGTTTTTATATTCTCACCTCAGGAAGCAGGAACAGCAACAGAGGGACAGGCCTAATCCACGCATGGGGAAGCAGTTGACCAAGTATTAGAAACCAGGAATACAGTAGAGCAGATGAACACAGCTAGAAGCTGGTTCTTTGAGAGAATTAATAACATTGACAGACCACTGGCAAGACTTATCCGAAAGAATAGAGAAAGGACCCAAATTAATAAAATTATGAATGAAAAAGTAGAGGGCACGACCAACAACAATGAAATTGGAAGGATAATTAGAAACTTTTATCAACAGCTTTATGCCAAGAAATTAAGCAATCTGGAAGAGATGGAGGCCTTCCTGGAAACCCATAAACTACCAAGACTGAAACAGGAAGAAATTGATTTCTTAAACAGGCCAATTAATTATGAAGAGATTGAGTCAGTGATAAACAGCCTTCCAAAAATTAAAACTCCAGGCCCGGACGGTTTTCCTGGGCAGTTCTACCAAACATTCAAAGAAAAAATAATACCTATTCTCTGAAAGCTGTTTCAAAAAATAGAAACAGAAGGAAAGCTACCAAACTCATTCTATGAGGCCAATATTACGTTGATCCCCAAACCACGCAAAGACCCCAACAAAAAGGAGAATAATAGACCGGATTTCCCTAATGAATATGGACACCAAAATCCTCAACAAGATCCTGGCAAATAGAATCCAACTGTACATTAAAAGGAGTATCCATCATGACCAAGTGGCATTCATCCCTGGGATGCAGCGTTGGTACAACATTCGCAAATCAATCAGTGTCTTAGATTTTATTCAGAAAGAAAATTTCAGAAATTGTATGATTCTCTCAATAGATGCAGAAAAAGCATTTGACAAAATACAGCATCCTTTTCTGATTAAAAACCTTCAGAGTGTAAGAATAGAGGGTTCATTTCTCAAGATCATCAAAGCCATCTATGAAAAGCCTACTGCAAATATTATTCTCAACGGGGAAAACAGGAAGCCTTTGCCTTAAGATTAGGAAAACAACGAGGATGCCCACTCTCGCCACTATTATTTGACATTGTACTAGAAGTCCTTTCAACAGCAATCAGACAACAAAAAGGGATCAAAGTTATACAAATCGGCAAAGAAAAGGTCAAAATGTCTCTCTTCGCAGATGACATGATACTCTATATGGAAAACCCAAAAGAATCCACTCCCAAACTACTAGAAGTTATAGAGCAATTCAGTAATGTGGCGGGATACAAAATCAATGCTCAGAAATCAGTTGCATTTCTATACAAGAACAATGAGACTGAAGAAAGAGAAATTAGGGAATCCATCCCATTTACAATAGCACCAAAAACCATACGTTACCTTGGAATTAACTTAACCAGAGACGTAAAGGACCTATATTCTAGAAACTATAAATCACTCTTGAAAGACATTGAGGAAGACACAAAAAGATGGAAAAATATTCCATGCTCATGAATCGGATCACACTGGGGAAGAGAGGAGGAAGAACTAACATAGTTAAAATGTCCATGCTACCCAGAGCAATCTACACTTTCAATGCTATCCCAATCAAAATACCGATGACATTTTTCAAGGAACTGGAAGAAATAGTCCTTAAATTTATGTGGAACCTGAAAAGACCCCGAATCGCCAAGGAACTGTTGAAAAGGAAAAACAAAGCTGGGGGCATCACAATGCCGGATTTCGAGCTATACTACAAAGCTGTGATCACAAAGACAGCATGGTACTGACACAAAAACAGACACATAGACCAATGGAACAGAATAGAGAACCCAGAAATGGACCCTCGGCTCTATGGGCAACTAATCTTTGATAAAGCAGGAAAAAACATCCGGTGGGAAAAAAACAGTCTCTTCAATAAATGGTGCTGGGAAAATTGGACAGCTACATGCAAAAGAATGATACTTGACCAATCTCTCACACCATACACAAAAATAAACTCCAAAATGGATGAAAGACCTCGATATGAGAGAGGAATCCATCAAAATCCTGGAGGACAACATAGGCAACAACCTCTACGACATCAGCCAAAGCAACCTTTTTCATGACACATCTCCAAAGGCAAGAGAAACAAAAGATAAAATGAATTTATGGGACTTCATCAAGATAAAAAGCTTCTGCACAGCCAAGGAAACAATCAAAAAAGCTAAGAGGCAGCCCACGGAATGGGAGAATATATTTACCAAATGACACTACAGATGTAAGGACTGGTATCCAAGATCTACAAAGAACTTCTCAAACTCAATACACGAGGAAACAAATAAACAAATCAAAAAATGGGCAGAAGATATGAACAGACTTTTCAATGAAGACATACAAATGGCTAACAGACACAGAAAAAATGTTCAAAATCATTAATATCCAAGGAAATTCAAAAATCAAAACCACACTGAGATACCACCTTACGCCAGTTAGAATGGCACAAATAGACAAGGCAAGAAACAACAATTGTTGGAGAGGATGTGGAGAAAGGGGATCCCTCCTACATTGTTGAGTGGGAGAGAATACAAGTTGGTACAGCCACTCTGGAAAACAGTGTGGAGGTCCCTTAAAGTTAAAAATTGAGCTACCCTATGATCCAGCCATTGCACTACTGGTGTTTACCCCAAAGATACAGGCGTAGTGAAGAGAAGGGCCATATGCACCAACGTTCATAACGCAGCAATGTCCACAATAGCTAAATGGAAGTGAAAAGAAGTATCAAGTGCCTGCAACGAGCATGAAGTGTTCCAAAGTTGATTGAATCCACCATCTAACACCAAATGAATGTACCTCAACAATCAGTGATTCTCAACATTTATGCATGGCACTGATATTATAAAGTAAATAGAAGTGTAAGAGAATATATGCTGTTCTAAATCTATGGGCATGAACAGTGGAAATGAAGCCAAGCG
>NW_024423319.1:52977358-52978310 GCF_017311325.1 Ursus maritimus
AGACGTAGTGAAGAGAAGGCCCATATGCACCCCAATGTTCATAGCAGCATTGTCCCCAATAGTCAAAGCATGGAAGTAACCGAGATGCCCTTCAACAAATGAATGGATTAAGAAGCTGTGGTCCATATATACAATGAAATATTACTCAGCTATCAGAAAGAACGAGTTCTCAACATTTGCTGCAACATGGATGGCACTGGCAGAGATAATGTTAAGTGAAATAAGTCAAACAGAGAAAGACAACTATCATATGATTTCTCTCATCTATGGAACATAAGAACTAGGAAGATCAGTAGGGGAAGAAAGGGATAAAGAAAGGGGGGTAATCAGAAGGGGGAGTGAAGCATGGGAGACTATGGACTCTGAGAAGCAAACTGAGGGCTTCAGAGGGGAGGGGGGTGGGGGAATGGGATAGACTGGTGATGGGTAGTAAGGAGGGCACCTATTGCATGGTGCACTGGGTGTTATATGCAACTAATGAGTCATCGAACCTTGCATCAGAAACCAGGGATGTACTGTATGGTGCCTAACATAATGTAATAAAAAAACATTTTAAAAAAGATTTAAGATATTATATGCTTTTGGAAATTCACATTTTTACATTCACATTAACATAATAAATTATATTACTAATCTTTTAAAATTGAAGTACTATATTTTATATGAACTGAAGAACAGAAACTTTTTAGCTTATTGGCTCCAATTCTGGTAGAATTACATATTGACTAGAATAAAACACTATACAATACACTTTCTAAAATGATCTATTCCTGCATAGCCTACAGATTAACGAGTGCCTATCAGTGTTCTCTATTGGTGTGTGCTTTTGAAACTACTCAAGAATTTCAAAGAAATCAAACTGCAATGAATTGTGGTTTTTAGGAGCCTCAAAGATAGGACACAAAGTCTGCAATTAAAAGTGTTGACTTTGGGGGCGCCTGGGTGGCACAGC
>NW_024423319.1:52978320-52998401 GCF_017311325.1 Ursus maritimus
TACTGGGTATTTACCCCAACGATACAGACGTAGTGAAGAGAAGGCCCATATGCACCCCAATGTTCATAGCAGCATTGTCCCCAATAGTCAAAGCATGGAAGTAACCGAGATGCCCTTCAACAAATGAATGGATTAAGAAGCTGTGGTCCATATATACAATGAAATATTACTCAGCTATCAGAAAGAACGAGTTCTCAACATTTGCTGCAACATGGATGGCACTGGCAGAGATAATGTTAAGTGAAATAAGTCAAACAGAGAAAGACAACTATCATATGATTTCTCTCATCTATGGAACATAAGAACTAGGAAGATCAGTAGGGGAAGAAAGGGATAAAGAAAGGGGGGTAATCAGAAGGGGGAGTGAAGCATGGGAGACTATGGACTCTGAGAAGCAAACTGAGGGCTTCAGAGGGGAGGGGGGTGGGGGAATGGGATAGACTGGTGATGGGTAGTAAGGAGGGCACCTATTGCATGGTGCACTGGGTGTTATATGCAACTAATGAGTCATCGAACCTTGCATCAGAAACCAGGGATGTACTGTATGGTGCCTAACATAATGTAATAAAAAAACATTTTAAAAAAGATTTAAGATATTATATGCTTTTGGAAATTCACATTTTTACATTCACATTAACATAATAAATTATATTACTAATCTTTTAAAATTGAAGTACTATATTTTATATGAACTGAAGAACAGAAACTTTTTAGCTTATTGGCTCCAATTCTGGTAGAATTACATATTGACTAGAATAAAACACTATACAATACACTTTCTAAAATGATCTATTCCTGCATAGCCTACAGATTAACGAGTGCCTATCAGTGTTCTCTATTGGTGTGTGCTTTTGAAACTACTCAAGAATTTCAAAGAAATCAAACTGCAATGAATTGTGGTTTTTAGGAGCCTCAAAGATAGGACACAAAGTCTGCAATTAAAAGTGTTGACTTTGGGGGCGCCTGGGTGGCACAGCGGTTAAGCGTCTGCATTCGGCTCAGGGTGTGATCCCGGCGTTATGGGATCAAGCCCCACATCAGGCTCCTCCGCTATGAGCCTGCTTCTTCCTCTCCCACTCCCCCTGCTTGTGTTCCTTCTCTCGCTGGCTGTCTCTCTCTGTCAAATAAATAAATACAATCTTTAAAAAAAAAGTGTTGACTTTGATCTATACAGCCCTTTTCTGTTTCACATTTGACATTTTTTTTCATTGCTAATGGCAGTAAAAATCAACCAGAGTATGTTTTCCAAATGTTTTCTTTTTTCCTTGAAGTTTGGTCAGCCAGGGAGAAAATGTTCTCAGATGAGCAAGTATAAATTCAAGGGGTTCAGAAGATTTTTTGTTTGTTTTTCTTCAGGGTTATAATATCAAACCAATGTACATCAAAACCTTTTTTCTCTGCAGCCTGTTGAATTTCTCTGTACCCTGAAGAATTAAACCCAGCACTAATTCTTCTTTGAAAAGGACCTAAAACTGTGCTGATACAATAGCCACCAGCCACACATAGTTACTGAACATATGAAATATGGCTAGTTAGAATTGAGATAGATGTACTGTACCTGTAAAATACATATCAAATTTCAAGGCTCAATATGAAAAAGAATGCAAAATATATTAATTTTTATATTGATTACATGTTGAAATGATGATGTTTTGGATACACTGCATTAAATGAAACATATCAATAAAATTAATTTCACCTGTTCCTTTTGCTTTTTTTAAATGTGTCCTGGACAACTTATAATTACATATTATATTATTCCATTTGACAATGCTGATTATATTCAATTATAATAAATCACTTGAAATTTAAGACTTCTGGGCTATGTTCTCAGATTGACAATTTACCTAATGAGAAAGTTGCTGTTTCAATAATCAACTTTTGTGTATATCCTGAAATATTTTCAACAGCATATTTTCAAAGTTTATTTCAACCAAAAAATTTCCCTCATTATCAACCCAGATTTTGGTGTGGTATCTATAAGTGGAAGTAAAAAAATATAAAATTTTATTTTTGTTACATCATTCAAATAGAATCAAATTCAAGAGAAACATATTATTAATCATGTTAACATTATACTTTATGAAATAAAGATTACTATTCTAATTAGTTGTAGCAGAGATAAGTATTCAGAATCTTTTCAATGTTTGTGGCTCATTTAAACAAGTAAACCATGTTTTACCAACAAGCAACGAATATGTCACTTAGTAATGTCATTTATTTCACCTACATGGATTTTTAAAAAGGCAAGTAGTATAAAACCAGAACATAAACTGAAAAGAATACATTTTTTATTCACAGATTAGACACTGTTTCAAAGCTGTGCCAAGTTTTTATCACAATGAGAACACTGCAGTGCCACACCCATTTTCTAACTTTAATAATACTGCATAGCCTCAGAGAGATACAGAGAGATTTTTCTTTCCTAATTTAGTTTTGTGTGAGAAATAATATAGTTTGTTTCTTTTCCCCCCTTCATTATGGAAAAAAAACATTAAAAAGCAATACAATTTTATCATAAAACACCTTTTTCTAGTTCCATGTGTCAGTATATAATATATAATGAATATGGTGACATGAAATTGGTAAATATTACCTGAAGAAGGCAATTTTCAATGTTAAAATAACCAAATGCTCTAATACAACTTAATTCCTTTCACAAATATTGTTCTATGTCATTCTAGAGTGTACTATTAGTAATCTAACACAAAACTAACAAAACTGCATTTTGATTTTGTCCTTTGGTCTGGGAATTTAGGTAGCTATTAGATTAACATAAAGCGATTAATATTATGGCCTGTGGAATAAATTTGTCATTTGGAAAGTTGTACATGCATTTTCATTAACTCCTGGCCATGGGGAAAAAAAAGTGTGAAAAGACATTATTTTTTCTACTAATTGACATATGAAAAGCTCCATATCTATCTTGCGTAAGAATGAATTATGTTATGTTTTATGTTCACAAACTCTTATTAACTAGGTACTCAGATGAAGATAGGTGAGGTGATTAATTTGACTGAGACATAATCAACTTTTTTAGTCTCTCTTAGGAACTTCTACCACACACTACTTTCCCATCTCCCACATTTATCCCTAAACAGTTCTTGTTTCAAATTCAACATCTCAAGTATAAAGTAACGAATTCCTAAATTACAACTGATTATTTAGTACTAAAAATAGGTATGGTAAAGTAGCTCAAGAACAGATCCTTGAGAGTTATCTGAGAGCCAGAAAGGTAAGAGTTGTCTAATAAAACACTGTGAGATTAAAATCAGCTTGGGTAGCTGAGAATTATTGTGGAAAGCAGACAAATGACTGCAGGTAAACAAACCAGTTGACATTCTACTGCTCAAATTATAAACCTCAATGAAAAGAGAAAAGGTAATTAATATATTATACCTGAAACTCAGTCTTGAATTAAAACACATCCAAAAAAAGGAAAGTATCCTTGCAAACAAATATAATAAAACAAATTGGGGTGCCTGGGTGACTAAGTCAGTTAAGCTTCTGCCTTCGGCTCAGGTCATGATCCCAGGGTCCTGGGATTGAGCCCCGCAGCAGACTTCCTGCTCAGCGGGGAACCTGCTTCTCCTTCTCCCTCTGCTATTCCCCCTGCTTTTGCTCTCTGGCTCTCTCTCTCTCTGTCAAATAAGTAAATAAATAAACAAAATCTTAAAAAAACAAGTTAATTTATAAATGTTTATTAATATATATTTTTCTAGGAGGAGGTACGAAAGAATTTGCTCTGATTGAATTGACAAGTATATATTTGCAATTTGTTCCTTGAAGACAAGTAAAGCACTGCCAGGAGTAGAAGTGTTTCTTTTACTACTAAGAACTTGCACATATATATCTAATTTACTACGAGGGGAAAAAGCCTACCTATTTTTGTATTTAAGAAAATAACTCAATTTCATCCCTGGTAAACAGTCAGCCTTCAATAGACCAGTTGAATGGATAAAATAATCTTAGTCTCATAAATTTATGGTTAGGGTCATAGAGAATGTACTACATACATAACTATGTACTACATATATAACTATATTATTTCTCACACATAGGTCATCCTCTTACGTGCTAGCATTTAATTACACAAAACATGCTTAAGAAATTGTATTAAGTGAGATAAATAGTATAAGTCTATTTGAATAAGCTGATAATGGAAAGTGGATATATAAGATATGGTATGAAAATTATAAAATATAACCATAAAAGGTACTATGGTGTTTCAATGCAGCTTGGAGTAAGAACCCAACTGCATTATGAATATACTAAATAAATATGCAATTAGAGCAAAATTTAAAATAGAAGTTTAATTGCAATGATCATTGGTGTACTGATGAAAGCTCAAAAATCTAAATAATAGTAATGTCTTACACGGGTATAGTGCTTTAGAAATTACCAAACAAATTCCTATTTTATTTAACCTAACTTTGCCTCAGTTTCCACCTTCTCAAAAATAAGGAAAATAATAGAATTTACACATAGAAGTATTATAAGTATTGAAATGAAAACATTTGCAGATTATTAGGGAGAGTATCTAGAACATAGTGCACACTTAAATACTAACTAATGTGTTTTTGTTCACTGTTATATTATCATGGTTCAGCAGCATGACTTCTCTGTGAGGGTTAAGTATAAATATGATCACTACAATTTTTTTAAATGTGAGAAAAAATATAGATTCTGAGTTTAAGTAACTTGGCCAAATGTACACATCTAGTCAGGTGTAGAGCTGTCATTAGAACTCAAGGTGATCTGGTTCACATTCAAATGATCTTTTCACCATACCTCGGAATTTTATAATCAAAACATCTGGACTTGTGAGGAGGGAAGATGACAGAGTTGGAGTTTCCTGAGCTCACAGCATCCCAAGGACACATCAAGGAGAAGAGAGAGAAGGGGGTAGAAAACTTATTTCAAGAAATAATAACTGAAAACCTCTCTAAACTGGGGAAGAAAACAGACATCCAGGTCCAAGAAGCAAAGAGAAAATCTAGTACTGTAAACCCAAGGAAGTACACACCAAGACACGTAATGATTCGAATAGCAAAAAGTAATGATAAAGAGAATTTTAAAAGCTGCAAGAGAAAGGAAAACATTTACTTAAAATGATAAGGCTATCAGCTAATTTTTCAGCAGAAACTGCAGAACAGAAGTAAGTGGTATGGTACATTCAAAGTTCTGTAAGAAAAAAAATGCGACCAAGAATGATCTACCCAGCAAAGTTATCATTCAGAATAGAAGAAGAAACAAAAAGGTTCCCAAAGAAGAGTTAATTTTCACCTTTAAACAAGCCTTAGAAGAAATTTTAAAGGGAATTTTTTAAGTGGAAAGAAAAAGCCATAACTAGAAATAAATTATAAATGGAAAAAAATCACAGGTAAAAGCAAGCATATAGAAAAGGTAGTAGATTAATCACTTACAAGCCAGTATAAAGGTTAAAACACAAAAGTAGTTAAAATCAATTACCAGTATAGAGGTTAAAACAGAAAAGTAGTTAAAAACAATTATATCTACCAAATTAGGCAAGGGATGCACAAAATTTTTTTAAAATGTAAAATAAGACATCACATACATAAAACAGAGGGAATAAAAATTTAATGCTTTTAGAATGCATTTGAAATTGAGTGAACATCAACTTAATATGGACTGCTATATGTTTAAGATGTTATATATGGCCCTGATGGTAACCAGAAGTCAAAAAGTTATAGTAGATCCAAAAACAATAAAGAAAAAGAAATCCAAGCATAACACTAAAGAAAGCCATCCAACCACATCAAAGACAGCAAGAGAAGAAAGAAACAACAGAACTACAAAAAACAACCAGAAAGCAATGAACAAAATGGCAATAAGTACATACCTATCAATAATTAATTTTAATGTAAATGCACTAAAAACACCAATCAAAAGACATAAGTTGACTGAATGGATAAAAATTTAATTAATTAATTTTAAAAATTAAAAAAAAGACTTATTTAAATGTTGCAAGATACTTACTTCAGCCCTAATCCTTACTGACTGAAAGCAAAAGGATAGAAAATGTTGTACCATGCAGATGGAAGGGAAAAACAAAAAAGCTGGGTAGCAATACTTATATCAAACAAAATGGATATTAAAACAAAAACTATAGCAAGACAGAGTACTACATAATATTAAAGAAATCAATTATAAATATTTATGCACCCAAAATTGGAGCACCTGAACACATAAAGCAAATATTAGCAGACATAAAGAAGGAATTTGACAGTGATATAATAATAATAAGGGACTTGAAGACCCCACTCACATCAAAGGATAGATCATCCAGACAGAAAATCAACAAGGAAACAGTGGCTTTGAATGACTCATTAGACCAGGTCAACCTAACAGATTTATACAGAACATTCCATGTAAAACCAGAAGAATACACATTCTATTCAAGTGTACATGGAACATTCTTTAGGATAGGTTACATATTAAGTCACAAACAAGTCTTGACATTTAAGATTAAAATTATATCAAGCATTTATTTTTCCAACCACAACAGTATAAAACCCGAAATCAATTACAAAAAAAAAATCAAGAAAAAAGCATACACATGAAGGCTAGACAGCGTACTACTAAACAACCAATGGCTTAATAAAAAAAAATCAAAGAGGAAATAAAAAAATACATGGACAAGTGAAAAAGGAAACATAACAGTACAAAATCTTTGGGATGCAGCAAATACATTTCTAAGAAGGAAGTTTATAACAATACATTTCTAACTCAAGAAACAAGAAAAATATCAAATAACTTTACACCTAAAAAGGGCCAGAAAAAGAACAAACCCCAAATCTCCTAGAAGTGAGAAAATTATAGATTAGAGACAATAAATGAAACACACACACACACACACACACACACACACACCACTAGAAAAGGTCAATGAAACAAAGAGCTGGCTCTTTGAAAAGATAAACAAATTGATAAATCTTTAGTCAGATTCATCAGGAAAAAGATAGAAGCCTCAAATAAATCAATCAGCAATCAAGGAGGAGAAATAACAAGTGACACCATAGAAATATAAGGGATTATAAGAGAATATTATAAAAAATTATATGCCAATAAATTGGACAACCTAGATGAAATGGATAAATTCCTAGAAACACAATCTTCCAAAACTGAATCAGGAAGAAGTATAAAATTTGGACAGACTGATTCTGAGTAATGAAATTGAATGAGTAATCAAAAAACTCCAAACAAACAAAAGTCCAGGATGAGATGGCTTCACGGGTAAATTCTACCAAACATTTAAAGAAGAGTTAATGCTTTTCTCTTGTCAAACTATTCCAATAAATAGAAGAAGAAAAACTTCCAAATTAATTCTATGAAGCCATTACCCTGATGCCAAAACCAGATAAAGACATGCCTAAGAAAGAGAACTACAGGCTAATATCTCTGATGAACATAGATGCAAAAAACCCTTACAAAGGTATTAGGAAACCAAATTTAACAATACATTAAAATGATCATTTACCATGATCAAGTGGAATTGATTCCAGAGATGAAAAGTAGTTCAATGTTGACACATAAGTTAATAGGATACACCACATTAATGAGAGGAAAGATAAAAACCATATGATCATTTCAATAGATGTAGAGAACACACTTAACAAAATATATTTGTGCAACAAATTAGATTCAGAGGGAGCACATATCAATATTAAAAAGGTCATAACTTAAAAACCCACAGCTAACATCATACTCAATGGTGAAATACTAAAAGCTTTTCGTCTAAGATCTGGAACAAGACAAGGATGTCCACTCTCAGCACTCTATTCAACATAGTACTGAAAGTCATAGCTACAGTGATCAGACAAGAAAAAGAAATTAAAAAGCATCCAAACTGGCAAGGAAAAAGTAAAACTGCTGCTATTTGCAGATGACATGATACATGATATAAGGTGTTATAAATAGATATAAAAGAGGTTATATCTATCTATCTATCTATCTATCTATCTATCTATCTATCATCTATCTATATCTCACCAGATTCCACCAAAAAATGATTAGAACTAATAAATGAATTCAGTAAAGTTGTAGGATATAAAATTAATATACAGAAATATTTTGCATTTCCATACACTAATAATGAAGTAGCACAATGAGAAATTAAGAAAATAATCACATTTGTAATTTCACCAAAAAATGACTAGAATAAATTCAATCAAGGAAGTTAAAGACTTAGTCTCTGAAAACTATAAGATATTGATGAAAGAAATTGAAGACAACACAAACAAATGGAAAGTCATACCATGCTCATGGTTTAGAAAAATTAATATTGTCAAAATGTCCATACTACCAAGAGCAATTTACAGATTCATTGTAATCACTATCATAGTACCAAAAATATTTTTTGCAATGCTAGTACAAATAATCCTAAAATTTGTATAAAACCACAAAAGTAATCTTGAACAAAAAAGAACAAGGTTGGAGTTATCACAGTCCCAGATTTCAAGATACACTACAAAGCTATAGTAATCAAATAGTAGGGCACTACTACCAAAATAGACACACAGATCAATAAAACAGGATAGAAATCCCAGAAATAAACCCACCTATATATGGTCATTCAATCTATGACAAAGCAGGGAAGAAGATTCAATGGGTAAAAGACAGTCTTTTCAAAAAACGGTTTGGGAGAATGGGACAGCTACACACAAAAGAATGAAAATGGACCACTTTCTTACACCATACACAAAAATAAATTCAAACTAGATTAAAGGCCTAAATATGAGACCTGATACCATAAAACTCCTAAAAGAAAATGTAGGCAATAATCTTTTGGAAATATACCCCAGCAACATTTTTATGGATATATCTCCTCAGGTTAAGAAAACAAAGCAAAAATTAAGTATTGGGACAACACCAAAACAAAAAAGCCTTGCAGAGCAAAGGAAACTAGCCACAAAATGAAAAGGCAACCTGCTGAATGGAAGATATTTGTAAATGATGTATCTGATAAAGGGTTAACATTCAAAATCTATAAAGAATCTATACAACTTAACACCAAAACCAAACAACCAGATTAAAAAATGAGCAGAGGACCTGAATAGATGTATTTTCAAAGAAGACATACAGATTACCAACAGATACATGAAAAGATGCCCCACATCACTAATAATCAGGAAAATTCCAATCAAAACTACAATGAGATATCACCTCATGCCAGTCAGAAAGGCTAGTATGAAAAAGACAGGAAATAATAGGTGTTGATAAGGATGCAGAGAAAAGTGAACCCTTGTGCACTGTTGGTAGGAATGTAAATTGGTACACAATGAGATATCACTTCACCCCTGTCAGAATGGATAGAATAGGAAACACAAGAAACAACAAGTGTTGGCGAGGATGTGGAGAAAAGGAAACCTTTGTGCCCTGTTGGTGGGAATGTATGCTGGTGCAACCACTGTGGCAAACACTATGTAGTTCTTCACCCTTCTGTTTATTTTAACATTATTTATAATAGCTATGATATGTTAGCAACCTAAGTGTCCATCGATAGACAAAAAGATAAAGATGTGGTATGTATACAATCAAATATTACTTAACCATAAAAAGGAATGAGATGTAATTCACAACAACATGGATGGACCTAGAAAGTATTATGCTAAGGAACTAAGTCAGCAGAGAATGAGAAATACCATACGATTTCACTTATATGTGAAATCTAAAAACAAAACAAATGAACAACAAAAAATCACAAAAACGTATTCTTAAATATGGAAGACAAATTGGTCATTGCCAGAGGCGAAGTGAGTGGGGGGATGGGAATAATAGATAACTGGGATTAAGAGATACAAACTTCTAATTATAAAATTAATATGTCACAAAGATGAATAGTACAACATAGAGAATATAGTCAATAATATTGTATGAGAACAGATGGTGGCTATACTTAAGTGCTGAGTATTATATAGAATTATTGAATCACTATGTTGTATGCCTCAAAATAATATACTATTGTATCTCAATTATACTTCCATAATAATAATAATAATAACACCTTCACTTTGTTTCACAACCACAAACACATTCCCACGACCATTAGATAACTGTAATTCCTGAACAGTACTTATCAGGGGATTCCTAAAAACTAATGAGAAGGGAAGAGACAAAATGAAACACATGCAATGCATCCACTTTCACCTGAATTACCCTATGAACATTGCATATTCAAGCTCGCACAAGAACTTCTGCAGCACAATGTAAAAAGGCCAAAACATTAAAAATACAAAAAATTAAATAAATAAAGCATGCTGCTAGTATAGATATGTCAAAATTAAAGATGAATGGTGAGGTTCTTTACGTAACAATTTAGATTTTTATGACTCATTTCAAGAAGATTTATTTTTTGAGTATGATTTCCACTTGGTCAAAATTTCAAAGGACTGTAAATTCCATTTTAAAATAAAAGCATAAGGAGTGAAATAAATTATTGTTTTAAATAACAATGGAACAAAATCCTCAAATATGAAGTAGACAATAAAAAATTGGTGTCTATAAGCAGAGTGTAAATACTTTTGGAGCATTCAAAATATCCTGGAGCATTTTAAAACTTTATCAGCACAATAAAACGATATGCATTTGAACTGATTGCTTAAACTCCATAATTAAAGAAATTTGTTTTCTGTCAACCTTAACTTATATAGATTCACATGTAATCACACATTATAATTTGGCAAAGAAAATTCATATTATTTACAAGTTCACAAAGCATATAAACGATTATTTTGTCAGGCATGTAAATAACAATTTATGCAATTTATAATCTAATTTGAATAAAAGTATAGAAAAGTAGAATTATATTTTGAATGCTTCCTCAGACAAAATGTTGAATATGCTTAAACTGTAAGAGAAGAAAAATGAATAATTAAATCTGGAGGTAATTGAAAAGTAATTACGTAAGTCAAAAAACGACTATAAGGTCATGTTAATTTTGCTATCTAAATAGGAATTACACATAACTTGGAAAAAACATCCAGTTTCAGTTATACGAGATACCAAACTGACTGAATACCCTTTTTAGATATCAGTTCATGTTAAACATACTAAAAATGTGTTTGAAACAGTTGAAATTGCAATGTTTTTGATAACTGAAAAGGCCAAAACTTCTTAAAACAAACACAAATTAGCAATTCATTTTAAAATGAAATATACATCATGATAATGGTTTATGTTGATTTCTACTGTACCTTTCTTTAGTCCAGGGATGAAAGCTAGAAAGAGAGTTTCATAAAGTTAAATACAATAAATATTTTCTCTTATTCCCATGTAATATTAATTTAACTAAAGAAATGTAAACTGTAATATAT
Organism: Ursus maritimus; assembly: GCF_017311325.1. Lineage (NCBI taxonomy): Eukaryota > Metazoa > Chordata > Mammalia > Carnivora > Ursidae > Ursus > Ursus maritimus. The sequence goes on from NW_024423319.1 coordinate 52,989,657, forward strand.
TGCAGTATACTTTCAACTTCATTTTTCAGAGAATGTGACAACTGACATAGATAAGGTAGAAGACTGATAACCCATAAAATCTTTCTCTTATAAATATTTTTTTTCTAAAATCAGATCAAGCCTATGCTGTATGTTAGCCTCCTCTTGAGTAGTGATTTGTCCTTTCCTTATAGGGAATGTATTGTTGAACTCAACATTTTGCAAGATCTCAGTAGATTTTCTAGTTTTCTTGCCTATGATAGCAAAGTAGAGTCCTCTATTGAAACTTTCTCATGGAACCTCCTACAGGAAATGGAGTATAAAGAAAAACATTGTTTTTGACTTAACAACTTGCTCTGCCTCCAAATCTGAGGTGGAAAAAAATAATGGGAAAAAACCATAAAACAGACACTAACATGAGGATGACCCAATAGAAGTATTCTTATCTTGGTTAAGACACTTTATCTATAATACAGCTATTTTCACAGCTAAAATTCATTTCTCACAATTATAGTGTTGGGCATTAGAGATCATTATCATTATTTCCCAGGAAAATAAATTCAGGCATTGCATTATGGACTTCCTTGCAAAACACTAAGATCATGCTTTACCTGGGATAATTTTAAAAAGTCTATTTTAAAACAAAATAATTACATGTTTACAAATACTTGGATATATGTTGATCTAGACAATTACCAAAATTATTCTTTCTTAAAATTTTAAGATCAACAGTAGAAATTATTTCCTGATACATTTAATAATAAGCATGTAAGTATAAAAACGTTTAAGATAAACATTTTGAACCTGTTTAAAAATCGGTTTTAAATAAAATTAGAACATTATTGAGTAAGGAAAGGGTTAAGGTATAGGCAGGAAAAGATAGGAGGCCCCTGACTCTCACGACTAGGCTCACACAGGGGGCTACGTGACCAGACTCACAGAAACCCCAAATGCTGAGGCTACAAAACCAGAGATAAGGGAACAAACCAGAATACCTGGCCCTGAATGTTAGGGACTTTTTTGTTTGTTTGTTTGTTTGTTTGTTTGGCAGCTACACTGTAATCAGAGGAAATGACCAGACCTCAAAGAAATAAGCCTTTAAGGATGTTATCAATAGTCCCTGTTCAAACCAAAATGGCACAAGAATCTCAAAGCCACAAGCTTCCCAGTCAGTTCTCAATAAAAGACTGCCACTAAAAGCCCACAGTGGCAACTCATTCGGGGCATCTTTCACTCTAAAGAGCTCTTTTCTTTCCTTTCTGTTCTCACCTTCACTTAATAAACTTTCATTTCACTTCACCCTTTTGTGTCCATGAGATTCATTCTTTGACACCATGAGACAAGAACCCTGCAACCCTGCAACATTATGAAACCAAAGACATATGAAATGCTTAGAGAGAAGGAATAGGTCAGAGATAGAAAAAGGGAAGGTGAAAGCAATATCTCTATGCAGTCATAATGATTGATGAAAAAGCATTGCCTATTTTAAGTTTCATTGATATAACACAGCACATTTATTTTTTTAATATAAGGTGTTTTATCTATAAGCAGTGCAACTGAATGGTAGTACTAGCTGAAGTATAAAAACAAAACAAAACAACAACCACATGTCGATTCTGTGCCAAGCACTATGTAACTCCAGGAAATATAATTCCGAATCAATCTTCTAAATAAAATTCCATAACACTCCACTCTTCATAAAATGGTTATACTTCAGTGATAATTATCACACACACACACACACACACACGCACACACACACGCGTGCAGAATATTCTAACTTATTGTTGGAATTAACGGTCAACTCTAGTAATACTTAAATGTAGAATTTTCAAGTAAAATTGTGTGAAAAAAAGGCAGCTTTATGCAGAGAGGTAAATTACTTATTTTCATTTTAAGACTACAATTTTAATGTGGTATAAACCTTAGTTATCAAAATCTTTTCTAATTTGGTAACTGAAAATAACAGAAAAAAAAGATCTAGACTTATTTCTTTTTTTTAATTCTTTTTTTCATAATAATATTTTTATTATATTTGTTATTCACCATACAGTACATCCCTGGTTTTTTATGTAAAGTTCGATGATTCATTAGTTGCTACCAATCTTCCTAGTTTTTATGTTCCATAGATGAGAGAAACCATATGATAATTTAGACTTATTTCTAAGGGTAAAAGGTATGAATAAAAGAAGCAAAACAGATGACATGACAACTATGGAAAAGAAAACAAGCACATTTAAAAAACATATCCTAGGAGGTTTTTAGCTCTTAAGCTGAAAAATGAAAATTGTTTTACAAATTATTAAAGTCAAATATTGATAAATTTTCTTTATAATTCAGGACAATAAGCAGACTCTGTATAAAATTTTCAATACTAATTCTGAAGAGACACAAATGCGTGACATGAAATGGTCAAAAAATGAAACCATTTTCCCTCTCTAAAGTTATCTAGGTAGGAGGAGGAGTTAAGATGGCACAGTACTAGGAGGACCTTATGCTTGCCTTGTCCCTCCAACACAACTAAATAATTACCAAATCATTCTGAACACCCATGAAATTAATCTGAGGACTGAGAGACCAAACTGCATAACTAGAGGGAGAAAAGAGGAAACATCATGAAAGGTAAGAGGTACAGTGATGTGATTTGGAGGAGAAAAAAATCCCACATGTTGCACAGAGGAGGGAGCCCTGATCATGGAGAGAGGAGAGAGAGAGAAAGGAGGGGGGGAGAGAGAGAGAGACAGAGAGATGAGGGGAGATAAAGCAGCGTACAGGGGATTGCACAAGAAAAACACTTCCCCAAAACCACTGACTGGGAAAACAGGAGGGGATTATTATTGCGAGATTTTATAAGCAGCAGAACTGAAAATCTGAAGTTTTAGAAGTCAGCACCATCACCAGTGTGGAGTCTGGTGGGTATGGTATTGATCCAGTGAAGAAGGAGGGCAGAGGCACAGGAACAGACAGTGTGCTCTGAGGATCCCCTGGATCATTCTGGGAGACACAGTTCCCCTTCTTGGAGTGCAGTTGGGAGAAGGAGCATTGCCTCTCAGGGAATAAAAGAACCAGCCAGCACCATTAAATTGCCCCATTCATTAGCATACAAGCAGAGGAAAGTGCTGAGAACAGCTAGCATGGAGGATGGCTTTTTGCTCTGCTTTGCCATGAACTCCAAACCCCTGTGCAGTTATATGACTGCTTTTCTGGGACAAACAAGTATCAGCCACAGCATGGGGAGGCCCTACCCCAGAGGATCAGTGCAAATCCATGCCAGGCCAGGTCCCTAAAATTTTGAGCTGTAAAATCCAGCCATAAGCATGAGATAAAACACAGGAGTGCTACACCACTGCCAGGAGGACAGATGGTATTGACACAGACAAGGTGAAGGAAGGGATCTGACAGAACCTGGGACATAAGAAGGGAGATAGTTCTTTCTTTTGTGAGGGTTTCCTGAACAGCAGTGGGTGTGGACTCCCCTATTCAGGGAAGAGAGGGGGCTGAAGATATTTTTCACCCCTCCTATCAGCACTGATGGACTTCAGTAAGTGGCATAGCACACACAGTGGAAGCCTGAGACACTTACACCAGTCCCACCCCCATACACTGTGCAGGTGCCTTTTTTACTAAGGCAAGTGTGATTGAGAGCCAGAGCGGCAGCAGTTCCCTCCCTCAGAACCAGCACAAATCTCCCTACACTCACCACATCTACTGGTCATAGAGTGCTACAAAGTTTCAGCTCTAGCACAAATAGAACCAGGCACAGGCTTTCTTAACACATGAAAGACAGAGACAAAGACAAAATGACAAGATGGAGGAGTTCATCCTAAAAGAAAGAACAAGATGTCATGGCCAGGGATCTAATCAAAATAGATATAATATGCGTGAACCAGAATTTAAAACAAGCTGAGCCTGAAAAAAAGCATGGAGGAATCAGAGACCCTTACCATAGAGATAAAGACCTAAAAACTAGTCAGGCTGAATTAAAAATGCTATAACTGAGATGCAAAACCAAATGGATGTAGCCCCACAATATGGAAGAAGCAGGGAATGAGTAAGTGATATAGAAGATAAAATTATGGAACATAATGAAGCTGAAAAGAAGAGAAAAAGAAAAATATTAGACCAAGAATGTAAACATAGGGAACTCAGTGACTGCATAAAACATAATAACATTCATATCATAGAAGTCCAAGAAAGAAAGAAAGAAAAAAGACAGGGAAAAAGGCGTGGAAGGTTTATAGGATGAACTTATAGCTGAAAATTTCCTAGTCTGGGGAAAGAAACAGACATCCAAATTCAGAAGGCACAGAGAACTCCCATCAAAATCAACAAAAGCCATCCAACATCAAGACATATCAAATTTAAATTTGCAAAATACAAAGATAAGAATCATGAAAGAAGCAAAGGAAAAGAAATCCTCAACTTACAAGGGGAAGGAAATAAGGATCACAGAAGCTCTCTGCACAGAAACCTGTCAGGGCAGAAGAGAGTGGCATGATATATTCAACATATTGAATGGGAAAAATCTGCAGCCAAGGATACTTTATCCATCAAGGCTGCCACTCAGAATAAAAGAAGAGATAGAGTCTCCTAGACCAAAACAAACAAAAGAAAACAACAACAACAAAACTTCTAATCAAACAAACTAGATTTTAAACCAAAGACTGTAACAAGAAATGAAAGGCACAATATCATAATTAAGGGGTCTATCCAACAAGAACATCTAACAATTGTAAATCTTTATGCTCCCAATGTGGGAGCACGGAAATATGTAAATCAATTAATAACAAACAGAAACTCATTGATAATAATAAAATAATGGTAGGACACTTAACAACTAACTTACAGCAATGGATAAATCATCTGGCAGAAAATCAAGGAAACAATGGCTTTGAATGACAAACTGGACCACATGGACTTAACAGATATGTTCAGAATGTTTCATCCTAAAGCAGCAGAATACACATTGTTCAGAATGCACATGGAACATTCTCCAGAATAGATCACATACTGGGTTACAAATCAGGCATCAACAAGTACAAAAAGATTGTGATTATATCATACCATGCATATTTTCAGAGCACAACACTATGAAACTTGAATTCAACCACAAAAAAACATTTGGAAAGACCACAAATGTATGGAGGTTAAGGAACATCTTAATAAAGAGTGACTAGGTTAACCAGGAAATTAAAGAAGAGATTAAAAAATATATGGAAGCAAATGAAAATGAAAACACAATAGTCCAGAACTTTGGAATATGCCAAAGACAGTCATGAGAGGCAAGTATATAGCGAAGTATATAGCTATATAGGCCTACCTCAAGAGGCAAGAAAAGTCTCAAATGCACAACCTAAAATTACACCTAAAGGAGTTAGAAAAGGAACAGCAAACAAAGCCTAAAGCCAACAAAAGAAAGGAATTAATAAAGATCAAGAAGAAATAAATGATATACGCAAATAATGAATCATGAAGCACTACAGCAAAAACTAAGGATGTACTGTATGGTGACTAACATAACATAATAAAAAATTATTATAAAAATATTTAAAAAAATAAATGATATAGAAACAAACAAACAACAACAACAAATGCAGTAGAACAGATCAATGAAACTAAGAGCTGATTCTTTGAAAGAATTGATAAAATTGACAAACCCTTAGCCAGACATATCAAAATGAAAAGAGAAAGGACCCAAATAAATAAATCAAGAATGAAAAAGGAGAGATTGCAACCCACAACAAAGAAATACAATTATGATAATAGTATAAAAAATTATAAGCCAACAAATTGGGCTATCTGGAAGAAATGGATAAATTCCCAGAAACATACAAACTACCAAAACTGAAACACAAAAAAATAGAAATTTGAACAGATGAATAACCAGCAAAGAAATTGAATCAATAATCAAACATTTCCCAAAAAACAAAAGTCCAGGCAGATGGCTTCCCAGAGGAATTCTATCAGACATTTAAGGAAGAGTTAATGCCTGTTCTTCTCAAACTCTTCCAAAAACTAGAATGGAAGGAAAACTTCCAAACTCATTCTATGAGGCCAGTATTACTTTGATTCCAAAACCAGACAAAGATCCCCCTAAAAGGAAGAATTATAGGCCAACATCACTGTTTAACATAGATGCAAAAATTCTCAACAAGATACAAAGCAAATAAAATCCAACAGTATATTAATATTAAACAAACTATTCAACATGATCAAGTAGGATTTATTCCTGAGCTGCAGGGGTGGTTCTATATTTGCAAACCAATCAATATGATACACAACATTAATAAATGTAAAAATAAGAACCATATGATCCCCTCAATAGATGCAGAAAAAGCATTTGACAAAATACAGCATGCATTCTTGATAAAAACCCTCAACAAAGTAGGGATGGGGGAACATACCACAACATTATAAAGGTCATATATGAAAGACCCGCTGCTAACATCATCCTCAATGGGGGAAAAACAGAGTTCTTCCTCTACAGTCAGGAACAAGATAAGGCTGTCCTCTCTCACCATTATTATGTAACATATTACTTGAAGTCCTAACCACAGGAATCAGAAAACAAATACAAATAAAAGACATCCAAGTCAGCAAGGAAAAATCAAACTGTCAGTATTCCCAGGCAACAAGATACTCTATATAGAAAACTTGAAAGACTCCACCAATATATTGCTAAAACTGATACATGAATTCAGCAGTTGCAGGATATAAGATCAACGTACAGAAATCTGTTGCATTTCTATACACGAATAATGAAGAAGGAAAGATAAATCAAGGAATTGATCTCATTTACAATTGCACCAAAAATGATTAGATACCTAGGAATAAACCAGACCAGAGGTAAAAGATTTATACTCTGAAACTATAGAATACTCATGAAAGAAATTGAAGAGGACACAAAGAGATGGAAAAACATTTCACGCTCATGGATCGAAGAAACACATAATGTTAAAATGTGTATACTACACAAGTAATCTACACATTTATTGTAATCCCTAGGAAAATACCACCAGCATTTTTCACAAAGAACAAACCATCCTAAAATTTATGTGGAACCCTGAGAGACCCCAGAGAGCCAAGTTAAACTTGAAAAAAAAAAAAAAGCTGGGGGCATCACTCTGGATGTCAAGCTATAATACAAAGCTGTGGTCTTGAAGATAGTATGGTACTGACACAAAGATATACATATAGATCAATGGAACAGAAAGGAGAATGCAGAAATGGACCCACAATTATATGGCCAATTAATTTTTGACAAAGCAGTAAAGAATATCCAATGGAAAAAAGACAGTCTCTTCAACAAATGGTGTTGGGAAAACTGGATAGCCACATGCAGAAGAATGAAACTGGATTAGTTTCTTACACCATACACAAAAATAAATTCAAAATGGATGAAAGACCTAAATGTGAGACAGAAAACCATCAAAATCCAAGAGGATAACTCAGGCAGCAACCTCTTTGTTCTGAACTATAGCAACTTCTTACTAGACATGTCTCTGTAGGCAGAAGACATAGACATTTTTCCTAAAAAGACATCCAGATGGCCACCAGACACAAGACAAGATGCTCAAAAGCATTCATCATCAGGGAAATAGAAATCAAAATCCCAATGAGATATGACCTCACACTGGTCAGAATGGTTAAAATTAACAACACAAGGAGCAACAGATATTAGTGATTATGTGGAGAAAGGGGAACCCTCTTACACTGTGTGTGGGAATGCAAATTGGTGCAGCCACTTTGGACAACAGTGTCGAATTTCCTCAAAAAGTTAAAAATAGAACTACCCTATGACCTAGCAATTACACTACAAGGTATTTACCCACAGGATACAAAAATATTGATTTAAAGGAACACATGCACCCCAATGTTTATAGCAGCATTATCAATGATAGCCAAATTTTGGATAGAGCCCAAATATCCACTGACTGATCAATGGATAAAGAATTTGTGAAATAGATATATATAATGTATTATTACTCAGCTATCAAAAAGAATGAAATCTTGATATTTGCAAGGATGCAGATGGAGCTAGGATATATTATGCTAAGTGAAACAAGTCAGTCAGTAAAAGACAGATACCATATGATTTCAGTCATATGTGGAATATAGAAACAATACAGATAAACATAGAGGAAGGGGGAAAAAAGAGAGGGGAACAAACCATAAGAAACTTTTAACTATATAGGACAAACTGAGGTTGATGGAGGGGAGGTGGGCAGGCGATGGGCTAAATGGGTGATGGATATTAAGGAGGGCACTTGTTTTCTTGAATACAGGGGCGATATATGTAAGTGATTAATCACTATATTCTACTCCTGAAACCAATGTTATACTCCAGGATTTAAATAAAAGTTTAAAAACTTAGATATATTCATTATAATTACACAGGGTTTTTTTTTTGCATAAAATAAGGTCCATCTCCAAATATATCCCTAAATTTCAATTGCTTCTTAAAGTTTAAAGGCTTTTATCATTAATATTTTGGAAGCATGCATACTTCTCTAGATTTTTGCAATATCAAGAAAAGCACAGTACTATTCCTTTGAGTTTCTATGGTGGATGTGAATCAGTATAATGAAAATGAATTTCTTTTACTAATACAACCAAATATTATAAACAACTATGTATATCATTTATGTATAACTTAAAATGTATTATTACTAATATACAAAGTGAGTTTATAAGTTAAATTTGCTTTTACCAATAAAATTAGTTTTACATTACTAAGTATTCTGAAATCAAATGTATTAATTTCTA
>NW_024423319.1:53000123-53045677 GCF_017311325.1 Ursus maritimus
CATGAGCATGGAATATCTTTCCATCTTTTTATGTCTTCCTCAATGTCTTTCAAGAGTGATTTATAATTTCTAGAATATAGGTCCTTTACATCTCTGGTTAAGTTAATTCCAAGATAACGTATGGTTTTTGGTGCTATTGTAAATGGGATGGATTCCCTAATTTCTCTTTCTTCATTCTCATTATTCGTGTATAGAAATGCAACTGATTTCTGAGCATTGATTTTGTATCCCGCCACGTTACTGAATTGCTCTATAACTTCTAATAGTTTGGGAGTGGCTTCTTTTGTGACCCAAACAAATCTTAATTAGTTATTTAGAACAATAGAAATTCTGGGATTCTTGAGACACCCGGGTGGCTCTGTCAGTTAAGCGTCTGACTATTGATTTCAGCTCAGGTCATGATCTCAGGGTCATGAGGTCGAGCCCACATTAGGCTCTGTGCTGGGTTTGGAGCCTGCTTGGGATTCTCTCCCTCTCTCTCTGTCCCTACCCTCCTCCAACTCATGCATGCATGCTCGCTCTCTCTCTAAAAAATAAATGAATAAGAAATTACTGTGATTCCTATACTATAAAGTTTAAATTAAGGAAACACATTTGATAGTAAAAAATGCAGCTCCTACTTAAATCACATAAAAATTACTAAAATTTATCATGAAAACAGTATCAAAACATGCTGTATTATTCAATACAGGCATACTTTAATATTTCCTTTGTAATCCTAACACAAATATTCAAGAACGTAACATTCTCTAGAAACATCTGACTGCGTGTGAAAGAATTACTGATAAATAGATAATGCTCAAATCACTAAAATGTCAACAGAGCTCACCACAAAATTGATAGTGTTAGTGTAATGTTTGTTTATCAAGAATCATGCATAGACCTATAATTGCCATTTACTTCAATAAGGTAGTAACACTTGCAATTGTTTTCTCATGTATTTTTTTAATTTTTTTAATTTTTAAAAAATATTTATCTATTTGACACACAGAGAGAGAGACAGAGAGAGGAAGTAGGGGGAGATGCAGAGGGGGAGAGAGAGAGAAGCAGGCTCCCCACTGAGCAGGGAGCTCGACATGGGGCTCAATCCCAGAACCCTTAGATCATGACCTGAGCCAAAGGCAGATGCTTAATCAACTGAGATGCCCAGGTTCCCCTCATGTATAATTTTAAAATTCACATGATCTTCTTTAATAAAATTGTAAAAGGCCATTATTTGGGAGGTAAATAAGATTTGAAAACATTTTTAAAGGTACTGAATTGAAAATAAATATCTTTGCCACCAGAGTCAATTGAAAGATAATGCTTTATATAACATTCATCTATTTCTCCTCCTTAACTTAGTGCATTATAATATTTATTGTGCTTTCTAATACAGAGAAAAAAAATGGTAAATCAAGATTCAATTTACCTAAAACCGAACACATGTTCTAAGTTACTATGGGCTAACTCTTGAGAGCAAATTCTTTATTTATTTCCTTATGCTAAGCTACATAAGTACTGAAGGTTGCAGAATATAACAGAATCAGTATTAAAACAAAATTACATACTTTAAGTTTGTAATAACAAGTTAACAGGCCAATACTTAGTTTCCTTTGAATAATGCTAATTTGAAATCATTCTGCAAGATATGATTTAAAAAATCCAAATATTTTGATGTATAATTCAAGTTACCCAAGTGTATCTCCAGTTGATTGAAAAATAAGCTGTGACATTATTGTACTTATGTAGATTGCATATTCTGAACCACAAAAATGGTGGAGTTCAAATCAAATTTTCTGTTCAAATTGTGTGAAAGGTTAAGAATACAAAATGCGGGGCACCTGGGTGGCACAGCGGTTGAGCGTCTGCCTTCAGCTCAGGGCATGATCCCAGCGTTGTGGGATCGAGCGCCACATCAGGCTCCTCCGCTATGAGCCTGCTTCTTCTTCTCCCACTCCCCCTGCTTGTGTTCCCTCTCTCGCTGGCTGTCTCTATCTCTGTCAAATAAATAAATAAAATCTTAAAAAAAAAAGAACACAAAATGCAAAACTTGTGAGGTGATTAATATAATAAGCATCGTATTTACAGTGAAAGCAATGTTGCAAATATAAAATAAATTTCTCATATCTGTATATTAATATTTCTACCCATATCCCTCTGGGTCCTGAATTTCCCTAAGTTAGTTTACTACTGGATCAAAGAAATATTCACTTCAAAATTGACAATGACTGACGTTATAGTATTGGCTTTATTATAGAGGTAACTAGAACCTTAAAAATTGAAAGGAGGCATTTTCATTAAATACGCAATTACCATTTTCTATGTTAATAGAATTTTATTTGACCAAACATGCTGTACCATGCCAAATAGTTCCTTTTCTTTATAACTTCGAGTTATACATGTCTTTTTTTTACTGTGAATATTCTTTTTAATTTTTTTTAAATTTGAGTATAGTTGACACACAATGTTATATTAGTTTCAGGTATATAGCATAGGGATTTGACAACTCTATATATTATACTATGCTCACCACAAATGAAGCTACCATCTGTCACCATACAACACAATTACAATGTTTCTGACCATATTTCCTATGCTATGTCCTTTATTCCTGTGACTTATTCATCCTATAACTGAAGGCCTTTATGTATGTCTTTTTAAATTTCTGAACTCATTTTTCTTAGTCATCACAAAATCTTTCTAATCCATAAACTACTTGCTATATTTTTTGCTCTTTTATGTAGGGGATATCTTTGGAACCACTATAACACATAGTACTTCAAATGTCACTTTTTTTTAATGTTGACACTACCTAAGCACTTCAAAGGGCACAAAGATACAACCTAAATTTTATCTAGAATAAAATAAGTTCACAGACTAAAAAACAGAGCCGTTAAAAAGTCCTCGAATTCAACATGGTCAGTATACATATGAGGAAACAGGGTCAAGAGAGATAAAATGACCCAAAGGATATGAATTTGCAACTAGAGGATGGAGATCTGAGGCACAGCCTGGTGATTATAGTCACTACAACACTACATTTTATACTTTAAAACTGCTATGAGACTATATCTTAATGTTATCACCTCAAAAAAATAATTATGTGACATCATACAGGTATTAACTAAAGCTGTTGTAGTAATCATATTGTAATAGATAAATGCATCAAATCAACACATTGTATACCATAAAATTACATACTGTTCTATCTCAATTGTATCTCGATGAAAAATAAAAATAAATTTTAAAAACAGGAAATTAATTACCTAAAAACCACATAACTAATTAGAAAAATGAGTAGTATTAGAGTTCATGTTTTTTTGTCTACCAAAAACCTCACACTAAAAAATGCGACTTTATATTGATCATTTCCAAGAGATAGAAACTGTGTGTATCCAAAACTATTTGCCCAAGGCAAACATTTATTGCAAGGAGTATCTAAAGATCACTGCTTTTAGAATATGTTTTTGGGAAATTCCAACTTAGATAAACATTAATTGTAATTTATCTTTTCGTGTATACACCAATTGGCAAGGGCAGAGCAAGAGAAACTTGCATCTTAAGAATGAAAACGTTTATTTGGAAAATTAAAAAAGATAATGCTTATTAAAATAGTAATTTATAATTTAGCTTGGCCCTGAAAAGAAATTAAATGTGATGCCTCCATTCCCTAATGACATAAGGAAAAAGTTTTTAAATTTTTTTTAATAATTTTTTAAAAATTTTATTTATTTATTTGACAGAGAGAGAGACAGCCAGCGAGAGAGGGAGCACAAGCAGGGGGAGTGGGAGAGGAAGAAGCAGGCTCCCAGCGGATGAGCCTGATGTGGGGCTCAATCCCAGAATGCTGGGATCACGCCCTGAGCCGAAGGCAGATGCCCAATGACTGCGCCACCCAGGCACCTCAAAATTTTTAAATAATTTTTATTTTGTTATATTAGTCACCATACAGTACATCCCCAGTTTTTGATGCGATGTTCCATGATTCATAATTTGCATATAATACCTGGTGCACCATGCAATATGTGCCCTCCTTAATACCTATCATCAGCCTATCTGAATCCTCCACGCCCCTCACCTCAGAAGCCCTCAGTGTGTTTCCCAGAGTCCACAGTCTCTCATGGTTCGTTCCCCCTTCTGTTTATCCCCCCTTCATTCTTCCCTTCCTTCTCCTACTGAACTTCTTATTTCTTATGTTCCATAAATGAGTGAAACTATATGATAATTGTCTTTCTCTGCTTGACTTATTTCACTTAGCATAGTCTCCTCCATTCCTGTCCATCTTGCTGCAAATGTTGTGTAATCATTCTTTTTGATGGCTGAGTAATATTCCATTGTATATATGGACCACATCTTTTTAATCCAGTCATCTGTTGGAGGGCATCTCGGCTCCTTCCATGATTTAGCTATTGTGAACAATGCTGCTATGAACATTGGGGTGCATATGACCCTTCTCTTCACTACGTCTGTACCTTTGGGGTAAATACCCAGTAGTGTAATGGCTGGATTATAGGGTACCTCAATTTTCAACTTTTGGAGGGACCTCCACACTGTTTTCCAAAGTGGCTGTACCAACTTCTATTCCCACAAACAATGTAGGAGGGTTCCCCTTTCTCTACATCCTCTCCAACATTTGTTGTTTCCTGCCTTGTCTATTTTTGCCATTCTAACTGGCATAAGGTGGTATCTCAGTGTGGTTTTGATTTGAATTTCCCTGATGGCTAATGATTTTGAACATTTTTTCATGTGTCTGTTAGCCATTTGTATGTCTTCATTGGAAAAGTGTCTGTTCATATCTTCTGCCCATTTTTTGATTTGATTATTTGTTTCCCATGTACTGAGTTTGAGAAGTTCTTTGTAGATCTTGGATACCAGTCTTTTATCTGTAGTATCATTTGCAAATATATTCTCCCATTCCGTGGGCTGCCTCTTAGTTTTTTTGACTGTTTCCTTGGCTGTGCAGAAGATTTTGATCTTGATGAAGTCCCACAAGTTCATTTTTTACTTTGTTTCTCTTGCCTTTGGAGATATGTCATGAAAATGTTGCTGTGGCTAATGTCATAGAGGTTGCTGCTTATGCTCTCCTCTAGGATTTTGATGGAATCCTCTGTCATCATAGAGGTCTTTCATTCATTTCGAGTTTATATTTGTGTATGGTGTGAGAAAGTGGTCAAGTATCATTCTTTTGCACGTAGCTGTCAAATTTTCCCAGCACCGTTTATTGAAGAGGCTGTCTTTTTTCCACTGGATGTTTTTTCCTGCTTTATCAAAGATTAGTTGCCCAAAGAGCTGAGGGTCCATTTCTGGGTTCTCTATTCTGTTCCATTGGTCTATGTGTCTGTTTTTGTGCCAGTGCCATGCTGTCTTTGTGATCACAGCTTTGTAGTACAGCTAAAAATCCGGCATTGTGATGCCCCCAGCTTTGTTTTCTCTTTTCAACAATGCCTTGGTGATTTGGGGCCTTTTCTGTTTCCATACAAATTTAAGGGCTGTTTCTTCCAGTTCTTTGAAAAATGTCATTGGTATTTTGATCGGGATAGCATTGAAAGTGTAGATTGCTCTGGTAGCATGGACATTTTAACTATGTTAATTTTTCCGATCCATGAGCATGGAATATTTTCCCATCTTTTTGTGTCTTCTTCAATGTCTTTCAAGAGTGATTTGTAGATTCTAGAATATAGATCCTTTATGTCTCCGGTTAAGTAAATTCCAATATAACGTATGATTTTTGGAGCTATTGTAAATGGAATGGATTCCCTAATTTCTCTTTCTTCAGTCTCATTGTTCGTGTATAGAAATGCAACCGATTTCTGAGCATTGATACGTATCCTGCCACATTACTGACTTGTTCTATAACTTCTAGTAGTTTGGAGATGGCTTCTTTTGGGTTTTCCATATAGAGTATCATGTCATCTGTGAAGAGAGACGTTTGACTTCTTCTTTGCCGATTTGGATACCTTTTTGTTGTCTGACTGCTGTTGCAAGGACTTCTAGTACTATGTTGAATAATAATGGCAAGAGTGGTCTTCCTTGTCGTGTTCCTGATCTTAAGGGAAAGGCTTCCAGCTTTTCCTTATTGAGAGTGATATTTGCTGTAGTCTTTTTATAGATCGTTTTTATGAGATTGAGGTATGTACCCTCTATCCCTACACTCTGAAGTGTTTTAATCGAGGATACTGTATTTTGTTAAATGCTTTTTCTGCATCGATTGAGAGGGTCATATGATTCTTGACATTTTTCTTGTTGATATAATCTATCACACTGGTATATTTGCGAATGTTGAACTGCCCTTGCATCCCAGGGATGAATCCCACTTGGTCATGATGGATAGTGCATTTAATGTACTGTTGAATCCTATTAGTTACGATCTTGTTGAGAATGATGGCGTCCATATGCATCAGGGATATAGGTCTGTAATTCTCCTTTTTGATGGGGTCTTTGCCTGGTTTGGGGATCAAGGTAATATTGGCCTCATAGAATGAGTTTGGTAGATTTCCTTCTGTTTCTATTTTTTGAAACAGCTTTAGGAGAATAGGTATTATTTCTTCTTTGAATGTTTGGTAGAATTCCCCAGGGAATCCATCAGGCCCTGCAGTTTTGTTTTTTAGAAGGTTTTTAGTCACTGCTTCAATCTTCATAATTAATTGGTTTGTTTAAAAAATCAATTTTGTCCTGTTTCAGTCTTGGTAGTTTATAGGTTTCCAGGAAGGCGTCCATCTCTTCCAGCTTGTTTAAATTATTGGCATAAAGCTGTTGATAAAAGTTTCTAATGATCCTTCTTATTTCATTGGTGTTGGTTGTGACCTCTCCCTTTTCATTCATAATTGTATTAATTTGGGTCTTTTCTCTATTCTTTTAGATAAGTCTGCCAGTGGCTTATCTATTTTATTTATTCTTTCAAAGAACCAGCTTTTACTTCTGTTGATCTGCTCTACTGTGTTCCTGGTTTCTAATTCATTGATCTCTGCTCTAATCTTGATCAACTGCTTTTTCCTACATGGGTTAGGCCTGTTCTTCTGTTGCTGTTCCAGCTTCTTGAGGTGAGAATATAAAAACTGGATTCTAGATTTTTCTATTTTTTTGAATGAGGCTTGGATAGCTATGTATTTTCCCCTTAGGACTGCCTTTGCAGTGTCCCATAGGTTTTGGACCATTGTGTTTTCATTCTCACTGGTCTCCATAAATTGTTTAAATTGATTTTTAATTTCCTGGTTAAATGAATCATTCTTGCACAGGATGGTTCTTAGTTTCCAAGTGTTTGAGTTTCTTCCAAATTTTTCCTTGTGGTGAGTTCCAATTTCAGAGCGTTGTGGTCTGAGAATATGCAGGGAATAATTTCAGTCTTTTGGTATCAGTTGAGACCTGTTTTGTGACCCAGCACATGATCTATTCTGGAGAATGTTCTGTGTGCATTTTAGTACAAGGAGTATTCTGTTGTTCTGGGGTGTAGTGTTCTATAAATATCTATGAGGTCCATCTGGTCTAGTATGGCATTCAAAGCTCTTGTTTCTTTGTTGATTTTCTGCTTAGGTGATCTGTCTATTGCTGATAGTGGAGTGTTGAGGTCCCCTACTATTAACATATTTTTATCTATATGTCTCTTTATTCTGGTTAAGAGTTGGCTTGTGTATCTTGCTGCTCCCCTCTTGGGGACATAGATATTTATACTTGTATATCCACTTGTTGGATACATCCTTTAAGAATAATATAGTGTCCTTCTTGTAATTCTAATCACAGTCTTTAGTTTAAAATCCAATCTGTCTGATATGAGAATTGCTACCCCAGCTTTCTTTTGAGGTCCATTGGCATGAAAAATGGTTTTCTATTCCTCTACTTTCAGTCTGGATGTATCTTTAGTTTCGAAATGAGTCTCTTGTAGACAGCAAATGGATGGGTCATGTCTTTTTATCCAATCTGCAACCTTGTGGTGCTTTATGGGAGCATTTAGGCCATTCACATTGGAGTGATTATTGAGAGATATGATTTTAATGATGTCATGTTTCCTGTAAAGATCTTGTTTCTATAGATTGTAATTTTCTGTTCTGTATCACTCTTGGGGCCTTCTTATCTTTATAAAACCCCTTAATATCTCCTTTAGGGCTGGTTTCATGGTTACCAATTGGTCAGTGACTGGCGCATTCTAGAAGGCCCTTATCTCTCCATCATCTGAATGACGGCTCTCGGATAAAGGATCCTTGGCTGCATGTTTTTCTCTGAAAGAGCTTTAAAAATGCCCCCCCCCATCCCTTTCTCTCATTCCAGGTCTGTGTAGACAGGTCTGACATAATTCTGATAACTTTGCCTTGGTAAGTGAGAAATTTCTTTGCCCTGGCCCCTTTCAATACTGTATCCTTGGATCTATTATTTGCGAATTGCTCTATGAGGTGATGTGGCATAGGTTTGTAGTGGTTGAGCTTGGGAGGGGTCCTCTTTGCCTCTTGGACATGAATTCTTGTTTCCTTTGCTAGATTAGGGAAGTTTTCAGCTACAATTTGTTCAAATATCTCTTCTAGACCTCTGTTATTCTCCACCCCCTCAGGGATGCCAATGATTCTGACATTGGAACGTTTCACTGAGTCAGTAATCTCCTGTAACCTACATTCTTGAGATTGGATTTTTTTGACCCAAGATTCTGTTTTAGCTTTCTCTTCTACCAACCCATCTTCCAATTCACTGATTCGTTCTTCTGCCTCATTTACCCTGCCATCAGAGCATCTAGTTTTGACTGCATTTGATTCATAGCATTTTTATTTTCTGCCATATTCACTCTCATTTCCACCCTTAGAGATTCTATATTCTCGTTAATATTTTTGTTAATATTTTTCTGTTCAAATTGTGTGAAAGGTTAAGAATACAAAAAATCGCGAGGGCACCTGGAGTGGCATGTGATTGAGCGCCTCCTTCAGTCTCAGGCATGATCCCAGCGTTGTGGGATCGGCGCCACATCAGGCTCCTCCGCTATGAGCCTGCTTCTTCTTCTCCACTCCCTGCTTGTGTTCCCTCTCTGCGCTGGCTGTCTCTATCTCTAGTAAATAAATAACCAAATCAAAAAAAAAAAGAACACAAAATGAAAACTTGTGAGGTGATTAATATAATAAGCATCGTATTTACAGTGAAAGCAATGTTGCAAATATAAAATAAATTTCTCATATCTGTATATTAATATTTCTACCCTATCCCTCTGGGTCCTGAATTTCCCTAAGTTAGTTTACTACTGGATCAAAAAATATTCACTTCAAAATTGACAATGACTGACGTTATAGTATTGGCTTTATTATAGAGTAACTAGAACCTTAAAAATTGAAAGGAGGCATTTTCATTAAATACGCATATACCATTTTCTATGTTAATAGAATTTTATTTGACCAAACATGCTGTACCATGCCAAATAGTTCCTTTTCTTTATAACTTCAAGTTATACATGTCTTTTTACTGTGAATATTTTAATTTTTAAATTTGAGTATAGTTGACACACAATGTTATATATTAGTTTCAGGTATATAGCATAGGGATTTGACAACTCTATATATTATACTATGCTCACCACAAATGAAGCTACCATCTGTCACCATACAACACAATTACAATGTTTCTGACCATATTTCCTATGCTATGTCCTTTATTCCTGTGACTTATTCATCCTATAACTGAAGGCCTTTATGTATGTCTTTTAAATTTCTGAACTCATTTTTCTTAGTCATCACAAAATCTTTCTAATCCATAAACTACTTGCTATATTTTTTGCTCTTTTATGTAGGGGATATCTTTGGAACCACTATAACACATAGTACTTCAAATGTCACTTTTTTTTAATGTTGACACTACCTAAGCACTTCAAAGGGCACAAAGATACAACCTAAATTTTATCTAGAATAAAATAAGTTCACAGACTAAAAACAGAGCCGTTAAAAAGTCCTCTCAATTCAACATGGTCAGTATACATATGAGGAAACAGGGTCAAGAGAGATAAAATGACCCAAAGGATATGAATTTGCAACTAGAGGATGGAGATCTGAGGCACAGCCTGGTGATTATAGTCACTACAACACTACATTTTTATACTTTAAAACTGCTATGAGACTATATCTTAATGTTATCACCTCAAAAATAATTATGTGACATCATACAGGTATTAACTAAAGCTGTTGTAGTAATCATATTGTAATAGATAAATGCATCAAATCAACACATTGTATACCATAAAGTACATACTGTTCTATCTCATTGTATCTCGATGAAAAATAAAAATAAATTTTAAAAACAGGAAATTAATTACCTAAAAACCACAACTAATTAGAAAATGAGTAGTATTAGAGTTCATGTTTTTGTCTACCAAAACCTCACACTAAAAATGCGACTTTATATTGATCATTTCCAAGAGATAAGGCACTGTGTGTCCAAAACTATTTGCCCAAGGCAAACATTTATTGCAAAGGTATCTAAGATCACTGCTTTTAGAATATGTTTTTGGGAAATTCCAACTTAGATAAACATTAATTGTAATTTATCTTTTTCGTGTATACAAATTGGTCAAAGGGCAGAGCAGAGAAACTTGCATCTTAAGAATGAAACGTTTATTTGGAAATTAAAAAAGATAATGCTTATTAAAATAGTAATTTATAATTTAGCTTGGCCCTGAAAAGAAATTAAATGTGATGCCTCCATTCCTAATGACATAAGGAAAAAGTTTTTAAATTTTTTAATAATTTTTAAAAATTTTATTTATTTATTTGACAGAGAGAGAGACAGCCAGCGAGAGAGGAGCACAAGCAGGGGGAGTGGGAGAGGAAGAAGCAGGCTCCAGCGGATGAGCTGATGTGGGGCTCAATCTCCGAATGCTGGGATCACGCCTGAGCCGAAGGCAGATGCCCAATGACTGCACCCAGGCACCTCAAAATTTTTAAATAATTTTTATTTTTGTTATATTAGTCACCATACAGTACATCCCCAGTTTTTGATGCGATGTTCCATGATTCATAATTTGCATATAATACCTGGTGCACCATGCACATATGTTGCCTCAAATACCTATCATCAGCCTATCTGAATCCTCCAGCCCCTCACCTCAGAAGCCCTCAGTGTGTTTCCCCAGAGTCCACAGTCTCTCATGGTTTCAGTTCCCCCTTCTGTTTATCCCCTTTATTTCTTTCTTCTCCTACTGAACTTCTTATTTCTTATGTTCCATAAATAGGTGAAACCATATGATTTGTCTTTCTCTTGCGCTTATTTCACTTAGCATAGTCTCCTCCATTCCTGTCCATCTTGCTGCAAATGTTGTGTAATCATTCTTTTTGATGGCTGAGTAATATTCCATTGTATATATGGACCACATCTTTTTAATCCAGTCATCTGTTGGAGGGCATCTGCTCCTTCCATGATTTAGCTATTGTGAACAATGCTGCTATGAACATTGGGGTGCATATGACCCTTCTCTTACTACTCTGTACCTTTGGGGTAAATACCCAGTAGTGTAATGGCTGGATTATAGAATACCCTAATTTTCAACTTTTGGAGGGACCTCCACACTGTTCAAAGTGGCTGTACCAACTTCTATTCCCACAAACAATGTAGGAGGGTTCCCCTTTCTCTACATCCTCTCCAACATTTGTTGTTTCCTGCCTTGTCTATTTTTGCCATTCTAACTGGCATAAGGTGGTATCTCAGTGTGGTTTTGATTTGAATTTCCCTGATGGCTAATGATTTTGAACATTTTTTCATGTGTCTGTTAGCCATTTGTATGTCTTCATTGGAAAAGTGTCTGTTCATATCTTCTGCCCATTTTTTGATTTGATTATTTGTTTCCCATGTACTGAGTTTGAGAAGTTCTTTGTAGATCTTGGATACCAGTCTTTTATCTGTAGTATCATTTGCAAATATATTCTCCCATTCCGTGGGCTGCCTCTTAGTTTTTTTGACTGTTTCCTTGGCTGTGCAGAAGATTTTGATCTTGATGAAGTCCCACAAGTTCATTTTTTACTTTGTTTCTCTTGCCTTTGGAGATATGTCATGAAAATGTTGCTGTGGCTAATGTCATAGAGGTTGCTGCTTATGCTCTCCTCTAGGATTTTGATGGAATCCTCTGTCATCATAGAGGTCTTTCATTCATTTCGAGTTTATATTTGTGTATGGTGTGAGAAAGTGGTCAAGTATCATTCTTTTTTGCACGTAGCGTCAAATTTCTAACGCACCGTTTATTGAAGAGGCTGTCTTTTTTCCACTGGATGTTTTTCCTGCTTTATCAAAGATTAGTTGCCCAAAGAGCTGAGGTCCATTTCTGGTTCTCTATTCTGTTCCATTGTCTATGTGTCTGTTTTGTGCCAGTGCCATGCTGTCTTTGTGATCACAGCTTTGTAGTACAGCTAAAAATCCGGCATTGTGATGCCCCCAGCTTTGTTTTCTCTTTTCAACAATGCCTTGGTGATTTGGGGCCTTTTCTGTTTCCATACAAATTTAAGGGCTGTTTCTTTCCAGTTCTTTGAAAATGTCATTGTGTTTTTGATCGGGATAAGTGAAAGTGTAGATTGCTCTGGTAGCATGGACATTTTAACTATGTTAATTTTCCGATCCATGAGCATGGAATATTTTCCCATCTTTTTGTGTCTTCTTCAATGTCTTTCAAGAGTGATTTGTGATTCTACGAATATAGATCCTTTATGTCTCGGTTAAGTAAATTCCAATATAAGATTATGATTTTTGAGCTATTGTAAATGGAATGGATTCCCTAATTTCTCTTTCTTCAGTCTCATTGTTCGTGTATAGAAATGCAACCGATTTCTGAGCATTGATCGTATCCTGCCACATACTGACTTGTTCTATAACTTCTAGTAGTTTGGAGATGGCTTCTTTTGGTTTTTCCATATAGAGTATCATGTCATCTGTGAAGAGAGACGTTTGACTCTCTTCTTTGATTTGGATACCTTTTGTTGTCTGACTGCTGTTGCAAGGACTTCTAGTACTATGTTGAATAATAATGGCAAGAGTGGTCTTCTGCGTGTTCCTGATCTTAGGAAAGGCTTCCAGCTTTTCCTTATTGAGAAGTGATATTTGCTGTAGTCTTTATAGATCGTTTTTATGAGATTGAGGTATGTACCCTCTATCCCTACACTCTGAGGTGTTTTAATCGAGGATACTGTATTTTGTTAAATGCTTTCTGCATCGATTGAGAGGGTCATATGATTCTTGACATTTTTCTTGTTGATATAATCTCACACTGGTATATTTGCGAATGTTGAACTGCCTTGCATCCCAGGGATGAATCCCACTTGGTCATGATGGATAGTGCATTTAATGTACTGTTGATCCTATTAGTTACGATCTTGTTGAAATGATGGCGTCCATATGCATCAGGGATAAGGTCTGTAATTCTCCTTTTGATGGGGTCTTTGCCTGGTTTGGGGATCAAGGTAATATTGGCCTCATAGAATGAGTTTGGTAGATTTCCTTCTGTTTCTATTTTTTGAAACAGCTTTGGGAGAATAGGTATTATTTCTTCTTTGAATGTTGGTAAATTCCCCAGGAATCCATCAGGCCCTGCAGTTTGTTTTTTAGAAGGTTTTTAGTCACTGCTTCAATCTTCATAATTAATTGGTTTGTTTAAAAATCAATTTTGTCCTGTTTCAGTCTTGGTAGTTTATAGGTTTCAGGAAGGCGTCCATCTCTTCCAGCTTGTTTAAATTATTGGCATAAAGCTGTTGATAAAAGTTTCTAATGATCCTTCTTATTTCATTGGTGTTGGTTGTGACCTCTCCTTTTCATTCATAATTGTATTAATTTGGGTCTTTTCTCTATTCTTTTAGATAAGTCTGCCAGTGGCTTATCTATTTTATTTATTCTTTCAAAGAACCAGCTTTTACTTCTGTTGATCTGCTCTACTGTGTTCCTGGTTTCTAATTCATTGATCTCTGCTCTAATCTTGATCAACTGCTTTTCCTACATGGGTTAGGCCTGTTCTTCTGTTGCTGTTCCAGCTTCTTGAGGTGAGAATATAAAACTGGATTCTAGATTTTTCTATTTTTTTGAATGAGGCTTGGATAGCTATGTATTTTCCCTTAGGACTGCCTTTGCAGTGTCCCATAGGTTTTGGACCATTGTTTCATTCTCACTGGTCTCCATAAATTGTTTAAATTGATTTTAATTTCCTGGTTAAATGAATCATTCTTGCACAGGATGGTTCTTAGTTTCCAGTGTTTGAGTTTCTTCCAAATTTTTCCTTGTGGTGAGTTCCAATTTCAGAGCGTTGTGGTCTGAGAATATGCAGGGAATAATTTCAGTCTTTTGGTATCAGTTGAGACCTGTTTTGTGACCCAGCACATGATCTATTCTGGAGAATGTTCTGTGTGCATTTTAGTACAAGGAGTATTCTGTTGTTCTGGGGTGTAGTGTTCTATAAATATCTATGAGGTCCATCTGGTCTAGTATGGCATTCAAAGCTCTTGTTTCTTTGTTGATTTTCTGCTTAGGTGATCTGTCTATTGCTGATAGTGGAGTGTTGAGGTCCCCTACTATTAACATATTTTTATCTATATGTCTCTTTATTCTGGTTAAGAGTTGGCTTGTGTATCTTGCTGCTCCCCTCTTGGGGACATAGATATTTATACTTGTCATATCCACTTGTTGGATACATCCTTTAAGAATAATATAGTGTCCTTCTGTATCTCTAACTACAGTCTTTAGTTTAAAATCCAATCTGTCTGATATGAGAATTGCTACCCCAGCTTTCTTTTGAGGTCCATTGGCATGAAAAATGGTTTTCTATTCCTCTACTTTCAGTCTGGATGTATCTTTAGTTTCGAAATGAGTCTCTTGTAGACAGCAAATGGATGGGTCATGTCTTTTTATCCAATCTGCAACCTTGTGGTGCTTTATGGGAGCATTTAGGCCATTCACATTGGAGTGATTATTGAGAGATATGATTTTAATGATGTCATGTTTCCTGTAAAGACTTTGTTTCTATAGATTGTAATTTTCTGTTCTGTATCACTCTTGGGGCCTTCTTACTTTTATAAAACCCCCCTTAATATCTCCTTTAGGGCTGGTTTCATGGTTACCAATTGGTCAGTGACTGGCGATTCTAGAAGGCCCTTATCTCTCCATCAATTCTGAATGACGGCCTTCTGGATAAAGGATCCTTGGCTGCATGTTTTTCTCTGAAAGAGCTTTAAAAATGCCCCCCAACCTTTCTCTCATTCAGGTCTGTGTAGACAGGTCTGACATAATTCTGATAACTTTGCCTTGGTAAGTGAGAAATTTCTTTGCCCTGGCCCTTTCAATACTGTATCCTTGGATCTATTATTTCACATTGCTCTATGAGGTGATGTGGCATAGGTTTGTAGTGGTTGAGCTTGGGAGGGGTCCTCTTTGCCTCTTGGACATGAATTCTTGTTTCCTTTGCTAGATTAGGGAAGTTTTCAGCTACAATTTGTTCAAATATCTCTTCTAGACCTCTGTTATTCTCCACCCCCTCAGGGATGCCAATGATTCTGACATTGGAACGTTTCACTGAGTCAGTAATCTCCTGTAACCTACATTCTTGAGATTGGATTTTTTTGACCCAAGATTCTGTTTTAGCTTTCTCTTCTACCAACCCATCTTCCAATTCACTGATTCGTTCTTCTGCCTCATTTACCCTGCCATCAGAGCATCTAGTTTTGACTGCATTTGATTCATAGCATTTTTATTTTCTGCCATATTCACTCTCATTTCCACCCTTAGAGATTCTATATTCTCGTTAATATTTTTGTTAATATTTTTTTCAAGCCTAGACATCATCTTGACCATTGTTACTCTGAACTCCATTTCTGATAATTTGGTCATATCCATAACCATCAGTTCCGTGGTAGAGGCCACAGATTCATTGTCTTTTCTTTGCTGGGGGGGATTTCTCCTTTTTTCTGTTCAAATTGTGTGAAAGGTTAAGAATACAAAAAATGCGAGAAGGGCACCTGGGTGCCTGCTGTTGAGCGCTCCTTCAGCTAGGAGCATGATCCCAGCGTTGTGGGATCGGCGCCACATCAGGCTCCTCCGCTATGAGCCTCGCTTCTTCTTCTCCTACCCCGTGCTGTGTTCCCCTCTCTGCGCTGGCCGCTCCTCTATCTCTAAAGTAAATAAATAACAAATCTAAAAAAAAGAACACAAAATAGCAAAACTTGTGAGGTGATTAATAATAAATAAGCATCGTATTTACAGTGAAAGCAATGATTTGCAAATATAAAATAAATTTCTCATATCTGTATATTAATATTTCTACCCTTATCCCTCTGGGTCCTGAATTTCCCTAAGTTAGTTTACTACTGGATCAAAAAATATTCACTTCAAAATTGACAATGACTGACGTTATAGTATTGGCTTTATTATAGAGTAACTAGAACCTTAAAAATTGAAAGGAGGCATTTTCATTAAATACGCAATATACCATTTTCTATGTTAATAGAATTTTATTTGACCAAACATGCTGTACCATGCCAAATAGTTCCTTTTCTTTATAACTTCAAGTTATACATGTCTTTTTACTGTGAATATTTTAATTTTTAAATTTGAGTATAGTTGACACACAATGTTATATATTAGTTTCAGGTATATAGCATAGGGATTTGACAACTCTATATATTATACTATGCTCACCACAAATGAAGCTACCATCTGTCACCATACAACACAATTACAATGTTTCTGACCATATTTCCTATGCTATGTCCTTTATTCCTGTGACTTATTCATCCTATAACTGAAGGCCTTTATGTATGTCTTTTAAATTTCTGAACTCATTTTTCTTAGTCATCACAAAATCTTTCTAATCCATAAACTACTTGCTATATTTTTTGCTCTTTTATGTAGGGGATATCTTTGGAACCACTATAACACATAGTACTTCAAATGTCACTTTTTTTTAATGTTGACACTACCTAAGCACTTCAAAGGGCACAAAGATACAACCTAAATTTTATCTAGAATAAAATAAGTTCACAGACTAAAAACAGAGCCGTTAAAAAGTCCTCTCAATTCAACATGGTCAGTATACATATGAGGAAACAGGGTCAAGAGAGATAAAATGACCCAAAGGATATGAATTTGCAACTAGAGGATGGAGATCTGAGGCACAGCCTGGTGATTATAGTCACTACAACACTACATTTTTATACTTTAAAACTGCTATGAGACTATATCTTAATGTTATCACCTCAAAAATAATTATGTGACATCATACAGGTATTAACTAAAGCTGTTGTAGTAATCATATTGTAATAGATAAATGCATCAAATCAACACATTGTATACCATAAAGTACATACTGTTCTATCTCATTGTATCTCGATGAAAAATAAAAATAAATTTTAAAAACAGGAAATTAATTACCTAAAAACCACAACTAATTAGAAAATGAGTAGTATTAGAGTTCATGTTTTTGTCTACAAAACCTCACACTAAAAATGCGACTTTATATTGATCATTTCCAAGAGATAAGGCACTGTGTGTCCAAAACTATTTGCCCAAGGCAAACATTTATTGCAAAGGTATCTAAGATCACTGCTTTTAGAATATGTTTTTGGGAAATTCCAACTTAGATAAACATTAATTGTAATTTATCTTTTTCGTGTATACAAATTGGTCAAAGGGCAGAGCAGAGAAACTTGCATCTTAAGAATGAAACGTTTATTTGGAAATTAAAAAAGATAATGCTTATTAAAATAGTAATTTATAATTTAGCTTGGCCCTGAAAAGAAATTAAATGTGATGCCTCCATTCCTAATGACATAAGGAAAAAGTTTTTAAATTTTTTAATAATTTTTAAAAATTTTATTTATTTATTTGACAGAGAGAGAGACAGCCAGCGAGAGAGGAGCACAAGCAGGGGGGAGTGGGAGAGGAAGAAGCAGGCTCCAGCGGATGAGCCTGATGTGGGGCTCAATCTCAGAATGCTGGGATCACGCCTGAGCCGAAGGCAGATGCCCAATGACTGCACCCAGGCACCTCAAAATTTTTAAATAATTTTTATTTTTGTTATATTAGTCACCATACAGTACATCCCCAGTTTTTGATGCGATGTTCCTATGATTCATAATTTGCATATAATACCTGGTGCACCATGCAATATGTTCCCTCAAATACCTATCATCAGCCTATCTGAATCCTCCACGCCCTCACCTCAGAAGCCCTCAGTGTGTTTCCCCAGAGTCCACAGTCTCTCATGGTTTCATTCCCCCTTCTGTTTATCCCCTTTATTTCTTCCTTCTCCTACTGAACTTCTTATTTCTTATGTTCCATAAATGAGGTGAAACCTATGATTTGTCTTTCTCTTGCCTTATTTCACTTAGCATAGTCTCCTCCATTCCTGTCCATCTTGCTGCAAATGTTGTGTAATCATTCTTTTTGATGGCTGAGTAATATTCCATTGTATATATGGACCACATCTTTTTAATCCAGTCATCTGTTGGAGGGCATCTCTGCTCCTTCCATGATTTAGCTATTGTGAACAATGCTGCTATGAACATTGGGGTGCATATGACCCTTCTCTTACTACTCTGTACCTTTGGGGTAAATACCCAGTAGTGTAATGGCTGGGATTATAGAATACCCTCAATTTTCAACTTTGGAGGGACCTCCACACTGTTCAAAGTGGCTGTACCAACTTCTATTCCCACAAACAATGTAGGAGGGTTCCCTTTCTCTACATCCTCTCCAACATTTGTTGTTTCCTGCCTTGTCTATTTTTGCCATTCTAACTGGCATAAGGTGGTATCTCAGTGTGGTTTTGATTTGAATTTCCCTGATGGCTAATGATTTTTGAACATTTTTTCATGTGTCTGTTAGCCATTTGTATGTCTTCATTGGAAAAGTGTCTGTTCATATCTTCTGCCCATTTTTTGTTGATTATTTGTTTCCATGTACTGAGTTTGAGAAGTTCTTTGTAGATCTTGGATCCGTCTTTTATCTGTAGTATCATTTGCAAATATATTCTCCCATTCCGTGGGCTGCCTCTTAGTTTTTTTGACTGTTTCCTTGGCTGTGCAGAAGATTTTGATCTTGATGAAGTCCCACAAGTTCATTTTTTACTTTGTTTCTCTTGCCTTTGGAGATATGTCATGAAAATGTTGCTGTGGCTAATGTCATAGAGGTTGCTGCTTATGCTCTCCTCTAGGATTTTGATGGAATCCTCTGTCATCATAGGGTCTTTCATTCATTTCGAGTTTATATTTGTGTATGGTGTGAGAAAGTGGTCAAGTATCATTCTTTTTTGCACGTAGCTGTCAAATTTTCTAACTGCACCGTTTATTGAAGAGGCTGTCTTTTTTCCACTGGATGTTTTTCCTGCTTTATCAAAGATTAGTTGCCCAAAGAGCTGAGGTCCATTTCTGGTTCTCTATTCTGTTCCATTGGTCTATGTGTCTGTTTTTGTGCCAGTGCCATGCTGTCTTTGTGATCACAGCTTTGTAGTACAGCTAAAAATCCGGCATTGTGATGCCCCCAGCTTTGTTTTCTCTTTTCAACAATGCCTTGGTGATTTGGGGCCTTTCTGTTTCCATACAAATTTAAGGGCTGTTTCTTCCAGTTCTTTGAAAATGTCATTGTGTTTTTGATCGGGATAATGAAAGTGTAGATTGCTCTGGTAGCATGGACATTTTAACTATGTTAATTTTTCCGATCCATGAGCATGGAATATTTTCCCATCTTTTTGTGTCTTCTTCAATGTCTTTCAAGAGTGATTTGTGAGTTCACGAATATAGATCCTTTATGTCTCGGTTAAGTAAATTCCAATATAGTTATGATTTTTGAGCTATTGTAAATGGAATGGATTCCCTAATTTCTCTTTCTTCAGTCTCATTGTTCGTGTATAGAAATGCAACCGATTTCTGAGCATTGATACGTATCCTGCCACATACTGACTTGTTCTATAACTTCTAGTAGTTTGGAGATGGCTTCTTTGGGTTTTTCCATATAGAGTATCATGTCATCTGTGAAGAGAGACGTTTGACCTTTCTTTGATTTGGATACCTTTTGTTGTCTGACTGCTGTTGCAAGGACTTCTAGTACTATGTTGAATAATAATGGCAAGAGTGGTCTTCCTGTCGTGTTCCTGATCTTAGGAAAGGCTTCCAGCTTTTCCTTATTGAGAAGTGATATTTGCTGTAGTCTTTTATAGATCGTTTTTATGAGATTGAGGTATGTACCCTCTATCCCTACACTCTGAGGTGTTTTAATCGAGGATACTGTATTTTGTTAAATGCTTTTCTGCATCGATTGAGAGGGTCAATATGATTCTTGACATTTTTCTTGTTGATATAATCTCACACTGGTATATTTGCGAATGTTGAACTGCCTTGCATCCCAGGGATGAATCCCACTTGGTCATGATGGATAAGTGCATTTAATGTACTGTTGAATCCTATTAGTTACGATCTTGTTGAGAATGATGGCGTCCATATGCATCAGGGATAAGGTCTGTAATTCTCCTTTTGATGGGTCTTTGCCTGGTTTGGGGATCAAGGTAATATTGGCCTCATAGAATGAGTTGGTAGATTTCCTTCTGTTTCTATTTTTTGAAACAGCTTTGGAGAATAGTATTATTTCTTCTTTGAATGTTTGGTAGAATTCCCCAGGAATCCATCAGGCCCTGCAGTTTGTTTTTAGAAGGTTTTTAGTCACTGCTTCAATCTTCATAATTAATTGGTTTGTTTAAAAATCAATTTTGTCCTGTTTCAGTCTTGGTAGTTTATAGGTTTCAGGAAGGCGTCCATCTCTTCCAGCTTGTTTAAATTATTGGCATAAAGCTGTTGATAAAAGTTTCTAATGATCCTTCTTATTTCATTGGTGTTGGTTGTGACCTCTCCTTTTCATTCATAATTGTATTAATTTGGGTCTTTTCTCTATTCTTTTAGATAAGTCTGCCAGTGGCTTATCTATTTTATTTATTCTTTCAAAGAACCAGCTTTTACTTCTGTTGATCTGCTCTACTGTGTTCCTGGTTTCTAATTCATTGATCTCTGCTCTAATCTTGATCAACTGCTTTTCCTACATGGGTTAGGCCTGTTCTTCTGTTGCTGTTCCAGCTTCTTGAGGTGAGAATATAAAACTGGATTCTAGATTTTTCTATTTTTTTGAATGAGGCTTGGATAGCTATGTATTTTCCCTTAGGACTGCCTTTGCAGTGTCCCATAGGTTTTGGACCATTGTTTCATTCTCACTGGTCTCCATAAATTGTTTAAATTGATTTTAATTTCCTGGTTAAATGAATCATTCTTGCACAGGATGGTTCTTAGTTTCCAGTGTTTGAGTTTCTTCCAAATTTTTCCTTGTGGTGAGTTCCAATTTCAGAGCGTGTGGTCTGAGAATATGCAGGGAATAATTTCAGTCTTTTGGTATCAGTTGAGACCTGTTTTAGACCCAGCACATGATCTATTCTGGAGAATGTTCTGTGTGCATTTTAGTACAAGGATTATTCTTTGTTCTGGGGTGTAGTGTTCTATAAATATCTATGAGGTCCATCTGGTCTAGTATGGCATTCAAAGCTCTTGTTTCTTTGTTGATTTTCTGCTTAGGTGATCTGTCTATTGCTGATAGTGGAGTGTTGAGGTCCCCTACTATTAACATATTTTTATCTATATGTCTCTTTATTCTGGTTAAGAGTTGGCTTGTGTATCTTGCTGCTCCCCTCTTGGGGACATAGATATTTATACTTGTCATATCCACTTGTTGGATACATCCTTTAAGAATAATATAGTGTCCTTCTGTATCTCTAACTACAGTCTTTAGTTTAAAATCCAATCTGTCTGATATGAGAATTGCTACCCCAGCTTTCTTTTGAGGTCCATTGGCATGAAAAATGGTTTTCTATTCCTCTACTTTCAGTCTGGATGTATCTTTAGTTTCGAAATGAGTCTCTTGTAGACAGCAAATGGATGGGTCATGTCTTTTTATCCAATCTGCAACCTTGTGGTGCTTTATGGGAGCATTTAGGCCATTCACATTGGAGTGATTATTGAGAGATATGATTTTAATGATGTCATGTTTCCTGTAAAGACTTTGTTTCTATAGATTGTAATTTTCTGTTCTGTATCACTCTTGGGGCCTTCTTACTTTTATAAAACCCCCCTTAATATCTCCTTTAGGGCTGGTTTCATGGTTACCAATTGGTCAGTGACTGGCGATTCTAGAAGGCCCTTATCTCTCCATCAATTCTGAATGACGGCCTTCTGGATAAAGGATCCTTGGCTGCATGTTTTTCTCTGAAAGAGCTTTAAAAATGCCCCCCCCCAACCCTTTCTCTCATTCCAGGTCTGTGTAGACAGGTCTGACATAATTCTGATAACTTTGCCTTGGTAAGTGAGAAATTTCTTTGCCCTGGCCCCTTTCAATACTGTATCCTTGGATCTATTATTTGCGAATTGCTCTATGAGGTGATGTGGCATAGGTTTGTAGTGGTTGAGCTTGGGAGGGGTCCTCTTTGCCTCTTGGACATGAATTCTTGTTTCCTTTGCTAGATTAGGGAAGTTTTCAGCTACAATTTGTTCAAATATCTCTTCTAGACCTCTGTTATTCTCCACCCCCTCAGGGATGCCAATGATTCTGACATTGGAACGTTTCACTGAGTCAGTAATCTCCTGTAACCTACATTCTTGAGATTGGATTTTTTTGACCCAAGATTCTGTTTTAGCTTTCTCTTCTACCAACCCATCTTCCAATTCACTGATTCGTTCTTCTGCCTCATTTACCCTGCCATCAGAGCATCTAGTTTTGACTGCATTTGATTCATAGCATTTTTATTTTCTGCCATATTCACTCTCATTTCCACCCTTAGAGATTCTATATTCTCGTTAATATTTTTGTTAATATTTTTTTCAAGCCTAGACATCATCTTGACCATTGTTACTCTGAACTCCATTTCTGATAATTTGGTCATATCCATAACCATCAGTTCCGTGGTAGAGGCCACAGATTCATTGTCTTTTCTTTGCTGGGGGGGATTTCTCCTTCTCGTCATTCTAATGAGGAGAGGTTGCGGGGTTGTCCAGAGCCCAAATTATTGACCAGGACCCATACAGAGTGCACTTGTTTTATAGGGACCTTAGGGATGTGGGCTTCTTGATTTTTCAGACTGCCTTCTGGGGGAGGGGCCTGCCACTCCGATACTCAGGCAACCCTGTTTGGGTAGAGTCTCCCTGTCCCCTGCGAGGGGGGATGGGGATTGGCACACTGTTAGCTGGTATTTCCAGGCTTTTGTTCTCTGGCTGCTTTCCCTGGTGGTTTGCTGTGCCTTTTCTGAGAGTCAGAGCAGAAGTAGCCGAATCCCAGCCTCTGTCTCAGAACAGAGGGATTGCAGACCGTTCTCCATTGGGCCCCTCTGGTCACTTTAACTCGGTTTCTGTTGGTGCTGCTAAACCCTGCTGCGTCCCGGGTTGTGCACCCCACAGCTGGCGTCCCAGCCCTCACTTCCATGGCCAGCACATCTCTGTCCTTTGTGTTTCTAACACTGTCAGCCGCCCCCATGCACGCTCCGGAGCTCCTTTTCAGTGCCCTTTGCGCACTCCAGAGGTCAGGTTTTCAGACTGGTCATGCGCGTTCCTGGCTCATGGTCTCAGTCTGCTCTTTCCCGGGTGCAGGTCTGCGAGTCAGCCGGCTCCCCAGTGCAGGTGACTATGGCTTCCTGGCACCCGAATGTGACGACTCCCTCCCCTTCCGTTTATCTTCTGATATCTGTGTGCAGCTTCACGGCTTCCCGCTTCGTACCTCAATACTCAGCGCTGGAGATGTTCATTTGTAGAGATCCAGATGTATCTTCCTGCATCTCAGGCTGATTCCGTGGGTTTTCAGGATGGTCTGGTACCTATCCAACTCGACACAGGGGACCAGCTGAAAAAGGGGACCCCTGCCCCTCCGCCATCTTAACTCCTCAATTTCTGCAAGCTATACTTTAAACAAGGTTTATAACAGGATTTTTTTCCTACTTTTCAGTGCTTTCAGATTAATTCTAATTTACAATTTCTATCTTACAGATGTAGCTTATGCATACAACAATCACGTATATTACATACCACCTAAGAAAACTTTTGCACCTCTTGCAGGATTTCTAGTTTGATTTAAAACTGTGTACCATTTCATGTGAGAAATCTTCTGTTTCGTTAAAACCCTCAATGTCAATAATAACACATTGCCAGAGCACATGATACAATTAACAAAGTCAGTGAAATTAATTAATGAGCAGACACTAAGCTTAAAGAGCGCAGGGAGGGCACACAAGAACAATTAGCAAATTAATTATACTCATACTTAAACCTCTATTATTAAGGTCAATTATGAAATGAAGTAAGGTGATTTTTTTTTAAATGATTTTTTATTATATTATGTTAGTCACCATACAGTACATCCCCTGTTTCCGATGTAAGGCTCGATGATTCATTAGTTGCGTATAACACCCAGTGCACCATGCAATACGTGCCCTCCTTACTACCCATTACCGGTCTATCCCATTCTCCCACCCCCCTCCCCTCTGAGGCCCTCAGTTTTTTTCTCATAGTCCATAGTCTTTCATGTTTCATTCCCCCTTCTAATTACCCCCCCTTTCCTGATGCCTTTCTTCCCCTACTGATCAGCCTAGTTCTTATGTTCCATAGATAAGAGAAATCATATGATAGTTGTCTTTCTCTGCTTGACTTATTTCACTAAGATTTATCTCCTTGAGTGCCGTTCATGTTGCAGCAAATGTTGAGAACTCG
Source organism: Ursus maritimus (assembly GCF_017311325.1). Taxonomy (NCBI): domain Eukaryota; kingdom Metazoa; phylum Chordata; class Mammalia; order Carnivora; family Ursidae; genus Ursus; species Ursus maritimus. Next base: position 53,024,813 of record NW_024423319.1, read on the forward strand.
TTCTTTCTGATAGCTGAGTAATATTCCATTGTATATATGGACCACAACTTCTTAATCCAGTCATCTGTTGAAGGGCATCTCGGCTCCTTCCACAGTTGAGCTATTGTGGACATTGCTGCTATGAACATTGGTGTGCATATGGCCCTTCTCTTTACTACGTCTGTATCTTTGGGGTAAACACCCAGTAGTGCAATGGCTGGATTATAGGGTAGCTCAATTTTTAACTTTTTAAGGGACCTCCACACTGTTTTCCAGAGTGGCTGTACCAACTTGCATTCCCACCAACAATGTAGGAGGGTTCCCCTTTCTCCCTCCTCTCCAACAATTGATTTGTTTTTCTTGCCGCTCTATTTGTGCCATTCTAACTGGCGTAAACAGGTGTATCTCAGCGTGGTTTTGATTTGAATTTCCTTGATGGCTAATGTTTTTGAACATTTTTTCATGTCTGTCTTAGCCATTTGTATGTCTTCATTTGGAAAGAGTGTCTTCCATATCTTCTGCCCATTTTTGATTTTATTACGTCCTGTAGTGTGTGAGTTTGAGAAGTTCTTTGTAGATCTTGGATACCAGTCCTTTATCTTGTAGTGTTTGCAAAATATTTCTCTCCCATTCCGTGAGCATTTGCCTCTTAGTTTTTCTGACTGTTTTCCTTGGCTGTGCAGAAACTTTTATCTTGATGAAGTCCCATAAATTCATTTTATCTTTTGTTTTCTCTTGCCTTTGGGGATGTATCATGAAAAAAGGTTGCTTTGGCCGATGTCGTGAGGTTGCTGCCTATGTTCTCCTCTAGGAATTTTTATGGATTCCTGTCTCACATCGAGGTCTTTCATCCATTTGGAGTTATTTTTGTGTATGGTGTGAGAGAGTGTAGTCCAGTTTCATTCTTTTGCATGTTAGCTGTCGAATTTTCCCAGCACCATTTATTGAAGAGACTGTCTTTTTCCCACCGGATGTTTTTCCTGCATTATCAAACTATTGCCCTGAGCGAGGGTCCATTTCTGGGCTCTATTCTGTTCCATTGGTCTATGTGTCGTTTTTGTGCCAGTACCATGCTGTCTTTGTGATCACAGCTTTTGTAGTACAGCTGAAATCGACGATTGACATGATGCCCCCAGCTTTGTTTTTCCTTTTCAACACTTGTGTTCTTATGGGCAGGGTCGAGTTTTTTCTGGTTTCCATACAAATTTAAGGACTATTTGTTCCAGTTCTTTGAAAATGTCTCTAGGTATTTTGATCGGGATAGCATTGAAAGTGTAGTTGTCTGGGTACATGGAACATTTTAACTTATGTAATTCTTCGATCCATGAGCATGGAATATCTCTTTCCATCTTTTTATGTCTTCCTCAATGTGCTTTCAAGAGTGATTTATAGTTTCTAGAATTAGGTCCTTCGTCTCTGGTTAAGTTCATTCCAAGGTAACGTATGGTTTTTGGTGCTATTGTAAATGGGATGGATTCCCTAATTTCTCTTCTTATTCCTACGATTTATTCGTGTATAGAAATGCAACTGATTTCTGACATTGATTTTGTATCCCTACGATACTGAATTGCTCTATAACTTCTAATAGCTTTGGGAGTGCTTCTATTGGGGTTCCATATAGAATATCATCTCTGCATGAAGAACATTTTGACTTCTTCTTTGCGGTTGAATACTTTAAGAATTATTGTGACGACAGCGAACACGGGAGTGGACGCTCTAGGAGCTATTGATCGTCCGGAGCGCGATCACGTGGCCAAGAGGCTGGTGTGCACCAGGCGCCGATTAATACTTTATCCCTTGTGTCTATGCTGTGAAGACTAGTATGTGAATAATAGTGGCGGTGGGCATCCTATATTCTGTATTGGGAAGGCTAGTTTCCATAAATGATTCAGTAGGTTCCGATGGCTTTATGGATTAAATCCACTCATTCCTACACTCGGGTTTTAGGAAAGTGCTGTTTTTGTCTGTCGTGTGTTGAGGGATCAATGGTGAGTCTTGAGTAGTGTATCAGGATACCGTTACCATATCCCGTATGATGACGTGTGTACCTATGTAGTTACATTGGCAGATTTGACTGGCTTTCATTGAATGGTCTGATCTCCTGCGCTTGTGGTGATAGGTTTGGCTATGGAATATGAGCTTTCTCTTTCTATTTGTAGTAGAGAATAGGTATTACTTCTTCTTTGAATGTTTGGTAGAATTCCCCAGGAAAACCGCCGGGCCTGGAGTTTTGTTATTTGGAAGGTTGTTTATCACTGACTCATTTCTTTAAAATTGCCGTAATGGAAGCTTTACTTCTAAGTTTCAATCTTGCTAAGTTTATACAGAGTTTCCTGGAAGGGTTCCACTCTTCCAGATTGGATTTATTACCTGGCTATGCTTGTGATAATTGTCTAGAACCGTTCTTTGCATGATGCCGTGTAGCTGCCTTTTCATTCATTTTTTATACTGGCATTTCTCGTACTATTTGTAGGTTGCATGTCTTCACAATTGTTAGGACTCTGGAAGAACCTGGATGCTGTCAGTTGTTGACTGTCACTGTACCGTTGCCTGGTCGCCGTTCGGTAAATACATTGATCGTAGTACCCTTTGCCACTGCTTCCGTGAGTGCATTAGTGCATGCATGTGCTTTCCTGTAGCTGTCCATTGTCTGTTCCAGCTTTCTTGTGGTGAAATATAAAAACTGCATTTGTGCATTTATTCTTCTTTGATGAGGCTGGATGTGCTATAAGAGTTTTTTAGGCTGCTTTGGTTCTCCATAGGTTTGGAGCCTTTGTATTTTCATTTTCTCATTGTGTCCCAAAATTGTTTTGATTGTTTTGATTTTGAGTTTTCAGACGCATTCCTGAGCAATGGTTACTTACCAAGTGTTTGTGAGTTTGCTTCCAATTTTTCTTGTGTGTTGATGGTTGTTCAGGCGTTGATGATGCAAAGATATGCAGCGGAGTATAATTTCAATCTTTTCGGTTCTGGTCTGAGACCTGTTTTGTGTCCCAGAACATGATCGTGATGCTAAAGAGAATGATTCTCACTGGGCATTGGAATAGAATGGTATCCTTTGGTTCTGGGGTGATAGTATTCTATACATATCTATGAGTCCACTCGTCAGTATGGCATTCAAAAAGCTCTTTGATTCTTTAGCTTGTTTTGCCAGGGGTGTTCTGTCTATTTCTGAAATGAGAGTGGTGTTGAGGTCCCCTACTATTAATGTATTTTTTTATTGTTTTTTTTTTTTTTAGATATTTATTAGTGACGAGAAAGACAAGGGAGGAAACAGATGGAGAGCAGGCTCTGAGGAGCTATGGGATCGATCCAGCTGGTCCGCCTGACTTGAGGAGGCGGTTACGCGCCCCTATTTATATGTCTACGTTAAGTGCTTGTTATCTGCTCCTCCATTTGGATTGCTAGTATTTATATTGTCATATCCACTTGTTGAATCTTTCCTTTAAGAATAATATGATTGCCCTTTGTCTCTAACTATAGTCTGAGTTTAAAATCCAATCTTATCTGATATGAGAATTGCTACCCCAGCTTTCTTTTGAGGTTATTTGGCATGAAGACTGGTACTTCCATCCCCTTACCCTCAGTCTGAATGCATCTTGGGTTCGAAATAGTCTCTGTAGACAGCAAATGGTTGGGTTCATTTCTTTTTATCTCAATCTGCAACCCCTGTGTGTTTTTTAGAGGAGCAAGATTCAAACCATTAACATTAGACTAGATACTGAGAGATATGCTTTTAATGATGCCATGTTGTGGTAAAGTCTTTGTTTTGTATGTGTGAGCTTTCTGTTCTGTGTGGCATCTCTTACGGGCCTTTTTCCTTTTATAGGAACCCCGTTATATACCTCTCCTGTAGGGGCTGGTTTCGTGTATCGAAATTGGTTATGACTGCCGATTCTGAAATGTCTTTATTTCTCCATCAATTCTGAAGGACAGCCTTGCTGGATAAAGGATCCTTGGCTGCATGTTTTTCTCTGAAAGAGCTTTAAAAATGCTCCTCCAACCCTTTCTCCTCATTCAGGTCTGTGTGAACAGGGTCTGGCATCAATTCTGATACGCCTTTGCCAGTTGATGCGTGAGAAATTTCTTTGCCCTGGCCGCTTTCAGCATCTGTATCCTTGGATCTCTTGGAATGCGGACTATGCGTGAGCGTGGCGTAGGTTTGTGCTCGTGGTTGCAGTTTGGGAGGAGTCCTCTCGCCTCTTGGACAAGTGCGTGTTTGTTTCCCTCGCTAGATTAAGGAAGTTTCAGCTACAATTTGTTCAAAATATCTCTTCTAGACCTCTGTTTTTCTCCACCCCCTTGGGGATGCCAGTGATTCTAACATTGGATCGACGATTTCTATTGAGTCATGCTAATCTCATATAGCCACTTCATTACGGTGGCGTGGATTTTACGACCATCTTCTATTTTCATTTTTTCCTCTATAACACCATCCTCCAATTCACTAACACTCTTCCTCTGCTTTTGGTGACCCTGGCCATCAGAGCCCCTCTAGATTTAGCCTGCATTTGGCTCATAGAATTTTTTTAATTTCTGTCATTCCTCTCATTTTCCGTCCCTTGGGGATTCTATATTCTAGTAACCATTTTTTCCTAATACTTTTCATTCGAATCTATCATTTTGACATCGTTGTTCTCTGATTCCATTTCTGATAATTTGGTTACATCCATATCATGTATTTCTGTGGCAGACAGCAGACTCATGGCTATCTTTTCTTGCTGCCTGGAGGACTTCCTTCTTGTCTTGATGAGGAGAGGTTGCGATGAAGGTTGTCCAGAACTCGAATTTCGACTGGGTCCCAGGCCGTGCCCCTTGTTTTATAGGGATCTTAGGAGTGTGGCTTCTTCTTTAAAAATTTTATTTATTTATTTATACTGAGAGAGGAGACAGACAGTCAGCATGAACGGGAACAGAAGCAGGGAGTGGAGAGGTAAAAGCAGGCTCCCAGCAGAGGAGCCGATGAGGGACTCCCTCCAGAAGCGCTGGGATCACTCTAGCCGAAGACAGGCGCTCAATGATGCCACCCAGGGCGCCCCGGGTGGCGGCTACTTGATTTTTCAGCTGCCTTCGTGTTCCTGGGGAGGGCCTGCCACTGCCGATACTCCAGAGCAACCCTGTTTGGGTAGTCTCGTGTCCCCTGCGGGGGGATGGGGATGGGCACGCTGCTGAGCCAGTATTTCCAGGCTTTTGTTCTCTGGCGGCTTTCCCTGAGCAGTCTGGCTGATGCCTCTTCTGAGAGTCAAGCAGCAGAGGCTGCATTGTCACTAGAACAAGAGGGATTGCGGCCCATTCTCCACTGATGTTCTGGCCAGCTTTATGCTCTGTTACTACTGTGGTGCTGCTCACCCACTGCAGGTCAGGGATGTGCCCCCACACCGAGCGTCCCACCCTCACTTCCAGGGCCAGCGGCGTCTCTGTGCCTTTGTGCTACCAAGCCTCGGCCGCCAGCCACTTGTGCCCAGCTGCTCAGGGTCTCGGTCTCACAGTCTGGATCCAGTGAGCACACCGGGATTCCGGAATTCCCGCGAGATGCCTGGTGGCACGCGCTCCCGGCTCACCGGTCTCAGTCCGCTCTCTCACGGGTGCCGTCCGTGAGTCCACCCGTTCCCCTGTGCAGGTGGCTACAGCTTCCCGGCGCCCAAATGCGGCGGCTCCCTCCCCTTTCCGTTTATCTTCCGATATCTGTGCGCGGTTTCACGGATCCCCGCTTCGTACCTCAATACTCAGCGCTGGAGATGTTCATTTGTAGGGATCCAGATGTATCTTCCTGCATCTCAGGCTGATTCCATGGTTGTTTAGGCTGGTCTGGTACCTATCCAGCTCGACTCGGGACCAGCTGAAAAAAGGGTCCCCTACTCCTCTGCCATCTTAACTCTCCTCCAAGTAAGGTGATTTATCTTTCATTATCAGTATATGACTTTTCAACTTACATTCACCTTTCAAAGATGCTGATTTCCTTAGTAGAGATCCACCAAAGCTTAGACTATAAAATTTTACTGATATTTGTAGAAAAGATATGGAATTTTACTGAAATAATTATATGATTATCTTTAATTAGAGCTATAAATATAATTTTGACTTACTATTTTGCCAGCCACCATTCCTATTATTGTTGTGTGATGTTGATCTTGATCCATAATGTTAAACATACATACATCCACTATATCCCTCTATTTTTGTAAAAGTGATGTGTGGATTTTCAGTTATTTAGTGTCTTATTATTAAGAAGACAATGAATTTTTCAATGTCTGTCTTTGAAAATTCTCACCTAAAACTTCCATATTTATAACCCATGTTGTTTCAGCCATACTGTTACCCATTTTTCTTGGTAACAAGGTTAAAGTTTTTATTTTATTCAACACTTATTTTGGGTTTTGGGGCTGGCTTTGCACTAAATCTAATATTCATACCCTTTATTAAAGTTAAATATAATTATAGATTCTAAATGGTAGTATATTAGCAACCTGGATAAAACTCTTGCTATAACACACACTCAAATTTGATGATTACCCTCTCCTTGATGAGGTGATACACTCGGACACAAATTATTTCAGAACGAAAAGTAAAAGATATAAAGTTTCACATCTCAAGCATTTTAACCAGATTAAATGTTAATAATATTATTGTTTATAGGTTGACAGTTGAGGCTTATATCAAACAGAGAAATTTTAGTATTTGGGTTTTCCTTATTAAATATACCTACACACAGCTATTTTGTACTCACAGGAAGACAATAAATTTGCTGACTTGGCTCAGAACAAGTCTCTCCATAATGTGACAGTTTGGCATGAGAATGATTTTGAAATGAAGGGAATTGAGACTCTGTGGGCTCAAGAGAAACTTTTGTACCTCCCTTAACTACCTGGAAGAATATAAATTGAGGGTCTTTTCTGCAATTAAATTTATTACCTGATTTATTACCTAAAATAAATTTTATCTGAGTGACTCATCTCTATGACAAAACAAACATCTAATTACCAAATATTTGTTCTGCTTATTGTCCTGTTAATTGTCCTCCTTCCCTTTGAAGCCCCAGGCTTTAATACCATTACTTAGCTCAGAATGATATATATACCTCATTTAGCTTTGTCTTTGAACCTCTCATATATGAGGGGTTCCTTTATGTATGAAATTAAATTTATTTTCTCCTGTTAATCTGTTTTAGGTCAATTTAATTATTGGACCAGACAGAAGAACATTTGAAGGATTAAATGAAATATTTTTCTTCCCAGTAGTACTGGAATGCAATATTGAAAAAATCACCATGTATATACCCAGCTATTGTCTCTGGAGTTGCCCTGTACTGAGATACAGCTATTAAGGATGACAGTGAACCCATTATCACTGTTGACTTCAAAGTTAGTTGACATTGATACACTGTTGATTTTTTTATAGTTAGAGAAAACAATGAAATATCAGACTTAATGCTTACTTTAATTCCCTGAATAGCATACCCACAAATCTATGGAAGCAAGGGAATTGACTGTAAGATATAACCATGTAGAAATACTTGTTTTAATCAGGAGAATTCAGGATCTTATGTATATTTCTAGCTTCCAGAATTATTGATTTTTCCCCAGTTCTTTTTAAAACTTACATTAAATCCATGTCTTGTAGAGGAATTTTTCTACTACATTTATTGCCATAATGAAAATATAAGTCAGCTATTATAGTTTCTATTATTATTTTGTTTATCCATTTAGAATTTACTCTTTTCTGTCATTCTTTTTTGTCCATGGAAGCTTTATATGAATTAAAATAAGAGATTTTTGTTTGCAGTATTTAAAATTAGCTAAAATTTATTTTTTTTCTTAATTTTTTATTTTATTTTTTATTATGTTCAGTTAGCCAACATATAGTACATCATTAGTTTTTGATGTAGTGTTAAACAATTCATTAGTTGTGTATAACACCCAGTGCTCAAAATTTAAAATTTCAAACAGTTTTACTTTTTTTGGACAAAAGATGCTATTGTTTATTTTCAAATGTTGAAGATTATTTAATTTGTTTTAGCCTCCAAGTTATTTTATTATGAAGTAATGTATTTTTTAAAGATTATATTTATTTATTTGAGAGAGAGAGAGAACAAGAGGAGGGGAGGGGCAGAGGGAGAGGGAGAAGCAGATTGACCATGAGCATGTAGTTCAATGCAGGACTCGATCCCAAGACCTTGGGATCATTACCTGAGCTTAAGGCAGATGCTTGACTGACTGAGCCACCCAGGAGCCCCAATTAATGGATTTTAATGTGAGTCTTGCCTTATGGCAATTTTTTCCTAAGTTGGTAGTGGACAGCCTGTCCAAAAAATGAGGGCATTTAAATTTTGGATATGGCCATACACCATTATTTAAGTTATTCATTACTTGAATATATGCTTTTAAAAATTCAGTCTACATTTTTTGCCATTTAAATTTTATTTAATACACTCTGCCAAAGACTGACACTTACATTTTGTCTTTTTTCCCCTTTAAACTATGGCAATGAAAAAAAATAGTGTTGTCTAATTATGAAATCTGGATATGATTTTTGAAACATATGTGTGGTAGCTATGAAAGATGGTCATTCATGTTCTTTTCATTCAGCTTCTTTTTGTTGAACCAAATGTTAAGCAACTGGAAAACAGCAAAAGTTTATCTGCACATCATAGCATGAATGTATAAATAGAAACATAGGTAAAAGATAGATTATGGATAGATAGATGATAGATAGATAGATAGATAGATAGATGATAGAATTTAGGTTAAACTATATCTAAAAGAATCCTGTGTTTATACCTTATGATCTTAGAAGAGAAAAAAATGATATAACAGATTTTCCTTACATCTAGAGTATGAAGCTAACATACTCAAAGTAAGTTTGTTTTTGGTATTCTGCTTCCATGAGACTACTGTGTGTTCAGAGCCATTTCTCACTGTTTTACCATTATTCACATCACTAACCATCTGATCACAAAAAGATATGTACATGTCAAGTTGCACCTCTATTCCTAAATCTCCACATATCAACAAAAACAATGACAAAAACAATGTGTCATAATTTACAGCTAGTAAGTATAAACCTTACACTATGAGCTTAACATACATATGTCATTTGATCTTCACATCTAACCACTGAAGTAAATATTATTATATCCATTTTACAGCAAAGTTGATAATTCACTTTCAGGATTGATTCTAAAACTCATGTTCCCTTTACTATTTTATTCTGAGAATCATTTTTGAAATCAATTGCAAATTTTCATAACGCTGACATTTTGGCAACACAGCAAGGACTCCTATCACAGATGTTCTCAGAACATAAAATGTAAGAAAAAGAAATAAACCTTATGGGACATCTTCCAGCTGCCTTGCACTGCCTTCATATATTCATAAGAGTTTATGTTAATAATGACAAAAAATGTGAGTAGTCCACAGTGTGAAAGTAGGCCTCTACAAAATATCTCCAAAATGTATGTTACCCTCTGGCACCAACGAAGAAATGAAGTTGAATTTTATTTATTTATTATAATTACTGCAAATAATCTCTTATTTCTATGTTCACTATTCATTTTGTCACTATTTTTTGTTGCTTGGTAAGGTCAAAGGACAAAGGAAATATTGAAGCTTTAAAGCACTAAATGGTTTATAAACCTTTTTTATGAATAAGTTTATTGTTGGTTTATATTCCCTAACAGCAATAACAATAACAGCTTCTAAATATATATATATATAATATATAACATATATTACATATATTATATATATATTAGGTTTGCATCTTATGACTCAGAGGAAAACATATAATAAATCTCTTAGATCTAGAGATGAAGCTAACATACTCTCAGAAGTTTGTTTTTGGTATTCTGCTTCCATGAGACTACTGTGTTCAGAGCCATTTCTCACTGTTTTTACCATTATTCACATCACTAACCATCTGATCACAAAGATATTGTACATGTCAAGTTGCACCTCTATTCCAAATCTCCACATATCAACAAAAACAATGACAAAAACAATGTGTCATAATTTACAGCTAGTAAGTATAAACCTTACACTATGAGCTTAACATACATATGTCATGTTTTGATTCTCACATCTAACCACTGAAGTAAATATTATTATATCCATTTTACAGCAAAGTTGATAATTCACTTTCAGGATTGATTCTAAAACTCATGTTCCCTTTACTATTTTATTCTTGAGAATCATTTTTGAAATCAATTGCAAATTTTCATAACGCTGACATTTTGGCAACACAGCAAGGACTCCTATCACAGATGTTCTCAGAACATAAAATGTAAGAAAAAGAAATAAACCTTATGGGAATCTTCCAGCTGCCTTGCACTGCCTTCATATATTCATATAAGAGTTTATGTTAATAATGACAAAAAATGTGAGTAGTCCACAGTGTGAAAGTAGGCCTCTACAAAATATCTCCAAAATGTATGTTACCCTCTGCACCAACGAAGAAATGAAGTTGAATTTTATTTATTTATTATAATTACTGCAAAATAATCTCTTATTTCTATGTTCACTATTCATTTTGTCACTATTTTTGTTGCTTGGTAAGGTCAAAGGACAAAGGAAATATTGAAGCTTTAAAGCACTAAAATGGTTTATTTTTATGAATAAGTTTATTGTTGGTTTATATTCCCTAACAGCAATAACAATAACAGCTTCTAAATATATATATATATAATATATAACATATATTACATATATTATATATATATATTTACACATATATATGCATGTACAATATATTACATATATTATGTATATTTGTATACTTAATATGTAATATATTTACATAAATATTTATATACTTAATATATAATATATGTTTATATATTAAATATATATTTTACATATAGATATATTTTGTATATATATGCTACAAAAAACACCACTACAAAAACCTCTCCCCTGTCATTTTCTACTGCAAACATAAATATAGTTCATTTCTTATCTATTCCTTATTAAGCCAAACTATATTTTGCTATGTCTAAATACATAGTAATACATTTACAGCATGCTTTGGAGTAATATAACGACTTAGTGTGTCTCAACTGAAACTGTGTTGCAGATGACCTATTTCAAAATTATGTCTTAATTGACATGAAGTATGAAAAATATAAATCTTGAAAACTTACGAAAGTTTGCTCAGATTTTCCTGTTGATTTTCCTAATGATTCAGAACTCTAAGTATAAAACTTCATAGCCAGTAGTCATAAAACTATAATTGTGCCACCAATATATGGAGTAGATACTTATTAAATAATTACATTTTGACTTTTTTGGAAATCATATTTCTGGATAAATAAATGCCTACCCTTCAGTTTAACAAGGAGTTTCCATAGAAGCTACAGTTGCATTCTGGCAGAATTTCTTTAGCAACTCTTCCTCATGCACATCCTACAAATATTTATTCATCTCCCACTAGATATCAAGCACTGAACTACAAAAGGAAATGCAGCAAAATAAAATTTAAAAAAACAGAAGTATTTGGGGTTATATTGCATTTATTTTTTAAAATATTTTATTTATTTATTTGACAGAGAGAAAGAGAGCACAAGCAGGGGGAGCAGCAGGCAGAGGGAGAGGGAGAAGCAGGCTCCCTACTGAGTAAGGAGTCCGATGTGGGGCTCAATCCCAGGACCCCAGGATCATGACCTGAGCTGAAGGCAGACACTTAACTGACTGAGCCACACAGGTGCCCCTATATTGCATTTATAAATCCACGTGATGGTAATTTTCAATTCTTGAAGACGTGGTTTTGATGTTACTCATATCTAAGAACATCACATTCTGGGGAATACAACTTTAAAATAGATTATCGTTAAATATCCTGTTTAAAGTAGAGCTGATGACTGGATTAAGAAGTTGTGGTCCATATATACAATGGAATATTATTCAGCTATCAAAAAGAATGATTTCTCAACATTTGCTGCAACATGGACGGCACTGGAGGAGATAATGCTAAGTGAAATAAGTCAAGCAGAGAAAGACAATTATTATATGGTTTCACTCATTTATGGAACATAAGAAGTTGGAAGTTCGGTAGGAGAAGAAAGGGAAGAAGGAAGGGGGGATAAACAGAAGGGGGAATGAACCATGATGGACTGTGGAGTCTGGGAAACAAACTGAGGGATTTAAAGTGGAGGGGGTGGGGGATTGGGATAGGCCAGTGATGGGTATTAAGGAGGGCACATATTGCACGGTGCACTGGGTGTTACACGCAAGTAATGAATCATGGAACTTTACATCAAAAACTTGGAATGCACTGTATGGTGAGTAACATAACATAATAAAAAATTATTATAAAAATAAATAAATAAAGTAGAGCTAAATGTGCAAAATCTAATCTATGAAATCTTTTGAACCAGTCTAAATGATATTTCTGTTGAAAGCTACTGATACAAAAATACAGCTGGTTATAGGAGAAACTGGTCATAAAATCTTCAAAAGAATGGTGTTGCATTACTTGTAATCAATTAAAAATACAAAAATGACAATAAAATTTTAAAAATCACTCTGAAATAAGAATGGCAAGAAAAATAAAAAGAAATGGAAACAAAAACAACAACAAAAATCCTGGTATAAAAATTCAAAGGGATCATTAACTGTGATAAAACAGTCAATTCATTATTACTATTTGAAAGATGCTTTTATTCATATCTGTTGGGTGGTGCATTTCTGAGTCAATAATGTTAACAAAATGTATTTCCCAAACATTTCTTAACTGCTACTAAAATATTTTTTAAAACTCTAGTTAATTACTAGTTTAATACAAATCAAATTGAAGAATTAGAAGGAGTGTTTCCTTTATAGTGTTTTTTAAAGGAAATTTAAAAATATATATTTAGGTTTCTAACCTTAGTTATTTTTCAGAGGAACAAGAAACAGATAGACCCGTAGACATAAGTTAATTAATTTTCATATAGTTGATACACAGTGAGATAAATCAGTTCTTAAATAATATGCATCCTCTCAAATGATTAGCTTGATTCTCTGTTCTAAGTTCGTGATTTGTCAGGCAGAAAAGGATATAAGCAGACTGAGAGTTTGTTCTCACAGCATTTGAAGATAATGTAATTAAGATGGTTATGTGTTGAATTAATAAACATATCAGACATGAGAGACAATAAAAGCTCCATGGTAATGACCCCTCATCTTCCAAAATAATTATCTTTAATTTCTATATGCTTACAAATGTTTTGATTACTTGTAACCACATTTTCCCTTACAGATGTTAGTAAGCCTGTCAAAAATGGAGGTTTTTTTTTTAAGTCTTAAACTCAGATGAAATTCTGTTAAATCCTGTATGTTTCCCTTTTATCATAGTGCTAATTCAATGATAGTATTATCATCTAGGAAAAAATCATCCCCTTTTATAGTACAATTATCTAAAGGTCAGATATCTTTAATGGGAAGTGTCTATCTACAAACAAATTTTATAAATGCATTGCTTCTACCACACAAAACATCAGCAAAGCCTTTTCTTCACAAATATGAGGACGTACAGCTATATGTATTAAAGAAATGTGATGAAAATTCACTTTTTTCCAGTTATATTCTGAGGGACAGTGTTAGGAATTTTTTACTTTTATTTCCAAAAGATAATATTATTATATAGTACAAGGTGAAATTGGCTTTTTTTTCACATTTTCATCTTTAAAAGAAAGAAGGAAAGAAAAAAGTAAACAAAAAAATTGAAAAGAAAAGGGAAGGAAAGGAAAGGAAAAGAAAGAAAAGAAAAACAAAAATAAAAGTAAAGGATAGAAAAAGTCTCCATCAGGTAAACCTGCATTTTGTAAACTCAGTAGAAGACTAAGCACAATGGGATTCATTTATCTTTTAATTCTCAAGCATTAATTTCTTATCAGCAAAGAAATTTCAAAGTCAAGGTTATGAGAATAAAAGATATATTGTCTTAACAGTCAGCACTATAAAACACATGTTATTATGAATTAGAAATGGATACATTTTGTTTTCTATACTACATATATAGTGTTGCCTCTGATTAATGACAATGAACCACATATGACAAACTGCAATTTTATTATGTTGTATTTTCAGAATATTTGGATCAACTATTTTAAACCAGTCTTCCACAACAAAAATAACACTAAAGGAAATAAAGAAGGACACCAGAAAAGGGAGACTATGATAACTGGTACATTTGCTTACACGTGGTCCTGCCTTCCTCCATTATCTACAGACAGTAAAGTTGAGAAGAGAAAACTTCACTCTCACTTGGGTGAGCTGAATAAGAGAATAATACTTAGCAGGGCAAACTCACAGGTATGTGTACAAAGTAATCCACTGCCACATCAAAGTTATGGACACAGATGCACACTTCAATTCATGCTAATAAGGGCTATCAGTTCCCAGAGAAAAATCATTGTTACTTCCTTTACAATATATGTTCTGCAAGACTTTTGTTATGACTCTGAAGGTAGCACCTCTAAGAGATGTTCCTATACAATTTTCATAATTGTATAAGAAATTACAATGTCATTAGTAAATGCTTGAGGCTCATAAATAATATCCTCCATATCACTTTTGGGCTAAAAAACACATTTCAATAATATAGTTAAACACTCTAATAACAAGCTCAATTTGATTACAATTATTGAAAGAATTGATTTCTTAGGATAGAAACAGACAAATGACAAAAATCCTAGAACAAAGATAACATTACTTTAGATTATCTATTTTTATGTCTCCATTATTTCATTAACTGAATTTTATCATTAACTGAATTTTAAGTAGATCAGCTCCATAATAGTTCACAGATTCTACTTATGGCTATTCTTTGAAATAAGGACTATTAATATGTCCATGAGTTTTCAGGCAGTTATTTCCCATTTGAAAGGTGTTGGTAATGATAACAATATTGATAATAATGATAAAATAATTAACACTTATGAATACTTATGCTGTTCAAGGTTTACCCTTTAAAGCTGGTAATAGCTTTATAAGGTAGGCTTATTATCATCTTTATTTTCTAGATTAGCAAACTAAAGTTCTCAGGTGTTAAATTATTTGCAAATTTTAAAAGACTGATATCTATGAGAAGTGGGATTCAAAACCATGGCTGTCTGCACTCTTAAACCACTAAATTTTAGGTATACTGGTCAATAGCCAAGAGAAAACAGGAACATTAGAATATGATTGATTTGGGAAATTCATGAAATAAATTTCTAGGGTTACTGTTATTTCTTTCTGTCCCAGGATATGTGGAACATTTTGTTCTCTGAAATAGAGGTGTTTTTTTTTTTAATTAAAAATAAATTAGAGGGGCACCTGGGTGGTTCAGATGGTTAAGTGTCTGCCTTCAGCTCAGGTCGTGATCCCAGGGTCCTGGAATCCCACATTGGGCTTCCTACTCAGTGGGGAACTTGCTTCTCCCTCTCCCTCTACTGCTCCCCCTTCTTGCGCTCTCTGCTCTCTCTGTCAAAAAAATAAATAAAATCTTAATAAAATAAATAAATTAGAATATTAGATCTCTTTGCATTATGTTTTCCAAATGGTTGTGTTTGTGTGTGTGTGAAGGTAAAGAATTGTAAGGGAAAGCTTTAGGGTAATTATTTTCCTCTTCCAACGTTCTCTCACTTGATTACCAATTAAATCTCACTTTCTTAAAAGAGAGGAATAAGAAAAAAAAAAGCCAAAAGGGAGTAGAGACAAAAGAAAGAAGAGAGGAAAAGGAAAAGGGGAGATAGTGAAGGTTGAGAAGAGAGGAAAGAAGAAAAACATTTTCTTAATATGTTTAATTTTCCTCTGTAATGTAATTCTGAATAGTAAAGTGGCAAGAATTCTGAAAACCATCCAATACCAAACTTTGACAAAATTGGTCATGTTACATTGTGCTAATAATTATATACACTGATTTTATATTTCTACATTTATAAATACAGAAACTTAGACTAGATCTCCTCTAGGGTCCCTTCCAAATAAAATTATATTATCTTCTCTAGTATTTCCACCTTACATTGTAAGATAAAATGCCATTTGAAAAGAGCATGTTAAAAATAAATGCCCAGTTTTCACCATTTCAACACATTTTCAACTTCATGAATATAGAAAATGAAATTTCCTGAAATAGTATTATTTTATATAACAATATTCAAGAATTGATATTAGCTATGATCTTGTAAAAACTGAGCCTTCATATTGTCCCTTATACTTGTTTTTAACATCTACATGAAAGTATAGTTTAATACAAATTTTTCCTTATTTTGAAATATATGTATCAGTCTTAAATATGTAATCCAAAAGTAATGGAGGTAAAATTATTTTTATAATATTCATGAAATTAATGAAAATACATTGCTTAAAAATTTTAGGTTTCCCTCTTTCTTTACCTTGTATTGTTCTCTTAAAACAGAATGCTTAGTGATGCTTCAAATTTCTTGCTCCAGTGCCTGAAGTCTAGAACTATTGAAATGTCCTTATGGAATGTCCTAATATGAAAATATTATTTATGCTCTATTTATTAGGAGTAGAGTATTTTGATCAATTCCATTATACTTTAAGGTTAATAGGTATCTATCAATTGCTAAATAGCATAATTACAAAATAGAAAAATGAATGCAACAATTGAAAGAAGGAACATATTAATAAAATCCTAATCTTTTATCAAAATACAAACATTCTAGATTTTTTCCTTTGGAAAATCCTTCCTTGAACTCACACAATTTCTCTTCTTCCCTTTTAGTAAACTCCTTAAAATAATTGTCCATGCCAGATGTATCCAATTTTTCTATTTCCATTTTGTCTTGAGCCCACTTGATCCAGACATTCATTTTCAGTACTACTCTGAAAATTCTCTTACCAAGGTACAAATAACTTCCATGGTACTAAAATCAAATAGTTAATTCTCAAATTTAATTTAAATAGACAGATCTCATTTTCTTGACTTTCCATTTGATATCGTTGATTATTATTCCCCTTCCTTGAAATTCTTCTTGTGGCTTGCAGTTTCCCACTGAATTTTTCTCTAACATCATACTGTTCTCAGTCTACTTTGCTTATTTCTTATCACTTCTTCCACCTCTAAAGTTTGAAATGTCCTAGGAATCAGACCTTTATCTTCTCCTTCTATACTCATTCCCTAGGTGAATTTATCCAGTTCAGTTCCATGGCTTTAAAATCCAACTATCAATCTAAACTTCAAGTAAAGATATCTTGCCTAAAATCCAGCACCTACTTCATACCTTTATTTTCATGAAAAGGTATCAAAAAGCTAAGTGCCCCTCCCTCCATTTTTTTTATAATGATTTTTTATTATATTATGTTAGTCACCATACAGTACATCCCCAGTTTCCGATTTAAGGCTCGATGATTCATTAGCTGTGTATAACACCCAGTTTTCATACCTTTATTTTCATGAAAAGGTATCAAAAAGCTAAGTGCCCCTCCCTCCATTTTTTTTATAATGATTTTTTATTATATTATGTTAGTCACCATACAGTACATCCCCAGTTTCCGATTTAAGGCTCGATGATTCATTAGCTGTGTATAACACCCAGTTCACCATGCAATGTGTGCCCTCCTTACTACCCATCACCGGCCTATCCCATTCCCCGACCCCCTCATCTGTTGAAGGGCATCTCGGCTCCTTCCACGATTTAGCTATTGTGGACATTGCTGCTATGAACATTGGTGTGCATATGGCCCTTCTCTTTACTACGTCTGTATCTTTGGGGTAAACACCCAGTAGTGCAATGGCTGGATCATAGGGTAGCTCAATTTTTAACTTTTTAAGGGACCTCCACACTGTTTTCCAGAGTGGCTGTACCAACTTGCATTCCCACCAACAATGTAGGAGGGATCCCCTTTCTCCACATCCTCTCCAACAATTGTTGTTTCTTGCCTTGTCTATTTGTGCCATTCTAACTGGCGTAAGGTGGTATCTCAGCGTGGTTTTGATTTGAATTTCCTTGATGGCTAATGATTTTGAACATTTTTTCATGTGTCTGTTAGCCATTTGTATGTCTTCATTGGAAAAGTGTCTGCTCATATCTTCTGCCCATTTTTTGATTTGTTTATTTGTTTCTCGTGTATTGAGTTTGAGAAGTTCTTTGTAGATCTTGGATACCAGTCCTTTATCTGTAGTGTCATTTGCAAATATCTTCTCCCATTCCGTGGGCTGCCTCTTAGTTTTTCTGACTGTTTCCTTGGCTGTGCAGAAACTTTTAATCTTGATGAAGTCCCATAAATTCATTTTATCTTTTGTTTCTCTTGCCTTTGGGGATGTGTCATGAAAAAGGTTGCTTTGGCCGATGTCGTAGAGGTTGCTGCCTATGTTCTCCTCTAGAATTTTGATGGATTCCTGTCTCACATCGAGGTCTTTCATCCATTTGGAGTTTATTTTTGTGTATGGTGTGAGAGAGTGGTCAAGTTTCATTCTTTTGCATGTAGCTGTCCAATTTTCCCAGCACCATTTATTGAAGAGACTGTCTTTTTCCCACCGGATGTTTTTTCCTGCTTTATCAAATATTAGTTGCCCAAAGAGCCGAGGGTCCATTTCTGGGCTCTCTATTCTGTTCCATTGGTCTATGTGTCTGTTTTTGTGCCAGTACCATGCTGTCTTTGTGATCACAGCTTTGTAGTACAGCTCGAAATCCGGCATTGTGATGCCCCCAGCTTTGTTTTTCCTTTTCAACAGTTCCTTGGAGATTCGGGGCCTTTTCTGTTTCCATACAAATTTAAGGACTGTTTGTTCCAGTTCTTTGAAAAATGTCCTTGGTATTTTGATCGGGATAGCATTGAAAGTGTAGATTGCTCTGGGTAGCATGGACATTTTAACTATGTTAATTCTTCCGATCCATGAGCATGGAATATCTTTCCATCTTTTTATGTCTTCCTCAATGTCTTTCAAGAGTGATTTATAGTTTCTAGAATATAGGTCCTTTACGTCTCTGGTTAAGTTAATTCCAAGGTAACGTATGGTTTTTGGTGCTATTGTAAATGGGATGGATTCCCTAATTTCTCTTTCTTCGGTCTCGTTATTCGTGTATAGAAATGCAACTGATTTCTGAGCATTGATTTTGTATCCCGCCACGTTACTGAATTGCTCTATAACTTCTAATAGTTTGGGAGTGGCTTCTTTTGGGTTTTCCATATAGAGTATCATGTCATCTGCAAAGAGAGACATTTTGACTTCTTCTTTGCCAATTTGAATACCTTTGATCCCTTTTTGTCGTCTGATTGCTGTTGCAAGGACTTCTAGTACTATGTTGAATAATAGTGGCGAGAGTGGGCATCCTTGTCGAGTTCCTGATCTTAAGGGAAAGGCTTCCAGCTTTTCCCCATTGAGAATAATATTTGCAGTAGGCTTTTCATAGATGGCTTTTATGAGATTGAGAAATGTACCTTCTATTCCTACACTCTGAAGGGTTTTAATCAGGAAAGGATGCTGTATTTTGTCAAATGCTTTTTCGGCATCGATTGAGAGGATCATATGGTTCCTGAGTCTTTTCTTGTTGATATGATGTATCACGCTGATTGATTTGCGAATATTGAACCACGCTTGCATCCCAGGTATGAATCCCACTTGATCGTGATGGATAATCCTTTTAATGTACTGTTGGATTCTATTAGCAAGTATCTTGTTGAGGATTTTGGCGTCCATATTCATTAGGGAAATCGGTCTGTAATTCTCCTTTTTGATGGGGTCTTTGCCTGGTTTGGGGATCAAGGTAATATTGGCCTCATAGAATGAGTTTGGTAGCTTTCCTTCTGTTTCTATTTTTTGAAATAGCTTTAGGAGAATAGGTATTATTTCTTCTTTGAATGTTTGGTAGAATTCCCCAGGAAAACCGTCCGGGCCTGGAGTTTTGTTATTTGGAAGGTTGTTTATCACTGACTCAATTTCTTCATAATTAATTGGCCTGTTTAAGGAATCAATTTCTTCCGGTTTCAATCTTGGTAGTTTATAGGTTTCCAGGAAGGATTCCATCTCTTCCAGATTGCTTAGTTTATTGGCATATAGCTGTTGATAAAAATTTCTAATAATCCTTCCAATTTCAATGGTGTTCGTCGTGACCTCTCCTTTTTCATTCATAATTTTAATAATCTGGGTCCTTTCTCTTTTCTTTTGGATAAGTCTTTCCAGTGGTCTGTCAATTTTATTGATTCTCTCAAAGAACCAGCTTCTAGTCCTGTTGATCTGCTCTACTGTACTTCTGGTTTCTGCTTGATTGATTTCAGCTCTAATTTTGGTCAACTGCTTCCTCGTGCGTGGATTAGGCCTGTCCCTCTGTTGCTGTTCCAGCTTCTTGAGGTGAGAATATAAAAACTGCATTTTAGATTTTTCTATTCTTTTGAGTGAGGCTTGGATGGCTATGTATTTCCCCCTTAGGACTGCCTTTGCAGTATCCCGTAGGTTTTGGACCATTGTGTTTTCATTCTCGTTGGTCTCCATAAATTGTTTAATTTGATTTTTGATTTCCTGGTTTATCGAGTCATTCCTGAGCAGGATGGTTCTTAGTCTCCAAGTGTTTGAGTTTCTTCCAAATTTTTCCTTGTGGTTGAGTTCCAATTTCAGAGCGTTGTGGTCTGAGAATATGCAGCGGAGAATTTCAATCTTTCGGTGTTGGCTGAGACCTGTTTTGTGTCCCAGAACATGGTCTATTCTTGAGAATGTTCCATGGGCATTGGAATAGAATGAGTATTGTTTGGTTCTGGGGTGTAGTGTTCTATATATATCTATGAGGTCCAACTCATCGAGTATGGCATTCAAAGCCTTTGATTCTTTGCTTAGTTTTTGCCAGGGTGTTCTGTCTATTTCTGAAAGTGGAGTGTTGAGGTCCCCTACTATTAATGTAATTTTATTTATATGTCTCTTTTTGTTTTTTTTTTTTTTTAAAGATTTTATTTATTTATTAGACAGAGA
>NW_024423319.1:53048519-53061356 GCF_017311325.1 Ursus maritimus
CGGTGAGCACACCGCGATTCCGGAGTTCCGTGAGAAGCCTGGTGGCGCGCGTACCCGGTTCAGGGTCTCAGTGTGCTGTTTCGTGGGTGCCGACCGCGAGTCCACCTGCTCCCCCGTGCAGGTGGCCCACCAGCCGCCAGCCGCCCCGCGCGTGCTCCGGGAGCTCCCGGTCTCAGTCTGGATCCCGTGAGCACACCGGGATTCTGGGATTCCGGTGTTCCAGGAGATGCCTGGTGGCGCGCTCCCGGCTCACTGTCTCAGTCTGCTCTCTCCCGGGTGCCCTCCGTGAGTCCGCCTGCTCCCCCGTGCAGGTGGCTGCCGCTTCCCAGCACCCAAACGCGGCAGCTCCCTCCCCCTTCCGTTTATCTTCCGATATCTGTGCACGGTTTTACGGCTCCCCTCTTGGTACCTCAATACTCAGCGCTGGAGATGTTCATTTGTAGAGATCCAGATGTATCTTCCTGCGTCTCAGGCTGATTCCGTGGTTATTTAGGCTGGTCTGTTACCTATCCAGCTCGACTCAGGGGACCGGCTGAAAAAGGGGTCCCCTACTCCTCTGCCATCTTAACTCCCCTCCTCCCTCCATCATTTTTTTTAACCACAAACTTGTTTCTCCCATTGGCTTCACTGTTTCAATTTTTAAAAATTCAAATTTTGGATATGAGATGAAGATGGCAGCAGAGTAGGAGGATGCTAGGCTCACCTGTCCCACGAACACAACTATGTAACTGTAAAATCATCCTAAATAGCCCAGAAATTGACCTGAAGACTGACCAAAAAAACCAACCAACCAAACAAACAAAAAAACCTCCATAAATAAATAGAGAGACGAGGTCACATAAAAGATGGTAGGAAGTACAGAGACATAGTTTAGGGGAGAAATAGATCATGACTGTTGTGGAGGGGAGGTAGCCATGGATGCAAAGAAGGGTGAGAGAGAGAGGAGCTCACAGGAGAATGCACAAGGAGAACATTTCTCCCAAGCCATTGGTTTAGAAAATGAGAGGGGCTAGATTTCATAAGTTTTTGCAATCAGTGGGGCTTAAAGCCTGGTTTTAAAGGTCATCAGGCTTGGCTGGGGTAGAACCCAGAGAGCACTGTGCTGTTTCTGAAAGAAGGTAGGCAAAAAATCCAGGATAGACAGTGAAGAAACAGCGAACTAAAGAACACCTGGGGCATACAGGGGGAGTTTATTTTATCTTTTAGACTGCATCCCTGAGAGGCAGTGATCACAGATATGCCTCTCCAGGAACAAAGGAGCTGGCCTATACCATTTCCTTTTCCTGCCCCTCAGCATAAAAACAGAGCCATCTGCAGGAAGCAGCACAGTGTCACCACTGGCTGTGGAACTAGCCTACACCAACCTCCACACCCTAGCACTCTAGCAAGACTGCCCTTCTCAGTCAGGTTTGTCTCAGTTCCAGTGCCATAGACCCCATCCCCAGGAGACCAGCACAAACCCCTGCCCACACTGGTCTTCCACCAGAGTTCTGTAGGGTCTCAGTTCTCATAGAAGTAGTGTCATGTCTCATTCTACAAGCAGACCAGAAGACACCTAGTTAAAACACCACATTCAGACCAGGGACCAAACACTTTCCACAGCAAGAAAGGAGAAGTTCTGCAGATGAATGGCCTGAAGGATAGAACAGCCAAAACACAACAGCAGATTGCAAGCAGCACACACTGCAGACACTACCTGAAGTGCCAGGCCCTGACCACTATATAACCTCTTCTTCATAAGGCCATTACTTTCAAGAGCAGGAGACATAACTGTCTTTTCTAATGCAGAGAAAAAGGCAGAGACTTAGACAAAATACCAAGATGGAGGAATTTAACCAAAAAGAAAGAACAAGATAACATCACAGCCAGAGAGCTAATCAAAACAGTATCAGTAAGATCCCTGAGGGAGAATTTAAAGCAACAATCAAGGATACTCACTGGGCTTGAGGAAAGAATAGAAAACATTAGTGAGACCCTTACCACAGAGATAAAAGGGTTAAAAAAGAATCAAACAGAGATGAAGAATAAGATCAATGAGATTGGAAGCAAGCTTGATGCAATGACCAGCAGACTGGAAGAAGCAGAGGAACAAATTAGTGACTTAGAAGCCAAGTAATGGAAATAAATGAAGTTGTGAGAATGAGAATGAAGAATTATGGAACACAACAATAGACCATATATACATATATCAATAATTACTTTCAATGTAAATGGACTAAATGCTCCAATCAAAAGGCATACAGTGTCAGTTTGGATAAAACAAAACAAAACAAAATCCACCTATATACTGCCTACAGAAGACACATTTCAAACCTAAAGATATTGAAGATTGAAAGTGAGAGGATACAGACACATTTAACACGCAAATGGATGTAAAAAGAAAGTGGAGTTGTACTGTTTATATCACAAAAACTAGACTTTAAAACAGAGTATAACAAGAGATAAAGAAGGGTTCTATATAATAAAGAGGGCAATCCAACAAGAAGATACGATTGTAAATATTTACACACCTAATATGGGTGTATATTATGCACCCCATATAGGTGAACCCAAATTTATAAAACAATTAATAGCAAAGAATGGAATTGATTGATTAAAATACAGTATTAGTAGGGTACTTTAACACCCCACTTATATGAATGGACAGATCATTCAAACAGAAAATAAGCAGGGAAACAATGGCTTTGAATGACACACTGCACCAGATGGACTTAACAGATGTATTCAGAACATTTCATCCTAAAAAGATGAAATGAATACACATTCTTTTCAAGTGAACATGAGACATTCTCCAGAATGGATCAAATATAAGGTCACAAAAAAGGCCTTATCAAACACTAAAAGATTGAAATACTACCATGCACGTTTTCTGACCACAATGCTAAGAAACTAGATGTCAAGCATAAGAAAATATTTGGAAAAACAGAAATACATGGATGCTAAACAACACGCTAGTAAATAATGAATGGGTGAAATAGAAAATCAAAGTAGACATTTAAAAAATACAAGGATGTTGTATCTGACTGACTCAGTTGGTAGAGCATGTGACTCTGGATATTGGGGTTGTGAGTTCAAGTCCCATAGTGGGTGTAGAGATTACTTAGAAAAATAAATAAATAAATAAATAAGTTTTTTAAATATTTAAAAATGCAAGGAAACAAATGGAAATGGAAACACAATGGTCTAATCTTTAGGATGCAGCAAAAGCAGTCCTTAAAGGGAACTATTTAGTAATACAAGCCTATCACAAGAAGCAAAAAAGACCTCAAATAAACAACCTAACATTATGCATAAAGGAGCTAGAAAAAGAACAACAAAGCCTAAAGTAAACAGAAGAAAGTAAATAATAAAGTTTAGAGAAGAGATAAGTGAACTAGAAACTAAAAAAACTAAGAACAGTAGAACAGATCAATGAAACCAGGAGATGGTCCTTCAAAAAAGTTAATGAAATTGATAAACTTCTAGCCAGATTTATCAAAAAGAAAAGAGAAAGAAACCAAATAAGTAAAATCACAAATGAGAGAGGATATATAACAACCACAGAAATACAATTATAAGAGATTATGAAAAAAACTGTATGTCAACAAAATAAATAACCTAGAGGAAATGAATAAATTCCTAGAAACATATAAATAAACCAAAACTGAAACAGGAAGAAATAGCAAACTTGAACAGATCAATAACCAGCAAAGAAATTGAATCAGTTTTCAAAAAGAACTGCTGACAAACAAAAGTCCAGGGCCAGGTGCCTTCACAGAATTCTCCCAAACATTTAAAGAACAGTTAATACCTATTATTTACTAATTATTCCAAAATAGAAAAGAAAGGTAAACTTCAAAATTCATTCTGAGGCTAGCATTACCTTGGTACCAAAACCAGATAAAGACTCCCCTGAAAATAAGAACTACAGTCCAATATCCTTGATGAACATGGATGCAAAAATTAATAAAATATTAGCAAACTGAATCCAACAATACATCGAAAAAATCATTCACCACGATCAAGCGGGTTTTATTCCTGGGTGACAAGTGTGGCTCAATATTCACAAATTAATGTGATACAACACATCAATAAAAGAAATAAGAAATATATGATCCTTTTCAATAGACACAGATAAAGCATTTGACAAAGTACGACATCCATTCATGATAACAACCCTTAACAAAGGAGGTATAGAGGGAACATACATAAACATAATAAAGGCCATATATGAAAAACCCACCGCTAATACCATCCTCAATGGGGAAAAACAGAGAGCTCTTCCTCTACAGTCAGGAAAAAAATAGGGAAGTCTACTCTCACCAATGTTATTTAACAAGTACAGAAAGATTGAGATCAGGGGCACCTGGATGGTGAAGTTGGTTAAGAATCAGACTTGGTTTTGGTTCAGGTCATGATCTCAGGGTTCTGGGACTGAGCTTCATATCTAGCTCTGTGCAGGGCATGGAATCTGCTTGAGATTCTCTCTCCTTCCCCCTCTGCCCCTCCTGCTCATGCTCTCTCTCTAATATAAAAAAAGAAATCTAAAAAAAAAAAGTAGATTCTTCCAATCCATGAGCATGGAATATTTTTCCATCCTTTTGTGTCTTCCTCAATTTCTTTCATAAGTGTTCTGTATTTTCTAGAGTATAGATCCTTTACCTCTTTAGTTTGGTTTTTTCCTAGGTATCTTATCGTTTTTGTTGTTATTGTGAATGGAATAGATTCCTTAATTTCTCTTTCTACAGTTACATTGTTACTGTATAGAAAAGCAACTGATTTCTGTGCATTGATTTTGTATCCCGCCACATTGCTGAATTGCTGTATGAGTTCTAGTAATTTGGGGGTGAAGTCTTTTGGACTGTTAAAAATGTCTATCCTGCCTGGAGCAATTAACACTTTCAATGCCATTCCTATTAAAATACCATTGGCATTTTTCAAAGAGCTAGCACAAAAAATCCTAAAATTTGTATGTAATCAGAAAAGATGCTGAATTACCAAGGGAATGTTGAAAAAGAAAAACAAAGCTGGGGGCATCACTTTACCTGACTTCAAGCTATATTGCATAGCTGTGATCACCAAGACAGTGTGGTACAAAAACAGACACATAGACCAATGGAACAGAATAAAGACTCCAGAAATGGACCCTCATTTCTATGATCAACTAATTTTTGACAAAGAAGGAAAAAACATCAAATAGAAAAAGACAGCATCTTCAATAAATGATTCTGGGAAAATTGGACAGCTATATTAAAAGAATGAAACTTGTCCACTGTCTCACACCATACACAAAGATAAACTCCAAATGGATGAAAGACCTCAATGTGAGACAGGAATCCATCAAAATCATAGAGAAGAACATAGGCTGCAACCTCTTCGACATCAGCCACAGCAGCTTATTTCATGACACATCTCCAAAGGCAAGAGAAACAAAAGATAAAATGAACTTGTGGGACTTCATCAAGATAAAAAGCTTCTGCACAGCCAAGGAAGTAGTCAAAAAAACTAAGAGGCAGCCCACGGAATGGGAAAAGATATTTGCAAATGACAGTATAGATAAAAGACTGGTATCCAAGATCTACAAAAACTTCTCAAACTCAATACACATGAAACAAATAATCAAATCAAAAAATGGGCAGAAGATATGAACAGACACTTTTCCAATGAAGATATACAAATGGCTAACAGACACATGAAAAAATGTTCAACATCATTAGCCATCAGGGAAATTCAAATCAAAACCACACTGAGATACCACCTTACACCAGTTAGAATGTTAAAAATTGACAAGGCAGGAAACAACAAACGTTGGAGAGGATGTGGAGAAAGGGAATCCCTCTTACACTGTTGGTGGGAATGCAAGTTGGTACAGCCACTTTGGAAAACAGTGTGGAGGTCCCTTAAAAAGTTAAAAATAGAGTTACCCTATGATCCAGCCATTGCACTACTGAGTATTTACCCCAAAGATACAGATGTAGTGAAGAGAAGGGCCATATGCACCCCAATGTTCATAGCAGCATTGTCCACAATACCTAAATTGTGGAAGGAGCTGAGATGCCCTTCAACAGACAACCGGATTAAGAAGATGTGGTCCATATATGTACAATGGAATATTACTCAACCATCAAAAAGAACTATTACCAACATTTGCAGCAACATGGACAGGACTGGAGGAGATTATGCTAAGTGAAATAAGTCAAGCAGAGAAAGACAATTATCATATGGTTTTACTCATTTATGGAACATAAGAAAAAGGAAGAACGGTAGGAGAAGAAAGGGAAGAATGAAGTGGGGGTAAACAGAAGGGGAAGGAACCATGAGAGACTGTGGACTCTGGGAAACAAACTGAGGCTTCAGAAGGGAGGGGGGGATTGAGATAGGCCAGTGATGGGTATTAAGGAGGGCATGTATTGCATGGTGCACTGGGTGTTATACGCAAGTAATGAATCATGGAATATTACATCAAAAACTAGGGATGTACTGTATGGTGACTAATGTAACATAATAAAAAATTATTTGAAAAAAAATGTCCAAGTCTTGGTTTTGGCTCAGGTCATGATCTCAGGGTTGTGAGATTAAGCCCCACACTGTGTGAGGCTCCATGCTCAGCATGGAGTCTGCTTAAGACTCTCACCCTGTCCCTCTGCCCTACCCCCAGCACGCTCACGTGCTTTCCTTCTCTTTCTCTCTCTCTCTCAAATAAGTAAATAAATCTTTTTTAAAAAAGAAAGAAAATGTACAAATATCACATGACATTTTAAAATTTCTTTTTATCAAAAAGAATTATGCTTTTAATATTAAACATGAAACTTTGGTGGGCTTCTTAGTTAAATTCTGTCAGTATCTCCATTGTGCAGAATCAATTCCAATCACCATCTTAAAATGGGTTAGTGATTCAAATCAAATTAATTACTCAGTCGTATTTACCTTCTTTGAAAAAAATATGGCTCAAACTAGAAAAATTAAATCTTACCAAAAAAAGGTGAAAATGTGAGTCACTTTGATTTTTCATTAGATTTTATCTATGAGACAAATTTTGCTTATCATGAGTATTCTATTTTCATGATTGCAATATCATTTCCCTTGCCCTTGATTAAGACATGTTTGCAGTGACTTCCAGCTTGTTAAATATTCAGCAGAAAATTTGTAGATTTCCCATAATCTTGATTAAAAGCCTTTTGGGAAACTAAATGCTGAAACAAGAACTTTATTTGAAAAGCAACTTGAGTGCTCCATATTGATTTCTGTTTCATCAATAGTACTTATAATCAACAGTCACTGGCATAAGATGAGGCCAGAGGTAAAATATGTAAAAACAACCATTCCCTTGTTATGAGTTACTGTAGTAGCAGACTAAATAAGGTATTTACAACTTGATTTAGCAACCAGGAGAGATTTGTTTTTAAATTCATGGGAGAAATGCATGAATTGGTTTCAAATTCACAATCTACAAAATAAGTAGCAAGTATATATCTGACACACACCTCTGAGCAAACATATAGGCAGATACTCAGGTACTCGAGTACATATAACAACAATATTGTATATTGTACATATACAATATAACATTTTTTTTAAACTAAAATAAATAGGATTCTATGGATTTTAAAGTCGACAATGTGGGTGGAAATTGATAATTTAGACTGATCTGAGCTCATATAATACCCAGGAAAATATCTAAGATATGAAGAAGCTTCATTACCTCAAGACAAACAGTAATCTTCAGACTGTCTCTTCTCAGTAAGTCATCTTTATCCTTTTTTATTAAAGATAGTATTTATTTGATAGAAAGAGAGATCAGGAGGAGAAGCAGAGGTAGAGGGAAAAGCAGACTCCATGCTGAGCTCAGAGCCTGATGCAGAACTCAATCCCAGGACACTGAGATCATGACCTGAGTCAAAATCAAGAGTCAGAAGCTTAACTGGCTGAGCCAACCAGGAGCCCCAAGTCATCTTTATCTTAAGTTGAATAAAAATGGACTTGTTATATTGTACTAATGATTTATGGTTTATCATTTTTTTTCAATGTATTAGTTTGTTCTGGAAGCTCTCTATTATTAGTAACTGAGAAATTCTAGTAAAATTCCCTGGAATTTCACTACTCATCTCTAATTAAAATCTATGAAAATCTAGTACATTTAATTTTCAAACCAAAATTAATTGAGTCTTTTTTGTTTTGTCATTATATGCATAAAATAAGTCACTAAAGTCATTCATCATCACTAGATCTTTGCCTTTGATACATACTGACGTTGGAAAAGGTAATCTAGCTGAGAAGGAAATTTAGTTCTTACATAATGTTTAGAAACTACAAGTCAATACCATAGCTTGATCATCTTAAGGTATATTTTAGCTATGACTTTTTTTATTTTTATTTTTTTAAATAAGCTTTCTATCCAAGGCATTTATTTCTAACATATTTTATGAATGATCTTTGTCGAGTCAGGTTTTTAATAAAAAATCTGTCACTAATTTTTGATTGAGTTATAAAATAAGCAAAGAAGAGAAGCAAAATTTACAGATGATAGGATTTAGGGCATTTTTTTAAAAGTCCAATAAAATATCACTTATTGGTGATCCTTACAAGTAAAGTTAACATCAGAAGTAAGTAATAATCTCAGAAAAAGTGGCTGTTGTTTAATATTGAATTGTAAGGAAATTGTGATGATCTAGCCATAATTCTATAGTGCAAATTTTAAAAATGGAGATATCATATCAAGTTAAAATTTCTTTACAGACAAAAAAAACCCTACTGTCATATAAAGGCCATGATCATTTCTATAGAGAACTTCAAATTGCCTTGGAGTTTAAACATGATGAATAGCTTAACTTGGATTAAATTCCCAAGATATTTAAGTACATAAATTACAAATAATCCATTAAACCAAAATGATGACAATGGGAGTGGCCTCTGTAGTATTGTCTTTGTATGGTAGGCAGTAAAGGTATCAGAAATTGTGTCTGAAACTGTCAAAAATTCACTGTATCTATTTACACAAAGGATACAAAAATACACATTTGAAGGAGTACATGCACCATGATGTTTATAGCAGCACTGTCAGCAATAACTAAACTATAGAAAGAGCCCAAATGTCCATCAACTGATGAATGGATAAAGAAGATATGGTGTACATATACAAAGGAATACTACACAACCATAAAAAAGAATGAAATCTTGACATTTGCAATGATGTGGATGGAGCTGGAGTGTATGATGCTAAGAAAAATAAGTCAATCGGAGAAAATAAAATACCATATGATTTCACTCATACATGGAATTTAAGAAACAAAACAGATTAACATATGGGAGGGAGGCAAAAGAGAGAGAGAGGGAAACAAATCATGAGAGACTCTTAGCTGTAGAGAACAAACTGAGGATTGATGAAAGGAGGTGGATGGGGGATGGGATAGATGGATGATGGGCATTAAGAAGGGCACTTGTTATGATGAGCACAGGGTGTTATATGTAAATGATGAACCACTGAACTCTACTCCTGAAACCAATATTGAACTGTATGTCAATTAACTAGAATTTAAATTTAAAAAAAATTCACCATTTCAACATATTAATGGCCTGATGACAAAATATGAGTTCTTAAGAATGTACTGCACTATGTTACATTTCTTAGAAACTATTTTTTAGTGGATTTATATATATATATATATTAAAGTGATTTGGTTTCAGGGATATGTCAGGTATGTAATATAAGACTTTAATGTAATATTTCCATGAGCTTAAGAACTTTATAGATCATTTCAGAAATAACACAAAAGATGCACATTATTGAAAAAAATGTTTGTGTATTTGTATTGTATAAATACTTAATTGCTCCCAATGTGAGACTTTGTTCACATAAGAGTATTCATTGCTTTATCTTAACTGTATTATAGCTTCTAACAAATACAAAATAATTAAACATCATTACTTGGTCTGTGCTTAATGAAGCAATTTTTTTCACATTATATTAAAAAATAAAATTTGGGGTACCTGGGTTGCTCAGTCAGTTAGATTTCAGCTCAGGTCATGATCTCAGGATCCCAAGATCAAGGCCTGTGTTGGGCTCTGTGCTGGGTGTGGAGCCTGCTTAAGACTCTCTTTCTCTCCCTCTGCCCACCCCTCACTCTCTCTCTCTCAAATAAATAAATAAATAAATCTTTAAAGAAAAGAACACAGTATATAATTAACTTTGCCTTTAATTGCATACACTCTCCTTCCCCACCACCAATGCAATCTAATGAAATAATAATTTCTACTCACCAACTCACAAGTGGGAGGTAAGGCTTATCATTAATCCATAAAAAGCTCTCATCAGGTTTACACAGAGAAAAAGTATATATTTTTATTCTAACATCTGGCTAGTCAGTGTTTTCTTCAACTAATAAAAGCAACTCATGATTATATATTTAACTCTTCTTTATATATAAAATATTCTCCTAGGAATTTAGCCAATGAGTTTTTGAGACATTCTAAGGTTTTAAACTTCATTTTAAAATTATTGTGTTTTTACACTGCATACCATTTTGTTAGCTCAAAAAGAAACATCAGATTAAACAGAAGGGGGAATGAACCATGAGAGACTATGGACTCTGGGAAACAAACTGAGGGCTTCAGAGGGGAGGGGGTGGGGGATTGGGATAGGCCGGTGATGGGTATTAAGGAGGGCACGTATTGCATGGTGCACTGGGTGTTATATCATGGAACTTTACATCAAAAACTAGGGATGTACTGTAAGGTGACTAACGTAATATGATAAAAAAATTATTAATAAAAAAAGAAATAAAACATACAATATATTTATAAAAAATAAAAATGAAATACATATAGGGGGCAAAAAAATCTGTAAAGCATCTGTCTACTTATAAAGAATGACTATAGAACATTAGTGATAATAAAATGTTTCATATTTAAAAAAAAAGAAACATCAGATTAAGTCCTTTGGGATGAGAAACAGATATTAGTATAGCTATTACTCAACATTAACAAAGTAAGGTAGTATAACAGAAAAAAGTAAAGAATGTTAAAATTGCCACTTAGATGGGATACAATATTATGTAGGGGAAACTTGAACCACAAAATTCTGGAGCTATTCTAAGCTTGTTATTTTAAAAATATGTGGCATAGACCTAAAGAGAGTAACTGACTTCTTCAAGGTTACAAAGAATTATAGACAAAATCTAGACTATATCTGGTCCTTTTATCCCTAATCATATTCTTTCACTGAATATGCAATACCAAGTAGATGCGTGCCTATTATTTGAATACAAAACTATTCTTTCCTTCAAAAACAGGAAGAGGTAACTTAAGAGGACACTAAGAATTAGATCATGTATCCATCTAAGGACAATTTACTTTTCCATACAAATGAATATTTCTCTTAAAAGTCATTTCTGTATTTGCTTAAAACCGTAGATTCAAGAAAGAGAAGAGAGAATACCAATAAGACATCACTATTTGATCTACATTAATTTATCAAAACTGCAAATTATTGTTTCAAGAACTTGCATATGTGCCTAACACTATCTTTATTAGATAACTACTCATTATAAATCAGCACAGGCTGAAGACTGATAGGACATTCAGCATTCTGGATGTATAGCAGTTTCTTTACTAAGATTAAGATAAAACACTTTAAAACAAATTTCATTGATTAAAAACATATTTTTGTGCTTACTTATGATTTTTTTTAGAAAAATGGGATTCTGCCATGGAGTTCTTTGCAATAAATCACCTGAAAATATTACAATAAAATGGCTTGATCCCATATAATATAATAATTGTGCAGAACATTTAAAATATATAATCTACAATGAAATACTCTTGTAACATAGCAAAAAATGGGTTGCTATGTTTATACAACAAAAACCTAATGTTGAAGATGATTTATGTCTCTAAAAATTGTTGAAAATTATAAAAATGGCAAGTGTTCTTTTTTATTATTTCCTGCTGAGAGTAAGTTAGTTTGCTTTACTTTCAGTATGTTCAGTTCTCACTTTGGAAATGAATATTTATTTGCACTCATACCCACAATATGAGGATAAGCCTGATTTACAAATTAGCAGCAACATTCTCAATCTACTCCTTCTAACGTATCAATCCATCTACTTACAAGGAAAATTATATAGTCTGTAAATTTAAACATGAACATTTTACTTTTACTTATATGATTATTATTGCTGTTGCTGCTGCTGCTGCTTCTACTGTTGTTATAATCCTAAATGTTTAATCTTTGGGAAAAGTTCTGATGGTTACTTTGAGAATTCTAAAATAATTTGGAAAATAGAATAATTAATACATTTCAAACTGTGTGAAGTTTTAATTCAAATAAACCATAATGTTGAGTAGAATTTGGTTAATTTTGATTCCTACCATGGAATAAAAAGAGCCATATACCATGAGAGATGAAACACATCTGTTTACCATTTCCTTAAGCATCTATAATCAATAAGCATTATGCATACTAACAGCAGAGATTCCCTTCATTTTATGTCCATTAGACTCAAGGCATAGAGCCTCCAAAACATACTGGGAGGAGAGTAAGGGGAAATATTGCAAAGAAAACAAATGATGATAATAAAACAAAATGCAAGAACAAATAGTAATTTCTCACTCTTTAGAACTAAACTAGGATATATTAGTAAGCAAAGAAATAAAGAAATAAAAATCACACATAATTAGCAGTTACTCAATTAAACTTCCTATCATAGAATACAACCATATTGAATTGCTAAGCAAATTGCTTTCTCAAAATTATTAGGACTTTAACAGCAGGACATTTCTTTTTTATGATTCAATAGACATACACAAAAAGCAGATTCTTCTGGATACATG
Source organism: Ursus maritimus (assembly GCF_017311325.1). Classification (NCBI taxonomy): domain Eukaryota; kingdom Metazoa; phylum Chordata; class Mammalia; order Carnivora; family Ursidae; genus Ursus; species Ursus maritimus. The sequence continues at coordinate 53,061,327 of NW_024423319.1, forward strand.
CAAAATTAGTCAAATGAAACAGTTCAACAC
>NW_024423319.1:53061366-53133999 GCF_017311325.1 Ursus maritimus
ATTCTTTCCTTCAAAAACAGGAAGAGGTAACTTAAGAGGACACTAAGAATTAGATCATGTATCCATCTAAGGACAATTTACTTTTCCATACAAATGAATATTTCTCTTAAAAGTCATTTCTGTATTTGCTTAAAACCGTAGATTCAAGAAAGAGAAGAGAGAATACCAATAAGACATCACTATTTGATCTACATTAATTTATCAAAACTGCAAATTATTGTTTCAAGAACTTGCATATGTGCCTAACACTATCTTTATTAGATAACTACTCATTATAAATCAGCACAGGCTGAAGACTGATAGGACATTCAGCATTCTGGATGTATAGCAGTTTCTTTACTAAGATTAAGATAAAACACTTTAAAACAAATTTCATTGATTAAAAACATATTTTTGTGCTTACTTATGATTTTTTTTAGAAAAATGGGATTCTGCCATGGAGTTCTTTGCAATAAATCACCTGAAAATATTACAATAAAATGGCTTGATCCCATATAATATAATAATTGTGCAGAACATTTAAAATATATAATCTACAATGAAATACTCTTGTAACATAGCAAAAAATGGGTTGCTATGTTTATACAACAAAAACCTAATGTTGAAGATGATTTATGTCTCTAAAAATTGTTGAAAATTATAAAAATGGCAAGTGTTCTTTTTTATTATTTCCTGCTGAGAGTAAGTTAGTTTGCTTTACTTTCAGTATGTTCAGTTCTCACTTTGGAAATGAATATTTATTTGCACTCATACCCACAATATGAGGATAAGCCTGATTTACAAATTAGCAGCAACATTCTCAATCTACTCCTTCTAACGTATCAATCCATCTACTTACAAGGAAAATTATATAGTCTGTAAATTTAAACATGAACATTTTACTTTTACTTATATGATTATTATTGCTGTTGCTGCTGCTGCTGCTTCTACTGTTGTTATAATCCTAAATGTTTAATCTTTGGGAAAAGTTCTGATGGTTACTTTGAGAATTCTAAAATAATTTGGAAAATAGAATAATTAATACATTTCAAACTGTGTGAAGTTTTAATTCAAATAAACCATAATGTTGAGTAGAATTTGGTTAATTTTGATTCCTACCATGGAATAAAAAGAGCCATATACCATGAGAGATGAAACACATCTGTTTACCATTTCCTTAAGCATCTATAATCAATAAGCATTATGCATACTAACAGCAGAGATTCCCTTCATTTTATGTCCATTAGACTCAAGGCATAGAGCCTCCAAAACATACTGGGAGGAGAGTAAGGGGAAATATTGCAAAGAAAACAAATGATGATAATAAAACAAAATGCAAGAACAAATAGTAATTTCTCACTCTTTAGAACTAAACTAGGATATATTAGTAAGCAAAGAAATAAAGAAATAAAAATCACACATAATTAGCAGTTACTCAATTAAACTTCCTATCATAGAATACAACCATATTGAATTGCTAAGCAAATTGCTTTCTCAAAATTATTAGGACTTTAACAGCAGGACATTTCTTTTTTATGATTCAATAGACATACACAAAAAGCAGATTCTTCTGGATACATGCAAAATTAGTCAAATGAAACAGTTCAACACCCCACATTCAACGGGAAGTGATCTCTTTGCATTTACTTTCTGTGACTTTCTCAGCTTCTTTTATTCACCTTCCCCACCTTCCCCATTCTGACAATAGTTAAGAGAAATCAGAACATCAACATTAAGAAAGATCCAGAAAGATTCTTAATCAGCTTGTGTGTAATGGGACGCATAATGACTTCATGTGCATATAAGTTGTTTGCTGACTAAATTAATTGTGCCGCTAGTACAATACTTTGCTAATTAGTTTCCTAGAAATCAAGAGCCTGTATATAGTACACACCAAGAATAAAAATAGCATTTATCTTCACTTGGATGACATGGTGACATAAATGGAACGCATTGTTTTTTAAGTCAGAATTTTCAATAGGATGTGTGCACTGTGTGTGTACATATGTATACATCAAGAGACAATAAGGGAAGAAAATCTTTTCTGTTGAAGAATCAAATGAGTACACATTAACACTTCGAAACTATATGGAATGGTTTTCTACACTTCAGTACAAGACTTAGTCCAAAGTGTCTATAGTATAACCTCCAGTACAGTAAATTTATATATATATCTTTAAATATAATACAAGGGTGCCTGGGTGGCTCAGTCAGTTAAGCATCTGACTCTTGGTTTTGGCTCAGGTCATGATCTTACAGTTGTGGGATTGAGTCCCACGTCCAGTTCTGAGCTCAGTATGGAGTCTGCTTCAGATTCTTTCTCCCTCTCCCTCATGCTTAATCTGTCTCTCACTCAAATAAATAAATAAAATCTTTAAAAATATATATAATATAATGTTTTTTGAGAATTTATCACAGATCATCAGTAGTTATTTGAATGCCTTCATTTTTTATAACCAATTGTTTCACTGCTCTCCCTCACCTTTATTTTGGCTTTTAGAATTTTTAGAATTTGGCTATTCAAAGTGTTCTCAGAATAGCAGCATCAACTTTGCCTGGGGGTTTGTTAGAAAGGTAGAATCTCAGGTTCCCACACCACACTACGGAGTCTGAATTTTACCAAGACTTCCAAGCGGTGTGTGTACACATGAAACTCTGAAAAGTACCACGTGTACCATGTGAAAAATATGTGTTATCCCCCCAAAAATATTGTTAAGTGCTATAAGTATATGCATATACTGAGATACATATACACACACTCATTTAATACAACAATGTCATGAGGCAGCTGTTATTATTTCCACTTATACGATGAGGGAAACTGAAGCACAAGGAAGTTAAATGTTTTACCAAATGTCATATCAGTAGTAAGTGGCGTACTGAGTTTAACCATGCAGTCTGACCCCATACCATTAGAATGCTTCTTTTCATATCTAATTATTTAATCATACATATTACACTAACAACTAGGTTCACTTTTTTAGATGAGACACTAAAACAGCAATGGGAGGGGATAAAACAAATTTACACCTCTTACATCTTAATGCATTTTTTAATCTTATGAGAGTTAAAGTATTAATATCTAAAAAAATATCTACTGGGAATGGGAAAATAAAGAACATCAATGGTTTTTAAAATTAAGTTTTCTTAAGCTTACCTTGAATTTCCCACTTTTTTCCTTTTGCAAAAATAGTATTGCTTAAACAGCTGAAAAAACTGTCTAAAATATATGATTAATTTCATCTATGCAGTGGTCTATCACTCTGTGCCCTGAAAACAGTCTGCTTTTACCCTATGTTGAGTGATAATGTATAGATAGATTAACTTCAGACTGTTGGGTATTATGGGATATTTCTAGATAAAAGATGGTGTTTCTTTGCTTGCCTTTTACTTAGCCACAGGTCATATCTTTTGAAACCCAGAGGTGATATTTCAAAGAGTTACATGGGTATTGAATTGGGTTTAGTGTGTTTAAAATATTTTCCCATGATATTTGGATTTAAGATATTATATTTTAGAAGTTAAGCTGTTCTCCAAAAAGGTAATGGCTAGATCTTTCAGAAGGGAAGAATTAATAGTTCAATATGATGGCACTTTAATTAGAATTTCAATAGTTTAACTTAATTCTGATTGAATCATGAAACTCCAATTTTCTACTTGAATAAAAAAAGATATTTTCATGACATTTTCCAATATATTCTGTTCTTCTGTCCAATTCAATTCAGAATCAATGCTGGGAGGAGGGAAAAAAACAGAAAACTTCAGTATTGTAATGTTTGTAATAGTTCTTTTTTTTTTATGTTTGTAATAGTTCTAAACTAACAAAACTAGCTTTTACAGAAAATTCTCTCTGAAAAGAAAAACAAAAAGAAATAGTTGAGGGACTTCCAGGGCAGATGGTAGAGTAAGAGGATGCTAGGTTCACCAAGTCCCATGGATACAACTAGATAACATTCGCATGAGTATAAATAACCCAGAAAATGACCCAAAGACTGGCAGAATAAACTCCATAATTAAATGTAGAGAAAAGACAACATCGAAGAGGGTAGGAAGGGCAGAGATGTAGTCAGGAACTAAAGGGACCCATGGGGCTGTCCACAGGAGGGAGGGATGCCATGGTGTGAGAGGGGATAGAAATAGACCCAAACACTGGGAAGTCTGTATGGGGAAGACAATACTCCATAACATTTGGCTTTGAAAACCTGAAGGCCAAATTTCATGAGTTCTTACAACCAGTGGTACTTAAAACCTGGAATTTAAAAAAAAATCAGTAGGTTTGGCTCTGGGAGAGCCAGGGGTTAAGAGGAAACTGAGGAGCGCCTGGGTGGCTCAGTCGTTAAGCATCTGCCTTCAGCTCGGGGTGTGATCCCAGAGTCCTGGGATCGAGCCCCACATCAGGCTCCTCTGCTGGGAACCTGCTTCTTCCTCTCCCATTCCCCTGCTTGTCTCTCTCTCACTGGCTGTCTCTCTCCCTGGCTGTCTCTGTGTCAAATAAATAAATAAAATCTTTTTTAAAAAAAGAGGAAACTGAGTCCCTGCCCTTAAAGAGACAGAATGACAAACAGCCCACAGAAATACAGCATAAAAACAGCAGTTTGAAAGGTGGAGGGTATACAAAAAGAAGAGTTATTTGCTAATCTCAGAGCATGACCCAGAGGAACAGAAATCATTGGGGAACTCCTCCAGGAACAAAGTAACTGGTAGTGCCATTACCTTCCTCCACAACCCAGTGTAAACACATGGCAGCCAGCTGAACTCCCTACCTAACTTTCAAGCACTGCCTCCCACACCCCATGTTATGCCAATCCACCCCTCTGGACAATCCAACTCAGTCCAGACACTGCAGGGCTCCTCCTGCAGAGAGGAATTGCAGCACACAAAGCTTGATAGCACTCCCACCCCACTGCTCTATTCTCCAGTGTTGTGCTTCAGCAGATCTGTCCTCTCTAATACCCTCTTGGCCAGAGGTTATACACGGTGGTGCCACAGGCCTAAGGTCTGACTGTGCATACAGCCCCTACAGTGGCCAACATCACTCCAAAGTTACTCCTGCCCTGCAGGTAGGGGAAGATAACCACACACACCAGTCAGACAGAGGACCCAGCAGTGGGATGGAAGCAGAGAAGACTGGAGGTGGGCCACACTAAGACATATAGTAATTAAGATAGCAAAAAGTGGTGATAAAGAGTTAATTTTAAAAGCACGAAGATAAAAGAAAGTTACATACAAGGGAAACCCCATAAGGCTATGAGCTGATTTTTCAACAGAAATTTTGCAGGCCATACAAAAGTGGCATGATATATTCAATGTGTTCAAAGGGAAAAACCTGCAACCAAGAATACTTTATCCAGCAAGGCTATTACTCAGAATAGAAAGGGAGATAATTTCCCAGAAAAATAAAAACTAAAGGAGTCATGACCACTTAACTAGCCCTACAAAAAATGTTAAAGGGAACTCTCTGAGTGCAAAGAAAAAGAAGCCTTAAAGAGGAAGGGAAGTAGGAAGCACAAATCGGTAAAAAATAAGTATATCTGCAAAAGTCAGTGAAAAGACTCCATATACCTAAAATACGGAGAGGAGAGGAGTAAAGAATTGGTTCAAACGTAAGTGACCATCAACTTAATATACAATGCTATATATAGAAGATGTTATATACAAACCAAATGGTAACCACAAATCAAGAAAAAAAAACAGTAATAGATATGCAAAAAGAGACAGGAATCCAAGTATATCACTAAAGAAAGCCAACTCATTGTGAGAGAAGAGAGCAAGAGAAGAAAGGAACAGAGAAAAACTATAAAAACAACCATGAAATAAGTAACAAAATGGCAATAAATGCATACCTATTAATAATTACTTTGAATGTAAAAGGACTAAAAGCTCCAATCAAAAGGCATAGTGTGAGTAAATAGATAAAAATCAAGTCCCATCTATATGTCGCCTACAAGAGAGTAATTTCAGACCTAAGGATACCTGTAGATTGAAAGTAAAGGCATGGAGAAGCATTTATGATGCAAATGGATGTGAAAAAGAGCTGGGGTAGCAATATTTATATTGAACAAAATAGATTTTTATTCTTTTAAGATTTATTTATTTATTTTGTGAGAGAGAGAGAGAGAGAGAGAGAGAGAGAACGAACCAGTGGAAGAGGAAGAGAGAATTTCAAGTAGATATTGCCCTGAGGGGCATTGTCCTCACAACCCTGAGATCACGACCTGAGCTGAAAACAAGATTCAGATGCTTAACCTGCAGAACCCAGGCACCCCTATATCAGACAAAATAGACTTTAAAACAAAGACTGTAGCAAGACACAAAGAAGTACAATATATAATAATAATAATGCAGGGACCAATCCAACAGTAAGGTATCACAATGGTAAATTTGTATGCACCCAACATGGAAGCACCCAAACACGTGGGGCACTTAATAACAAGCATAAAAGAAGTAGTTGAAAGTAATATAATAATAGTAGGAGACTTTAACACCCCACTTACATCAATGGACAGATCATCCAAACAGAAAATCAACAAGGAAATGATGATGTTGAAGGATATATTGGACCAGATTTATCTAAAAGCTATATTCAGAACATACCATCTTAAATCAGGTATATGCACATTCTTTTCAAGTACACATGGAACATTCTCCAGAGTAGATCACATAATAGGTCACAAAACAAGTCTAAACGAATTCAAAAAGATCAAAGTCAGTCATGCATCTTTTCTGATCCCAACACTATTAAACCAGAAATCAACCACAAGAAAAAAATCTGGAAATAGCACAAATACATAGAGGCTAAAAACATGCTACTAAACAATGAATGGGTCAACCAAGATCAAAGGTGAAAAAAAAATACGTGGAAACAAATGAAAATGAAAACACAGCCACCCAAAATATTGGGATGTCTCAGAACCTGTTCTAAGAGGGAAGTTTATTACAATATCAGTCCAACTCAAGACACAATTTTAAAAAAAACCTTATATAAACAATCTAACCTTACATTTAAAGAATGTAGAAAAAGGAGGAAAAAAACCCAAACCCCAAACTGGTAGAAGGAAGAAAATAATAAAGATCAGACCAGCTATAAATGATATAGAAACTTAAAACAAACAAAGAAACAAACAATAAAACAGATCAATGAAACCAGGAGTTGGTTCTATTTTTTCCTTTTTTTAATTTTATTTTTTTATTATACTCAGTTAGCCACTATATAGTAAATCATTAGTTTTTGATGTAGTGCTCAATGATTCATTAGTTGTGTATAACACCCAGTGCTCATCACAACACATGCCCTCCTTAATACCCATCACCCTGTTACCCCATCTCTCCCTCCCCTCTGAAACCCTCAGTTTGTTTCCCAGGGTCCATAGTATCTCATGGTTCATCAATCAACAAAATTGATAAACTTTTTGCCAGACTCATGAAAAAAAAAGAGAACGTTCAAATAAACATCAGAAAGGAAAGACAATAAATAACACCTGAAACCACAGAAATACACTGAATTATAAGAGAAGATTATGAAAAATTATATCCCAATGATTTGGACATCCTAGAAGAAATGGATAAATTCCTAGAAATGTGTAATTTTCACAAACAGAATCAAGAAGAAATAGAAAATTTGAACAGACTGACTACGAACAATAAAATTGAATCAGTAATCAAGAAACTCCTAACAAATGTTAAGTCCAGGATCAGATGGCTTCACAGATTAATTCTATCAACCATTTAAAGAAGAGTTAATACATATTGCTCTCAAACTTTCAAAAATAGAAGAGAATGGAAAACTTCTAAATTCATTCTACAAGTCTGTCTTTACCCTGATACCAAAACCAGATAAAGACACCACCAAAAAACAAAAGAGAGAGAGAAGTATAGGCCAATATCTCCAATGAACATGGACCCAAAAATCCTCAATAAAATATATCAAACCAAATCCAGCAATATATTTATTTAAAAAATCATTCATCACTATGAAGTGGGATTTACTCCAAGGATGCAAGGGTGGGTCAATATTAATAAATCAATCACTGTGATACATCACATCAATAAAAGAAAGGATAATGCCATATGGTCATTTCAATAAACACAGAAAAAGCATTTGACAAAATAAAACACCCATTCTTGATAAAAACCCTTAACAAAGTAGGTATAGATGAAACATACCTCCACATAATGAAGGCCACATATGAAAAACCCAAAAATAACATCATACTCGATAGTGAAAAAGTGAGTGTTTCCCCTAATGTCAGGAACAAGACAGGGGTGTCCACTCTCACTACTATTATTTAACATAGTACTGGAAGCCCTAGTCATAGCAATCAGACAAGAGAAAGAATGAGACATTGAAATTGGTAAGGAAGAAGTAAATCTCTCACTATTTGCAGATGGCATGATACTCCATAGAAAATACTAAACATGACACCAAAATACTACTAGAACTGATAAACGAATCCAGTAACTTTGCAGGATACAAAATTAATGTACAGAAATCCATGCACATCTATGTACTAATAATGGAGTAATGAAAAGAGAAATTAAGAAAGCCATCCCATTTACAATTACACCATAGATAATAAAATACCTGGAAATAAATTAACGAAGGAAGTGAAAGACCAGCAATTTGAAATATAGAAAACATTGATAAAAGAAACTGAAAACAACACAAACAAATGGAAAGATACCCCATGTTCAAATATTGAAAGAACAAATATTGTTAAAATGTCTATAATACCCAAAGCGATCTATAGATTTAATGCAACCCCTACCAAAATACCAACAACATTTTTCACAGAATGAGAACAAATAATCCTAAAATATGTATGGAACCAGAGAAGACCCAGAATAGCCAAAACAATCTTAAAAAAAAAAAAACCTGGAGGTATCACAATTCCAGATTTCAAGTTATAATACAAAGTCATAGTAGCTAAAACTGTGTGGTGTTAGTACAAGAATAGGCACATAGACCAAAGGAATAGAATAGAAAACCCAGAAATAAACTCAACTTACATGGTCAATCAATCTTTGACAAAGGAAGAATGAATATGCAATAGGGAAAAGACTGTATTTCCAAAAAATGGTGTTGGGAGAACCTGAGAGCTACATGCAAAAAATGAAACTGGACCACTGGATTAAACCTTATACAAAGATAAATTAAAAATGGATTAAGGACCTAAATGTAAGAGCTGAAACTACAAAAATCCCAGAAGACAGCACAGATAGTAATTTCTCTGACACTGAACTTAGCAACTTTTTTCTAGATGTGTCTCTTGAGGCAAGGGAAACAGAAGTAAAAATAAACTTTTGGGACTACATTAAAATAAAAATCTTCTACACAGCAAAAGAAACAACACTAAAAAACAACATACAGAATGGGAGAAGATATTTGCAAATGACATATCTGATAAAGGGTTAGTATACAAAATATATAAAGATCTTATAAAACTTAACACCCCCCAAAAAAACCCAAAAAATTCAAATTAAAGGTGGGCAGAAGAAATGAACAGACATATCTTCAAAGAAGAAATATAGATGGCCAATAAACATGTGCAAATATGTTCAACATCACTCATCATCAGGGAAACACAAATCAAACACACAATGAGGGGAGCCTGGGTGGCTCAGTCAATTAAGCATCTGCCTTCAGTTCAGGTCATGATCCTAGGGCCCTGGGATTGAGTCCCACATAGGGCTCCCTGCTCAGCATGGAGTCTGCTTCTCCCTCTCCCTCTGCTCTCTCCCTCTTTCTGTCAAATAAATAAATAAAATCTTTAAAAAAAACACAACGAGGTATCACTTCACACCTGTCAGAATGGCTAAAATAAAAAACACAAGAAACAACAACTTTTGGAGAGGATATGAAAAATAGGACCCCCTGTGCACTCTTAGTGTGAATGCAAACTGGTGCAACCACTTTGGAAAACAGCATAGAGGTTCCTCCAAAAGTTAAAAATTGAAGTACCTTATAATTCAGTAATGGCACTACTGGGTATTTATTTACCCCAAAAATATAAATACACTAAGTCAAAGTGACATATCTACCCCTATGTTTGTTGTGGCATTATTTATAACAAGTTATGGAAGCAACCCAAGTGTCCATCAATAGTTGAATAGATAAAAAGTTCTGGTATATATATATTTGAATATTCTTCAGTCATAAAAAGGAAAGAGATTTTGCCATTTGCAAGGACATGGATGGAGCTAGAGTGTATAATGCTAAGTGAATTAAATCAGCCAGAGAAAGACAAATACCTTATGATTTCTCTCATATGAGTAATTAAGAAGCAAAACAAATAAACAAAGGGGAAAAAAGGAGAAAGATAAACCAAGAAACAGATGCTTAACTATAAAGAGCAAACTGATGGTTACCAGAGGGAAGGTGTGTGGGAGGATGGGTGAAATAGGTGATGGGGATTAAAGAGTACACTTATCATGATAAGCACTGAGTAATATATAGAATTGTTGAATCACTATTTTGTACACCTGAAACTTATCTAACACTGTATGTTAACTATACTAGAATTAAAATAAAATCTTAATAAAAAAAAGAGTTGATTTAAAAGCATGAAGATTCAACAACCTAGAAGGCCTTCGGTGCATTCATATTTCAAAAATATCTCTGATGAGTATTGCATCCTTGTAACTACAGTCTGAATTAAGCAAAGAATCCCTTAGTTCCTTTATACTCAACTTAGTTTCAAATAATCAATTAATTTGTTATAGTCTTTAAAAAGACCATAAAATTGGCTCTTCCTTCAAATCAAAGCCAAGAAGCATTTATACATTCTGGGGACACACATTTTGCAAAGAGGTAAGCCGGGTACAGTTAAATAGAAATATCTATCTATTTATTTAAAAATTTTAAAAAAATTTCCCAGTCCACTTTTGGATTAAGTTACATGCACAGGTATAAAGGAAATACAATCTGGTCACAATGTTGGGAAATAAAAACTATATTGTGCCAATACAATATCAATAAGCCAAAGAATAGGAGTAGAATGTTCTAAAATTCAATTAGAAGTTATGATATTTTACATGTTAAGATAATTTTGTGCTACAAAATAATGCTATTTTTGAGACCAAAGGTATTTTTTCAAATTACTTTTAAATTTTAGTATGACTTTCTCAATCCAGAGATTTACATCGCATGTTATCAATTTGGTATAAATAAAATCTAACACACTTCCTATATAAGACAGATAGCTTCATATAATTTCTTAGTTTGAATAGAGTTCAGTTCCCTTTTAGCTCCTGAAGTTATTCTGCTTTCATTTCCATTTCTAATCATTGTCCATAAAAGACTATTACAATGTTTACTCCACTCATTTTTACTCTACAGCACACTATTAACTCAGTAGACTTGAGTCAATCAAAATCACTTTCCTTTTAATTATAACTTTTCTGCTTGAATGAAGTTTCATAGAATTATAGGAATTTCAGAATAGACGAGTTGAATTTTCAGCAGAATGAATGAGGAATATATTTACATATTCATTCTGTGTTTTACCCCCTTAAGATACTTTCTATGTACTTTTCACCATATTCATGGGAAATTTACTTTCTACTATTCATTTTTTTAAAGATTTTATTTATTTGAGAGAGAGACAGAGCATGGGAGGGAGGGGCAGAGGGAAAAGAAGACTCCCCGCTGAGTAGGGAGCCCAATGTGGGACTTGATCCCAGAACCCTGGGATCATGACCTGAGCTGAAGGCAGATGCTCAACCAACTGAGCCACCCAGGCGCCCCTCTACTATTCATTTTTAATACCAATTTTCTTTTTAAGTAGTACACATGAACACACAGACAATAAAAAATTTATCTATGTTATTAGATAACGATAGTAAAGATTAACTGGGTTTTGTGATTTTGTGATCATTAACATTTAGCATGTTTGTAATTTTCCTTAGAAAACTCTCACTGGTTAGTACTAATAGTGATTTTAGAAATCAGCAGTCCATATTGATCAAATTGCCTTTACAGTTGTAGAAGATGCTAAGTTAGAAACTTTTAAAAAAATTTTAATACAAGGCCTCATTACCTAGATTAAAAAAATATTTTTGTATAGATATAATACAATAACATTCCCCTTAAGGGATAGTAAATACCTAACTTTTGTACTCATTTATTCTCAACAAGTTACTTCATTTAAATTACAAAAGATGGCTGCTTACCAACAATAGTGACTCTTCTAGTTTAGAACATGATAAACAACTTATTGGTTTAGGACATCTTTAGTCTGTTGCTTAAAAGGGCACAAATTTCAGTTCTTTCATTTGCGTAATGAGGTAATTGGACTAGATGGCATTAAGGTCCCTTAAAACCCTAAAATTAAAAGACTATATAAAAGGCAACACCTGAACATGTACATTGGGGATTTTAGTAGTTAGAAAATTATGACCCTAGAGAGGGCTTTAGAGATAAGTATAATTCCCTCATTTCCTAGCTAAAGGAAAGAAGACACAGTGAGGTTAAAAGGCCTATCCAAGGCCACATAGCTAGTTAATTGCAGTGTCATGAATAATGGTTATAGAATGAAGTATTATTAGTCAACATCCAAATTTTTAAAAAGTATTGTTTAAAGAGATGTCTCAAAATATTACTTAAAACTACCTGATTTCTCATTGCCTTTGAGATCTATACAAATTACAGGAGAAGACATTTCCAAGAAAAAAAAAACTTTTAAAGGCTAATTTCATATATACTATTTAGAAGGACTTCATTAAGTAGCCTACAAATTTTTCCAATTTAAGATTGATAAAAATAAACTTTCAGTTGAAGATTATGTTTTATTTTAGTGGAACTCAGACAATTACTAAGATTATTGATTAAAATGGGGAAAAATTGGTTCAACAAACACTGTCACTTCTATTCTCTATTGGGGATTTTCAATATTCAATAACAATGTAAATGAACAAATTGCAGAACTCATAGTAAGACAGATTGTCTATAGTTATTCATTGTTTAATGAATTATTTGTTATGCTTCCTAGTTGTTGAGTATTCTGTTAATGAAACCAATTATGATGGCTGCTAGTTACTGCACAATTTAAGTGTCATAGGGACAAAATATACTCCTATAATGCCCTTCATTCATTAAAATTTACAAATTACTTTAAAACAAGTAATTGATGTGTGGGTAATGTTACTAAATATAGCAAGTCACTCAAAAGTTGCATGTTGTATTACTGATTATATTATCTTTTAAACAACTACAAATAGAACAAATGGCAAACAGTCTTGTCTTATAGGCAAAGGAAAATGAGGATTGAGAGTAAGATAAAAGAAGCTGAAGGAAGACAAAAGAAGGTCACACAATGAACTGCCTCATTGCTCATAAATAATAGAAATATAAATGTCAAATGGACTTTATTATATGGTGTGGGTAGCCTAATAAAAATTGGAAAGCAAAGGAAGGCTTATCGTGAAGAGAATGCCACCTATACTCTATCATTGAAGGCAGTTATTCAAGCTTATTTACATTCTAGACCTCCTGGCATTGGCTTTCAATTGACAACCTTGTGCCAGGCTCTTAGTGTTTGTCTTTTTCAAATAGAAAAGACAAAATAGGAGATTGCTTCACTTAGAGTCGCCTGCTGTTAAGAGATAAACCTCTATCTAATCCATATTAGATTTAAGATACTAAACATATACTGTTGTCAGAAGCTGTCACCCAAATGGAATCCTGTAAATGTCTTCTAGTTTCCAACTTTAAAGATACACTTTTCATTTTCATTCACGACTTTTGTGACTTTTTAAATGATTATTTGTAGTATAAATCCTTCATTGCCCTTACAAAACCTAGATCCTCCAAAGAAGTCATTTTTCAATTGTTCTGTATTGTGATTGCATTACCTGTATAGCAAAGTTGGATGTGATAGGATGGTATAGTAAGGTTTGTTTCACCCATTGTATTATGATAACTTTTAAAACTCTCATAAGTTTGAATAGAGAAAAAAAACAACTTTACAAAAGCATATCTGTTTAAATGATACAATTAATACATACTGCAAAGCACCTCCTGCTAGATCACTATTTATATCTGCCTAAGCTCATTTCGTATATAAGGTATTATCAAGTGTGCCTTATTATTTCCCAAGAAATGACAAGCAGCTGACCTTTTGGGTGGAACCATTTCTAGTATGTTTATATACACTATTATTCATGTAACACACCAGAGACTAAATAACCTGGTTGTCATAAATAGCATAAATGCAATGATTTCCCTTTGAGAAAAAGTAAAAGTGATTTTGATACTATCGTTAGCTTTAAGAATATTACCATATATGAAGGGAAATTTTTAAATTTCAAAGAAGAATAAAGGTATATGTCATTTCTATTGGCAAGTCAATGTGAGTTACCAAGCATTTGTCTTATATCTCCAGAATCCAAGGACACTGAGTTCAGTCCCTCCTCCAAGTGGGATATAACTAATAGAATTGACAATTGATGACAGCACTCCTTAGAAATACTGATGAATTTATCATTCAAAATACATGACTTCAGGTTTGCTGAACTGATTAAATAATTTATTAAACTATCTTTGAAATACATAGCCAGTCAAGACAGAAATTGCCTGAGTGGATAATTAATCTGGAAAAGGAACATAACTTCTTACATTGAATAAATTTCTTGCTTTTTTTCACATAATGATAATAACAAAATGATGGCATTCATCTTTTTTTTTTTTTACTGTAATATAGGAACTAATGTGTGGTTTCCCTCAAAAATCATTTTAAAGAAATATTAGTGGGCTTATGAAATCAAATTTCCTGAGTATTTGGCAAAAACCAAAAATACCTAATTAAGTTATATGGGTAAACACTTGGTAAACTGGAATTAGGTACTTTTCTGTGATACTCTTTTTGTTTGTTTCTTTTGGTTTTCTTTTTTTTCAAATTTTTATTTAAATTTTACTTAGTTAATGTACATTGTAAAATGGTTTTCAGAAGTAGAATTTAGTGATTCGTCACCAACATATAACACCCAGGGCTCAACAGAATCAGTGCCCTCCTTAATACTCATCATCCATTTACCCATCTTCCACTCACCTCCCTCCTTCAACCCTCAGTTTGTTCTCTATAGTTAAAGAGATTCTTGTGGTTAGTTTTTCCCTCTCTTTTTATTCCTTTTCCCATATGATCATCTATTTTGTTTCCAAAATTCCACACATGAGTGAAATCATATAGTATTTGTCTTTGCCTGATTTATTTTGCTTAGCATAATACACTCCAGCTCCATCCATGTCCTTGCAAGGCAGGATTTTTTTCCACTTGATGGTTGAGAAATATTCCATTGCATACAGATACCACATCCTCTTTATCCATTCATCAGTCTGAGCATTTGGGCTCTATCCATAGTTTGGTTATTGTTGATAATGTTGCCATAAACATCGGGTGCATGTACACATTTGAATCTGTATTTTTGTACCCTATTGGTAAATACCTATTAGTGCAACTTCTGGATTATAGGGTAGGTCTATTTTTAACATTTTGAGGAACCTAGATACTGTTTTCCCAGAGTTGCTGCACCAGTTTGCAACCCCACCAACAGTGCAAGGGGGTTCCTTTTCTCCACATCCTCATCAACAACTGTTATTTCTTATGTTGTTAATTTTAGCCATTCTGGCAGGTGTGAGGTCATATCTCATTGTGGTTTTGATTTGTATTTCCCTGATGTTATGTGATGTTAAGCATCTTTTCATGTGTCTGTTAGCTATCTGGATGTCCTCCTTGGAAAATGTCTGTTCATGTCTTCTGCCCATTTCTTAACTGGATTATTTGTGTTTTGGATGTGGAGATGGACAAATCTTTATAGATTTTGGATACTAACCTTGTATCTGATATGTCATTTGCAAATATCTTCTCTTGTTCTGTAGGCTGCTTTTAATTTTGTTGATTGTTTCCTTTGCTGGTCAGAAGCTTTTTATCTTGATGACGTCCCAATAGTTCCTTTTTGCTTTTGTTTCCTTTGTCTCTGGTGATGTATCTACTAAGAAGTAGCTATGGCCGAGGTCAAAGAGGTTGCTGCCTCTGTTCTCCTCTAGGACTTTGATGGTTTCCTATCTCACATTTAGGTCTTGCATCCATTTTGAATTTATTTTTGGGTATGTTGTAAGAAAGCAGTCCAGTTTCATTCTTCTGCATGTTCCTGTCCAGTTTTCCCAGCACCATTTTTGAAGAGACTTTTTTCCATTGGATATTTTTTTCCTGCTTTGTTGAAGATTAGTTGACCATAGAGTTGTGAGTCAATTTCTGGGTTTTCTATTTTGTTTCATTGATCTATGTGTCTGTCCTTGTGCCAGTACCATACTGTGTCAATGACTTCCGCTTGGTAATATAGCTTGAAGTCTGGAATTGTGATGCCTCCACCTTTGCTTTTCTTTTTCAGGATTGCTTTGGCTATTCAGGATCTTTTGTGGTTCCATACAAATTCTAGCTCTGCGAAAAATGCTGGTGGTATTTTGATAGGGATTGCGTTAAAGGTGTAGATAACTTTGGGTGGGATAGACATTTTAACATCTTCCAATCCATGAACATTGAACATTTTCAACTTCTTTCTATCCTCTCAATCTCTTTCAGAAGTGTTCTATAGTTTTCAGACCACAGGTGTTTTACTACCTTGGATAGGTTTATGTCTTGGTATCTTATGTAGGTTTTGGTACAATTGTAAATGGATAGATTCTTTGATTTCTTTTTCTGCTGCTTCACTATTGGTATATAGAAATCAAGAAATTTTTGTACATTGGTTTTATATCTTGAAACTTTACTGAATTCATATATTAGTTCCAGCATTTTTTTTTTTTTGGTGGAGTCTGTTGGGTTTTCTAAATAGAGTATCATGTCCTCTGCAAATAGTGAAAGTTTGACTTCATCCTTGCTAATTTGGATACCTTTTGCTTCTTTTTGTTGTCTGATTGCTTAGGTTAAGACTTCTAGTACTATGTTAAATAGTAATAGTGAGAGTGGACATCCCTGTTGTTCCTGGCTGTAGAGGAAAAGCTCTCAGATTTTCCCCATTGAGGATGATATTAGCTGTGAGTCTTTCATATATGACTTTTATGATTTTGAGGTATATTCCATCTAACCCTACTTTGTTGAGAGTTTTATCAAGAATAGATGCTTTACTTTGCCAAATACTTTTTTCTGCATTTTTTGAGAGGATCATGTATTTCTTATCCTTTCTGTTATTAATGTGATGTATTACATTGTTTGATTTTCAAATATTGAACAACCCCTGCAGTCCAGAAATAAATCTCACTTGATCATGATGAATAATTGTTTTAGTGTACTGTTGGATTCAATTTGCTAGTATCCTTGAGAATTTCTGCACCCGTGTTCATCGGGGATATTGGACTGTAATTCTCTTTTGAAGTGGGGTCTTTCTCTGGTTTTGGAATCAAGGTAATGCTGGCCTTGTAGAATGGGTTTGGAAGTTTTCCTTCCATTTCTAGTTATTGGAACATTTTGAGAAGAATAGATATTAACTCTTCTTTAAATGTTTGGTAGAATTCACATGGGCAGCCATCTGGCCCTGGATTTTTATCTGTTGGGAGCTTTTTGATTACTGATTCTTTTTTTTTTTAAAGATCATACTTTCTTTTTTTGGTTTTGTTTTGTTTTTTTTTTTTTAAAGATTTATCTATTTATTCGACAGAGATAGAGACAGCCAGCAAGAGAGAACACAAGCAGGGGGAGTGGGAGAGGAAGAAACAGGCTCATAGTGGAGGAGCCTGATGTGGGGCTCGATCCCATTACGCCGGGATCACGCCCTGAGCGGAAGGCAGACGCTTAACCACTGTGCCACCCAGGCGCCCCTGATTACTTATTCTTTTCTTTGATGTTATCATTCTGTTTAAATTATCTATTTTTTCCTGTTTCAGTTTTGGTAGTTTGTATGATTCTAGGAATTCATTTATTTCTTCCAGATTGCCCAGCTTTTTGTTCTATAATTTTTCATAATATTCTCTTACAATTGGTTGTATTTCTGTTCTGTTTGTTGTGATTTCTCCTTTCATTTTTTATTTTATTTGGGTTCTTTCTCTTTTCTTTTCGATAAGTCTGGCCGGAAGATTATCAATTTTATAAATTCTTTCAATGAACCAGTTCTTAGCTTTGTTGATCTTTTCTACTGTGTGTGTGTGTGTGTGTGTGTGTGTGTGTGTGCGTGTGCATGTGCGCACACATGTGATTCATCCACTTTAATCTTTATTATTTCCCTTCTAATAAATTTAGGCTTTATTTGCTACTCCTTTTCTAGCTCCTTTAGCTGTAAGGTTAGGTTGTGTATTTGAGACTTTCCTTGCTTCTTGAGGTAGGCCTGTATTGTAATATACTTCCCTCTTAGGACTGCCTTTGCTGCAACCAAAAGGTTTTGGACTGTCATGGTTTCATTTTCATTTGCTTCTGTGTGCTTTTTTATTTCTTCTTTAATTTCCTGGTTAACCCATTCATTCTTTAGTAGAATGTTCTTTCACCTCCGTGTATTTGTGGTTTTTCCTAATTTTTTTCTTGTGGTTGACTTCAAGTTTCATAGCATTGTGGTCTGAACATAAGCATGGTATGATCTCAATCTTTTTTACCTGTTGAGGGCTGATTTATGACCAGTATGTGATTTATTTTGGAGAATGTTCTGTATGTACTCAAGAAGAATGTGTATTCTACTTTAGAATGAAATTTTCTGAATATGACTTTTAAGTCCATCTGGTCTATTGTGTCATTCAAAACCATTGTTTCCTTGTGATTTTCTGCTTAGATGTCCTGTCTGTTGCTGCAGTTGGGGTATTAAAATCCCCTGATATTATTGTATTGTTATAAATGAGCTTTTTATAGCAATGTCCACAATAGCTAAATCGTGGAAGGAGCTGAGATGCCCTTCAACAGATGACTGGATTAAGAAGTTGTGGTCCATATATACAATGGAATATTACTCAGCTATCAGAAAGAACGAGTTCTCAACATTTGCTGCAACATGGACGGCACTGGAGGAGATAATGCTAAGTGAAATAAGTCAAGCAGAGAAAGACAACTATCATATGATTTCTCTCATCTATGGAACATAAGAACTAGGATGATCAGTAGGGGAAGAAAGGGATAAAGAAAGGGGAGGTAATCAGAAGGGGGAATGAAACATGAGAGACTATGGACTATGAGAAACAAACTGAGGGCCTCAGAGGGGAGGGGGTGGGGGAATGGGATAGACTGGTGATGGGTAGTAAGGAGGGCATGTATTGCATGCTGCACTGGGTGTTATACGCAACTAATGAATCATCGAGCCTTACATCAGAAACTGGGGATGTACTGTATGGTGACTAACATAATATAATAAAAAATCATTTAAAAAAAAAGAACTTTGCTGTAAAATAAAATGCAATTGATGGACAAAAAAAAGTAAATGAGCTTTTTAATGTTTGTTATTAATTGACTTAAATATGTGGGAGTTCCCATGTTGTGGGAATAAATATTGACACTTGTTAGATCTTCTTGATTAGATCCCTTAGTCATGAATTAATGCCCTTCTTCATATCTTGTTACAACCTTTGGTTTAAATCTAATTTGTCTGATAAGAGTATGGCTACTTAGGCTTTCTTTTCCTGTCCATCGAAATGATAGGTGATTTTCCAGCCCCTCACTTTCAATCTTCAGGTGTCTTTATGTCTAAAATGAGTCTCCTATAGGCAGTATATAGATGGGTCTTTTTTTTTATTCATTCTGATACTCTGTGGCTTTTGATTAGAGCATTTAGTCCATTTCCATTTAGAATGATTATTGATAGATATGAATTTAGTGACTTTGTGTTACCTTTAAAGTTGGTGTTACTGGTGATGTTCTCTTTTCCTTTCTAGACTTTGTTACTTTGGGTCCTTTTTTCCCACTCAAAGAGCTCCCTTTAATAATTCTTGCAGGGCTAGTTTAATGGTCATGAACTCCTTTAGTTTTTGTTTGTCTGGGAAACTTTTTATTTCTCCTTCTACTGTGAATGACAGACTTGCTGGATAAAGTATTTTTGGCTGCATATTTTTTTCCCATTCAACACATTGATTATATCATACCACACTTTCTGGCCTGCTAAGTTTCTATGGACAGATCTGCTATGAACCTGATCCGTCTTTATTGTAGGTTAAGGATTTATTTTCCCCTGCTGCTTTCAGGATTCTTTCCTTGTCTGTGTATTTTGTGAATTTGACTATGATATATTTTGGTGATGGCTGCCTTTTGAGTTTTCTGTGCTTGGAGTTTGATGTCTGTTTCCTTTCCCAGGCTAAGGAAGTTTTCATCTATAATTTGCTTAAATAAACCTTCTGCCCTTTTTTCTCTATATATATTCTGGGACTCAGTGACATAGAAGATAAAATTATGGATAACAATGAAGCAGAGAAGAAGAGAGAGAGAAAGGTATTGGATCACAAATTCAAACTTAAGGAACTCAATGACTTATTAAAGCATAATATTTGTATCATAGGAGTCCCAGAATTTATATATATATATTTATATATATATATATATATATATATATATATGATTAAAAAATAAAAATTGCTTTTTCTGTGTCTTAAGGAAAAAAATTACAAAAGTAGTTAGATTCTATTTCCACTAGAGCTGAAGCTTTGTAGCATTCTATGATCAGTAGACTTGGTGTGTGGAAGGGGTTTGTATTGGTCTTCTGGGAATGAGGCCTGTTGAGCTGATTCTCAGACAGACTCACCCTGGTGGAGATGCACCTGCTGGGCACACATGGGCACTGCTTGGTGAAAGCAGCTCTGTCCTCCACTTGGTACTGTTTTCCTTATTGAAGTCTGTCAGTGCTGATGGATGGTGTGAAAATGTCATCATACCCTTCTCTAGTCCCTGGAGTGGAGAATTTTTGCCTGCCGTTCTTCATGAAGCCCTCACGGAAGAGCAACCTATCACCTCTCCTGTGTCTGTGGCTTCCGTCACATCCCCGCCTTTACCCTACCTGCATCTGAACTGTGAACTTGCCAGGCAGCACAAGACTCTAGTGTTTTATCTCAGGGACATGGGTGGGTTTCATATATCCAAATTTTAGAAAGCAGGTCAGTGTGGACCTGAACTGATCCTCTGGGGGAGGGTCTCACCACATTGTAGATTATGTCAGCTTGTCCAGAAATTGGTTGCATGCCTGCACAGCAGTTCGGAGTTTATGGTAAAGCACAGCAAAAAGGCAGCACCCATTGATATGCAATTTGCTGACTTCAGCCAGCATTCCTGTTCCTAAGTTAGTCAAAGAGGCAGCTCAATGTGCCCACCATGTCTTTTGCCCCCAGAGAGGTCATGCCACCTGTTCCAAATGCACTCCAAGGAGGGGGACTGCTTCTCCCTGTGCAACCCAGGTAATCCTCAGACCACCCTGCCTGCTCCTGGGTCTCCTCTCTCCTTCCCCACCAGAGTACTGCTAAGCCCACTAGGTGCAACCCAGGCAATGGTGCAGACCTCTGAAACTTCAGACTCTGCTCTCCACTGTTTATAAAACCTTGCAGTAGTCAGCCCCTCTCCTTTTCTCAGTCAATGGTTTTGTGAAGAGTTTTCCTTGTGCAACTCCCTGTGCTTACTCGCTCTCAATCCCTCTCTCTCTCTCTTTCTCCCTCTCTCTCTCTTGTTACTCTCTCCAGTCAAGGCTCCCTCCCCATCGTAGTACCAGCAGCCCTTCTCTCTTCCAAATCAACTCTCCACAGCTTCTACTACAATGTGGCAGTTTTTCAACTGTAGTTGTGCCTTTTTTCTCTCTCAGTCCTCAGAATGATTTCTTGGGTGTTCAAAATGATTTGATTTTTATCTAACTATGTTCAAGGGATAAGGCAAGCCTGGGTCTACCTACTCCTCTGCCATCTTCACTCCTCTCTTCTGTGACATCCTGTAGAAGACTAATGTTTATTGTCCCCTTTATATTTTATTTATTCCTAACAATTCCATACATCACCTGGTGCTCGTCATAACAAGCACACTTCTTTTTTTTTTTTTTTAAATGATTTTTTATTATATTATGTTAGTCACCATACAGTACATCCCCGGTTTCTGATGTAAGGCTCGATGATTCATTAGTTGTGTATAACACCCAGTGCACCATGCAATACGTGCCCTCCTTACTACCCATCACCGGTCTATCCCATTCCCCCACCCCCCTCCCCTCTGAAGCCCTCAGTTTGTTTCTCATAGTCCATAGTCTCTCATGTTTCATTCCCCCTTCTGATTACCCCCCCTTTCTTTATCCCTTTCTTCCCCTACCGATCATCCTAGTTCTTATGTTCCATAGATGAGAGAAATCATATGATAGTTGTCTTTCTCTGCTTGACTTATTTCACTTAGCATTATCTCCTCCAGTACTGTCCATGTTGTAGCAAATGTTGAGAACTCGTTCTTTCTGATAGCTGAGTAATATTCCATTGTATATATGGACCACAACTTCTTAATCCAGTCATCTGTTGAAGGGCATCTCGGCTCCTTCCACGATTTAGCTATTGTGGACATTGCTGCTATGAACATTGGGGTGCATATGGCCCTTCTCTTCACTATGTCTGTATCTTTGGGGTAAATACCCAGTAGTGCAATGGCTGGATCATAGGGTAGGTCAATTTTTAACTTTTTAAGGGACCTCCACACTGTTTTCCAGAGTGGCTGTACCAACTTGCATTCCCACCAACAATGTAGGAGGGATCCCCTTTCTCCACATCCTCTCCAACAATTGTTGTTTCTTGCCTTGTCTATTTTTGCCATTCTAACTGGCGTAAGGTGGTATCTCAGTGTGGTTTTGATTTGAATTTCCTTGATGGCTAATGATTTTGAACATTTTTTCATGTGTCTGTTAGCCATTTGTATGTCTTCATTGGAAAAGTGTCTGTTCATATCTTCTGCCCATTTTTTGATTTGTTTATTTGTTTCTCGTGTATTGAGTTTGAGAAGTTCTTTGTAGATCTTGGATACCAGTCCTTTATCTGTAGTGTCATTTGCAAATATCTTCTCCCATTCCGTGGGCTGCCTCTTAGTTTTTCTGACTGTTTCCTTGGATGTGCAGAAACTTTTAATCTTGATGAAGTCCCATAAATTCATTTTATCTTTTGTTTCTCTTGCCTTTGGGGATGTGTCATGAAAAAGGTTGCTTTGGCCGATGTCGTAGAGGTTGCTGCCTATGTTCTCCTCTAGAATTTTGATGGATTCCTGTCTCACATCGAGGTCTTTCATCCATTTGGAGTTTATTTTTGTGTATGGTGTGAGAGAGTGGTCAAGTTTCATTCTTTTGCATGTAGCTGTCCAATTTTCCCAGCACCATTTATTGAAGAGACTGTCTTTTTCCCACCGGATGTTTTTTCCTGCTTTATCAAATATTAGTTGCCCAAAGAGCCGAGGGTCCATTTCTGGGCTCTCTATTCTGTTCCATTGGTCTATGTGTCTGTTTTTGTGCCAGTACCATGCTGTCTTTGTGATCACAGCTTTGTAGTACAGCTCGAAATCCGGCATTGTGATGCCCCCAGCTTTGTTTTTCCTTTTCAACAGTTCCTTGGAGATTCGGGGCCTTTTCTGTTTCCATACAAATTTAAGGACTGTTTGTTCCAGTTCTTTGAAAAATGTCCTTGGTATTTTGATCGGGATAGCATTGAAAGTGTAGATTGCTCTGGGTAGCATGGACATTTTAACTATGTTAATTCTTCCGATCCATGAGCATGGAATATCTTTCCATCTTTTTATGTCTTCCTCAATGTCTTTCAAGAGTGATTTATAGTTTCTAGAATATAGGTCCTTTACGTCTCTGGTTAAGTTAATTCCAAGGTAACGTATGGTTTTTGGTGCTATTGTAAATGGGATGGATTCCCTAATTTCTCTTTCTTCGGTCTCGTTATTCGTGTATAGAAATGCAACTGATTTCTGAGCATTTATTTTGTATCCTGCCACGTTACTGAATTGCTCTATAACTTCTAATAGTTTGGGAGTGGCTTCTTTTGGGTTTTCCATATAGAGTATCATGTCATCTGCAAAGAGAGACATTTTGACTTCTTCTTTGCCAATTTGAATACCTTTGATCCCTTTTTGTCGTCTGATTGCTGTTGCAAGGACTTCTAGTACTATGTTGAATAGTAGTGGCGAGAGTGGGCATCCTTGTCGAGTTCCTGATCTTAAGGGAAAGGCTTCCAGCTTTTCCCCATTGAGAATAATATTTGCAGTAGGCTTTTCATAGATGGCTTTTATGAGATTGAGAAATGTACCTTCTATTCCTACACTCTGAAGGGTTTTAATCAGGAAAGGATGCTGTATTTTGTCAAATGCTTTTTCGGCATCGATTGAGAGGATCATATGGTTCCTGAGTCTTTTCTTGTTGATATGATGTATCACGCTGATTGATTTGCGAATATTGAACCACGCTTGCATCCCAGGTATGAATCCCACTTGATCGTGATGGATAATCCTTTTAATGTACTGTTGCATTCTATTAGCAAGTATCTTGTTGAGGATTTTGGCGTCCATATTCATTAGGGAAATCGGTCTGTAATTCTCCTTTTTGAGGGGGTCTTTGCCTGGTTTGGGGATCAAGGTAATATTGGCCTCATAAAATGAGTTTGGTAGCTTTCCTTCTGTTTCTATTTTGACAAGCACACTTCTTAATCCCTGTTACATATTTAACCCATCCACCCACTCCCCTCTGGTAACTATCAGGTTTTTTTTTTCTTTATAATTAAGAGTCTATTTCTGGATTTGTCTACCTCTCTCTCTTTTTTTATTCCTTTGCTCATTTGCTTTGTTTCTTAAATTCCACATATGAGTGAAATCATTTGGTATTTGTCTTTCTCTGAATGACTTATTTCATTTAGCAATATATTTACTAGCTCCATTCACATAATTTCAAATAGCAAGATTTCATTCTTTTTTATGGCTGCCTAATATTCCACATATATACACATATACATATGCATATACATGGAATATATATATCCATTCATCAGTTTCTCCATTTATCCATTCATCAATCAATGGACACAATGGACACTTGGGCTGCTTCCATGTCTAAGCACTAGTAAATAAACACAGGAGTGCATGTATCCCTTTAAATTAGTGTTTTTGTATTCTTTGGGTAAATACGCAGTAGTGCCATTGTTTAATCATAGGGTAGTTCTATTTTTAAATTTTGAAACTCCATACCGTTTTCTAGAGTGAATGCACAAGTTTGCATTCCCACCAATAGTGCACTAGGGTTCCTTTTTATCCACATCCTGCCAACACCTGTTGTTTCTTGTGTTGTTGATTTTAACCATTTTGACAGGTGTGAGGTGATATCTCATTGTAGTTTTGATTTGCATTTCCTGGTGATAAGTGATGATGAACATCTTTTCATGTGCCTGTTGGCCGTCTGTATGTCTTCTTTGGAGAAAAGTCTGTACTTGTCTTCTGACCATTTTTTAATTGGATTTTTGGATTTGGGGTATGGAGTTCTATACATTCTTTATATATTTTGGAATAGTAACCATTTATCTGATATGCAATTTGCAAATAACTTCTCCAATTCCATAAGTTGCCTTTTAGTTTTGTTGATTGTTTCCTTCACTGTGCAGACTCTTTTAAATTTTGATGTACTCCCAATATTTTATTTTTGATATTGTTTCCCTTGCCTCAGGAGACGTATCTAGAAAAATGTTGCTGGAGCTGATGTCAAAGAACTTACTGCCTGTGTTCTCTTCTAGGGTTTTTACGGTTTTAGGTCTCACATTAAGGTCTTTAACACATTTTTAATTCATTTTTGTGCATGGTATAATAAAGTGGACTAGTTTTTTTTTTTTTTGCATGTTGCTGTCCAGTTTTCCCAACACCCTTTGTTAAAAAAAATATTTTTCCCATTGGATGCTCTTTCCTACTTTGTTGAATATTAATTGATCATAGAGTTGTGGGTTCATTTCTAAGTTTTCTATTCTGTTCTATCTATGTGTCTTTTTTGTGCCAGTATTATACTATTTTTATTACTACAGCTGTGCAATATAACTTGAAATCTAGACTTGTGATGCCTCCATCTTTGCTTTTCTTTTTCAAGGTTGCTTTGGGTATTCTGGTTCCATCGTGATTCCATACAAATATTAGGATTTTTTGTTCTAGGTCTGTGAAAAATGCTGGTGGTATTTTGATAGGGATTGCATAAAATGTGTAGATTGCTTTGGGTAGTAAAGACATTTTAACAATTTCTATTCTTCCAACCCAAGGGCATGGAATGTCTTTCCATTTCTTTGTGTCATCTTCAATGTCTTTCAACAATGTTCTATAGTTCTCAGAGTACAGTTTTTTCACATCTTCAGTTAGATTTCCTCCTACATATCTCATTATTTTGGTGCAATTGGAGATGGGATTGTTTCCTTAATTTTTCTTTCTGCAGCTTCATTACTAGTATATGGAAATGCATCAGATTTCTGTACGTTGATTTTGTATTCTGCAACTTTACTGAATTCATTTATGAGTTCTAGCAGTTTTTTGGTGGAATCTATCAGGTTTTCTATGTATAGTAGCATATCATCTGCAGATAGTCAATGTTTTATTCTTCCCTTACCTTTGGATACCTTTTATTTCTTTTTGTTGTCTGATTGCTGAGTCTAGGCCTTCCAATACTATGTTGAATAAAAGTGATAAGGGTGGGCATCCCTCTCTTGCCATGACCTTATGGGGAAAAATAAGTTTTTCCCCGTTAAAGATGTTAGCTGCAGGTTTTTCATATATGTCCTTTAATATGTTGAGGTATGTTCACTGTATCACTACTTTTTCGAGGGTTTTTATCATGAATGGATGTTGAAATTTGTCAAATGCTTTTTTTTGTATCTGTTGAAATATAGTTTTCATCCTTTCTCTTATTTATGTGATGTCTCACATTGATTGATTTGTGAATATTGAACCACCCTTGCACCCCAGGAAAAATTCCCACTTGATCATGGTGAATGCTTTTTAATGTATTTTTGGATTCAGTTTGCTAGCATTTTGTTGAGGATTTTTGCATCTATGTTCATTAGAGATATTGGCCTGTATTCTCTCTTTATATGGTGTCTTTATCTGTTTTTGGTATCAGGGTAATCTTAACCTCATAGAAAGAATTTGGTAGTTTTTCTTCTTTTTCTATTTTTTGGAATAGTTTGAGAAGAATACGTATTAACTTTTATTTATACGTTTGGTATAATTTGCCTGTGAATCCATCTGGTCCTGGACTTTTGTTTGTTGGGAGTTTTTTATTACTGATTCAATTTCTTTGATGGTAATTGGTCTGTTCAAGTTTTCTCTTTCTTCCTGTTTCATTTTCAGTAGTTTATATGTTTCTAGAAATTTATCTGTTTCTTCTAGGTTGTCCAGTTTGTTGGCATTTAGTTTTTATTAATATTCTTTTTTCATTGTTTGTATATGTGTGGTGTTGGTTGTTATTTCTCCTAATTTGTGATTTTATTTATTTCAATCTTTTCTCTTTTTTGCTTGATAATTCTATCTATAGGTTTATCTTTTTTTTTTTTTGTCCAAAGAATCAGCTCCTGGTTTGATTGATCTGTTCTATTTTTTTTTTAGATTCCAAATATTTTTTTTTGCTCTAATCTTTATTATTTCCTTCCTTCTTCTGGTTTTAGGTTTTGTTTGTTGTTCTTTTTATAGCTCCTTTACTTGTAATCTTAGGTTGTTTATTTGAGACTTTTCTTGCTTATAGAAGTAAACCTCTATTGCAATAAACTCACCTCTTAGAACTGCTTTTACTGTATCCCAAATTTTTGGACAATTGTGTTTTCATTTTTATTTGTTTCCATATAATTTTTTATTACTCCTTTTTATTTCCTGGTTGACCTAAGCTATTGTTTCTTAGCTTGTTATTTAACCTCCATGTGTTTGTGGTCTTTCCAGTTTTTTTTCTTGTGGTGGACTTCTAGTTCCGTAACATTGTGGTCAGAAAAGTTGCATGGTGTAACTTTGATCTTCTTGAATTTATTGAGGATTATTTTGTGGCCTATTATGTGAACTATTTTGCAGAATGTTCCATGCGCACTTGAAAAGAATGTGTATTCTGCTGTTTTAGGATGCAATGTTCTGAGTATATTGATTAGATACATCTTGTCCAATATGTCATTCAAAGTCATTATTTTCTTTTTGTAAATTTTTATTTAAATTCTAGTTAGTTAACATATAGTGTAATATTATTTTCAGGAGTAAATTTTAATGACTCATCAGTTACATCTAATACCCAGTACTCAACACATATGCCCTCCTTAATACCCATCACACATTTAGCCCATCTCCAGCCCACCTCCCCTCCATCAACCCTCAGTTTGTTCTCTATATTTAAGGGTCTGATATGGTTTGCTTTCCTCTTTTTTTCCCCCTTCTCCTAAGTTCATCTGTTCTGTTTCTCAAATTCCACATATGCCTGAAATCATATGATTTGTCTTTCTCTGACTTATTTCACTTAGCATAATACACTCTAGCTTCATCTACATCATTGCTGGTGGCAAGATTTCATTCTTTTTGATGGCTGAGTAATATTCCATTGTATACATATACCACATATTCTTTATCAATTCATCAGTCAATGGGCATTTGGGCTCTACCCATAATTTGGCTATTGTTGATAATGCTGCTATGAACATTGGGGTACATGTGGTAGTACAATTCCTGGGTCATAAGGTAGTTCTATTTTTAACTTTTTGAGGAAACCCCATATTGTTTTGCAGAGTGGAAAGCCATTCTTTTCTAATCATCTGTTTGGATGATCTGTTCATTGATGTAAGTGGGGTGTCATAGTCCCCTACTGTTATTGTATGACTATCACTTACCTCCTTTATGATTATATATTAGGTGCTTCAAGTATTTAGGTGCTTCCATTTAGGGTGCATTAATATTTATAATTTTTATCTTCTTGTTGAATTGTCCCTTAATGATTATGTAGTGTCTTTCTTTGTCTCTTCTTACAGTCATTGTTTTAAAGTTAATTTTGTCCGATGAAACTATTGCTACTACAGGATTCTGTTGGCATCCATTCATATGACAGATGTTTCTCCATTCTCTCACTTTCAATAATCATGCATCTTAAAGTCTAAAATGAATCTCTTGTAGACAGTATATAGATTTTTTTTAATCCACTCTGTCACCCTATGTCTTTTGATTGGAGCATTTAATCTATTTACATTCAAAGTAATTATTGGTAAATATGTACTTATTGTCATTTTAGTATTTGTTTTGTGGTTGTTTCTGACATTTTGCTCTGATCCTTTCTTTTCTTTCTTTCAAGTTTTGCTGATTTGTTTAAAGATTTATTTATTTATTTGAGAGAGAGAGTGAAAGAGTGTGAGATCACACACAAGTTGGGGAGGGGCAAAGGGAAAGAACCCTCAATGAGACTCCCTGCTGAGTGTGGAGCCCAACATAGGGCTTAATCTCACAACACATGAGATCATGACCTTAGCTGAAACCAAGAGTTGGACGCTTGACCAACTGAGCCACCTAGGCTTCCCTTGCTGATTTTCTTTAGGGAGATATTCAGATTTATTTCTTTTTCTTATTTGCATATTTATTAGTGGTTTCAATATATAGTTGTCATTGGGTTGGTATATAACCTCTTCTGCATGTAGTAGTTTATATTAAATTGATGGGCTTTTAAATGTGTATCCATTCTTACTCTTATCTTCCTAACATTTTAGATATTTGGTGACTTTTTTTACATGCTTTTATCTTGTAAATTCCTTGACTGATTTTTTTTAAGAAAGGGGGAGGGGTAGAGGACGAGAGAGAGAGAGAATCTTAAGCAGGCTCCACACTCAGTGTGGAACCCAATGTGGGGTTCAATCTCCTGACCCTAAGATCATGACCTGAGCTAAAATCAAGAGTCGGACACTTAAACCACTGAACCACCCAGACGCCACAACTTGAATGATTTTTTTACATAAATATTCATTTTTACTGCTTTTGTGTTTCCTACCCTCATACAGTCACTTTTGGTCTCTGCTTTCACAGAGTCTCCTTTAATATTTCTTGTGGGGCTGGTTCAGTGGTTAAAAAACTCCTTTAGCTTTTGTTTGGGAAGCTCTTTATCTTTCCTTCAATTCTGAATGATAGCCTTGCTGAATAAAGTATTCTTGGCTGCAAATTTTTATCATTCAGTGCTTTGACTATATTGTGTCACTTTCCTCTGGCTTAGAAAGCTTCTGCTGAAAAATCCCCTGCTAGCTGTATGGGTCTTCCCTTGTATATTATTGTCTTCTTTTGTCTTTCTGCTTTAAAAATTGTCTCTTTAACACTGTATTTTTCTAATTTAATTACAATATGTTTTGCTCTTGCCTGCTTCTGTTGATTTTGATGGAGGTTCTCTGCTCCTCCTGGATATATATATATATATCCTTCCCCAGATTAGGGAATTTTTCAGCTATTATCTCTTCAAATACATTCTCTGCCTCCTTTTCTGTCATTTCTTCTGGGACTCCTTTAATATGATTGTTATTACATTTGATGGAGTCACTGAGTTCCCTAAGTCTATTCCCTTTTTGCATAGTTTTCTTTTCTCTTTTGTCCAGTTTGATTACTTCCCATCACTCTGTCTTCTAGGTCACTAATTTGTTCTTCTACTTCTTTTAGCCTGCTGTTCAGTCCATCAGGCATGTTTCTGATTTAGTTTATTGAGCCCTGATCTCTGCTATGTTGTTGCTTATCTCTGTGTTAAAATTCTCATTCATGTTTTCCATTCTTTCCTCATCCAGAAAGTACCCTTATGATTATTGCTTTAAAATCTCTATCAGGAATGTTATTAATATCTGTTTCACTTAGCTCTCTGGTCATGCCATCCTGTCCTTTCATTTGGGATATATTTATTTCTCTGTGTCCTTATTTTGTCTGCCTGTCTGTCTGTTTCTATATGTTAGGAAACTCAGCTATGTCTTCAGCTCTTGAAAGTAAAGATGTTATGAATAAGAGGTCCTGTATTGCCCTGCAGTGCAGTGTCCCTTGTCCACCAGAACATAGCCTTTTAGGAGAGTATCCTAAATGTGTTGCTTACACCCTACTGTTTTGTATAAGTAAGTTTTCCTTTTGGTGTATTCATCTGCACTGACTATCTGCCTGTTGTGGGCTATGCTTGCTTTCTGTGCTATTAGTGGGAACAAGTCAGGCCAGCTCTGAGGGTTTGTGTTCACTGAGGAATTTGGCAGCAGTGCGGCAGTGTTAGCAAAATCTGTACTAGGCCAGCAGGCCTATACCAGATCCCCTGATGCATTGAAGCAGCTGGGCACTGTGTACCAGGGAAGTCAGAGTAACAAGGTTGGGTACAGCAGTTGTCAATGGCTGGACAAGGCCAGGCACAATGGTGACTGTGGGCACATGGTTGGACACAGTGCAGCAGATGGGTGCTTCGCGATGTTTGAGTAAAGTGCATAGCAGCAGCAATGCACCCAGTGGCTGGGTATGGCATGCAGCAGCATATTTCTATTTTAACTGTTCAAGTTTTTTAGCCCTAAATGTTCTTAGAACTCTATTTTTTTTTTGTATGACAGAAATGAGTAAAGTAAAAGAAAAACTTTAACAAACACTTTACAGGTTGATGAAATTTTAGACATATTTTGTTACTTTAAGCTCAAATTTTAGAAGAGTTTATTTATTTATTTTCTTAAGGAATCTCTACATCCAGTGTGGGTCTTGAACTCATAACCTCAAGATCAAGAGTTGCATATTCTACTGACTAAGCCAGCCAGGCAACCCCTAAGCTCAAATTTTAGACACTAAAACAACTGTAACATTTTCAGATAGATGGACTTCATATATGAAATGACTATATCCAATGAAGAAGTTTTAAAAAACACAAATGACATAACTATTGCAGTTGAAGATGATTATAACAATGATTAAACTAAGTTTGTTTCCCCCTTCGTTTAGGATATTCTCTGAAAATTAATTGATTTATGGCTGGTAAACTGAAGATTGATTTGAATCTCTTTAGAAATATTCAGTTTACCATTCCTATTCCAAAGAAACATAGATGTTATCTATGACATGTCAAATTATAATATGTCAGCAGATCACTGGAAATTTAGTAGTTACTCTTTTCTCTCCAACTTACAAATAGTGTGAGATAGCAATGCATTCTCTATTTAAGGGGGAAAAACACAGACATTCTGACTTCATATGTATAGACTATTCAGACATCTCTGAAGTTTAATATGGTAGACCTTTGATAATATTTCCATTTGTCTCAGAACTTAGTCTGAATTATAATATCAGAGCAATGTTTTACAAAGGAAAGTTAAAAAGCATTTTTTAACTCTCCACAAATTATGTCTTACCTTATGGTACTTGTAAATAAGTGGATATGAACATAGGGCCATATATAGATTACTGTATTTAGAATAGTCCCAAGGGGATTACATGGTCTCCAGACCTCTCAGTTAATACTATATCATGATATATGAAATTCCAAGCAGTACAAGTCTCATTCTGTTCTCTACCAGGGCTACACTCTTCTGTGTCTCCATAAAATCCTTTGAGAAGTCAAAGATTTACCTGTTATAGTATCCACAGAAACCCAGCACCAAACAATAGTGATGTTTATGATTTAGATTTCTGTTTATATTTTTATCAAATTAGCTAGCTTTAAAGAGCAGAGTCCATTGAAAATGATACACATAACTTGTTGGGGTTATGATTAGGGAAAGCTCTAGGAGATAGGCTTTGGCTCTCATACCAAAGGCTAACGTCAGGAGATTGCAACTGTGAAATTGAAAACTTCAAAAAGCTTTCAAATGGAATAAGACAAGATGTTTTATTAAACTTGCCTTCTGAAAGAGAAATAATTGGATTCAGTCTATTTGCTTCTTCTTTAACGTAAGGACATTTAATATTCCTGGCAAAAGACTCAAGAGTATAAGTACCATAATTTTATTATCTAATCAGCAGATTTTTATCAACCTGGGAACTGTATTTTATTATTTATTTATTTATTTATTTTTAAAGATTTTATTTCTTTATTTGACAGAGATGGAGACAGCCAGCGAGAGAGGGAACACAAGCAGGGGGAGTGGGAGAGGAAGAAGCAGGCTCATAGCAGAGGAGCTTGATGTGGAGCTCAATCCCGTAACGCCAGGATCACGCCCTGAGCCGAAGGCAGACGCTTAACCGCTGTGCCACCCAGGCGCCCCAATGGGAACTGTATTTTAAAATAACATTAACATGCCCCTTCTTTTCACTACAGCTGTATCTTTAGGGTAAATACCTAGTAGTGCAATTGCTGGGTCATAGGGTAGCTCTATTTTTAATGTCTACAGGAACTTCCATACTGTTTTCCAAAGTGGCTTTACCAGCATGCATTCCCACCAACAGTGTAAGAGGGGGACATGCACCCCAGTGTTCATAGCAACAATGTCCATAAGAGCCAAACTGTAGAAGGAGCTGAGATGTACTTCAACAGATGAATGGATAAAAAAGATGTGGTACATATATACAATGGAATATTACTCAACCATCAGAAAGGATGAATACCCATTTGCATCGACATGGATAGAGCTGGAGAGGATTATGCTAAGTGAAATAAGTCAAGCAGAGAAAGACAATTATCATACAGTTTCACTTATAAGTGGAGCATAAAGAATAGCACAGAAGACCATAGGGGAAGGGAGGGAAAACTGAGGGGGAAGAAGTCAGAGGGAGACAAAGCATGAGAGACTCTGGACTCCAGGAAACAAACTGAGGGTTTCAGAAGAGAGGGGGATGGGTGGATGGGATAGCCAGGTAATGGGTATAAAGGAGGGCACGTGTTGTGATTAGCACTGGGTG
Organism: Ursus maritimus; assembly: GCF_017311325.1. Classification (NCBI taxonomy): domain Eukaryota; kingdom Metazoa; phylum Chordata; class Mammalia; order Carnivora; family Ursidae; genus Ursus; species Ursus maritimus. Next base: position 53,095,101 of record NW_024423319.1, read on the forward strand.
TTATATGCAACTAATGAATCATTAAACACTACATCAAAAACTAATGATGTACTATATGTTGGCTAACTGAAAAATAAATAAATAAATAAATAAAATAAACTTAAAATAAAAAAGTAAAGGAGCATTAATAAATATCTCTAGTAAATTTTGGGGAAAATCTTATTCATAGATGTATTTCTACATTTTTGTGAACTTACAAGGAATTTTAAAGACTGCACTATTTTGGATAATTCAGTAGCAGAAAAGAAAGCAGATTCAGGATGAAATGAATTTCAAAATATGAAATGGGAACTGTGTAAAATAATTTGATTACTTAAGGACAGCATTTATTTCCTCTAACAGCTTACATTCTTGTTTGTGGTGTTATGGACTAAAACTGCTTAGTTTATTACCATCTACTCCATATCATAAAATCCATAATTATCCACTGTTTCAGAGTTATAGAGTTTCTTCTTGAACAATCAAAGTATGTTATCATCTCTGTTAGTCAGAAAAGATTACTTTGCTATGGAAAATTTTGATCTGATATTTTTTGTTTGTTTTTAATCAAAGCACACACATGTGCTATGTTAAAAATATCATTAGTATGCCATATTAAAGTAAGAGAAATTCATTTAAAGTGAAATAGTGTGCTTCTTGCACTTTTAATAAGTTTCTTTGTTATATAACATAATAAAGGCCATATATGAAAAACCCACAGTATTATCATCCTCAATATTGAAAAAATGAGTTTAATTTTAAAAAATGCCTATGGTTATTAACTCTACTAAAAATGAAAAATAAAATCTAGAAAATAATTCATATAAATTACAAAAATAATTTATATGTACTCAAATTAAATAAATAACAAAATAAAGTGGCTAGTTATGTACATATATATACATACCTATATGTATATAAAAATAAAAAATCTTATCTATGCCTAAAGAAAATGACTATTTTCAATCACATAATAACTTTCATATTAGATATGATCACAGAGTTCATATATTATAAACTGCTGTATTTATACTTTCCACTTAATTCTGTATTTTTACTTTTTAAAAATCTGTTACTACTCATATTAACATTAAATGACCAGTGTCATATAGCTACAATTATTTGACTAACAAATACAACAAGTGCATTTATCCTGCAGGACTAGACAGGTATCACTTACAGGATTCAGGATCAGAGTTGCCGTCCCCTTCAGTGCGCTTACTGGGTGCAGTATGATCAAAGTACTGCTCTTGAGGATAGCCAAGGGGCAGGGCATGGGATGTGCTGGGAATCCCCACATCATGGTCTCCCAGTCCACCATCACTGCTGCTTTCCTGAGAGCTTTCTGGTAAATGAAATGTGACACGCCGCTGGGACTGAAAGGAAGAAAGAAAATTATAAGGTTTCAGTTATGATCTGAATAACTACCTAATCCATCCGGTATTATTTCTGATATCTAGTGAAGTAACATTAACACGATCTTGAGTTGTAAAAACTGTCAGGCTTTTGTGAAGTCAGCCTTGTGTTCAAATCTGCTTCACCTGGCAGTAGAGTCACTTTTCTTATTTTCTTAAACAAGGTACATCTAGATGCACAAAAGTCAACTTGTTCTAAAGTAAGCTATTAATCTTTCTAGACATTTGAACACATTGGAAATTTTGATCAGTATTCAAACATAGATTTATTTAAATATAATTTGACAATAATCCATTTTTTTGAAAATAAGTAAGGATAAATATAACAAAATTTTATTGCTATAAGATTCTGGTGGGCTGAAACAGTAAATAATAGCACAGGTGTATTCAATCAAGTAGGTTTAGAAAATTAAAAGTGCAAATCATCTTTTTCAAGAATTTTAGAGGCAAAAATCTGTATTGGAATTAAGTTATTAATTTCTTTGAAGATTTTATTTTATTTTAGAGAGAGAGAGCATGAGTTGGAGGGACAGAGGGAGAGAGAATCTCAAGCAGACTCCATACTGAGCATGGAGCTCAACATGGGGTTCAATTACATGACCCTGAGATCATTACCTGAGCCAAAACCAAGAGTTGGATGCTTAACTGATTGTGCCACCCAGGCGCCCCTGTATTAGAATTAACTTAAATAGATTCTACCTTCTACAAAATAAAATTAGTTACATGGTATGGATAACAGTTGATGGTAACTATAAAAACAAACTATCAGTATTTTATGGTAATTACAGTAGAATACAAAAAATACATACGTGCCAAAATATGAAGATGAAGCATTTGCTTCCAAAACAAAAGATTCATGACATCCAGTGAGGTGTTAACTCCACTCAACCAGATGTAGTGTTATTTTTGTTTGCAACATTACCTTATGTAGTAGCTGATCTCCTAAAATATCCATCTTAATGGACCTCATCTCTTAGTATTAAGACTCTTATGTAGTTCTCTACCATACTGAATACAGTTAGGCCCTGGGTAACCAACCCTTGACGTTTTTGGCTTGTTCCATTGGAATACTCACTCTGGAGAAAAGCAACTGCATTGAAAGAAGTATGACTACTGGGAGACTTCCATACTGTGAAGAAGCTCAAGTTGGCCATGTGGAAAGACTGCATAGAAAGAAAATACAATACCCAGGAAAGCCTAAGTGTTCCAACCACTCTAGATCAGGTGCCAGAGATGCAATGTGAAGAATTCATTCTGGACATTACAGTTTATGGCCTTATATGAGCCATCTTAGCAATCTGAAGACATTTGAACCACCCCAGAGGCACCAGTCATTGTGGAGCAGAGATAATCTTTTCTGTAAATGATCCAAATTCCTGACCTAGAAAATGTAAAGTATAATTGGTTTTTGCTTTATGCTCCAAAGATTAGGGATAGTTTGCTACATAACAATAGATCAATCCAAATAACTACTTACAGTGTGAAAGATACAATTTAGAGGTAATTATTTAAGAAATTTATACATACCAAAATCACATGCAATTAGATACTAAGAATTTTTATGACAGAATGAGTATACTTTCACAAATTAGGCTTGGTCGTCAGTCTTTTTTCTTTTTTTTTCAAATGGAGATAATGAAAACGTCTGAAGACCATTACTATAGAATTAATGTTTGTGTACCCTCAAAATTCATATATTAAAACCTAATCCCCAACATGATTGTATTTGGAGGTGGGGCTTTTAGGAAATGAGTAGATCATGAGGGTGGGGCCCTCATATATGAGATTCGTGTCCTTATAAAAGCAGCCCCAGGGGAGTTCCAAGATGGCAGAGTAGTAGGGGAACTCTGAACTTGCTTCATCCTTCAAATACAACTAGATCAACCCTCAAGTATTTTGAACAACTTGGAAGATGATTGGAGAAGAACAGAAGCAATCTGCATGGTTGGAACGAGAGAATTTAGCAGAGACAAGGTATAGAACCCTTAACTGGGGGACAGGGAAGCCACTTGGCAGGGAAGGGGAGGAAGCCTGATTCCCCAAGTAAAGTCAGGAAGAGGGAAAAAGTTTGAAACAGTGCAGTGGGTTGTGACCGTACAATAAGCCATGTGAGGAGATTCCCTGGGTCAGGGAGAGATTGCTCCTAATCCTGGAGGGCATTTGGAAGAGCATATTCATCCTCTCCAAAGACAAAAGGACAGCCAGGGAGCCATTGAGTGGAGCCCAGTAGCAGGGTCAAAGGGGCTTGCAGGGGACAGAAAACCTCTTCACTTTTCAGTGTGAGCCACAATAGGCTTACACCTCTGTGCATGTGCCGATTGGCCACTTTCCTGGGATTGACTGAGCAGGGCACGGAGACTGGAGCAGATTGCAAAGAACCTGGCTGCTGATTTTTGCTATGAGCCACAATAGGCTTAAACCTCTATGTGTATCCCAAGTAGCCAATTTTCTAGGGCTGAGCGGAGTTGAGCACAGAGACTGGAGCAGATTGCAGATAACCTGGCCAGTGTTTTTTGGTGTCTGCCACAATAGATTCAAACCTCTTCAGCAGCTTTTCTGGAACAAATGGGAGTAGGGAACTGAGTTGAGGGTAGATGGCTGATAATCTAGCTCCAGCTTTTCACTGAGCATTACAATAAGCTCTAGTCTCTGTTTGTGCACTGAGCAATGACTTTTCAGGATGGGGTGGTGCTAGGCATGCCCCCAGTCTCCCTGCCAGGGGACCAGAGTGGGAGCATACATTACCAGGCCCTTTAAAACTTGGAATTTTGAATCCTAGCCACTGGTCAGAGATAAAATACAGGAGATCTGTGGCTCTGGACATATGGATGACCTGGGCACAGAGAGGTTATGGCAGGGAAATGATGAGGGCCTGGGTCAAAGGACATTCCCAGCTTTTTTAAGAGGGCCTCCTGAGCAGCAGATGATGGGAGTTCTGATCACCAGGGACAAGAGAGCGAGGTGACACCATATTCTACTTCTTCTACCGCCCCTCTCTTCTCCCACCTACCAGCACAGTCAGACTACAGAGAGAAACACAGCACCTCGAGTGGAACCTGTAATCTCCTACACTAAACCGCACCCCCTGACCTGGAAGGAACATCATTACAAGAGCAAGTCAGCTTTTAAGCCAGTGCAGCAAACCTCTCCCTCAGAAGATCAACACAAACCCCTGCATATACCAAGTCTACTGATCAAAGAAAGCTGCAAAACATCAGTTTCTGGCTCAACTTCACAAACAAATCAAAGCATACTTACTAAAAGGACCAAACACCCCCAATACAAGCAAGGAGGAACTCTGTAGAGTAAGGACCAATGGGAAAGGGCAGCCAAAACACAACAGCAGAATGTACACAACATATACCAGAATCACTTCCTGAAATTATCATTGTTGCTGTTGATATTATGATTGCTGTTTTTGTTATTTTTCTTTTTTATTATTTTTTTCTTTATCTTTCTTTCCTCCTTTCTTTTTGGACAAAATGACTAGAAGGAGAAATTCACAACAAAAGAAAGAAACAGGTAGTACTCTCTGCCATAGATTGAACAATATAGGTATAGGCAAGATATCAGGACTAGAATTCAAAACACCAATTCTAAAGATACTAGGTAGGTGTGAAAAAAGCATACAAGACACTAGAGAATGCCTTAATGTAGAAATAAAAGAACTAAAATCTAATCAGGTTGAAATTAAAAATGCAATTACTGAGATGCAGTAAAAAATGGAGGTTATAACAGCGAGGATAAATGAGGCAGAAGCATCACCAATATAGAAGACAAAATGATGGAAAGTAAGAAAGCTGAGAAAAGGAGAGAAAAACAACTGCTGGATCATGAGGGGGAGACTTTGAGAAATCAGTGATACCATAAAGTGCAACAATATTTGAATAATAGGAGTTCCAGAAGATGAAGAAAACAGAGAAGGTCAGAAGGTATATTTGAACAAATTATAGCTGAGAGTGTCCCTAATCTGTGGAAAGAAATAAGCATTCAAGTTCAGGAGGCACAGAGAACCCCCTTTAAAAAAACCATAAAATTAGGTCAAGACCCCGACATAATAGTGAAGGTTGCAAATTGCAAAGACAAAGAGAAAATCCTGAAAGCAGCTAAGGAAAAGAGGCCCTTAACCTACAAGGGTAGAAACATAAGGCTGACAACAGACCTGTCCACAGAGACCCAGAAGGCCAGAAAGGACTGAAATGACACATTCAAGGTACTAAATGAGAAAAAAAAATATGCAGGCCAGAATACTTTATCCAGCAAGACTGTCTTTCAAAATGGAAGGAGAGATGAAGAGTTTGCAGGGCAAAGAAAAACTAAAAGAATTTGTGATCACTAAACCATCCTTGCAAAAAATATTAAAGTGGATCCTTTGAGCAAAGAGAGACAAAAAGTAATGAAGACCACAAAGGAATAGAGGCAATCTACAGAAACAGACATTACAGGTAATGCAATGGCACAAAATTCATATCTTTCAGTAGTTACTCTGAATGTAAATGGGCTAAAAGCTCTAATCAAAAGACACAGGTATCAGACTGGATAAAACAACAAGACCCACCAATATGCTGTCTACCAGAGATTCATTTTAGATACAAAGACAACTCCAGATTGAAAGTGAGGGGATGGAGAACGATTTATCATGCAAAGGGACATCAAAAGAAAGCTGAGGTAGCAATCCTTGTATCAGATAACTTAGATTTTAAGCCAAAGACTAATAAAAGATGAAGAGGGGCACTATATCATAATTAAAGGGTCAATCCAGCAAGAGGAACTAACAGTTGTAAATGTTTATGCCCCCAACATGGGAGCAGCCAGTTAAGTAAACCAGTTAATAACAAAAATTAAAGAAATGCATTGATAATGATATAATAGGGGACTTTAACACCCCACTCAGAGCATTGAACAGATCATATAAGCAGAAGATCAATAAGAAATCAAGTACTTTCCATGACACACTGGACCAGATGGACTTCACAGATAATATTCAGAACATTTCATCTTAAGCAACAGAATACACTTTCTTCTCAAGTGAACATGAAACATTCTCCAGAATAGATCACATACTGGATCACAAATCAGGTCTCAAACAGTATCAAAAGATTGGGATTACACTCTACATATTTTCAGACCACAATGCTTTAAAACTTGAACTCAATAACAAAAGAAAATTTGGGGGGAACAAAAATTCATGGAAGTTAAAGAACATCCCACTAAAGAATGAGTAGATCAACCAGGAAACTAAAACATTTAAAAAAAAGTCACAGAAGCAAATGAAAATGAAAACAGAACAGTTCAGAACCTTTGGGATGAGGGGAGTTAAGATGGCGGAGGAGTAGGGGACCCCTTTTTCAGCCGGTCCCCTGAGTCAAGCTGGATAGGTACCAGACCAGCCTAAATAACCACGGAATCAGCCTGAGACTCAGGATGATGCATCTGGATCTCTACAAATGAACATCTCCAGCGCTGAGTATTGAGGTACGAAGAGGGGAGCTGTAAACCGGGCACAGATATCGGAAGATAAACAGAAGGGGGAGAACGCCGTGTTTGGCGCGGGGAGCGGCAGCCACCTGCACGGGGCGGGGGCGGACTCACAGAGGGCACCGCGAGAGAGCGGACTGAGACCGGTGGCGTGAGCGCGCCACCAGGCATCTCCCGAACACGGAATCCCGGTGTGTCACGGGATCCAGACTGAGACCGGGAACTCCCAGAGAGCGCGCGGCGGCAGCGGCTGGCGGGCCACCTGACGGGAGCGGGCGGACTACGCGGTCGGCACCCGAAACAGCAGACTGAGACCCTGAACCGGGTGCGCGCGCCACCAGGCTTCTCACGGAACTCTCGAGTCGAGGTGTGCTCACCGGGCATAGACTGAGACCGGGGAGACCCGGGAGCCTGCGCGGCCGGTGGCTGGCGAGCATTAGAAACACAAAGGACAGAGACGCGCCGGCCCTGGGAAGTGAGAACGAGGGCGCCGGGTGTGGGGCGCACATCCCGGGACGCTGCAGGGTTGAGCAGCACCAACAGAAACAGAGTTAAAGTGGCCAGAACATTAGTAGAGAACGGGCCGCAATCCTTCTGTTCCGTGACAGAGGCTGAAATTTGGCCGCTGCTGCTCTGACTCTCAGAAGAGGCACAGCAAACCGCCAGGGAAAGCCGCCAGAGAACAAAAGCCTGGAAATACCGGCTCAGAGAGTGCCCATCCCCATCCTCCCTCGCAGGGGACACGGAGACTCTACCCAAACAGGGTTGCCTGAGTATTGGCGCGGCAGGCCCCTCCCCCAGAACACAGAAGGCAGGCTGAAAAATCAAGAAGCCCACAACCCGGGCGCCTGGGTGGCGCAGTCATTGAGCGCCTGCCTTCGGCTTAGGGCGTGATCCCGGCGTTCCGGAAAGGAGTCCCTCATCGGGCTCCTCCGCTGGGAGCCTGCTTCTTCCTCTCCCACTCCCCTGCTTCTGTTCCCTCTCTCGCTGGTTGGCTGCCACATAAATAAATAAATAAAATCTTTAAAGAAGAAGCCCACATCCCTAAGATCCCTATAAAACAAGGGGCACGGCCTGGGACCCAGTCAATAATTTGGGCTCTGGAAACCCCGCAACCTCTCTTCATCAGAATGACAAGAAGGAGAAGCCCCCCCCAGCAAAGAAAAGACAGTGATTCTGTGGCCTCTGCCACAGAAATAATGGATATGGATGTAACCAAATTATCAGAAATGGAATTCAGAGTAACGATGGTCAAAATGATGAGTAGAATTGAAAAAACTATTAACGAAAAGGTTACTGAGAATATAGAATCCCTAAGGACAGAAATGAGAGCGAATCTGACAGAAATTAAAAATTCTATGAGCCAAATGCAGGCAAAACTAGAGGCTCTGACGGCCAGGGTCGCAGAAGCAGAGGAACGGGTTAGTGAATTGGAGGATGGGTTAATAGAGGAAAAAATGAAAATAGAAGATGGTCTTAAAAAAATCCACGCCCACGAATGTAGGTTACGGGAGATTACTGACTCAATGAAACGATCCAATGTTAGAATCATCGGCATCCCCGAGGGGGTGGAGAAAAACAGAGGTCTAGAAGAGATATTTGAACAAATTGTAGCTGAAAACTTCCCTAATCTAGCAAGGGAAACAAACATTCGTGTCCAAGAGGCAGAGAGGACCCCTCCCAAGCTCAACCACGACAAACCTACGCCACGTCACGTCATAGTGCAATTCGCAAATATTAGATGCAAGGATACAGTATTGAAAGCGGCCAGGGCAAAGAAATTTCTCACGTACCAAGGCAAAAGCATCAGAATTACGTCAGACCTGTCTACACAGACCTGGAATGAGAGAAAGGGTTGGGGGAGCATATTTAAAGCTCTTTCAGAGAAAAACATGCAGCCAAGGATCCTTTATCCAGCAAGGCTGTCATTCAGAATTGATGGAGAAATAAAGACATTTCAGAATCGCCAGTCACTAACCAATTTTGTAACCACGAAACCAGCCCTACAGGAGATATTACGGGGGGTTCTATAAAAGTAAAAAGGCCCCAAGAGTGATACAGAACAGAAAGTCACAGCCAATACAAACAAAGACTTTACTGGCAACATGGCAACATTAAAATCATATCTCTCAGTAATCAGTCTTAATGTAAATGGTTTGAACCATCCCATAAAACGCCACAGGGTTGCAGATTGGATAAAAAGAAATGACCCATCCATTTGCTGTCTACAAGAGACTCATTTCGAACCCAAAGATGCATTCAGACTGAGAGTAAGGGGATGGAGTACCATCTTTCACGCAAATGGACCTCAAAAGAAAGCTGGGGTAGCAATTCTCATATCAGATAAATTGGATTTTAAACTACAGACTATAGTTAGAGATGCAGAAGGGCACTATATTATTCTTAAGGGAAGTATTCAACAAGTGGATATGACAATTATAAATATATATGCCCCCAACAGGGGAGCAGCAAGATACACAAGCCAACTCTTAACCAGAATAAAGAGACATATAAATAAAAATACATTAATAGTAGGGGACCTCAACACTCCACTCTCAGAAATAGACAGAACACCCTGGCAAAAACTAAGCAAAGAATCAAAGGCTTTGAATGCCATACTCGACGAGTTGGACCTCATAGATATATATAGAACACTACACCCCAGAACCAAAGAATACTCATTCTATTCTAATGCCCATGGAACATTCTCAAGAATAGACCATGTTCTGGGACACAAAACAGGTCTCAACCGATACCAAAAGATTGAAATTATCCCCTGCATATTCTCAGACCACAACGCTCTGAAATTGGAACTCAACCACAAGGAAAAATTTGGAAGAAACTCAAACACTTGGAGACTAAGAACCATCCTGCTCAGGAATGACTCGATAAACCAGGAAATCAAAAATCAAATTAAACAATTTATGGAGACCAATGAGAATGAAAATACAACAGTCCAAAACCTATGGGATACTGCAAAGGCAGTCCTAAGGGGGAAATACATAGCCATCCAAGCCTCACTCAAAAGAATAGAAAAATCTAAAATGCAGTTTTTATATTCTCACCTCAAGAAGCTGGAACAGCAACAGAGGGACAGGCCTAATCCACGCACGAGGAAGCAGTTGACCAAAATTAGAGCTGAAATCAATCAAGCAGAAACCAGAAGTACAGTAGAGCAGATCAACAGGACTAGAAGCTGGTTCTTTGAGAGAATCAATAAAATTGACAGACCACTGGCAAGACTTATCCAAAAGAAAAGAGAAAGGACCCAGATTATTAAAATTATGAATGAAAAAGGAGAGGTCACGACGAACACCATTGAAATTGGAAGGATTATTAGAAATTTTTATCAACAGCTATATGCCAATAAACTAAGCAATCTGGAAGAGATGGAATCCTTCCTGGAAACCTATAAACTACCAAGATTGAAACCGGAAGAAATTGATTCCTTAAACAGGCCAATTAATTATGAAGAAATTGAGTCAGTGATAAACAACCTTCCAAATAACAAAACTCCAGGCCCGGACGGTTTTCCTGGGGAATTCTACCAAACATTCAAAGAAGAAATAATACCTATTCTCCTAAAGCTATTTCAAAAAATAGAAACAGAAGGAAAGCTACCAAACTCATTCTATGAGGCCAATATTACCTTGATCCCCAAACCAGGCAAAGACCCCCTCAAAAAGGAGAATTACAGACCGATTTCCCTAATGAATATGGACGCCAAAATCCTCAACAAGATACTTGCTAATAGAATCCAACAGTACATTAAAAGGATTATCCATCACGATCAAGTGGGATTCATACCTGGGATGCAAGCGTGGTTCAATATTCGCAAATCAATCAGCGTGATACATCATATCAACAAGAAAAGACTCAGGAACCATATGATCCTCTCAATCGATGCCGAAAAAGCATTTGACAAAATACAGCATCCTTTCCTGATTAAAACCCTTCAGAGTGTAGGAATAGAAGGTACATTTCTCAATCTCATAAAAGCCATCTATGAAAAGCCTACTGCAAATATTATTCTCAATGGGGAAAAGCTGGAAGCCTTTCCCTTAAGATCAGGAACTCGACAAGGATGCCCACTCTCGCCACTATTATTCAACATAGTACTAGAAGTCCTTGCAACAGCAATCAGACGACAAAAAGGGATCAAAGGTATTCAAATTGGCAAAGAAGAAGTCAAAATGTCTCTCTTTGCAGATGACATGATACTCTATATGGAAAACCCAAAAGAAGCCACTCCCAAACTATTAGAAGTTATAGAGCAATTCAGTAACGTGGCGGGATACAAAATCAATGCTCAGAAATCAGTTGCATTTCTATACACGAATAACGAGACCGAAGAAAGAGAAATTAGGGAATCCATCCCATTTACAATAGCACCAAAAACCATACGTTACCTTGGAATTAACTTAACCAGAGACGTAAAGGACCTATATTCTAGAAACTATAAATCACTCTTGAAAGACATTGAGGAAGACATAAAAAGATGGAAAGATATTCCATGCTCATGGATTGGAAGAATTAACATAGTTAAAATGTCCATGCTACCCAGAGCAATCTACACTTTCAATGCTATCCCGATCAAAATACCGAGGACATTTTTCAAAGAACTGGAACAAATAGTCCTTAAATTTGTATGGAAACAGAAAAGGCCCCGAATCTCCAAGGAACTGTTGAAAAGGAAAAACAAAGCTGGGGGCATCACAATGCCGGATTTCGAGCTGTACTACAAAGCTGTGATCACAAAGACAGCATGGTACTGGCACAAAAACAGACACATAGACCAATGGAACAGAATAGAGAGCCCAGAAATGGACCCTCGGCTCTTTGGGCAACTAATATTTGATAAAGCAGGAAAAAACATCCGGTGGGAAAAAGACAGTCTCTTCAATAAATGGTGCTGGGAAAATTGGACAGCTACATGCAAAAGAATGAAACTTGACCACTCTCTCACACCATACACAAAAATAAACTCCAAATGGATGAAAGACCTCGATGTGAGACAGGAATCCATCAAAATTCTAGAGGAGAACATAGGCAGCAACCTCTACGACATCGGCCAAAGCAACCTTTTTCATGACACATCCCCAAAGGCAAGAGAAACAAAAGATAAAATGAATTTATGGGACTTCATCAAGATTAAAAGTTTCTGCACAGCCAAGGAAACAGTCAGAAAAACTAAGAGGCAGCCCACGGAATGGGAGAATATATTTGCAAATGACACTACAGATAAAGGACTGGTATCCAAGATCTACAAAGAACTTCTCAAACTCAATACACGAGAAACAAATAAACAAATCAAAAAATGGGCAGAAGATATGAACAGACACTTTTCCAATGAAGACATACAAATGGCTAACAGACACATGAAAAAATGTTCAAAATCATTAGCCATCAAGGAAATTCAAATCAAAACCACACTGAGATACCACCTTACGCCAGTTAGAATGGCAAAAATAGACAAGGCAAGAAACAACAATTGTTGGAGAGGATGTGGAGAAAGGGGATCCCTCCTACATTGTTGGTGGGAATGCAAGTTGGTACAGCCACTCTGGAAAACAGTGTGGAGGTCCCTTAAAAAGTTAAAAATTGAGCTACCCTATGATCCAGCCATTGCACTACTGGGTATTTACCCCAAAGATACAGACGTAGTGAAGAGAAGGGCCATATGCACCCCAATGTTCATAGCAGCAATGTCCACAATAGCTAAATCGTGGAAGGAGCCGAGATGCCCTCCAACAGATGACTGGATTAAGAAGTTGTGGTCCATATATACAATGGAATATTACTCAGCAATCAGAAAGAATGAGTTCTCAACATTTGCCACAACATGGACGGCACTGGAGGAGATAATGCTTAGTGAAATAAGTCAAGCAGAGAAAGACAACTCTCATATGATTTCTCTCATCTATGGAACATAAGAACTAGAATGATCAGTAGGGGAAGAAAGGGATAAAGAAAGGGGGGTAATCAGAAGGGGGAATGAAACATGAGAGACTATGGACTATGAGAAACAAACTGAGGGCTACAGAGGGGAGGGGGGTGGGGGAATGGGATAGACCGGTGATGGGTAGTAAGGAGGGCACATATTGCATGGTGCACTGGGTGTTATACACAACTAATGAATCATCGAGCCTTACATCGAAAACTGGGGATGTACTGTATGGTGACTAACATAATATAATAAAAAATCATTATTAAAAAAAAAAAAAAGAACTTTTGGGATGAAGCAAAGGGGGTCCTAAGAGGGAAGTATATAGCCATTATCATGAAACAAGAAAAGTCTCAAATATATAAGCTAACCTTACACCTAAAGGAGCTAGGGAAAGTATAGCAAATAAAGCCTAAATCCAGCAGCAGAAGAGAAATAATAAAGACTAAAACAGAAAACAATGAAATAGAAACCAAAAGAACAGTAGAACAGATCAATGAAACAAGAAGCTGGGTCTTTGAACGAATTAATAAGATCAATAAACTCTTAGTCAGACTTATCAAAAAGAGAAAGGACCCAAATAAAATCATGAATGAAAGAGGAGAAATCACAACCAACACTGAAGAAATGGAGACACTTAAAAGAACATTATTATGAACAATTATATGCCACGAAGTTTGGCAATCTGAAAGAAATGGATGCATTCCTAGGAACATATAAAATACCAAACTGAAACGGGAAGAAATAGAAAACCTGACCAGACCTATAACCAGCAAGGAAATTGAAGCAGTAATAAAAAACCTCCCAACAAACAAGAATCCAGGCTTTCATGGCCTCACAGCAGAATTCTACCAAACATCTAAGGAAGAATTAGTACCTATACTTCTGAAACTATTTCAAAAAATAGAAATGGAAGGAAAACTTCTAAGCCCATTTTATGAGGCCAGGATTACCTTGATCCCAACACCAGACAAAGACCCCCACAAAAAGGAGAATTACAGACCAATATCCTTGATGAACATGGATTCAAAATTCTCACCAAGATACTAGCCAAAAAGATCCAACAGTATATTAAGAGGATTATTCACCACAACCAAGTGGGATTTATTCCTGGGCTGCAAGGGTGGTTCAACATTTGTGAATCAATCAATGTAATACACTATATTAAATTTAAAAAAAGAACCATATGATCCTTTCATTTGGTGCAGAAGAAGCATTTGACAAAATGCAGCATCCTTTCCTGATTAAAACTCTTCACAGTGTAGGGATAGAGGAAACATACTTCAATATCATAAATGCCATATACAAAAGGCCCATAGCAAATATCAGTCTTGATGGGGAAAAACTGAGAGCTTTTCCCCTAAAGTCAAGAACATGACAAGGATGTTCAATCTCACCACTGTTGTTCAACATATTACTAGAAGTCCAAGACTCAACCATCAGATAACAAAAAGAAATAAAAAGCATTCATTCAGACTGGCAAAGAAGAACTCAAACTCTCACTCTTCACAGATGACATGATACTTTATGTGGAAAACCCAAAAGACTCCACTCCAAAATTTCTAGATCTCATATAGGAATTCAGCAATGTAACAGGATATAAAATCAGTGCACAGAAATCAGTTGCATTTCTATACACTAAACAATGAGACAGAAGAAAGAGAAATTAAAGAATCAATCCCCTTTACAATTGGACAAATAACCATAGGATACCTAGGAATAAACCTAACCAAAGAGGTAAAGTATCTGTACTCTGAAAACTATCAAATACTTATGAGAGACATTTAGGATGACACAATAAAATGGAAAAGCATTTCATGGATTGGAAGAACAAATACTGTTACAGTGTCTATGCTACCCAGAACAATCCACACGTTCAGTGCAATCACTATCAAAATCGCATCAACATTTTTCACAGAGCTGGAATAAATAATCCTAATATTTGCATGGAACCAGAAAAGATCCCAATAGCCAGAGGAATGTTGAAAAAGAAAACCAAAGCTGGTGACATCACACTGCCAGACTTTAAGCTATATTACAAAGCTGTAATCATCAGGCCAGTATGGTACTGGCACAAAAGGAGACATAGGTCAATGGAGTAGAATAGAGAATCCAGAGATTGACCTTCAACTCCTCGGTCAACTAATCTTGGAGAAAGCAGGAAAGAATACCCAATGGGTAAAAGAGAGACTCATCAACAAACGGTGTTGGGAAAATTGGACAGCAACATGCAAAAGAATGAAATTGGACCATTTCCTTACACCATACAAAAAATAGACTCAAAATGGATGAAAGACCTAAATGTGAGACAGGAATCCATCAAAATCCTAGAGAACACACACAGCAACCTCTTTAACCTCGGCCATGGCAAAGTCTTGCTATGCGCATCTCCAAAGGCAAGGGAATTAAAAGCAAATGAACTATTTGGACTTCATCAAGATAAAAAGCTTTTGCACAGCAAAGGATACAGTTGACAAAGCAAAAAACAGCCTAAAGAATGGTAGAAGATATTTGCAAATGTCTTATTAGATAAAGGGCTAGTATCCAAGATCTATAAAGAATTTATCAAGCACAACATCCAAAAAACAAATAATCCAGTCAAGAAATAGGCAGAAGATATAAACAGATATTTCTCCAAAGAAGACATACAAATGGCCAGCAGACACATGAAAAAAATGTTCAATATCACTTGGTACCAGGGAAATACAAATCAAAACCACAATGAAATACCACCTCACAGCAGTCAGAATGACTAAAATTAACAAGTCAGGAAACAACAAATGTTGGTGAGGATGCAGAGAAATGGGAACCCTACTACGCTTGGTGGGAATGCAAGCTGGTGCAGCCACTGTGGAAAACAGTATGGAGTTTCCTCAAGACATTGAAAATATTACTACACAATGACCCAGCAGTTGCAGTACTAGGTAATTTACACAATGGATACAAACGTAGTGATCTGAAGGGACACTTGCATCCCAATGTTTATAGAAGCAATATCCACAGTAGCCAAACTGTGGAAAAAGCCCAGATGTCCATCGATAGATGAATGGATAAAGATGTGATATATATACAATGGAATAGTACTCAGCCATCAGAAATTGAAATCTTCCCATTTGCAATGACATGGATGGAACTCGAGGGTACTATGCTAAGCAAAAGAAGTCAATCAGAGAAAGACAATTATATAATTTCACTCATATGTGAAGTTTAAGAAACAAAACAGAGGATCACAGGGGAAGGGAGAGAAAAATAAAATAAGATGAAAGCAGAGAGGAAAACAAACCATTAGAGACTCTTAACTATAGGAAACGACCTGAGGTTTGCTGGAGGGGAGCTGGGTGGGGGGATGGGGTAACTGGGTAATGGGCTTTGGGGAGGGCACATGATGTGATGAGCACTGGCTATTGTGTGCAACTGATGAATCCCTGAACTCTACCTCTGAAACTAATAATACAGTGTATGCAAATTAATTGAATTTAGATAAAATTAAATTAAATAAAAAGTAGTCCCAAAGAGCTCCCTCTCCCCTCTTCTAAATTGAGCACACAGTGAGCAAATTTTTTCAGTCTGGCAATGCTGAATTTGACTGTTGTCTCTCAAAGAAACCATAGGCTCACAATGATAGGTTAAATCTCATTTAATTCCAAAATTATTTATTGTTGTTCATATAAATCATTGTATATAAATTAAAATATAAACATTTATATACACAAAACTTTTGGAAATGCAAGGTCTGTAACATTAACATTTTTAAATGCCTGAAAAATTATATTGTAGACATTTGTCTGTAATTAGCTGTTGTATATAACTTAAAGTCAGAATAATACTAATGCATTGATAGAAAAAATCGTTGTATATAAAATAAGCCAGTTTAGCGTAAGATTATAAGTGCTCCACAATAATGGATAATGGTTAAAAATATTTCTATTTTCTATTAAGACCAAGTAATATATTTCACATATATAATGTGCATACATTTTTATATATATGATGTGCCTATACTATATGTATATGATGTGTCTAGCATGTGTGTGTGTATATATATGTGTATATATATACATATGTATATATTTATCATTTAATTTTTTAAAGTGTTAGACCTAAATAATGGAATCTATGACTAAGAAAACAACTACTTACGAAAGTAAAGGAATCTAGGATTTAACATGTGCTGGTTAAACATGGAATCATACACATACCAACAGAATGAAAATTGCCAGTGAATAGAAGGTAAATTTTGTCAAATGACAGAAGTAGCATCTATCTATCATCTATCTATCATCTATATATTACTTTTGATATAAGAGAAAGAGTTTTGTATTCAGTTGCTTATCTGCACAGAGGAGTATAAGGCAATTTAATTTAAAAAGATATTACCCCACCCTAGGAAACCTGTACTAGTAACAACTAAAAACCTTTCCAAAGAAATGCCCTAGAATGAATCTGTAATTGGCCTGAACGTGTACTCACCTAACCCTCTCGACACTCGTACGTCAAATCCTCTTAGGGATAAATAAGAGACACTCATAAGTCGAATACTCTTAAGGATAAATAAAAGAGAATGAATGGGTTTGTAAGGACTGCTTTTAGTGAATACAATTGCTTTTTGTTCTTTCTTCAAAGCACAAAAATACACCACTAGAAACAGCACTCTGTTCCTGAAAGACAGTTCTATTTGACATTATCACATACACTCCTTTGAGGTTTCAAAAGTCGAACAGTAATATTAATAAACTCCACTGTTAATATTAGCTTAAACAAATATCAGAATGGCTCAAGTGGAGATTAGGATATGTTGTTTTGGTCATGAAATTTTCTATATCATTTAAAAATGGTCATTAATGGCTCTATGTCACTTAAAATATTCTAAAATTTAACAGCATAGTGGGCATTTGATTTCTTTCTCAACTCACAGTTTCAAAGTTTACAGTCTGAAACAGTGTTTTACCTATTTTTATAATTCGTAGAAGACAGTCAAACTTAAAATATAGTAGTATGTTTATTCAGTGAATTCACAAGAGGCTTTATATTTGTACATATGTGATTAACTAGGTTGTCTTTTTATTAAATCTCCATGCAATATATTTAAGTGGAACTGTTAGCATTTAATTTTTAAGGAATTTTTTAAAAGCCTTCTGAAACTTTAACTTTTAATGGAAAAAAACAGTTATCTATTTTTCTTGTGGTTACTTTAATGATTCTTACTTATGTTTGCATTTTTCAATTTGTGTCACTTCCAGACAGAACAGAACATGAAATAATTATACAAAATTAACAGTTATGGATTCTTTGTAGGAAATTTTGAAAATTGGGTTTAACTCATTTGTCTTTTATTTTTTAATGGATGAGTCCTCTGATGGCACTTTTCTGCTCCGATTCATAACATAGAAATATTCAAAATAGATATTTTTTCTTATCTTATATTTAGAAAATTAACTATTTCATGAAAATTATTTCCTAAGTCTCTAAAAGAGAAGAATAATTTCATTTTTCATGTTGTAGATGATTACTGTGAGATATAAAAGAGCTATTACATTAATGACCATGTCATAACTTGTTCATCTGCAGCCCTTCAGGAAACTATGGAATACAAATTAAAACAATCTAGTGACTGTAATGGTGACTTTATGGGGTGGAAATAAATCCTGGATTATTCATGAATAAATGTATGCACTGAATGGCTGATTATTTTCGTACCAGTAAGAGAAAAATTCACAAGATGCCTTTCCCTATAATCTACATGCCTTGTTTTTAGAACAAATCAATCAAAATAACAGAATGTATGAATGCTCAGAAATAATACTGGTGTCACCTAGATGAATCATTTATAGGCAAACTATCAAATTCCCAATGAATACCTAATGAAGGTGTAATTCCATATCAAACATCAGATGAATATTATTACATTTTTATTACATGATATAAGTAGCATTTTATAAAGGTTAATCTGGCATTTGAGTATCGTGTTCTAGAAGGCTCATTAGAATTACCTGTCAAAGTTTTTAAACTAATCATATAACCTTACACTTACCTAGACTTTAATTCTAATACACCCTAACCCAGTCTATCCTAGATTCACTGCCATTGCCAGCAACACTGCTTAGAAAGAATAATCATAGATAGGGTTATTTTTCAGGATTACTATACGGAGGGTTGTTTTTAATTCACATATAAAATATTATTGTTATCATACTATCAAGCATATTTTAAACTTCTGAGTTAACATATTTTATAATAATCAGTGGCTTCATGCTGGATTTCAGAGGTTATCTGCATTTTCACATGGTTACTGTCTTTTAGAAAAATAATTTATGAGTTTCTTAATCTTAGGAAACAAACTGAGGGTTGCTGGAGGAGGGTATGGTGTGGCTGGGTGATGGACACTGGGGAAGGTATGTGTTGTGGTGAGCACTGGGTGTTGTGTAAGACTGATGAATCATAAACCTGTACTCCTGAAACAAATAATACATCATATGTTAATTTAAAAAATAAATTAAAAATTTTATAATTATTCAGTATATCATAAAACAAAATGTGAACATATTTTAGTTAGAAACTCAATTTGAAATTTTCATGTGCATTATGTGGCCAGCATACATATCCCACTTGTAACTTTTAATTCCCAATGTAAAAACTCCCAGATGACACATTTTACAGTAGGCTTTTAGTAGTTGAACCTATACTTTGTAGTCATATAGACTTCAACTTTTCCAATTCAAGTAATCTTGCAGGATAGATCAGTTCATCTAATTGTACTTTCATTGGTCCATTTCAAAAAATTTGAATAGTTTGTCTCATTTTTCATTTTCCAGTTTGTCTCATTTTTCATTTTCCATTTCACATTCTGTTCTTACAGTTTTATGCTTCAAGTCTTTAATTATTTTAATATCATAAATTATTATTAGCATGTACAGGAAGTTCATGATGCTCAATTGTAACACAATCAAATCAAATCTTAGCTCTATTTTGCCACCACATGTTTCCATGACACTTGGTGATTTTTTAAATTTAATTTTATTTATTTAATTTTTGGCAAATAAGTCAGACTTACTCCCTTGAGGGTTAGAAGACTATGTGGCACTACATAAGGGCATCTTTCCTTCAGTCATGATTCATTTCAGCTCAATCTAAATGGAAATAATCTATTCGAAGATAAACATAATGACTCTTCTTTCCAGAGTGTTGTCTATAAATTCTTAAATTGACATATTGCCAGAGTTTTCTGAACTTTGCAAATAAAAGAGAATTATTGCAAATGTTTGAGAAAATATAATTTTCTGACCAAGGATTAAAACAGGACAAAATTGTGTTGGCCAGCTAAGATGGCAGTGTAGTAGGAGAACCCTAGACTTGCCTCATCCCTAGAACACAGCTAAATAACTATCATATAATTCCAAATACCCAAAAAATTGACTTGACTGATAAAACACACTGCGCCAATAGAGGAAGAGAAGAGGCCACATCAAGGAAGGTAGAAAGTGCAGAGACATGGTTTTTGGGGAGGAAAGGATTATGGGTTCTGCACAGGGAAGAGAGCTCTGGTTGTGGAGGAAGGAGAAAGAAAGAGAGAGTGGAGTGGACAGGATTTATTTCTGGGTTGCAAGTTGGTTCAATATTCAAAATCAATCAACATGATACACCACACCAATAAAAGAAAGGATAAGAACTGTATGATCATTTTAATACAGAAAAAGCATTTGACAGAGTACAACATCCATTCATGATAAAAACTCCCAACAAAGTCAGTTTAGAAGTAACATACCTCAACCATATATGAAAAACCCACAGCTAACATCATCCTCAATAGGATGGACAGTTTTCCAAAGAAGGCATACAGATGGAGAACAGACAAATGAAAAGATATTCAACATCACTAATCATCAGGGAAATGCAAATCAAAACCACAATGAGTTATCGCCTCATGCCTGTTAGAATGGCTAAAATTGAGGGGACAAGAAACAACAAGTGTAGTGAGGATGTGGAGAGAAATAAAGCTTTATGCATTGTTTGTGTGAATGTAAGTTGGTACAGCCACTGTAAAAATACTATGGTGATTCCTTGAAAAATTAAAAATGAAGCTACCATATGAACCAGTAATTCTACTATTGGGTATTTACCCAGGGAAAAGTAAAGCACTAACTTAAAAAGATATATGCACCCTTATGTTTACTGCAATGTTATTTACCATAGCCCCCAAGACATAGAAACAACCTAAGTGTCCCTCAATAGACAAATGGATAAGGAAAATATGGTACACATATATATACAATGGAAAATTGAAGTCATAAAAAAGGATGAGATCTTACCATTTGAGATAACATGGATGGGCCTAGAGGGTGTTATGCTAAGTGAGGTAAGTCAGACTGAGAAAGACAAATACCATATCATTCCACCTGTAAATGGAATTTAAAAAAATAGACAAACAAGGAATAGAACTATAAATATAGATAACAAAATGATGGTTGTGAGAGGGAAAGGGGATTGAGGATTGGGGAAAAAATAGGTGAAGGGAAGAGGGAGATACAGGCCTTCAGTTTGTAATGAATAAGTTGCAAGAATAAAAAGCAGAGCATAGGAATATATCAAAGATATTGTAATAGTGATGTATTGGGACAAATGGTAGCTATACTTATGGTGAACACAGCATAAGGTATAAACTTGTCAAATCACTAAGTTGTACACCTGAAAAAAGTTGATATGAAAAATAAATAACTTAATTAAATTTAAAAAATTTTAGTAAGCATTCAATGTTAGTGGCACATATTGCATTCATTGAGAAGATAACAGATACATGATTGTATATGTGATTTTAAGTATATAGACTTAAATTCAGATAAAGACATTGTGATTACTAATAATATAGATGTAATAATAATTTGTATTTTAATATAAATTTTAGTTACATGAATCAAATACCAGTAAAACACCTTGAGGGACTTTCAGCAAATAGAACTGAATTATGCAGTGAATAAAGAGCAGCTATAAAAATTGAACCAGGTTAAGATTAAGTGGAACTCTATTTGATATTGTCAGTACTAAATTCACTAAAAGAGAAAATAGGCAGTTTATTATTAATACAAATATTTTCAGTATTTCAGTTGATGATGCGTAGTTCTTTTTTTTTTAAATATTTTATTTATTTATTAGAGAGAGAGAGAGACAGCCAGTGAGAGAGGGAACACAAGCAGGGGGAGTGGGAGAGGAAGAAGCAGGCTCCCAGTGGAGGAGCCTGATGTGGGGCTCGATCCCATAACGCCAGGATCACGCCCTGAGCCGAAGGCAGATGCTTAATGACTGAGCCACCCAGGCGCCCCGATGATGCATAGTTCTTAAGTAAATAGAAACTATAGAGGGATCAATTGCAGGATAGCATTTATTAATTTCTCCTTTACATTCAGAAATATTGATCATTTATTTGATAGTTTATAAAATGAAGAAAAATATTCATGTTCATGATATTCTCTTAAAAACATTTTTAATTTAGACTGGAATTATTTGCTGGAATGATATTCTGTTTAGATAATTGGTCCATAGATGCAAGTGGGGCATTAAAGTCCCCCATTATTGTATTATTATCACTTAGCTTCTTTATGTTTGTTATTAATTGTTTTATGTATTTGGGTGCTCTCATGTTGGGTGTAAAACTAATTACAATTGTTACATCTTCTTATTGGATTGTTCCCCTTATGATATAGGGGACTTCTTTATCTCTGATTACAGTCTTTGTTATGATCCAGCAATTGCACTACTGGGTATTTACCCCAAAGATACAGATGTAGTGAAGAGAAGGGCCAAATGCATCCCAATGTTCATAGCAGCATTGTCCACAATAGCTAAATTGTGGAAGGAGCCGAGATGCCCTTCAACAGATGACTGGATTAAGAAGTTGTGGTCCATATATACAATGGAATATTACTCAGCTATCAGAAAGAACGAGTTCTCAACATTTGCTACAACATGGATGGCACTGGAGGAGATAATGCTAAGTGAAATAAGTCAAGCAGAGAAAGACAATTATCATATGGTTTCACTCATTTATGGAACATAAGAAATAGGAAGATCAGTAGGAGAAGGAAGGGAAGAGTGAAGGGGAGGTAAACAGAAGGGGGAATGAACCGTGAGAGACTGTGGACTCTGGGAAACAAACTGAGGGCTTCAGAGGGGAGGGGGTGGGGGATTGGGATAGGCCGGTGATGGGTATTAAGGAGAGCACATATTGCGTGGTGCACTGGGTATTATATGCAAATAATGAATCATGGAACATTGCATCAAAAACTGGGGATGTACTGTATGGTGACTAATATAACAAAATAAAAATCATTAAAAAAAGGAAAAAAATAAATAAATATTTCACATTAAAAAAAAAGGAAACTAACTGAAATGTAACAGTGGTTCTTTTTAATTTGTAGTCTATGAGAAATTAATCATTTTCTTCTTTTCTGTTTTTCCAAATTGTATTTAATTTACTGAATATGTATTAATTTATAATTGTAGCTACATATAATTTTTGTAATTAAAAAGTCAGACCATGATTTCTAAAAATAAATAATAAAAAAATAAAGTCTCATTTGTCTGATGTAATTAGTGCTACTCCAGCTTTCTTTGCAATCCACTTGAGTGATAAATATTTCTCCATCCCCTCACTTTCAATCTGCACATATCTTTATGTCTAAAATGAGTCTATTGTAGGCAGCATACAGATAGTTCGTGTTTTGTTTTGTTTTTAATCTATTATGACTCCTCATATCTGTTGACTGGAGCATTTAGTCCATTTACTTTCAAAGTAATTGTTAAAGATATGTATTTAATGGCATTTTATTACTTGTTTTGTCATTGCTTCTAGAGATTTCCTCTGTTCCTTTCTTGTCTTTGTCACTTTTTGTCCTTTCCACTCAAAGTTTCCCCTTAGTATTTCTTGCAGGGCTAGTTTAATCGTCACAAACTCCTTTAGGTTTTATTTGTTTGGGAAACTCTATCTTTCCTTCTGTTCTGGATCATAGCCTTTCTGGATAGATTACTCTGGCTGCAGATTTTTCCTATTCAACACTTTGAATAGATCATGCCACTCCCATCTGGCTTGCCATGTTTCTGTTGAGAGATCTGCTAGCCTTATGGGTTTTCCCTTCAAGTTAAGGACTTCTTTTCTCTTACTGCTTTCAAGATTTTTTCTTTATCACAATATTATGAAAATGTAATTACAATATGTTTTGGTGTTGGTCTTCTTTTGTTGATTTTGATGGGAGTTTTCTTTGTTTCCTGGATCTGGATGTCTGTTTCCTTCTCTCAATTAGGGAAATTTTCAGCTATTATTTTTTCAAATATATTTTCTACCCCCTCTCCTCTCTCTTCTTCTTCTGGGACTCCTATAATAAGAATGTTGTAACGTTTGATGGAGACACTGAGTTCCTTAAGTACTTAATTCTTGTGTTCCATAATTCTCTTTTGTTCAGCTTCGTTGCTTTCCATAACTTTGACTTTTCCACCATTAATTCATTCCTCTGGTTCTTCCAGCCTGCTCTTCATTGCATCAAGCATTTTTCTAATCTCATTTATTGAACTTTTTCAGCTCTGAGTGATTTTTTTTCAAACCTTTTTTTTTCTCTGTTGTAAGGGTCTCATTGATATTTTCTATTATTTTTCAAACCCAGTGAGTTTTCTTATGATAGTTGTTTTAAATTATCCATCAGGCATGTTACTTGTATCTTTTCTGCTTACATCTCTGGCTGTGACCTTATCTTTTTCTTCCGTTTTGGATTAATTTCTCTGTGTTCACATTATGTCTAAGTTTTTGCCTTTTTTCTGTGCTAGAAAAGCCAGTATGTCACCTGCTCCTGAAAGTAATTGTCTTATAAAGTAGAGATCCTATAGTGACCACAGACAAGTGCTTCAGTAATTGTCTCCATTGTATGCTGTGTGCAGTCAGCTATTGTGCTCTGGCTGTTCCATCTTTCAAGCTAGTTGTCTACAGAGGCTCTCCTTGCCTGTATTGGGCAGTGTTTGGTCCCCGACCTGAATGTGGCAAGTTTTAGCTAAGTATGCTCTGGTCTGTTTGTGAAATGAGACCTGTCACCACCTGCACCAGAACTGAAGCCCTGTAAAACACTCTGGGTAGAAGATGTGCTATGTTTAGTGGTTTGTGGTAGACTGGGTGAGGGGCCTGATACACTGTGACTGAGGTAAGCTTGGCTGAGAAGGACAGTTCCAAGTGAGAACAGGGGTGAGGGGCTTAGTGTAACCAAGTTGGCAGACAGTGTTGGCACTGTGCTGTTTCCTGCAGGTGGCTCAATGTTTATACTGAGGGATGGAAAAGGGAAATGATGCCATCCAGCTCCTTTGTTCCCAGGGATGCATTCTGTGAATACTGCCTCTCAGGGACCACTCCTAAAAGAGCCAATATTCTCCCCACTCTGGGCCCAAGGCACTCTTCAGATTGCTGTTTACATGCTATCTTTCCCCAGTTTGTTTACCTACATTCTCTCCAGGAGCAGCACAATGCCCCCTAGGCTATCTTAGGCAAGTCCACTGACCTGTAAAACTACAGTCTTTGGGGTAACTGGCTGACTCAGTGGAGCACGTGACTTTTGATCTCGGGTTTGTGGGTTCAAGTCCCATGTTGGGTATAGAGCTTACTTAAAAATAATGATAAATATTTAAAAAAAAATAACCAATAAATCTAGTTTAAATAAATAAATAAAATAAAATAAAATAAAATAAAATAAAATAAAACTCCAGATGTTAAGCCCTGCTGATTGCATGAACTCACAAAATTCAGCCCCTCTCATTTTCCAAACCAATGGCTCTGGGAAAATGTTCTTGTCTATTCCCCTGCGTGCTCTTCTCTCTCTTTTACCCTTCTCTGCAAGCAGGGCTCCCTCCCCTCTATAGCAGCCTTGATCTGTTTCTCACCTAAACCATGACTCTACACTCCCTACCCTCTTCAGTGTGACCTCTTCTTTCCTTTTATTTGTGGAGTTTGTTCTGTCAGTCTTCAGGTCAGTTTCTAGGGTATTTAGAATGATTTGATAGTGATCTAGTTGAGTTTGTGGGACAAGGCAAAGCTAGGCTCCTCCTACTCTGCCGCCACCTTCCTGCCTCCCTTGAAATTTTTTAATGTGTTGTTGTAATTTTTTGTTAATATTTTGTTAATTACTTTTACATCTATATTCATGAGAGATATTGGCTTGTATTTCTTTTTTCTGGTGTCTTTGTCTGGTTTTGGTATAAGGGTGATACTGGCCTCATAGGACAAATTTGGAAATTTTTTTCCTCTTCTTTTTTTAGGAATAGTTTGAGAAGAATAGGTGTTAACTTGTCTTTAAATATTTGGTAGAATTTGCCTGTATAGCTTTCTGGGCCTGGACTTCTGTTTTTTGGGAGTTTTAATTACTGATTCAATTTCATTGTTGGTAATCAGTCTGTTCTTATTTTCTATTTCTTTCTGCTTCAGTTTGGTAGGTTATATATTTCTCAGAATTTATCCATTTATTCCAGGGTGTTCAATTTCTTGGCGTATGGATTTTCTTAATATTCTGATGTAATTGTTTATATTTCTGTGGTGTTGGTTATTTCTCCTATTTAATTAGTGATTTTATTTGGGTCCTCTCTCTCTTCTCTGTCTCTCTGTCTATCTGTCTCTCTCTTAATAAGTTTAGCTAGAGATTTATCTTTTTTTTTCTTTTTCTTTTTTCTTTTTTTTACCTTTTCAATATTCTGCTCCTGGTTTCCTGGATCTATTCTTTTGTTTGTTTGTTTGTTTTTTCTTTTTTTTGTTTTATCTACTCTGTCACCCTATTACTTTTGATTGGAGTATTTAGCCTATTTACATTCAAAGTCATTATCACAAGGGGAGGAAAAAAGATGGCAGAGGAGTAGGGGACCTTTTTACAGCTGGTCCCCTGAATTGAGCTGGGTGTCTACCAGGCCATCCTGAACACAAATGAAATCATCCTGAGACATAGGAAGATACATCTGGATCTCTACAAACGAACATCTCCAGTGCTGGGTATCGAGGTATGAAGCGGGGAGCCATGAATCTGTGAACAGATATCAGAAGATAAATGGAAGGGGGAGGGAGTCACCACGTTTGGGCACTGGGAAGCAGTAGCCACCTGCACTGGTGAGCAGGCTGGATTCTCAGACCTGTAGCTGCAGGGAAACCAGACCAAAACTGGGAGCTCAGGAGTATGAGAAACAGACTGAAACTGGGAGCTCCAAGGCATGCAATTGAACCAGACTGAAAACAGGAGCTTGGGAGTGTGTGCATAAACAAGATTGAACCCAGGAGACCAGGAGTATGTGCGTGACAAAACTGAAAACTGGAGCTCCAGAGCATGCACATGAACCAGGCTGAAACTGGGAGCTCAGGGGACGCTGGCAGTCTTAGAAGCACAAAGGCCAGAGATGTGCTGGCCCTGGGAGTGAGGACTGGGAGAATGGCTGGGGACACACAACCCAGGATGCTGTGGGGTTTTTAGCACCACTGACAGAAACGGAGTTAGAGAGGCCAGGAGAGCTCACTGAAGAGCAGACTGCAATCTCTATATTCTGAGACAGAGCTTTGGATATGGTCACTGCTGCTCTGACCCTCTGAAGAGTCACAGAAAGCCACCAGGGAAAGCCACCATAGAATAAAAGTCTGGAAAAACCAGTTCTCACTGTGCCCATTCCCCCCAACAGGGGACAGGGCAACTCTACCAAAACAGGGTTGCCTGAGTATCAGCATGGCAAGCCCCTCTCCCAGAAGACAGGCTGAAAAAAGAAGAAGCCCACATCCCTAAGGTCCCTATAAAACAAGTGCATCTTGCTTGGTCCTGGTCAATAATTTGGGCTCTGTGCGTCCCCACAATGACACCTTATCAGAATGTCAAGGAGGAGGAACCCCCAATACAGGAAGGAAATAGAGACTGTGGCCTCTGCCACAGAACAAATGGATATGGATATAACCAAATTGTCAGAAATGGAGTTCAGAGTAACAATGGTCAAGATGATGTATAGGATTGGAAAAAATACTAATGAAAATATTAAGGAGAATATAAAATCTCTAAGGGCTGACATAAGACAGAATCTGGTGGAAATTAAGAACGCAGTCTAAATTGGATGCTCTGACTGCCAGGGTAAACAAAGCAGAAGAATGAATTAGTGAGTTAGATGATAAGATGATAGAAAAGAAAGAAAGAGAAGAAACATGGCTTAAAAAACTCCACTCTCAAGAAATAAGAATACAGGAGAATAATGACTCAATGAAACATTCCAATGTCAGAATCATTGGCATCCCCGAAGGAGTGGAGAAAAAGAGAGGTTTAGAAGAAATATTTGAACAAATTGTAGCTGAGAACTTCCCTAATCTGGTGAAGGAAACAAGCATTCGTGTCCAAGAGGCAGAGAGGACCCCTCCCAAGATCAATGAGAACAGACTGACACCACATCACGTAATAGTACAATTTGCAAATCTTAGATCCGAGGAAACAATCGTGAAAGCAGCGATGGGGAAGAGAGTCCCCATGTACAGAGGAAGGAAGATCTGAATAATGTCAGACCTGTCTACAGAGACCTGGGAAGCCAGAAAAGGTTGGCAAGACATAGTCAGAGCACTAAGTGAGAAGAACATTCAGCCAAGGATTCTTTATCCAGCAAGGCTGTCATTCAGAATGGATGGAAAGATGAGCTTACAAGACTGTCAGAAACTGAAAGACTATGTGACCATCAAGCCAGCCTTACAAGAAATATCAAGGAGGATTCTATAAAAGTAAAAAGACCGTAAGAGTGATACAGAACAAAATATACAATCTATAGAAACACAGAATTCACAGGCAGCATGACATCATTAAAATCATATTTCTCAATAATCACTCTCAATGTGAATGGCCTAAATGCTCCCATGAAACACCACAGGGTTGCAGATTAGATAAAAAGAAATGACCCATCCATATGCTGTCTACAAGAGACTCATTTTGAACCTAAAGATACATCCAGACTGAAAGTGAAGGGATAGAGAACCATTTTTCATGTCAACAAAACTCTAAAGAAAGCTGGGGTGGCAATTCTCATATCAGACAGATTAGATTTTAAGCTAAAGACTGTAGTTAGAGATAGAGAAGGGCACTATATTATTCTTAAAGAATGTATCCAACAAGTGGATATGACAATTATAAATATCTATGCCCCCAACAGGGGAGCAGCAAGATACACAAGCCAACCCTTAAACAGAATAAAGACACATATAGATAATAATACGTTAATAGTAGGGGACCTCAACACTCCACTCTCGGCAAGAGACAGATCAACTAAGCTGAAAATCAACAAAGAAACAAGAGCTTTGAATGACACACTTGACCAGATGGACCTCATAGATAAATACAGAACACTGCAAACTAAAACAACAGAATACACATTCTTTTCAAATGCACATGGAACTTTCTCCAGAATAGACCATATACTGGGTCACAAAACAAGTTTCAATTGATACCAAAAGACTGAGATTATTCCCTGCATATTCTCAGACCACAGTGCTTTGAAACTAGAACTCAATCACAAGGAAAAATTTGGAAGAAACTCAAACACTTGGAAACCAAGAACCATCCTGCTTAAGAATGATAGAGTAAACCAGGAAATTAAAGAAGAACTTAAACAATTTATGGAAACCAACGAGAATGAAAACACATTGGTCCAAAACCTTTGGGATGCTGCAAAGGCAGTCCTAAGGGGAAAATACATAGCTATCCAAGCGTCGCTCAAAAGAATAGAACAATCTAAAATGCAGTCCTTATATTCTCAGTTTAAGAAGCTGGAGATGGAACAGAAGAACAGGCCTAACCCATGAAGGAGAAAGCAGTTGATCAAGATTAGAGCAGAGATCAGCGAATTAGAAACCAGGACCACAGTAGAGCACATCAACAAAACTAGAAGCTGATTCTTTGAATGATTTAATAAGATCAATAAGCCACTGGCCACAATTATTCAAAAGAATAGAAAAAGACTAAAATTAATAAAATTATGAATGAAAGGGAAGAGATCACACCAACCTCAAGGAAATAGAGACAATCATTAGAAACTATTATCAACAACTATATGCAAATTGAACAACCTGGAAGAAATGGATGCCTTCCTGGAAACCTATAAACACCAAGACTGAAACAGGAAGAAATTGATTATCTAAAAAGACCAATTAATTATGAAGAGATTGAAGCAGTGATCAAAAACTTTCCAAAAAACAAGAGTCCAAGGCCTGGCAGATTCCCTGGGGAATTCTACCAAACATTCAAAGAAGAAATAATATCTCTTCTCCTGAAGCTGTTTCAAAAAATAGAAACAGAAGGAAAGCTACCAAACTCAATCTATGAGGCCAGTATTACCTTGATCCCCAAACCAGGTAAAGACCCCATCAAAAAAGAGAATTACAGACCAATATCCCTGATGAATATGGATGCCAAAATTGTCAACAAGATCCTAGCTAATAGGACCCAACAGTACATTAAAAGGAGGATCCATCACAACCCAGTGGGATTCATTTCTCAGATGCAAGCATGGTTCAACATTCACAAATCAATCAGTGTGATAGATCACATTAATAAGACAAGAGACAAGAACCATATGATCCTCTCAATTGATGCAGAAAAAGCATTTGACAAAATACAGCACCCTTTCCTGATTAAAACCCTTCAGAGTATAGGGATACAGGGTACATTACTCAATTTCATAAAAACCATCTATGAAAAGCCTACAGCGAATAACATTCTCAATGGGGAAAAGCTGAAAGCCTTTCCCTTAAGATCAGGAACACAAGGATGCCCATTCTCACCATTATTGCTCAACATAGTACTAGAAGTCCTAGCAACAGCATTCAGAAAGCAAAAAAGAATAAAAGGTATTCGAATTGGCAAAGAAGAAGTCATACTCTCTCTCTTCACAGATGACATGATACTTGGTATGGAAAACCCAAAAGAATCCACCCCCAATTTACTAGAACTTATCCAACAATTCAGGAATGTGGCAGAATACAAAATCAATGCTCAGAAATCAGTTGCATTTCTATACACGAACAATGAGACTTAAGAAAGAGAAATTAGGGAATCAATTCCATTTACAATAGCACTAAAAACCATAAGATATCTTGGAATAAACTTTACCAGAGAGGTAAAGGATCTATACTCTAGAAACTACAGAACACTTATGAAAGACATTGAAGAAGTCACAAAATGATGGAAAAACATTCCATGCTCATGGATTGGAAGAAGAAACATAGTTTAAATGTCTATGCTACCCAGAGCAATCTGCACTTTCAACGCCATGCAGATCAAAATACCAATGACATTTTTCAAAGAGCTGGAACAAACACTCCTAAAATTTGTGTGGAACCAGAAAAACTCTGAATCACCAAGGAAATGTTGAAAAATTAAAATAAAGCTGGGGACATCACATTGCCTGATTTCAAGCTAAACTAAAAAGCGGTGATCACCAAGACAGAATGGTACTGCCACAAAAACAGACACATAGACCAATGGAACAGAATAGAGAACCCAGAAATGGACCCTCGACTTTATGGTCAACTAATATTTGACAAAGCAGGAAAACACATCCAGTGGAAAAAAAGACAGTCTCTTCAATAAATGGTGCTGGGAAAATTGGACAGCTACATGCAAAAGAATGAAACTTGACCACTATCTCACACCATACACAAAGATAAATTCCAAATGGATGAAAGAGCTTGATGTGAGACAGGCATCCATCAAAATCATAGAGGAGAACATAGGCTGCAACCTCTTCGACATCGGCCACAGCAACTTCTTTAATGACACGTCTCCAAAGGCAAGGGAAACAAAAGAAGAAATGAACTTTTGGGACTTCAACAAGAAAAAAAGTTTCTGAACAGCAAAGGAAACAGTCAACAAAACAAAGAGGCAACCTACAGAGTGGGAGAAGATATTTGCAAATGAAACTACACACAAAAAGCTGGTATCCAAGATTTATAAAGAACTTGTCAAACTCAATACATGAGAAACAAATAATCAAATCAAAAAATGGGCAGAAGATATGAACAGACACTTTTCCAATGAAGACATACAAATGGCTAACAGACACATGAAAAAGTGTTCAAAATCATTAGCCATCAGGGAAATTCAAATCAAAACCACACTGAGATACCAACTTACACCAGTGAGAATGGCAAAATTTGACAAGGCACAAAACAACAAATGTTGGAGAGGATGTGGAGAAAGGGGAACCCTCTCACACTCTTCGTGGGAATGCAAGTTGGTACAGCCACTTTGGAAAACAGCGTGGAGGTCCCTCAAAAAGTTAAAAATAGAGCTATCCTATAATCCAGCAATTGCACTACTGGGTATTTACCCCAAAGACACAGATGTAGTGAAGAGAAGGGCCTATGCACCCCAATGTTCATAGCAGCATTGTCCACAATAGCTAAATTGTGGAAGGAGCCAAGATTCCCTTCAACAGACAAATGTTTAAAGAAATGTGGTCCATATATACAATGGAATATTACTCAGCCATCAGAAAGAACGATTACCAACATTTGCAGCAACATGGACAGGACTGGAGAGATTATGCTAAGTGAAATAAGTCAAGCAGAGAAAGACAATTATCATATGGTTTCACTCATTTGTGGAACATAAGGAATTGCTGGGAGATTGGTAGAAGAAGGAAGGAAAGAATGAAGGGGGGTGAACAGAAGGGGGAATATAATATGAGAGACTATGGACTCTGGGAAACAAACTGAGGGTTTCGGAAGTGAGGGGGGTGGGTGATTTGGCTAGGCCATTGATGGGTCTTAAGGATGGCATGTATTGCATGGAGCACTGGGAGTTATAGGCAAACAGTGAATCATGGAACACTACATGAAAAACTAATGAAGTACTGTATGGTGACTAACATAACATAATAAAATTTTTTTAAAAAAAGTAATTATCTCTACTTTACTAGAATTAACTCTACAACAATGATAATTAGCTTTGAGTGCTGAAATATTTGCATATGTGTGTATGTTGTGTACATGCAGGCATGTTTATGCATTTGTGTGGATGCATGTTATTTTTGCTTTATAGCTACCATAGTTAAATGGTGTTGGTAAGGGACTTAATGCATTAACTGCATTACAGATGCAGTGTGCATATGCCTCAAGCTCCATTACAGAACAGATGGTTGTGAGATCAGGTGAGGTAAAGTCTATCCAATTGGATCAGGAAACTGATTATAAGGATTAATGGTGGCCAGGTGATGGTTTGATAGGGGCCAAGGTGGGCAGTTATCATTTGGGGTACTTAAAGTCAAAAATAAAAAGTTCCAGGCAAGCCGTAAGGCAGGTGGGCTCTTGAAATTGGAGTAAGAGAACACTTCAAGCAGACTCTAATGTCTGGGAAGCTCCCTGAAGTGGCTTTAACACATTCAATGGTCCCTGGAGGACTCTTACCCTCAAAATCCTAGACTTTTAAGGCTGTCTTTCTAGACAGTAGAAGTTCAGTTAGCATTGTTAATTCAAACCCTTGTTCCATGCATAGATTCTCCCTTAGTCTATATAAACACATATCCATAATCTAAAGAGCTGCTGATCTCCATGAAAGGCAAAAATACTTTTTGTTTTTTTTCCTGCCTTGAGCTGGGCTATTCAGAGATGTCAAAGACTGAAATGTTTAACAAGATGAGGAGAGGGAAACCTTTACTCTCCATAAATAGATGATATGTATTTCAGGGCATCAAAAAAAAGAAAAAAAGAAAGAGCTGGATATTTTCATAATTAAGAGAGAATAAATGGGACTAGAAAGGAATGGAACTATATTGTGGTTACAAAGATGGTTTCTATTTTAGGAAAGTAAAAGTTAAGGTAATTTGCTAATTCAGGGTTGGAAATTGTGAAAAGAATTTGAAGATGATTGAAAAGATCTGGGACAATCATTCAATGTCTGGGATAGAAAGTTAATGAGAAGAGAATAAAAACAAAGAAACAAACAAAAAAACTGAATACTTACAGCCACATTGAAAGCATAATACCACAAATGTGTAGTAAGTTTAATCTTCTGTACAATTTTGTACTCCCCCCCCAAACAGTGTTCAATGGCCTGTGGAGAAAACAGTCTGTAAGGGGACTGTAGTTGGAAATTGGCACTATAAACGGATTGAGAAGCCAAGAATGAAAAGCCAATAATGGCAATGATGAAATAGGGATATAAATGTAACCAGGAACAAATTTCATAAAGTGGGTAAAATGGAGAAGGACAGAGCAACTAGGGGATCTAATGAGGGGAAAGCTCAAGTTACCCAGATAGAATAACACAATGCAGATAATAAAGTTGTAATCATAAAAAAGGAAGACAATGTTCAATATGATGGAGTCCTTATAATCATATGAAAAGAAGATCCAGGGAATGCATATCTACAGCAGAAGTCTTGAATAAGGGTGGGAAGGAACATCCAAAAAGATCAAAGGACAGGTGTCCTTCAAATTACCTGTGACTTTCTACCATTGACCAAATTTTCTGTCACTACCCAATGAGTTCAATAATCTATTCCAAAGCAAAATAAGAAGCTGTTAAGACATGAGAAAAGTTGGGGCGCCTGGGTTGGTTCATTCATTAAGCATCTGCCTTCGGCCCAGGGCATGATCCCAGGGTCCTGGGATCGAGCCCCGCATCAGGCTACCTGCTCCACTGGGAAGCCTGCTTCTTCCTCTCCCACTCCCCCTGCTTGTGTTCCCTCTCTCGCTGGCTGTCTCTCTTTGTCCAATAAATAAATAAAAAATCTTTAAAAAAAAAAGATATGAGAAAAGTCCTCACCGTGTATCTGTAGGACCACTCCCTGAAGGATATCTATGGAACAGATGTAGGAGGAAGATAAATGTGTTTCCTTGTAGGTGGTAATGCTGAATTAGAGTTCTTAGTGTGGGGGTGCCTGGGTGGCTCAGTCATTGAGTGTCTGCCTTCCACTTGGGGCATGATCCCCGGGTCCTGGAATCGAGCCCCACATCGGACCCCTCTGCTGGGAACCTGCTTCTTCCTTTCCCACTCGCCCTGCCTGTGTTCCCTGTCTCGCTGGCTGTCTCTGTCAAATAAATAAATAAAATCTTAAAAAGAAAAAAAAAGAGTTCTTAGTGTGACTTAATTTTCTCATAGCCTTACTAACATTAAACTGAATGTTTTATAAGGAAAACTAGTTAGTATAAAAGAAATGACATTCACAATTGCTGTAGGTCTACCCTCATGAATTTACTAAATCATAATGCTCCCAAAAGTAATGTATGAAAACAATTCTTCCTTAAAGACTAGATGTGAATACATCTCTTTGGAAACATTTCCTTCAAATTAGTTTCGTTTGGACATAACCTTTTAAAAATATCTCAAAATTTTTGAGAGTTTGAGAAATTCCATATTCAAACTCCTAATTTATACATTTAGGAGAATTTTTGATGAAAAAACTTCCAAACATTTCTGCATTATTGAATAGGATAAAGGATGCAGAAGTACCTTGGATACACAAGTAAAATGGGCACTTTAACTTATGTTCACTCAAATAGTCTCATTGCCTCCCTCTTCATGTAGCTTTGGAGCAAATGATCACACAAATGACAGGAGTGTGGATGAAGATAGGCCAATGACAGAAAATGGCCTTTACTTCCTTGGCTACTATAGCTACTCTTTCTGATACCCACTTGCTTAGTCTGAAAGAAACCACTTTATAAATTCACCTCAGGCAAATAAAAAGAAATAAAAATATATTCCTTTGAGAATCTCAGTCAGTTCTGTTTCTGCCATCTTCAGTTTAGCACTTTGGTGAGCATACTCATTAATAAGCATAGCCATTTGTGCAAACCCTGAGGGTAATTTAGATACAGGCTTAGACAAAAGGTGAGGGAATTTGAAGAAAGATATCTCCGTGGAAATTTTCAGGTTAGAGGTAAGGGAATCAGCTTGTGCTTAAACAAGATTTTTAAAAATATTTACCAGGTTTAATAAATTGTACTTCTCTCTTTTAGTTGAATATAAACATTACTTACACTAATTCAATCACAGGTGGCTTTGTGTTGAAATGTGTTTTCCCCTTAATTAACTAGCCAGCTGAATACCAACTGGTTAAAGAATGAATGAACCATGGAGTGTGGCATTTGCTTTTGTTCTGCTCTTTTAATGTCACTAGCTTCTCTTTGAAATATAATCTTTTAGGAGGGAGGTAGAAAAAAGTGTCTATAACTTAAACCTCTGATGTGGAAGCTGAAAATAGATCCTGTTTGGTTAGGCCACTGAAGTCATTTAAATCAAATAGATAGGGAAGTCATTGAGAAAGTCTAGGTAGGTCCTTTGAAGGTTTAGAATCTAAAAAACATTAAAGCATTAATTTAGTCTAGATAAGATATTCATTTGTAGGTAAGATAACATTTTGCCCTATTTCTTTTCTTTCCTTTCCTTTTTTTTTTTTTACAAATGCAGTATCCTTATATTTTTCACTTACTCTGAATTAAACATGAATGCCATATTTTATAATTTATATTTTAAAAACCTAAATAGGTGAGGTTCAGGAGTTCAAGAGATAAATTTAACTTTTTATGTAAACATTTGCAATAAATGTTTGAAGAATATTCTGACACTGAATATATTTAAGGTTTAAAGCTTCTTACATTTAGTATCCAAAATAACCCTCAAACATATATATAAATGCAATGAGCCAAAAATAAAGGGCATCAGAGGACAGACCTAATCTCCATGGTTATGTTAACTATATTATATCAGATTAGGTATACAATGTGTATAGGCCTGTGAAAACTGCTTGATGATAGGTCTGGAGCATCATCATATTTGACGGAAGTAAATTTTTTATTCTTCCAGAAACATGACATTAAATATATTCAATGTAACTACTGAAGTAAAATAAAACAAGTATTCTGAGATAAAAGAAGTATTTGTTTTATGATTTAAATTTTATTTATTTTTTCTTTTTTAAGAGAGGTATTCTGAATATGTTTGCCTGGGTTCAAACCATGGGTCTTCTACTTGGGAGTTCTGTAAACCTAGGCGAGTCACTTACGCTCTGTACTATGTTTTGCTTGTTTGTTTTGTTTTTTTAACTGTAAAAGAGCTTATAGGGTCATTGTTAGGACCAAATGTGTACATAGATATACATATTATGCATATACACACAGTGCTTGAAACAGAGTAAGCACATTATTAGTAAGTTATTTTTATTGTACCTACTTTGGTATACAAAGGTAATGAAAAAAATAACCAAGTGTTCACAGTTGTCCCTTTCTTAGTCTCTGCTTTGTTTGACCAAACTTTAGTCAGGTATCTCTCCTTCTTAAAAGACCCTGACCCCTGCTTGCCCCTAAGCAATAAGCAAGCACTAATAAAGTGGAATGTGTCTCCTTTTCAGGGTCTCCTAGGAATCATCTGACTACAGTGAGACCTCCCCCCTTTTTTTGGGGTAGACCCCACAGTTCATTTATCTTGCTTGTCCAGTTTCTTCTTAAAATATTCTGCTTAGGTCTGTTTGCCCTTAACAACAACAGAACACTAATTTTTCTGTTGGATTTTATGAACCTTATAGATTTCTGAGATCAGAATCTTCTCCCTATTCTGAAAAAAGTGTCTCCCTAAGTCCAGATTTGCTTTCATTTGACAAAAAGAAATATCTTTCAATGAAAATCACACTTTCCATTGCTCCTTATATTGTGATTATATTATGTTTTATTATCTACTATTGAAGTGTTTTATGTTAAAATTAAATCACCAAGTTGTCTTCTAAACAGGAAAATGAGTTCACCCCTGAGTTCTGCATGCAGAGTTCTAATTTTTTAAAACCAAGACATTTTCCTATTTGTAGGATAGCTACACTAGATAAAACTTACCAATATTTCTGTTCTTCGAAATTTAAACTTTTAAATAACTGAACAGGTCCATTTCTAAAGTTACAGAATGGTTGAGAATGATAGAATACTTAAAATCTGTACAGCTTCTCTCTCTCTCTCTCTCCCTTTCTCTTATTCACTTTATATAGCTAGTGACATTTACTACCCTTGCTTCCTTCCTTTTAATTTGAGAACTCTTCTATGATAGTTTGCCTCCTGGGAGGAGCTGACTCTCAAAAACAAATCACTCAATAGCCACAGTGATAATTAGTTTAGACAGGCATTTGAAAATTGTCAGATATGTATATTCATTGAAAATTCTCTAGTGCTATTATTTTAGTTTATCTCTCAAACATTAGTAAAATTTATTTTGACATTCTAGAGAGGATTTATTTTCAGGCAATTCTCACACTTGATAAAGACATCCAAGGCTAACGTTATTTCTGACATAGCCTAGACCACCCTTTGGCAAGTTCCTTTTCAAACATAAAATTTGATCCCTTAAACTAGAATAAGATAAATTCATCTTAAAGATTATACTCCCATTTAACCTAGCATACAGTTATGGTAACATTTTGGTTCTAATATGGACAGCTTTTAAGACTTGCTGAATTTAATTTCCAAAATATCTTCCATCAGAAGCTTAAGGGAGGGGTGCCTGGGTGGCTCAGCTGGTTAAGCATTTACCTTTGGCTTAGGTCATGATTATGGGGTCCTGGGATCAAGCCTCACTTTGGACTCCCTGCTGAGGGAGCTTCACCATCTCCTCCCTGCTTGTGCTCTCTCTCGCTATCTCTATGTCTCTCTCAAATAAATAACTAAAATCTTAAAAAAAGAAGAAGAAGAAGAAGCTCAAGGGAAACCCATTTCTTTCAACCCCAAAACATATATATTTATATATATATGAGCAGAACTTAAAATTTTCACCTTGAAACATGACATCCTAAAACTCTGAAAATCAATTTCCTGATTAACCATGTTTAGTTTAATTATGGTACTTTCCTTGTGATCCTATCAAACATCATCATGCCTCATACTCACTAACTTTTGCTGTGAAAGCCGAAATTTTAATTGACACCAAATTTGTCCCTTTTATTGGTAAAATTAATCATAAAATAACTGTATTAACAGAACATTCACAAAGTGATGCTTTCAGCAGTATGTTGTTTTGGCACAGTGGGAAAAGAAAAGTGTTGGTGAAAAATAAAATAAAATAAAATAAAATAAAATAAAATAAAA
>NW_024423319.1:53134009-53135675 GCF_017311325.1 Ursus maritimus
GGGGTAGACCCCACAGTTCATTTATCTTGCTTGTCCAGTTTCTTCTTAAAATATTCTGCTTAGGTCTGTTTGCCCTTAACAACAACAGAACACTAATTTTTCTGTTGGATTTTATGAACCTTATAGATTTCTGAGATCAGAATCTTCTCCCTATTCTGAAAAAAGTGTCTCCCTAAGTCCAGATTTGCTTTCATTTGACAAAAAGAAATATCTTTCAATGAAAATCACACTTTCCATTGCTCCTTATATTGTGATTATATTATGTTTTATTATCTACTATTGAAGTGTTTTATGTTAAAATTAAATCACCAAGTTGTCTTCTAAACAGGAAAATGAGTTCACCCCTGAGTTCTGCATGCAGAGTTCTAATTTTTTAAAACCAAGACATTTTCCTATTTGTAGGATAGCTACACTAGATAAAACTTACCAATATTTCTGTTCTTCGAAATTTAAACTTTTAAATAACTGAACAGGTCCATTTCTAAAGTTACAGAATGGTTGAGAATGATAGA
This sequence comes from Ursus maritimus, assembly GCF_017311325.1. Classification (NCBI taxonomy): domain Eukaryota; kingdom Metazoa; phylum Chordata; class Mammalia; order Carnivora; family Ursidae; genus Ursus; species Ursus maritimus. Next base: position 53,134,522 of record NW_024423319.1, read on the forward strand.
ATACTTAAAATCTGTACAGCTTCTCTCTCTCTCTCTCTCCCTTTCTCTTATTCACTTTATATAGCTAGTGACATTTACTACCCTTGCTTCCTTCCTTTTAATTTGAGAACTCTTCTATGATAGTTTGCCTCCTGGGAGGAGCTGACTCTCAAAAACAAATCACTCAATAGCCACAGTGATAATTAGTTTAGACAGGCATTTGAAAATTGTCAGATATGTATATTCATTGAAAATTCTCTAGTGCTATTATTTTAGTTTATCTCTCAAACATTAGTAAAATTTATTTTGACATTCTAGAGAGGATTTATTTTCAGGCAATTCTCACACTTGATAAAGACATCCAAGGCTAACGTTATTTCTGACATAGCCTAGACCACCCTTTGGCAAGTTCCTTTTCAAACATAAAATTTGATCCCTTAAACTAGAATAAGATAAATTCATCTTAAAGATTATACTCCCATTTAACCTAGCATACAGTTATGGTAACATTTTGGTTCTAATATGGACAGCTTTTAAGACTTGCTGAATTTAATTTCCAAAATATCTTCCATCAGAAGCTTAAGGGAGGGGTGCCTGGGTGGCTCAGCTGGTTAAGCATTTACCTTTGGCTTAGGTCATGATTATGGGGTCCTGGGATCAAGCCTCACTTTGGACTCCCTGCTGAGGGAGCTTCACCATCTCCTCCCTGCTTGTGCTCTCTCTCGCTATCTCTATGTCTCTCTCAAATAAATAACTAAAATCTTAAAAAAAGAAGAAGAAGAAGAAGCTCAAGGGAAACCCATTTCTTTCAACCCCAAAACATATATATTTATATATATATGAGCAGAACTTAAAATTTTCACCTTGAAACATGACATCCTAAAACTCTGAAAATCAATTTCCTGATTAACCATGTTTAGTTTAATTATGGTACTTTCCTTGTGATCCTATCAAACATCATCATGCCTCATACTCACTAACTTTTGCTGTGAAAGCCGAAATTTTAATTGACACCAAATTTGTCCCTTTTATTGGTAAAATTAATCATAAAATAACTGTATTAACAGAACATTCACAAAGTGATGCTTTCAGCAGTATGTTGTTTTGGCACAGTGGGAAAAGAAAAGTGTTGGTGAAAAATAAAATAAAATAAAATAAAATAAAATAAAATAAAA
>NW_024423319.1:53135685-53189595 GCF_017311325.1 Ursus maritimus
AAAATAAAATAAAATAAAATAAAATAAAATAAAATAAAAATAAAATAATTTGAAAATTGCATCCAAGACTGTGCAAGTGATACAAAATGTGGAGACAGCTCAGCTTGAAACTCTCTTAAGGCAGAATCACAATATATGTTATCTTAAGTACTTACAGTTTTAAGGCCCTTTAAGAGTAAATACCATGGCTTCAAAAATTTAAGAAAAAAATTAGTACGATATATTTTGAAATCAATTTTCTTTGACATTTACAATCTTACCTTTCCTGCTTTTTTCCCCTCAGATTTCCACTGATTTAAGATAAAATGGAGGCAAAGGAAGCAAAGAAAAACAAAACAAAAGCAAAAACAAAAATCAGCTCTAATTTGTTATTGCAAATACATTTTTTAATGTCAATATTGAGTCCAATAGTAAACAATTTTGTTCCACTGAAACTATTTTTAACTGCTGTATTCTTCAGTGGTTTTGCAAAGGGATATAACAACATTGTAAATCTCCCTTACCAATATGAAAAGCCACATAAAAAATCTAGGATCAGCATAAAAAATTTCAGTTGTATGCTTAGCCCACATAGGCTTTGGCCAAGAAAAGGCATTCTTCCAATTTGATGTTCATATTTATATTACTTATTTTTCATCCATTTTTAATGAATAAGCTTTTGTCTCAAGCATGAATGCATTTCTTAAAGAAAGTAGAGCTAGTTTGGTTGGAATTCATGAATTAATAAACATAAGAAATATCTAAACGACGTTGTGTACTATCTCTGAATGTTAATTTTGGAGCACCTTAATTCGATTCTATTCAACTGAGTCATATTCTTTTCTTTCTCATTATACCTACTGTGTTTTGGTATTTTGTTCACTTTTACCTAAAACTTCTCTTTTTTTATTATTCCTATTCAACCTCAAGAGACAGGTTAAATCAATTTTCAGGACTCCAAAAACATTTAGGACATTAGTCCTTTAGATTCATTCTTTGTAGAGGATGAATATACCATATCATAAATGGGTCAAATGCCTACATTTCTAGCTAATTTTGCTCCCCAAAGTCCTTTCTCCTAAAATTTTATCTCAGTTTCCTGTCTTCTTAACAGTTACGCAAAAGTTTCTTTGAAAGCCTTCTTGAATACAAAGACTCACACAAAAATTGGGGTAAAGGTAGGTTTGATTTTGAAATAAGGGTGACAACAAGACAGATACAATTAACATAAAAGATAATCTATATCTTTAATCCAATAACTTATTCTCAGACCAAGAAAGTATATTTTTGTCATTTTAATATAACTTGATTTTCCAAAAATTTTAATATAACTTGAGTTTCCAAAATGGGCATTGAGGCAAGTGTCCACGCATAGGCAAAATAGTATTTTTGGAAACTCAAGTTATATTAAAATCAGTGTGCTTTTTTTTTCCCCTTCCATTTTGGGTATTTATGTTTACCCTAAGATATTCATACTATTGTGTTGATCAAATTCAGCCTTCAAAGGCTCATTGCCTTAGAATAATGACTTCAGTAATCTCTTTCAAGAAAATGTCCTTGGACTTAAATGCCTTTAAATAATTGGTATTTACATCTCTCTTCATTATGAATGGTAATTCTTAATGATATTCATTATGAATGATAATTCAACTTTCCAACAGAAATAATCTCATGGACAAAAACAAAAAGCAAAACAAAACAGCAACAACAACAAACTTTATCCATATCTAAGTATATAACATTAAAATACTATTCTCTATTTTGCAACATCACAATAGATCTTTTTGTGTTTGCTCCATTAAAATTTACTTGCAATAACACAACAGATTTTAGTTAGATGTTTATCATTCATCAATCACTGAACAATCCAAAAGCATTAAAATCCTTAGGGAGCCAAATGAAGATATGAAAATGTTAATTACATCTATCTTTGTAAATTAGTGAATTGTTGAAATGTTAATGACTTAATCAATGTTTAAAACTAGTCATCATTTTGAGGAGAGCTCCTCCTCACCACTGCAATGAAAAAAGACAACTTCAGAATGTGATTATTTCCTTATCAGGAAATGTTTCTGAAAACAGTTTCTAGAAAACAGACCCTTTACCTCTTTGGTTAGGTTTATTCCTAGGAGTAAATTTTATATTTTAATTAAAAGCATTGCCTGCGCTGTGCTATTTTGCCTTCATTTCAGAATTTCTATTAAGAAAAGCTTAAAATAGATCAACTGGGGAATATTAAAAAGGATAGTCTTTGCATTAATCCACACTCATGTGGGATACAAGGCAGAAGAAAAATTATTAAATTTCCTTACTACCTAGAACTCACTGACAAGTCCTTGAAATGGGCAGAGTGACATTCCTCTAGGAACTCAACTGCCTAGATGTTAATACTATGTTAAGGGCAAAAGGCCATCCCAGCCTGAACCCCCTCCCCAATCCTGTAAGTCTATTTTAAAATATAACAATTCCTTTGGACACTTCTTACATCTGTACCCCCAATGATACATGTTGGTAATCATCCCCCAAACATATGGCCCATCGATACACATTTGAAGGATCTCATGATTAAGGTTATATTAGACGGTAATAAATGACTTTTTCCCAACAATAGCTAGTCCCCTCAAGGTCCTGGAAACCTTGCTTCCAAAATTCCTTAGAGATTTACACTATCCTTAACCCCCTCCCCACTTGAAAGTGTATAATGGGCCACTTCTCATGACCTCGGTATAGCTCTTTCTGCCCACCGGTCCTGTCCCCATGCTTTAATAAAATCACCTTTTTGCACCAAAGACATTTCAAGAATTCTTTGCTGGCTGTTGGCTCTGGACTTCACCCCACCAAACTTCACCTACATTCAAAACTACAACTCTCTCACTCCTGAGAGCTTTTTCTGTATCCTTGCTTGATAAAACTCTATGGCTTGCTCTCCTTTGTCTGGGAGATTCATTCTTTGACTCAAGAGACAAGAACCTCACCCTCCCACTTCAATTTCAGGGGAAAAAAGTGCACTAAAATATAAAATGGGTTGTTTTATTTTATAACTTCTTAAACCAAAATACACTGAAAGATTATTGACCACAAATCAATGCATTTTGTGTAATATGTAAGTTTCTGGAAGACTGGGGTGATTATAAGTAAATGCGTTACAATGGAAAGACATCTGATTTTGAATAGGCTCAAGATAAAGGTTCCAGTCCCAGATTACTCATTCAATTTTAAAACATTCAGCAAAAGCTTATTTGGTACTATGTGATGTAGGAAAAATGTTGGGGCTCGGAGGACAATGGCCAAGAAAGAATTCTTAAGATGTCTTTGTTAAAGTAGACTTACAGGACCCTGGGGGAGGGGGGGGTTCAGGCTGGGATGGCCTTTGCCCTTAACATAGTATTAACACTAGGCAGTTGAATCCCTAGAGGAATGTCACTCTGCCTGTTTCAAGGACTTGTCAATGGGCTGTAAGAGTCCTATAAATCAGACACTTTCTTAGGTATTTAACATACATTTTCTGAATAAATCCTTGAAATATTTCATCATTCTAAATACAATTATTCTAATCTTATATGTACGGAAATTGAGTTACAAAGATTTATACTATGTGCCAAAATTGCATAGACTGTAAATCAGGAAGTAAATAGTATTTTAAATGGGGATTGTATATCTTAGATATGTACAAAAAGTAAATATATTATTATGAGATAATGAGTATGTGCTCTGATATCTAGCAATAAATAAATTAGGTACAGGTGGGGCTAGGTAGGGAGAGATAGACAGGGGCCTACGTGATCATGCTCACAGAAATCCCAAAAATGTGGAGGTGTAGGGAAACCAGAGATAAGGGAATGAACCAAAGGGGACCATCCTGCCCTAGGCATGCGGGGTATGTGGCTTGTGTCTTTTTTATGATAATCACCTGTGACCAACAAAGAATAACCAGAAAAGGAAGTAAGCCATTGAAGGTGTTATCACTAGTCCTTGCTCCATGGTGATATCAATAGAAATGTTAAAAGGATTTAAGTTCCCTGGTTAGCTTTCTATAAAAGACCAACCTTAAACACCCTCAGTGGCAACCCTGTCAGGACCCTTCTCACTCCTGAAAGCTTTTTCTGTATCCTTGCTTAGTAAACTTCTGTCACTGTACTCACTCTCCTTTGTCCAGGAGATAACATTCTTCAACTCCATGAGACAAAACTTAGCTCTCCTGCATAAAATAGATAAATATTATATATCCCCTATAGTACTCATTTCCTAATGATTATTTATGCTAGAGAAAAAGCATCCAGATAGTATTTCTACAAAGTAGTCATTTGCATCAATTTTACTATTAGGCAATTGTGTTTTTATTTACCAACTAGATCTCTCTAATTTTCTCTCAAAAATTTTCAAGTACATGTATAATAACTATTAGAATATTCATTGTTTTTACATATGCAAGTAACATGGCTAGCTCCAGAATCTGGAGCCTTTAATACTAGTTTATTTTTAATAATGTAGGAGAACTATTACATTTAAATATTGAGCAATTTTCCTATTCAACCACTTTAGTTCTCTGTCCAGTATCCATCTGGTTAATTCAGATGTATTGCATGTAAAGAAAGCATTTTATGTGTGGAGAAAAGACCAAGGATTCATAATCTAGTTCCCCTTCAGAGTAAGCAGTACCCAGTATGACAATGCTGGGAAAATACAGCCTAGAGTAAATCTTTGTTTCCACACCATTTCTAACTTAATACATTCATTCATTCACCAAGCTAGTTACTAAGGATAAACTGATTGCCAAGATAGAAATAGTTATCTTGGCACCTGGGTGGCTCAGTTGGTTAAGCATCTGTCTTTGGCTCAGGTCATGGTCCCAGGGTCCTGGTGATGAGGTTGGGGAATATACGTGAGGTTCAGTGGGGTGGAGTCTGGAGCCGACAACCAAGAAAGAATTCTTGAGGTGTCTTTGGTGCAAAATGGTGGTTTATTAAAGCATGGGGATAGGACCTGCAGGCAGAAAGAGCTGCTGCACTGGGGTTGTGAGGAATGGCCCATTATACACCCTCAAGTTGGGAGGGGGTTAGGGATAGCATAAGTCTCTAAGGAATTTTGGAAGCAAGGTTTCCAGGACCTTGAGGGGGCTAGCTGTTGTTGGGAAAAGGTCATTTATTACTGTCTAATAAAACCTGAGTTATGAGACTCTTCAGATGTATATCGGTGGGCCATATGCTTGGGGGATGATTGCCAACACGTATCTTGTGGGGGGGGCGGTGGTTAGAGATAAAGGAAGTTTCCAAAGGAATTTTTATATGTTAAAGTAGACTTACAGGATCTTGGTGGAGGGGAGGGGGTCAGGCTAGGACTGCCTTTTGCCCTTAGCAAAGTATTAACATCGAGGCAGCTGAATTTCTAGAGGAATGTCACTGTGCCTGTTTCAAGGACTTGTCAATGGGCTGTAGGTAGTAAGGACTGTTTCTTTGTCCTTTAGCACAGCCAGGAGTGCCTGAGGAATGTCACATAGATCCCATGGGGGGGAGGGGTTTGCAAGGTGTCAGCTTCTGCTTTGTCCTCAGCTTGCCTTCCGTTCCCTCATCATTTCCCCCCTGAAAAATTTTGACCCTGAAATCTTTAAGGTTGTTGAAGGTGGAAGGTCTCATCTTCTGTAACTTCTTCCTCCCGGATAGGGACGTAGAGATGTCCCTACCTATGGGTCAGTATTGTTCAGTTGGGAATGTATTGTGGAGTTATGAAAGGGGAGGCAGCTGAATCCAACACGGACAACATCTCCTTGAGTAGAAGGAAGAAGGAGTTAGCTGGAAGTTGTGGCGGTAAAGGAGTCTTGGCACTAGGCAGGGAGACATCAGATAGGACAAAAAAATGTTAATGTTATAAGAAGAAAGAGATATCTGAATAAAAAACCTATGATAGTTGACCTTTGATAATTTTCCTCCAGTCCAGGAGTTTAAAACAATCCCTAAAGGAAAGAGATCCTTTAAAGTGCCAATTTAAGTATTTATGTCAGTTAGAAACCCAGAAGTATATTGTGGTAATCTGGACTGTATACACAGCATTGTTTTTATGCTACCACATATTTCACCTTGTATAGCAGTTAAAAACATCTAACATCACTCTATTCTGTAGAGTATCACTTAGGGCTTTGACCATGTATTCAAGAGTTTCCATGTGCCAAACAACATTCTCCAGTCTCAAAGAGGTAACAAAGATAGATACTAGGTGGTCATACCAGTGAGACACAGAATATGTCCACCATGGTTTTAAATTTGGAAGGTTGGCTGGGCTGGTAATGGTTTAATAATGCATCCATGCATCCAGGCAAAACCAAGAGTACAGTGGCTTATCCAGCGAGGAGGAAGCTATAGACACAGGTTAAGTTGCAGAGCCATTGGGTCCCAGCCAGGAGCCAGTCATATAATACTGGGCCTCCTTGGAACTACAGTCAGGATTTCAAGGGCTACTTGGTTTTGGAGTGTCATACATGCAATGATTTCAGGCCCATATTTGATTGGGGAGTTATGGCTTGATGATAATTCCCCCTTTTTTTTCCAAATTGCATCATGAGCATGGAGGACCAGGGAAATATATTTGAAGTCAGTATAAATATTTTTAAGGCTTTTGCCAATTGCAAAGCACAGGTGGGCGCTATTAATTCTGTTTTGGGGGCAGACATGTTTGCTGACAGGGCTTTGACCTCAACAGTCTTGTGTTAGACTTGACTATAGCATACCCAGTTTTTCTTACCCCTCTTTTCCATGAAACTATTACCATTGATGAACCAATTGCCTCCGTATTTTCAATAGGGACATCTTAAATCTGGTTGACTAGAATAGACAAGATCAATAACCTCTGAACAGTTATATTCTATAGAAGTACAATGGTCAGGTCCAGGCTTAAGGGTAGCTCAGTTTAAAGTTTGACAGGTTTTAAGCATTATTTTAGGCATTCCTATAAGCATAGTCTGGTATTTAATAAGTCGGCTTCCCATCACCCATTGGTGGCTTTTGTTCTTGGAACTGATGTGAAGTCATTACAGTAAGGGACTGCCCCATAGTGAGCTTTGAGGCTCCTTTTACCAGGAGGGCTGTTGTATGCTTGGCTAAAGCCTCTCCTTATAATTGTACATCCATAGAGGTGGCTTCTAGGATTATATGTAACTATGCAGGATGAAAGCATTAAGAAGCCTTCTTTGTTTGAGGTCTAGCCTTAATATCTTAACAAGGAATCACTGGCAAGTGGGGGTGGGGGGGGGAAGACTTGCCAAGAGATAAAGGCATCCCCAAGTCATCATCCAACCCAGTCACAAGGAAAGTGGGGTCATCCATTATCTCCACAAGCCCATAGTTAACCCTGTGGAGTGGGGTATGCTCTGGCTTTTAGGGAATGATTTCATCATCCCAGCCACATTGGTCAAGGTGATAGCCGAGTTATACAATCATTGGGGAATCAATCCCATTTCCCAGTTGTTCAAATAATTAATTATATGCCCATGGGGCCCTGTTATTAGCCCCATAGAATAAAAAGCATGAAGATTACCTATACATGAGTTATTGTATAGGAATAGAAAAAAAGCTACTTCTCTTAAGTTTACCTCAAGTTGTCTAGCTTAAGCAAACATTTAAGGACAATCAGATCTAGAATTTAACATCCACAGATGTGGTTATTGAAACATAATTTTTCTCTCTAAAATAACCCTCATTTCCAGAGATAGCCAAATCAGGACTAATTTGTTTGCAAAACAAGTCCAGTTTTAACAAACTTGGCCTAATTATTTACATAAATTCAGCAAGAATAGTGATTGATTGTATAGATCTTTTAGAATCTGCTTTGCTGGAACTTTTATAAGGAATCTCCAGGTTGAACTTTTAGTAGCCTCTCCAGGCCAGAAGCCAAGCCAAGTACTTGTCATCAGTCATGCCTGTAATACCTGTAGATTTGGGCACATTCCTCTCCACGAGGTCCCCAAAGTAGCCTGAGGTTCCTTCACCTGCCAGGAAGTGACATTCTTTACTCACCTGGGGAGGCTGCTGGGAACTCTGTAGGCAAAGTATCAGGCCATTTCCAGGGGGCTTTATGGCTCCAGGTTTCATAAAGTCAACCATAGTTCCTTAAAGCTATTTGGTCATATCTGAGTCTATGCATGTCTCTCAAATATGACATTCCAGTCAAAGCCTTGGTAAAATAACCAGTGTTTCCAATGGTGTCCTGTTACAAGAAGAACAATACTTATTGAACTTATGCAAATGATTATGATTGCCATGGAAGAAAGAATACTTACTGAGACCTTTTCAATTTCAGAGGGTTCAGGTAGAGCGAAAAGTTAAATGCTTTAATTTGCTTTATTATCATTTTTGTAACACATAACACTTCAATAGCCAGAATAGAGTGATGATGACCTTATATTAAAACATTAAAACTTTAGGAATTGTATATTATCTCTAGAATAGTTACAGCATTTACCCAAATGTAACCTAAGGCTTATCATTTGTTTAACAGTTCTTCCAGAGTAACTCAGCATACCAAAGAAAAAGGCCTAATGAGTTAAAGAGACTTCATTTACAATTTAAATCATGGTAAAATTTGTTAAAACCTTAAAATTATAGCACAAACCTGAATAGGATTACAGATCACTACAAAACTCTATTTTTATTTAACCAAGGTGACAATACAAGATTTGAAGGCAAATATGTAGGGTTCTATAGTTGTCAGCAAAACTTAGCTTAATACGGAGAAGTTTTAACTAAGTAATTAAAGACCTGTTAATGACAAAACATAGAAACTTTGTTTTCTGGGCAAAGAGAAAACTGTTTACATTTTCTTATCCAGAGCAGATGAACAATTCAAGAAAACTTTGTCTTTCTAAACAGAGAGAAAGCAGACATAGATCTTATACCATTGTATCTTAAAAATCCATTCATTTCACTCTTAGTCGGTTCTGAGCACACCTAAAATTCCTTCTACAACTTTCTTTTGCATTAAGATTTTATTCCACGCCATCTTTCCAAACAACCATCTTATTTAGGACAAAATTACCTTCTTTTACCTTCAGCAAAAATGCATTCCCATTCCTTATCCTTCTTTTTTGTTTTTTTTTTAAAGATTTTATTTATTTATTTTACAGCCAGAGAGAGAGAACACAAGCAGGGGGAGTGGGAGAGGAGGAAGAAGCAGGCTTCTAGCGGAGGAGCCTGATGTGGGGCTCGATCCCAGAACGCTGGGATCATGCCCTGAGCTGAAGGCAGACACTTAACGACTGCGCCACCCAGGCGCCCCGCATTCCTTATCCTTCTTAAGTATCTCCTACTTTTCTACATACAGAGTTGCTTCCCTTATTTCCATCAGCCTTCATTACATTTAGTAGAGTTTCACATTTTTTTTAGAAATCTTAGTCTCCAGTGAAAACTAAGTAGTAATCAACTGTGAACTGTTACACCAGAATTCTTTAGATGGCAAATTTATGAATCAGTTAAGCACAAAACATGTTAATCAACAGATTTAAATATCCTTAGTTTTTTGCAATAAGTAGTCAAAAGCACAAACCTACATCCAGTAATCAATGCTTCAGCACAGTATCCTATTTGGAAAAAGACCTAGATATCCAACGAATTCATTCCCATTTACCATCCAAGCAATAAAGATTCAGGTTACCAAAGACTTTGAAAACTATTTTAACAATTACCCATGAAAACTTTAAGACAGACAATAAACCATCATTTTAGTCATATTTTTACTAACAACTCACAACAGAGGTAACACAAGTTTGTTTGACCTTCCGTAAACCTAGACAGAATAAAAGTTTTACATTTAGTGCTGATAAACTTTAAAGACAGGTCTATCTTAATTAAACCAACAAACTTGACTTAGTTTAAATACTGAATTATGTTCCACCCGGGACCACCCCATTTTCAGTTTTTACCTGGGACACTGGTGGGGAAATCTGGAGTGGATAACGTTAGGTCCAGGGGGTGCTTTTCTTTGCTCCTTGATGGTGAGGGGAGGAGGAGCAGCCATGGTGCCAGAGGCACCGAGGATGGCACAGAAGCCAGTTGTGCAGGCCGCACCCCAGGTGGTACAGAAAGAAGGGGGAGACATTAGGGGCAGAGTGCTGCCAGAAGGCAGCAAAAGCGTTCCTATTTTTCGAGCTCACCAGCTGCAACAGGAGCAGAGGCCATGTTTTCCCACCAACAAGGGGGAATAGGGAGTCCATGTCGGGCCAGAGAAGACAGGGAATTTCCCCGAAACAAAGGGAGTTTGAATAGCTGCTTGGGAATATTCCTTAAAGTCCCCGTCCTGAGGTAGACTAACCACAGATGGCTCCAGTTATAGCCATTAACCCAGGAAATGAGTGAGGGAGACGCCCCCACATCTGTTAGAAGGAACAGTTAGAGAGAAGAGAGTCAAGAGTCCCCTTTGTGTGGGATGGCCTGTGTTTCTTCCAGCAGCCTGGGTTTACTAGGAGGAGGCCTATTTAAATAATTATCATCCAATATGTGAGGAGAGTTTACTAGCTGACCCATTCGGGCAAACACATTCTGCAAGAGGCCCTTATGTCGGGGTCCTGGTATAGAGCAATGAAGGCCTAGGTATGAGCAATGAAGGTACCCTAGGTCCATATGCCCTGTTCCTTCTGATAGATCCCACTGAGGCCATGCAGTGTTACAGGATATCAGTGCTTTTCTAAATTTTGGAATCCGAATTGTTTCCAATGGGTTAGAATGCACCCCAAGGGAAGTCCTTGGGAACTGACGAAGCAGCTTACTGAGGCCATGCTCAGAAAAGTAAAGAAGGTCCATTACCAAATCCCCCCCAACTCCCAGGTGGCATCCCACGCAGGATATGTCAGAGGTTCCCGTGTGTCAAAAGCGACTGGAGGCATCCCTCAACAAAAATCGCTATTGATCACAATCCTGCCTTCCCGTGAAGGCATTCCTGCTGAAAAAGGCCCGTAGGAAGGATGCCGGCGTCCCTCCCCTACCCCATCGCATCCTAGGCTGCCAATGGGTGCCCGGCGAATGGACTGAAAATACCATGCCTTGAAGGTCGTGCCATGAAGGTCACGCCTTATTTTGTCTTGCTTTGAAAGTATTTTACCTTGCCTTGAAGAACCAGCTGTTCTTAACCCATGGAGAAAACTAGAAAAGTTTAACAAGGGGAAATTACCAAATTTTGTAGCTTAAGTAATTAGTAGAGGACATTGATGGAAACAGTAAAGACAGAAGTCTATCATGTTCTAAGTGACATTCCAACACAGGTGGTCCTTACAGCCAACTTCCCTAGGAAACAGTCCCCGGTTGGGTTTTAGTTCAATCAGGTACTGGTTTCAGCCGGCTCCGACTTGAGGTCCCGCGGCCAGAAGCGGCTAGACCAGGGATGTGGAGGGGATCGCATTAGATCCATCAGGAGGAAACCTCACACGGGAGTCTTAAGATTGGCAGCCGTGCTAGTCACTTAGGTGGCTGTCCCATGCCCAAGATAGATGACTTTGTATAAGGACAGCAGTAAAGAGGGGGCATCAAGTTTTGGGTCTTATTACCATCCTGGCCAAGGTACTAACTTCCAGCCAAAAGGCAGGCTTTTTCCTCCCCATAGAGTAGCCATGGGCTAGAGGATTACAGCCAAACCTAGTGACATGAAAGTGTTCCAATAAGGTCGTACTTCTTGAAGAGTCCCCAGAAAGGAGAGGAAAGGAAGAGAAGAGAAAGTACTCACCAATTTTGCACCAAAGCCCAAAGCCCCACGTTCAGATACCATATGATGAGGTTGGGGAATATACATGAGGTTCAGTGGGGTGGAGTCCGGAGCCGACGACCAAGAAAGAATTCTTGAGGTGTCTTTGGTGCAAAATGGTGGTTTATTAAAGCACGGAGATAGGACCTGCAGGCAGAAAGAGCTGCTGCACTGGGGTTGTGAGGAATGGCCCATTATACACCCTCAAGTTGGGAGGGGGTTAGGGATAGCATAAGTCTCTAAGGAATTTTGGAAGCAAGGTTTCCAGGACCTTGAGGGGGCTAGCTGTTGTTGGGAAAAGGTCATTTATTACTGTCTAATAAAACCTGAGTTATGAGACTCTTCAGATGTATATCGGTGGGCCATATGCTTGGGGGATGATTGCCAACACGTATCTTGTGTGGGGGGGGCAGTGGTTAGAGATAAAGGAAGTTTCCAAAGGAATTTTTATATGTTAAAGTAGACTTACAGGATCTTGGTGGAGGGGAGGGGGTCAGGCTAGGACTGCCTTTTGCCCTTAGCAAAGTATTAACATCGAGGCAGCTGAATTCCTAGAGGAATGTCACTGTGCCTGTTTCAAGGACTTGTCAATAGGCTGTAGGTAGTAAGTACTGTTTCTTTGTCCTTTAGCACAGCCAGGAGTGCCTGAGGAATGTCACATAGATCCCATGGGGGGGAGGGTTGCAGAGTGTCAGCTTCTGCTTTGTCCTCAGCTTGCCTTCTGTTCCCTTATCACTGGGATAGTAACCTGCATCAAGCTCCTTGCTGAGCAGGGAGCCTACTTGTCATTCTGCCTGTTTCTCCCTTTGCTTGTGCTCTCTCTGTCCAATAAATAAATAAAATCTTAAAAAAAAGAAATAGTTATCTTTGCCCTGAGAGATTATAGTCTTCATAAAAGACAAGAATATAGATAAAATTACAATACTTTTGATATCAAAATAGTTTGGCAGCTTTATTTTTCATTAATAGAATTAATGTGGGAAACAAAGGCAAAAAGAGTGTAAATAAAATTAAACGTCCTTATAAGCTGCAGCCCATTGACAAATACTTGAAATAGGCAGAGTATAAAGTTTCCTCCAGGAAACTCTCAACTATTTTATTGTTAGTGCTTTGCTGGAGTGAAAACAACCTTAGCTTGACAATAGCAAGGCCTCCAGTGTCCTGTGAGTCTTTAATATAAGAAAATCCTTCTGGACACCTCTCTTAATCAGTCATTCCTCATGATCCCAGTGAAGCAGATCTTTCTGTCCACAGGTCCTGTCCCCATGTTTTAATAAAACCACCTTTTTGCACCAACGCCATCTCAAGAATTTCCTGGCCATCAGCTCTGGACCCAAACAATACACTGCTCCAAAACTCCATCAGAAGAGTCCTTAGGGGCACCTGGGTTGCTTAGTTGGTTAACCCTCTGCCTTTAGCTCAGTTCATGATCCCAGGGCTCTCTTTCTCTCTCAAATAAATAAAATCTTTTTAAAAAAGAAGTATCCTTGTATAATTTTATCTCCCAGAGAATAATTTCTAATCATTTAGCTATAGGTGTGGCAGATATATAGTGATTGTTAATAAAAGGCACAATTTAATATTTACCACAGTTCAATTGTAATATCTACAATGCTGCTAGGTTTCTATAACACAGAAATAAAAGCTTTCTTCCTGAGTGATCCATGAAGTCTTGAATTATGAAAGACTTACATTAAAACTGTGTAATATAGGGTCTGAGCTTCATTTTAAAAGATATTTCATTCCCCAGAGGCTCATTCACCTCCAGAGTCTTCCCAGTATTTACCTCTTAAAATAGCTAAAATATTTTAAGCATGTACATTTTTTACTACTTTGTGAATCTATCATGTAGATTTTTTTTTCAATTTACCACATTGACATTATTTTCAGCTTCCAATTCAACATAAAATGGCAGATGGTTCCATTTATCTCTGGCTGAGTTTATTCTCAGCAGAGGTCTGTATTCAGGACATTTTTATTTTTATTATTGGATATTTATTAGTAGTATTTTTAGAAGAATGAGGGAGTTGTAATTCTTTGGGAGCTTTATAGAATTTTATCATTCAACAAATACTCATTGAACATGTACTACGTGACAACCATAATACTTAAAATTATGGGCTCTGAACGTAGACTGCCTGACTCAAAACTCAGCTCCACCACTTATTGTTTAACCTTGGGCAAGTTGCTTAACTATTTTACCTATTCAGTCTGTCTATTTGTAAAATATTGATTATAAAAATAGAAGCTATATAATAAGGTGTCTGTGAGGGCTAATTGATTTCATACAGTAAAGCACTTAATACACTGTCTATATACTAAGCTGTCAACATATACTATTATTGTTATTAGTATCATCATTATTTTAACCACACACTGTGTGAAACCTTGAAAACACTATGATAACCAAGGAAGAATCTTACTTTCTACTGACAAAATCAGCTACTACAAAATAGAGAGGATGAATTAATTGCTGGTATATAACAAGAGAGCCTTGAGGGGTAGTAAAAGATTGTGAGAGGAAAAACTTTGGCTTTGGGTCCCACGTGAATCACTACCTCATGAAAATGAATTATAAGCACTGTGTAATTCTGATCTAGTTTGCCTGAATCATATAAAGTCCTAAGTTTTAAAAAAATAAATTCAAAAATTTAATCAGCTAATGAGTATGATCCAAAAGTAAAAAGCTAATTTTATTAAGGGCTTTACACATTTATAAATCTCCAGAGCCACATGACTTAATGCATGGCCCTTAATGTTAAATCAGTAATGAAACAGGTTTCTATCTTGGGCTCGTGGGATCAGAATCTTGGCCTAAATGATGAGCTCTTAATCATATTAATCAAATTGTGGCTCATCTTAAAATGATTAGATCTATTGTTAGAGAACGTGTCAGCAATAAGGATGCAGTGATTAATAGAAAATTTGGTATAATTCCTTTAGATCTATGCCTGAAGTCTCAATTGAGGCACAGACCCATATTAATAAGTGATTAAAAAATTGTAATAGCCACCTTTTATTCACATTCATCACTTAGTTAGGAATTAATAATTGAAAGCTAAGAACAGAAAGCAAAACATTTTATAACTGGTACTGTACAGATAAATAGAAAACTAAAAAAGGGCTACAGGAACAAAGCTTGATAAAATAACTGAATAAAAATAAATCATTAGAAATTATCAAACAAAATCTAGTTTAAATTCAGATGAAGGTCAAATTTACCCTTGGGGGCAGCAAGACTTTTTTTTTCTCACTGTTACAGTAACTTTAGTAATTTCCTTTTACTCCAAGAAAGGGCAAAAAATGGACTTCAGTCAGCCCTCTTTGATAATCTACAAAAGTTTTATCTTAATGGCATGGTATTCCTAAGTGAGTTATCATTCTGAATTTTTTGTTCACCACAAAGATATGTTTCCAAGTGGTAACATATCAACTTTGAAATATCAGAGCTGTCCCACTGTTTCTCTAATAAGGTCATGGCTAAAATAAGCAGAATCTAATGTAGGTACATTTCATTGGAATGAATGAATATATCAAAACAAGAGTCAAGAGAAGAAGGAAAATTATAGTAGAATGATTAGAATTCTAGACAATTCTACCAAGCACTTAAATAAGAGTTGATTCCAATTATATGTCAAGAGAAAGAAGAAGTATGCTTCCCAATTTATTTATAAAGTTATTATTACCCAGATACTAACACTAGGCAAAGACAGTATAAAAAAGGAAACTGGTAACCAGGATCTCCTATGACTGTAAAAGCAAAGATCACAAACAAAATATTAGCAAATCAAATTCAACAATGTATAGAAATAATTATAAACCATGATCAAAAACATTCCAAGTATGCAGGACTTATTCAATATTGGAGAAACAATGTAATTCACCATATAAACAGACTAAAGAGAAAGATCATATGATCCTGTCAACTGATTCA
Source organism: Ursus maritimus (assembly GCF_017311325.1). Lineage (NCBI taxonomy): Eukaryota > Metazoa > Chordata > Mammalia > Carnivora > Ursidae > Ursus > Ursus maritimus. The sequence goes on from NW_024423319.1 coordinate 53,151,317, forward strand.
GAAAATGCATTTGAAAGAAAAATCAAGCATCTAAAAAAAAAAATGCCTAACATATTTAACTGGGAAAGACTGAATGTTATTCTCCAAAAATAGGTTATAAGATAAAGGTGACCAATCTCAGCATTCTCACTCAATAGTACTGGAAGTTCTAGCCCTGTAATAAGGCAAGAAAATAAAATAAAAGTATACTAATTAGAAAAAAAGCAATAAAACTACCTTTATTTGTAGAGCACATGATTGTCTACTTAGAAATTCCCAAGAAGTATACCAAAAGAAAAAAGCAAACTCCCAGAACAAGTAAGTGAATTTAGCAATATCACCAGTAATAAGATGATACACAAAATCAGTTGCATTTCTATATACCCAGATGAGCATGAGTAAACAAATATTGAAAATAAAATATCATAGTTTCTCTAAAGATAAGGAAATAATTATATATACAGCAGCCAAAAGACATCTGTATGCTTAAACATACAAACGACCTATGAAATAAACATAGAAGACCTAAGTGGAGAAGCATACTGTGCTCATCGATTAGCAAACTCAGACATAATAAATCTGTGAACTCCCCCTAAACTGATCTAAAGGTTTAATGAATCTCCCAGAAAGCCTTTTGGAGACATAGATAAAATGGAATAAAATCAGAAGAATCATTCTACCTGATATTAAGGCCTACCACATAGCTGCAGTAATCAAGACAGTGATGCATTGACAAAGGATTAGAAACAGAGATCACTGGAACAGAGTAGATAGCCTACAATAGACTCACATGAATAAGGTACAAAAGTAAGTCAGTGAAGGTATCCTTTTTGATAAACGTTTCTGAAGCAATTGGATATCTGTTGTTAAAATAATAAATATTGGGGTGCCTGGGTTTCTCAGTTGGTTAACCACCAGCCTTTGGCTCAGGTCATGATCCCAGGGTCATGGGATCAAGCCCTGCTTCAGGCTCCCTGCTCAGTGGGTAGTCTGCTTCTCCCTCTCCCTCTGCCCTTCTCCCTGCTCATGCTCTCTCTCTGCCAAATAAATAAATAAAATCTTAAAAAGAAGATGAAATAATAAATATTGACCTAAACTTCACATCCTATTCAAAAACTAATTCAAAATAGATCATGAATTTAAATGCCAGATATAAAATTATTTAAAAATATAGAAAACATATAAAAGAAAAAATTTGGGATTTAAGTCTAGGTAAAGTGCTCTTAGACTTCACACCAAAAGCATAATCCCCAATGGCTAACTTGAGTAATTAGATTTCATCAAAATTAAAAATATTTGCTTTAAATGACCATGTGAAGGGATAAAAATACAAATACAGTTTGGGAAAATATATTTACAATTCATGTATCTGAAAAAGGAATCTATCTACAATATCCATAGAATTCTTTAAACACAACAGTAAAAATAGTGCAAACATTTCTTTTAGGACATGAACAAAAGATATGAACAACCATTTCACTGAAGAAGATACACAGATGGCAAATGAAAAGATGTTTCAACATTATGTGGTCAGTACATTTGGGCTGCAATAAATAAATACCACTAACTAAGGCTTATAAACAACAAAAGTTTATTTCTCACAGTTCTGGAGGCTGGGGAATCCAAAATCAAGGCCCTGGCTGATTCAATAGGTGATGAGAGACTACTCCCTGGTCCACAGAAGGTGCCTTCTTGCTGTGTCATCACATGATGAAAAGGGAAAGTGAGCTTTCTTGCGACTCTTTTTTAAGGATACTGATTCCATTTATGAGGGCTCTACCCTTGTGACTTTTCACTTCCCACAGGTCTCGCCTCCTAATATCATCACCTTGAGGGGTAGAAATTCAGTATATGGATTTTGGGGAGACACAAATATTCAGACCATAGCAATTAACCATCCAGGAAATAAAGATTTAAACCACAATGAGATATCACCATGCATCTGTCAGAATGGCTACAATAAAAATAAATAAATAAATAAATAAATAAATAAATAAATAAGCACAACACCAAATATAGGAGAAATTTCAGGGAAACCAAATCACTCATTCATTGTTAATAAGAATAAAAATAATATAGACACTGTGGAAAACAGTTTGGCAGTTTCTTATAAAACTAAACATGTGACCTAACAATTACACTTTTGGACATTTATTTCAGAGAAGTTAAAGCTCTTCCACGCCAGAACTTGAACACTAATATTCATAGCATGTTTATTTGTAATAGCCCCAAATTGTAAATAACTCAGGTGCACCTTTAACAAGTGAATGGTTTAGAAAAAATGTGGTATATCCATACCATGGGACACTATTTGGCAATAACAAGGAACAATCAGTTGATACATGTGACAACTTGGGTGAACCTGCAGTGAATTATGCTGAGTGAAAAAGCCAATTCCAAAAGGTTACAAACTAAGACTTGATTTATATATATTCTTAAAAACACAAAATTGTAAAAGTTAGGACAGATTAGTGGTTGCCAGACAATAAGCATGGGGAGAAGTGGTGTCATGGAGATGAGTATGCTTATGAAAAGGCAATAGGAGGGAAGGTTTTGGTGAAGGAACTGTTTGGTATCTTGACTGTTGGTGGATACATAAATATATGCACATGATAAGGTTGTACAGAGGTAAATACACACACCAAAATGAGTGTATTTAAATCGAGTAATATCTAAATGAAGTTGGTGGATTGTATCAATATTGATATCCTGGTTTTAATATTATATTATAGTGTTGCAAGATTAGGAGAAAACAAGTAAAGGATACAGGAATCTCTCTGTATTATTACTTGCAACTTCATGTAAATTTAGAATTATCTCAATAAAAGTTATAATTTATTTTATTTTTTTAATAATATTTATTTTGTTATATTAATCACCATACAGTACTACCTTAGTTCTTGATGCAATGTTCCATGATTCATTACTTGCATATAACACCCAGTACACCATGCAATATGTGCCTTCCTTAATACCCATCACTGGACTATCCTATTCCCCCTCCCCCTCCCCTCTGAGGCCCTCAGTTTGTTTCTCAAGTCCACAGTCTCTCATGGTTCATTCCCACTTCTGTTACCACCCCCTTTCTTCTTCCATTCCTTCTCCTACCAATCTTCCTATTTCTCATATTCCATAAATGAGTGAAATCATATGATAGTTGTCTTTCTGCTTGACTAATTTCACTTAGCATAATCTCCTCCAGTCCCATCCATGTTGCTGTAGATGTTGTGTAATTGTTCTTTCTGATGGCTGAGTAATATTCCATTGTATATATGGACTACAACTTCTTAATCCAGTCATCTGTTGAATGGCATCTTGGCTCCTTCAACGATTTAGCTATTGTGGACAATGCTGCTATGAACATTCGGGTGCATATGGCCCTTCTCCTCACTACGTCTGTACCTTTGGGGTAAATACCCAGTAGTGCAATTGCTGGATCATAGGGTATCTCAATCTTTAACTTTTTAAGGGAGCTCCACACTGTTTTCCAAAGTGGCTGTACCAACTTGTATTCCCACCAACAGTGTAAAAGGGATCCCCTTTCCACATCCTTTCCAACATTTGTTGTTTCCTGCCTTGTCAATTTTGGCCATTCTAACTGCTGTAAGATGGTATCTCAAGGTGGTTTTGATTTGAATTTCCCTGAAGGCTAATGATTTTGAACATTTTTTCATGTGTCTGTTAGCCATTTGTATGTCTTCATTGGAAAAGTGTCTATTCATATCTTCTGCCCATTTATTGATTTGATTATTTGTTTCACATGTATTGAGTTTGAGAAGTTCTTTGTAGATCTTGGATACAAGTCTTTAATTTGTAGTGTCATTTGCAAATATCTTCTCCCATTCTGCGGGTTGCCTCTTAGTTTTTTTGACTGTATACTTGTCTGTGCAGTAGCTTTTTATCTTGATGAGGTCCCACACGTTCATTTTTTCTTTTGTTTCTCTTGCCTTTGGAAATGTGTCCTGAAATAAATTACTGTGCCCGATGTCAAAGAGGTTGCAGCCTATGTTCTCCTCTATGATTTTGATGGATTCCTGTATCACATCGAGGTCTTTCAAACATTTGGAGTTTATCTTTGTGTATGGTGTAAGAGAGTGGTCAAGTATCATTCTTTTGCATGTAGCTGTCCAATTTTCCCAGGACCATTTATTGAAGAGACTGTCTTTTTTCCACTGAATGTGTTTTCCTGCCTTGTCAAATATTAGTTGCCCAAAGAGCCGAGGGTCCATTTCTGGGTTTTCTATTCTGTTCCGTTGGTCTATGTGTCTATTTTTGTGCCAGTACCATGCTGTCTTTGTGATCACAGCTTTGTAGTATAGCTTGAAATCCGGCAACATGATGACCCCAGCTTTGTTTTTCCTTTTCAACAATTCCTTGGCGATTCAGGGCCTTTTCTGGTACCACACAAATTTAAGGGCTGTTTGTTCCAGTTCATTGAAAAATATCACTGGTATTTTGATTGGGATAACATTGAAAGTGTAGATTGCTCTGGGTAGCATAGACATTTTAACTATGTTTATTCTTCCGATCCATGAGCATGGAATATTTTTCCATCTTTTTGTGTCTTCTTCAATGTCTTTCAGGAGTCATTTGCAGTTTCTAGAATATAGATCCTTTATGTCTCTGGTTAAGTTAATACCGAGATAACGTATGATTTTTGGTGCTATTGTAAATGGAATGGATTCCCTAATTTCTCTTTCTTCAGTCTCATTGTTCGTGTATAGAAATGCAACTGATTTCTGAGCATTGATTTTGTATACCGCCACATTACTGAATTGTTCTGTAAGTTCTAGTAGATTGGGGGTGGAGTCTTTTGGGTTTTCCATATAGAGTATCATGTCATCTTCGAAGAGAGACAGTTTGACTTCTTCTTTGCCTATTTGGATACCTTTTATCCCTTTTTGTTGTCTGATTGCAGTTGCAAGGACTTCTAGTACTATGTTGAATAATAATGGCGAGAGTGGGCATCCTTGCCCAGTTCCTGATTTTAAGGGAAAGTCTTTCAGCTTTTCCCCATTGGGAATGATATTCGCTGTAGGCTTTTCATAGATGGTTTTTATGAGATTGAGGAATGTACCCTCCATCCCTACACTCTGAAGTGTTTTAATCAGGAAAGGATGCTGTATTTTGTCAAATGCTTTTTCTGCATCAATTGAGAGGATCATATGGTTCTTGACACTTTTCTTGTTGATATGATCTATCACACTGATAGATTTGTGAATGTTGAACCACCCTTGCATCCCAGGGATGAATCCCACTTGGTCTTGATGGATAATCCTTTTAATGTACTTTTGGATCCTATTAGCTAGGATCTTGTTGAGAATTTTGGCATCCATATTCATCAGGGAAATTGGTCTGTAATTCTCCTTTTTGATGGGGTCTTGCCTGGTTTGGGGATCAAGGTAATATTGGCCTCATAGAATGAGTTTGGTAGTTTTCCTTCTGCTTCTATTTTTTGAAACAGCTTCAGGAGAATAGGTATTATTTCTTCTTTGAATGTTTGGTAAAATTCCCTGGGGACTCCATCAGGCCCTTGACTCTTTTGGTCACTGCTTCAATCTCTTCATAATTAGTTTGTTTAAATAATCAATTTCTTCCTGTTTCAGTCTTGGTAGTTTATAGGTTTCCAGGAAGGCATCCGTTTCTTCCAGGTTGTTTAATTTATTGGCATAAAGCTGTTGATAAACGTTTCTAATGATCCTTCCTATTTCACTGGTGTTGGTTGTGATCTCTCCCCTATAATTCATAATTTTATTAATTTGGGTCCTTTCTCTATGCCTTTGAATGAGTCTGGCCAGTGGCTTATCGATCTTATTTATTCTTTCAAAGAACCAGCTTCTAGTTCTGTTGATCTGTTCTACTGTGCTCCTGTTTTCTAATTCATTGATCTCTGCTCTAATCTTGATCAACTGCCTTCTTGTGCGTGGGTTAGGCCTATTCTTCGGTTCCAGCTCCAGCATCTTCAGGTGAGAGTATAAAAACTGCATTTTAGATATTTCTGTTCTCTTGAGTGAGGCTTGGATGGCTATGTATTTTCCTTTTAGGACTGCCTTTGCTGTGTCCCACAGGTTTTGGAACAATGTTTTCTTTCTCATTGGTCTCCAAAAATTGTTTAAAATGATTTTTAATTTCCTGGTTTACCCAATCATTTTTGAGCAGGATGGTTCTTAGTTTCCAAGTGTTTGTGTTTCTTCCAAATTTTTCCTTGTGATTGAGTTCCAGTTTCAAAGCATTGTGGTCTGAGAATATGCAGGGAATAATCTCAGTCTTTTGATATTGGTTAAGACCTGTTTTGTGACCCAATATATGGTCTATTCTGGAAAAGTTCCATGTGCATTCAAAAGGAAGGAGTATTCTCTTGTTCTGGGGTGTAGTGTTTTATATATATCTATGAGGTCCATCTGTTCCAGTATGTCATTCAAAGCTCTTGTTTCTTTTTTGATTTTCTGCTTAGGTGATCTGTCTGTTGCTGATAGTGGAGTGTTGAGGTCCCCTACTATTAATGTATTATTATCTATATGTCTCTTTATTCTGGTTAAGAGTTGGCTCATGTATCTAGCTGCTCCCCTGTTGGGTGCATAGATATTTATAATTGTCATATCCAGTTGTTGGATACATCATTTAAGAATAATATAGTGTCCTTCTGTATCTCTAACTATGGTCTTTAGTTTAAAATCCAATCTGTCTGATATGAGAATTGCTACCCCAGCTTTCTTTTGAGGTCCATTGGCATGAAAAATGGTTTTCCATCCCTTCACTTTCAGTCTGGATGTATCTTTAGGCTCAAAATGAGTCTCTTGCAGACAGCAAATGGATGGGTCATGTCTTTTTATCCAATCTGCAACCCTGTGGCGCTTTATGGGAGCATTTAGGCCATTCACATTGAGAGGGATTATTGAGAGACATGATTTTAATGATGTCATGTTTCCTGTGAAGTCTTTGTTTCTGTAGATTGTAAATTTCTGTTCTGTATCACTCTTGGGACCTTTTTACTTTTATAGAACCCCCCTTAATATCTCCTGTAAGGCTGGTTTCTTGTTTACGAAATTGGTCAGTGACTGGCTATTCTGGAAGGTCCTTATCTCTCCATCGATTCTGAATGACAGCCTTGCTGGATAAAGGATCCTTGGCTGCATGTTCTTCTCAGATAAAGCTTTGAAAATACCCTGCCTACCCTTCCTAGCCTGCCAGGTCTCTGTAGACAGGTCTGACGTTATTCTGATATTTTTCCCTCTGTACGTAAGGATTTTCTTCCCCCTGGCCACTTTCAATACTGTATCCTTGGATCCAATATTTGCGAATTTCACTATGACGTGACATGGTGTGGGTCTGTTCTCATTGACCTTGGGAGGGGTCCTCTCTGCTTCCTGGACATGAATGCATGTTTCTTTTGCCAGATTAGGGAAGTTCTCAGCTACGATTTTTTCAAATATCTCTTCTAGACCTCTCTCTTTCTCCACCCCCTCCGGGATGCCGATGATTCAGACATGGGAACGTTTCACTGAGTCAGTAATCTCCCGTAATCTACATTCTTGAGATTTTATTTTTTTGAGGCAAGTTTCTGTTTTAACTTTCTCTTTTACCATCCCATCCTCTAATTCACTAATTCGTTCTTCTGCCTCATTTACCCTGGCTGTCAGAGCGTCTAGTTTAGACTGCTTTTGATTCATAGCATTTTTAATTTCTGCCAGACTTGCTCTCATTTCTGCCCTTAGAGAGTCTATATTCTCATTAATATTTTCATTAATGGTTTTTTCAAGCCTACACATCATTTTGACCATTGTTACTCTGAACTCCATTTCTGACAATTTGGTTATATCCATATCCACCAGCTCTGTGGCAGAGGCCACAGACTCATTATCTTTTCTTTGCTGGGGGGGATTTCTCCTTTTCGTCATTCTGATGAGGAGAGGTTGTGGGGATGCCCAGAGCCCAAGTTATTGACCAGGACACAGGCAGTGTCATTTGTTTTATAGGGACCTTAGGGATGTCGGCTTCCTGGTTTTTCAGCCTGCCTTCTGGGAGAGGGGCCTGACACACTGATATTCAGGAAACCCTGTTTGGGTAGACTTGCCCCACTCCCTGCGAGGGGTATGGGGCTGGGCACACTGTGAGCCATTATTTCTGGACTTTTGTTCTGGTGGCTTTCCCTGGCAGTTTTCTGTGCCTCTTTTGAGAGTCAGAGCAGCTGGCCGTATCCTAGCCTCTGTCTCAGAACAGAGAGATCGCAGTCCACTCTCCACTGAGCTCTCTTGGTCACTTTAACTCTATTTCTATCGGTGCTGCCAAAAACCCTTCAGCGACCTGGGATGTGTGTCCCTCAGCCTGTGTTGCAGCCCACACTTCCAGGGCCGGCACATCACTGTCCTTTGTGTTTCTAACACCGCAGCTGCCCCTAGTTCCCACACGTGCTCCCGGGATCCCGAGATCCTGAGCTCCCTGTTTCAGTATGGTTCGCGTGCACTCTGGAGCGCCGGTTTTCAATCTGGTAGCGCGCACTCCCAAGCTCTCGGTTTCAGTCTAGTTTGAGTGTACAATCCAGAGCTCCAGTTTTCAGTTTGTCCACGTGCACGCTCCCAAGCTTCCAGATTTAATCCAGTTCCGGTGAGTGCTCCGGAGCTCCGGTTTTCTTTTGCCAGATTAGGGAAGCGCGGTTGCACGGTTCCCGGGCTCAGTCTGCTCTCTCATGGGTGCCAGTCCACGAGTCAGCCCGCTCCCCAGCACAACTGGCTACTGCTTTCGGGCGCCCGAGAGCGGAGACTCCCTCCCCCTTCCATTTATCTTCCTATATCTGTGCGCAGATTCACAGCTCCCCGTTTCGTACCTCAATACTCAGCCCTGGAGATGTTCGTTTGTAGAGATCCAGGTATATCTTCCTGCGTCTCAGGCTGAGTCCGTGGGTTTTCAGGATGGTATGGTAGATATCCAGCTCGACGCGGGACCAGCTGAGAAAGGGTCGCCTACTCCTCTGCCATCTTTTCTCCTCCTTGCAGAAAGTTGTCACTTTTCTGTTCATAGAGTTTCTGCTACTCTTTTCTTCGTTCTCCAGTTGCGTTCATAGGTATTCAGAATGGTTTGGTAGCTGTCTTGCTGAATTCCTGGGACCAGATGAACTTTAGGTCTCCTGCTCCTCCGCCATCTTGGAACGCTGAGCTGGAGCTCAACTTCTGTTTTAAACTGGGTTCCTTGCAGAAAGTGGTCACTTTTCTGTTCATAGAGTTGCTGCCATTCTTTTCTTTATTCTCCAGTTGAGTTTGTAGGTGTTCAGAATGGTCTCTAAAATTATACTTATAAGAACGCAGCCGCACAGCCTCCGAACAACAGCCACGTACTGACTCCTCTTGCACGCAATAGGCTTCCCAGACTGCAGTCCACAGCTTGCAGCCCAAAAGTTACAATTTAAAATGCAAAACCTTGGGGCACCTGGGTGGCTCAGTCGTTAAGCATCTGCCTTCAGCTCAAATTATTTATAAAATCTTTTTAAAAAAGAAAGTATATTAAATATTTAATAATAATTAAATTATTATTTATTTATTTAATAATTTAATATTTATTTATTTAAATTATTTATAATAAAATATTGTTTATAATATTATTAAATATTATTAAATAATAAATTATTATTTATTTAAATTATTAAATATTATTTATAATAAAATCTTTTAAAAAATAAAATAAAAAAATAAAAAGCAAATCCTTCTTTACTTCAAAAGAAAGTAACAAAGGAAAAGCAAACTTTTTAGGAACCATTAAGTTGCCATGTCTGGGATAAAATATATTATCTATGAATATTTTCTCTGATGCAACAGACTTTCACCAACAGATATATCCACTTTTTATAGTTTTAACAAATTTTTAGTTCTTAGTTACTGGATTTTTTAAATGCTCAGTTGTTTTAGAGAAGTGATGAAAGAAAATAAAAAGTGGAAAATGAAATAAGATCTCACCAAAAAACGAGAAAAGTCTCATCATGGGAAGATGGGAGAAGAATATATTGCCTTTCATAAGTTACTGCATATCATTTCTTTGTTGATGTATTCATTCTATTCTAGTTTTATTTAGTAGTTTGTTTAAAAATAGTGATATGTGATATGTCTTTCCTCTGTTTTTTTTTTTTTAGAGCTATACTCATTTGTGTCGTGCCTCAATAAACATCGGAGCCAACAAGTCTTCTATATTACTTTTTTGCAAGTTGACCCTAACTTATAACTCTGTTCAAAATATGGAATTTATTTGGACCACTATTTCCTTTTATATTTGCATGAATACAATTAAATTCAGTGCAACTTTGTCATTAATATTTCAATATCAGCTCCTGTGTATCATCACATGAATAGATACTAAAAAGCATTCTTCCTAGGCAGAGAAACCTACATTAAAAATGTACACACAGGGGCACCTGTGGCTCAGTTGGTTGAGTGTCCAACTCTTGATTTCAGCTCAGGTCATGATCTTAGGGTGGTGAGATCAAGCCCTGTGCCAGCTTTGTGCTGGGTATGGAGCCTGCTGAAGATTCTCTCTCTCTCTCTCCTCTCTCTGTCTCTCTCCCTCTCTGAAAAAAAATTCTTAAAAAAATGACAATTTCAATTTAAAAATGTACACACAAACTAACTTTTTATTCATAATTAAAGGTTTTTGCTGACATTAATAAAAAATGAAAAGCCCTAGGCCAGCATTAAATTGGTTATTTGACATGGAAACATTTTTAGCCTGCTTCTATTCTAGTCGAATGTCAAACTTTAAGTGATCAAAAAAAAATTAACTCTTTTTTTATAATAATATTTTTTATTATATTATGTTAGTCACCATAGAGTAATTAACTCTTAAAAATAGCATTTAAAGGGAACCTGGGAGCCTCAGTCATTAAGAGTCTGCCTTCGGCTCAGGGCATGATCCCAGGGTTCTGGGATTGAGCCCCATATCAGGCTCCCTGCTCCACTGGAAGCCTGCTTCTTCCTTTCCCACTCCCCCTGCTTGTGTACCTATCTCGCTGGCTGTCACTGTCTGTCAAATAAATAAATAAAATCTTAAAAAAAAAACAGTGATTAATTCTATGGCAACTTCTAAAACCAGACTTGTGTAATTTTCTATTAGCAGAGCCATATATTTGATTATTATACCAATACTATGATTGGGAAAATTGACCAAATGATTATTAAAAATGTAAAAATTTAATTGAAAATGTAAGTTTTAAATTTAAGAGATAGTGGTGAATTTTATTCACTTTAATGAATTTACTTCAATGAAGCTATAAAGATGTTAATTACAGGAGGTGGGTTGTAGTAACCAGAATTTGAAGCTGACATTCAATGATCCCCACCCTTGTATAACACCTTGTACTTTGAGTGTGAGTAGAACCTATGAATATATGATGAGATATTACACTCGTGATTATGTTAAATTATATGACAAAAAAAGGGGATTAATCTGGTTGGGTCTCCTAATCTTGTGAGCACTTTAAAAGCAGAACATTTTTCAGCTGGTCAAAGAAAAGAAGTCAGAGAGATGCAGACCAGGTGTTCTGGATGAAAACAAGCATTCATGTTGTGAACTGCCTATGTTGAAGGCCACATATCAAGGAATTGTGAGTGAATTCTACAGTCGTCCCCAGCCAACAGCTAGCAGGTAAACGGGACCCTCAATCCCACAACTGAAAACAAGGAATTTTGAAAACAACCAGTGTGCTTGTAGGAGGACTTTGACCCCCCAGATGACAACTGCAAGCCCTGGTCAATGCCAGTGAGAACCTGAATAAAGAATCTAGTCATACTGTACCTGGACTTATGACCTAAAGAAACTGTCAGATAATAAATTTGTGTGTTTTTTTAATGCCACTAAGTAATCTGTTAGCTAGCAATAGAAAACTAATAAGTGCATATACAAGTATTCATTGTAACATTATTTCAACTTTGTTGATTATCGGAACATTCTATTAATTAAATGTTGAGAAAAGAAGAAAAAAATCTTAAAGGATGAGCAATATTAGAGAAGTGGCTTCTTAATATTTCAACAATCAGCTTTGGTCTCAGTGAAAAAATAAAGTGTGCTGCTTACTAATCTTAGGCATAGCTCTACTGGACATGAGCCAAAGGGTACAGAAACAGGTAATGGGGTATAACAAATAAGTACAGTTATGGTACATAATGAAGTAGAAAAAAGTGTTTTGAGTTACATTATAATGTTCGATCAGTTGGGTCAGTGAAAGTTAAGCTAAAGGTGGACATATCAATCTCCCTAGTTTTCTGGAAAGAGAGTAATGTATACACTCAGTAATACAGAACTGCATGATTCAGTGAAGATGTTTTAATGTATCACAGACAGGGGTGCCTGGGTGGCGCTGTCGTTAAGCATCTGCCTTCGGCTCAGGGCATGATCCTGGTGTTCTGGGATCGAGCCCCACATCAGGCTCCTCCACTAGGGGCCTGCTTCTTCCTCTCGCACTCCCCCTGCTTGTGTTCCCTCTCTCACTGTCTGTCTCTCTCTGTCAAATTAATAAATAAAATCTTTTTTAAAAAAAGTATCACAGACAAAAAATATCATTTCTTTTTTTTTAAGTTTTGTTTTGTTTTTTGGTCAGAGAGAGAGAGAGCACAAGCAGGGGAAGCAGTAGGCAAAGGGAGAAGCAGGCTCCCCATTGAGCAAGAGCCTGATGTGGGGGACTAGATCCCAGGACCTGGGATCATGACCTGAGCTGAAGGCTTAACCGACTGAGCCACCCAAGCACCCCAAAAAGTATCATTTCAATTGCAGTTCCTCTGTATCAGTACCCCTAAGTTAATTTTCATGCCTAGGTATATTAAAATTAAAAGTGGAATTTACCATGGATATAGCAAAACATATATGATTTCCATTTGAAACAAGTGCATGGCTCTGAAAGTTTTTTTTTTTTTTTTTTTTTTTTTTTTTTTTTTTTTTTTAGGGATTTAAGAGGATAACTTTATTTCTTCCTTTGAGAGTCTGATTGCTTTCCTTTAAGTTTTTAATTTAAAGTCCAGATAGCTAACATATAGTGTAATGTTGGTTTCAGGTGTACAAGAGTGTTTCAACACTTCCATACAACACCTAGTACTCATCGCAAGTGCCCTCCTCCTTAATCCCCATCACCTCTTTAACCCATCCCCCCACCCACCTATCTTCTGGTAACCATCAATTTGTTCTTTACAGTTCAGAGACTGTTTCATCAATTGCCTCTCTCTCTCCTTTTTTTCCTCCTTTGCTCATTTGTTTTGTTTCTTAAATTCCACATATGACTGAAATTGTATGGTATTTGCCTTTCTCTGGCTGACGTATTTCACTTAGCATAACTCTCTCTAGCTCCATCCACATCATTGCAAATGGCAAGATTTCATTCTTTTTTGTGGCTGAGTAATATTCTGGTAAATGTATGTATATATGTGTTCATATGTGTATACATATTAATGTATATATATGTGTATACATATATATGTGTGTATATATGTGTATACATATATATACATACATTTATAGTTATTGAATATATATATGGTTATTGAACAATATAAACTGCCATATATATATATATGTCACCCCTTCTTATCCATTCATCAATGGACACTTGTGCTATTTCCATAATTTGCCTATTGTATATAATGATGCTATGAATATCAGCGTACATGTATCCCACTGAACTACTATTTTTGTATTCCTTAGCTAGATACCTAGTAAAACAATAGCTGGATTGTAGGGTAGTTCTATTTTTGACATTGTGAGCAACCTCCTACTGTTTTCCAGAGTGGTTATACCAGTTTGTATTCCCACCAGCAGAGCAAGAGGGTTCCCCTTTCTCCACATCCTTGCCAACACCTGTTGTTTCTTGTGTTGTTGATTTTAGCCTTTCTGACATGTGTGAGGTGATATCTCATTGCAGTTTTGATTTGCATTTCTCTGATGATAAGTGATGTTGAGCATCTTCTCCTGTGTCTGTTTAGCCCATCTGTATTTCTTCCTTGGAAAACTATCTATTCATGTTCTGTCCATTTTTTAATTGAATTATTTGTTTTTTGGGTGTTGAGTATTAGAAGTTTTACAGATTTTGGATATTAATCCTTTATCAGATATGTCACTTGCAAATATCTTCTCTCATTCCAAAGGTTGCCTTTAGTTTTGTTGATCATTTTCTTCACTGTAAAGAAGCTTTTTGTTTTTAAGCAGTCCCAACAGGTTGTTTATACTTTTATTTCCTTTGCCTCAGGGGACATAACTAGTAAGAAGCTTCTACAGCAGCTGTCAAAGAGCTTTCTGTCTGTGTTCTCCTCCAGGATTTTTATGGTTTCCTGCCTCACAGTTAGGTCTTTCATTCATTTTGAATTTATTTTTGTGTATGGTGTAACAAAGTGGTCCAGTTTCATTCCTGTAATGTTGCTGTCCAGTTTTCCCAACACTATTTGTTGAATAGACTGCATTTTTCCCATTGTATATTCTTTCCTGCTTTGTCAAAGATTAATTGGCCATATAGTTGTGGGACTATTTCTGGGTTTTCTGTTTGGTTCCATTGATCTATGTGTCTGTTTTTGTGCCAGTACCATACTGTCTTGTTCAATACAGGTTTGTAATACAACTTGAAGTTGGGAATTGTGATGTCTCCACGTTTGCTTTTCTTTTTCAAGATTGTTTTGGCTATTTGGGGTTATTATTTTTCCATACAAATTTTAGGATTGTTTGTTCTAGCTCTAGGAAAGTGCTGGTGGTATTTTGATAGAGATTGCATTAAATGCGTAGAGTGTTTTGGATAATATAGACATTTTAACAATATTTGTTCTTCTAGGACAAGAATATGGAATAGTTTTCCATTTGCTTGTGCCATCTTCAATTTCTTTGATCAGCGTTTTATAGTTTCAGAATACAGACCTTTTACCTCTTTGGTGAGGTTTATTCCTTGTGTTGATTTCGTGATTTATCTTTCTGCTACATTTTTGATGTGTAGAATGAAACATATTTCTGTATTTTGATTTTGTATCCTGCAACTTTACTGAATTTGTTTATCAGTTCTAGCAATTTTTTGGTGAAGTCTCTCAGGTTTTCTGTATAGAGTATTATGTCACCAGCAAATAGCGAAAGTTTGACTTCTTTGCTGATTTGAATGCCCTTTATTTCTTTGTGTTGTCTGGTTGCTGTGGCAAGGCCTTCCAATACTGTATTAAGTAACATAGTGGTGAGAGTGGACATCCCTGTCTTGCTCATGACCTTAGAGGAAAAGCTGTCAATTTTTCCCTATTGGTGGTAATATTAGCTGAGAATTTTTGCATTTGGCCTTTACTATTTTGAAGTATGTTTCCTCTGACCTTACTTTGTTGAGGGTCTTTATTATGACTGGATGTTTTATTTTGTCAAATGCTTTTTCTGCAATATTTGAACAATCATATGACTCATCCTCTCTTTTATCAATGTGGTTTATCACACTGATTGATTTGTGACAATTGAACCAAACTTGCAGCACAGAAATAAATCCCACTTGATCGTGGTGAATGATTTTTGTTAATGTGCTGGTGGATTTGATTTGCTAGTATTGAGAATTTTTGCATGCATGTGCATCAAGGGTATTGACCTGTAGTTCTTTTTTTTTGGTGGAGTCTTTGTCTGGTTTTGGTATCAGGGTATTGCTGGCTTCAGAATGAATTAGGGAGTTTTCCTTTCTTTTCTATTTTTTGGAATATTTTGAGAATAGGTATTATCTTTTCTTGAAATATTTGGTAGAATTCACATGTGAAGCCATCTGATCCCCTGGACTTTTGTTTGTTGTTAGATATTTGATTATTGATTCAGTTGCTGGTTATCAGTCTGTTCAAGTTTTCTTTTTCTTTATGTTTCAGTTTTGGTAGTTTATGTTTATATTAATTTTATCTATTTGTTCCCAGTTGTGCGATTTGTTGGCATATAGTTGTTCATAACATTCTTTTATAATTGCTTGTATTTCAGTGGTCTTGGTTGTTATTTCTCCTTTCTCATTTGTGATTAAATTTTTGGGGTCCTTTTATTTTTCTTTTTATAAGTCTGGCTAGTGGTTTATCAATTTTAAAACTTTTGTGAAAGAACCAGCTCCTGGTCTGTGATCTGTTCTAATGTGTTTTTTTGTTTGTTTGTTTATAGTTTCTATATAATTTATTTCTCCTCTAGTGTTGATTATTTCCCTTCTGTTAGAGTTAGGCTTCATTTGTTGTTCTTTTCCTACCTCCTTTAGGTGTTAGGTTACGTTGTTTATTTGAGATTTTTCTTGTTTCTTAAGGTAGGCCTATATTGCTAAATACCTCTTAAGACAGCTTCTGCTACATCCCAAGTTTTGGACCACTGTATTTTCATTTTCATTTGTTCCCATGTATGTTTGTTTGTTTGTTAATTTCTTTGACTTCCTTGTTGACTCATTCATACTTTAGTAGCAAGCTTCTTAGCCTTCATTTATTTGTGGTCTTTCCAAACTTTTTCTTGTGGTTGACTTCTAGTTTCAGAATGTTGTGGTCAGAAAAGATGCAGGGTATGATTTCAATCTTTGTGTACTTGTTGAAGCCTGATTTGTGACCAAGTATGTGATGTATTCTGGAGAATGTCCCACGTGCTCTTGAAAAGAATGTGTATTCTGCTGCTTTAGGATGCAATGTTCTGAATGTATCTGTTAAGTCAATCTGCTGCAGTGTGTTGTTCAAAGTGATTATTTCCTTGTTGATTTCTGCTTAGATGATCTGTCCATTGATGTAAGTGAGGAGTTAAAGTCCCTATTAGTGTATTATCATTGAGTCCTTAATGTTTATTTTTTAAAAGACTTTATTTACTTATTTGAAAGAGAGAGGGTGAGAGAGCACAAGTAGGGGGAGTGGCAGAAGGAGAGGGAGAAACAACCTCCCTGCTGAGCAGGGAACCGGAGGCAGGGCTCAATACCAGGAGCCTGAGATTATGACCTGATCCAAAGGCAGGTGCTCAACTGACTGAGCCTTCCAGGCGGCCATGTTATTAATTGTTTTATATATTTGGGTGTTCTCATGTTCAGGGCATAAATACATATAATTGTTAGATCTTGTTGTTAGTCCCCTTCATTATGATATAGTTCCCTTCTTCGTCTCTTGTTACAGTCATTGATTTAAAATCTAGTTTATCTGCTATAAGTATTAGTACTCCAGCTTTCTTTTGATGTCCATTTGCATTATAGATTTTTCTCCATTTCTTCGCTTTCAACCTGCAGGTGTCTCTGGGTCTAAAATGAGTCTCTGGTAGGCAGCATATAGATGGGTCTTGTTTTTTGTTTTTCTTTTTCTTTTTCTTTTGCTAATACATCCTGACACCATGTTTCTTTTGATTGCAGCATTTAGTACATTTACATTCAGAGAAATTATTGAGATTTGTATTTAGTGCCATTTTATTAGTTGTTGTGTCAATGTTTCTGGAGATTTTCTCTGTTCCTTTTTTTCCTTGTCACTTTTGGTTTCTTCTTTCCACCCAAAGAGTACACTTTAATATTTCTTGTAGGTCTGGTTTCATGGTCATGAATTCCTTTAGTTTTTGTTTGTCTGGGAAACTCTTTACCTCTCTTTCTATTCTGAATGATAGCCTTACTGGATAGAGTATTCTTGTTTGCATGTTTTTCCCATTCAGCACATTGAATGTATCATGCCACTCTTTTCTGACTTGACAAGTTTCTGTTGAAAAAACTCCAGATTGCCTTATGGGTCTCCTTTGTTGGTTAAGGACTTCTTTTGTCTCATTGTTTTTTAGATTTTTTCTTTATCACTATGTTTTGCAATGTAATTACAGTATGTCTTATTGTTGGGGTGCCTGAGTGACTCGGTTAAACATCCAACTCTTGGTTTTGGCTTAGGTCGTGATCTAATGGATCATGAGATTGAGTCCCCATCAGGCTCTGTGCTCAGGGGGGAGGCTGTTTGACGATTCTCTCCCTCTGCCCTTCTCCATTCACTCTCTCTCTCTTTCAAATAAATTTAAAAAAAAATTTTAAATATGTCTTTTTGTTGGCCTGGTATTATTGACTTTGATGGAAATTCTCTGTGCCTCCTAGATCTGGATGTCAATATCTTTTCCAGATTAGCATAGTTTTCAGGTATTATTCTAAATAATTTTTTTTGCCCCATTTCTCTCTCTTCTTATAATGCAAATGTTATTATGAATGATGGAGTCACTTGATTCCCTATGTCTTCTCATGTTGCATAATTCTTTCTCTCATTTGTTCAGAATCATTACTTACCATTACTGGTCTTCTAGGTCATTAATTCATTCCTCTGCTTCTTCCAGCCTGCTGTTCATTGCATGAGGTGTGTTTCTAATCTCAGTTATGGCACTCTTCATCTCTGACACTTACTTAACTCTTTTACCTCTGTGGTAAGGGTCTCACTGATAGCAACAATTCTTTTCTCAAGACCAGTGAGTATACTTCTGCTAGTTGCCTTATATTCTTCATTACACATATTACTTGTATTTGTTTGTCTTAGATCTGTGGCAATGGACTTATAATATTCTCTCATTTGGGATAAATTCCTTAGTCTTGGCATTTTTTTCTAAGTTTCTGTCTTCTTCTCTGTGTTAGAAAAAGTAATAATGTTCCCTGCTCCTGAAAGAAACGGCTTTTGAAGAAGTGATTATGTAGTGCCCAGAGCCTGGGGCTTTGAATGTAAATGGGTTAAATGTTCCAATCAAAAGACATAGGGTGTTCGATTGGATACAAAAACAACACCCTTCTATATGCTGCCTACAAAAGACTCATTTGAGATCTAAATACACCTGCAGATTGATAGTAAAGGGATGGAGAAATGTCTGTCTTATATATGTACATCAAAAGAAAGAGTAGCAATACTTATATCAGACAAACTACACTTTAAAGAAAATATGTAAAAAGAAACAAAGGACACTATATAAAAATAAAAGGGATAATCCAAGAAGACACAACAATGGGAAATATTTATGTACTCAACATGGGAGAACCAAATTAAAAAAAAACAATAACAGACATAAAGGAAATGTTAGATAATAATACAGTAATAGTGTGGGACCTTAACACCACACTTACATCAACACACAGATCATCTAAACATAAAATCAAGAAGGAAGCAATGGCTTTGAATGCTCAGATCTACTGGATCAGATCTACTTAACACATATATTCAGAACATTCCATCCTAAAACAGCAGAATACACATACTTTTCAAGACCACATGGCACATTCTTCAGAATAGATCATATATTAGGTCATGAATCAGGTATCAACAAATATTAAAAGATTGAAGTCATACCATGCACCTTTTCTGAATACAACATTCTGAAACTAGAAGTCAACCACAAGAAAAAAATTTGGAAAGACTGGAGGTACATGGATGCTAAACAGTGTGCTACTAAATAATGAATGGGTCGACCAGGAAATTGAAGAAGAAATTAAAAAAAAATATATGTGGAAACAAATGAAAGTGAAAACATGACTGTCCAAAACCTTTGGGATGTAGCAAAAGAGGTCCTAAGAAGGAAGTATATAGCAATACAGGCCTACCTCATGAAGAAAGAAAAATCTCAAACAACTTAACTTTACACTGAAAGGAACTAGAAAAAGAATAACAAATGAAACCTAAAGCCAGCAGAAAGAAGGAAATAATAAATATTTGAGCAGAAATAAATGATATATAACTTAAAAGAACTAATCAATAAAACCAGGAGCTGGTTCTTTGAAAAAAATCAATAAATTGAAAAACCTGTAGTCGGACTTACCAAAAAGAGAAGAGAAAGGACCCAAATAAATAAAATCACAAATGAGAGAGGATAAATGACAACCAACACCACGGAAATACAAACAACTATAAAAGAATGTTACGAACAACTATATGCCAACAAATTGCAGAACCAGGAAGAAATGGATAAATTCCTAGAAACATATAAACTGAAACAAAAAGAAATAGAAAACTTAAACAGACTGATAAACAACAAAGATATTGCATCAGTAATTAAAAACAAACAGATAGGGGGTGCCTGGGTGGCACAGTGGTTAAGCGTCTACCTTCAGCTCAGGGCATGATCCCGGCATTATGGGATCGAGCCCCACATCAGGCTCTTCCGCTATGAGCTTGCTTCTTCCTCTCCCACTCCCCCTGCTTGTGTTCCCTCTCTCGCTGGCTGTCTCTCTCTCTATTGAATAAATAAATAAAATCTTTAAAAAAAAACAGACAGACTAACTAACTAACAACAACAACAACAATAAGAAAACCTCCCAACAAACAAAATTTCAGGTCCAGATAGCTTCACAGACAAATTCTACTAAACATTTAAAAAAGAGATTATACGTATTCTACTCAAAATATTCCAAAGAAAGAGAAATGGAAGGAAAACTTCCAAACTCATTCTGTGATGCTAAAACCAAAAACCTAACACCAAAAACCAGCTAAAGACTCCTTTAAAAGCCATAACTACCTGCCAATATCCCTGATGAACATAGATATAAAAATTCTCATTAAAATAGTAGCTAACCAAATTCAACAATACATTAAAAAAATAATTCACCAGGGCTGTCTGGGTGTCTCAGTCAGTTAACAGTCTGACTTTGGCTTGGGTCATGATCTCTGAGTCCTGGGATCAAGCCCCATGTCAAGTTCCATGTTCAGCAGAGAGTCTGCTTGAGATTATCTCTCCCTCTTCCTCTGCTTCTCTCCCCACTTGTGTACTCTCTCTCTCATGAATAAATAAAATCTTAAAAAAAATCATTCACCATAGTCAGTGGGATTTATTCCTGAGCTGCAAGGGTGGTTCAATATGAATCAATCAATGTGAAAAACCCCATTAATAAAAGAAAGGATAAGAACCATATGATCATTTCAATAGATGCAGAAAAGGCATTTGACAAGGTACAACACCCATTCATGATAAAAATCCTCAAGAAAGTAGAGATGGAGGGAATTTACCTCAACATTATAAAGGCCATATATGGAAAACCCACAGCTAATATCATCTAAATGGGTAAAAACTGAAAGCTTTTCCTCTATGGTCAGGTAAAAGATATGGATGTTCTCCCTCATCACTGTTGTTTAACACAGTACTAGAAGTGTTAGCCACAGCAGTCAGACAACACAAAAATAAATAAATAAATAAATAGGTATCAAAATCACCAAGGAAGAAGTCAAACTTTCACTATTTACATTTGACATCATACTCTATGTAGAAGACCCAAAAGACTCCACTAAAAAACTTCTAAAACTGTTACACAAATTCAGTAGAGTTGCAGGCACAGAATCAATGTACAGAAATCTGTTGCATTTTTATATACCAATATTGAAGAAGCAGAAGAATATATTAAGGAGTCAATCCCATTTACAATTGCACCAAAAACAATGAGATACCTAGGAGTAAACCTAACCAAAAAGGTGTAAGACCTGTACTCTCTAAACTATAAAACACTGATGATGGAAATTGAAGATGACAGAAAGAAATGGAAAGACTTGCCATGCTCATGGTTTGAAAGAAAAAATATTGTAAAATATCTATACTTCATAATGCAGTCTAAACATGTAATGTAATTCCTATCAAAATATCAACAGCCTTTTTCATAGAATTAAAACAAACAACCTTAAAATTTACATGGCACCACAAAACGCCCTGAATACCCAAAGCAACCTTGAAAAAGAAAAGGAAACCTGGAGGCATCATAATTCCAGACTTCACATTATATTAACACATTGTAATCATCAAAATATCATGATGCTTGCACAAAAATAGACACATAGATCAATGGATAGGAATACAAAACCCAGAAATGGTCCCACAACTATATGGTCAGTTAATCTTCAACAAAGCAGAAAAGTATATCCGATGGGAAAAAGGCTGTCTCTTCCACAAATAGTGCTGAAAAAACTGGAAAGACACATGGGAAAGAATGGAACTGAATCAGTTTCTTACACCAGGCACAAAAATAAATTCAAAGTGTCTTAAAGACCTAAGTGTGAGACCTGAAACCATAGAAATTCCGGAAGAGAACATAGGCAGTAACCTCTTTGACATTGGCTGTTGCAAATTCTTACTAGATATAACTCCAGAGGCAAGCAAAAAATAAACTATTGAGACTTCATCAAAATAAAAATCTGCCTAGTGAAGAAAACAATCAGCAAAACGAAGACAACCTACAGAATGGGAGAAGAAATTTGCAAATGACAAGTGCAAAAAAGGTTAGTAACTGAAATATATTAAAAAAACCCAAACAACTGATGCAAGTAAACACCCCCCTAAAAAATAATGCAATTATAAATGGGCAGAAGACATGAATAGACATTTTTTCCATAGAAGATATACAGATGGCTAACAGAAACATGAAAAGATGCTCAACATTATTCATAATCAGGAAAATGCAAATCAAAAATACAATGAGATATTCCCTCACACCTGTCAGAATGGCTAAAATCAACAACACAAGAAATAACAAGTGTTAATGAGGATGTGGGGAAAGGGGAACAGTCTTGCAGTGTTTTTGGGAATATAAACTGGTGCAGCCACACTGGAACACAGAATGGAAGTTCCTCAAAAAGTTAAAAATAGAACTACCCTATGATCCATCAATTGCACTACTAAGTATTTACTGAAAGGTTACATAAGTATTAATTCAAAGATTAATTCTCGATGTTTATAGCAGCATGATCTACATTAGCCAAATTATGGAATCATCGACTAATGAATGGATAAGGAAGATGTGGTATATATTTAAAATGGGATATTATTCAGCCATAAAAAATGAAATCTTGCCATTTGCAATGACATGGATGGAGCTGGAGTATTACGTTAAGTGAAATAAGTCAGTCAGAGAAAGACAAATGCCATATGATTTCACTCATATGTGAAATTTAAGGAACAAAACAAATGAGCAAAGGGGAAAAAGAGAGAATCAAACAAGAAACAGGCTTAACTATAGAGAAGAAACTGATGGTTATCAGAGGGGAGGTGGTTGGGGGGTGGGTTAAATAGGTGATGAGGATTAAAGAGTGCACTTGTTGCGATGAGCACTGGGTGTTGTATGGAAGTGTTGAATCACTAAATTGTACACCTGGAACTAATATTGCACTCTATGTTAGCTAACTGGAATTTGAATAAAATCTTTAAAAAGTAGTAAAATACAGTGAGTGGTTTATGTTATACTATTCTTTTTATTTTAATTCCATTAAAAATCTACTCAAGTATGATTGCCTATAAAAGAACTCTAAACTATAGGTTCCCAAAATCATCCTGAGTAAATTTATTCCTAGTGTTAATATTGAGTAGTACACTCTTTGTGAAAGTTACCTATTCACTACTGATAGAAGTGAAATGAAGCTGTGGAGTATTGGCTGATGCCTACATATAAAATTCCGATTTTTTGAATCAATTAAAAATGAAATTAGGGTGTCCTTTCCCACGGATTCCAATCTCATAGATCTATCACGTTAAGTCTTTTTTTTTAAAAAAAGATTTTATTTATTTATTTGAGAGAGAGAAGGCAGAGTAAGAGAGAGAGAGTGCATGAGCAGGGGTGAGGGGCAGAGGGAGAGGGACAAACAGACTCCCCACTGAGCAGAAAGCCCAATGTGGGACTTGATCCCAGGACGCCAAGATCATGACCTGAGCTGAAGGCAGATGCTTAACTGACTGAGCCACCCAGATGCCCTCCCCTCCCTTTTTTTAAACTTGTATGGAAATTAATCCCACGGTCTCTATTTTGTATTTAAAATTGTCATTTATTTGGAAAAAAAAATTCAACCAACCCAAATTGTTTTCAGCAGAGAAGATAAAAATAGATTCTTTTACTGATAATCTCAGTATTAAGCTGTCTAATCAATATTTCATTTGGAAATTATAGACAATTCCTAATAAAACTATTTTATGGAAATTGATCTTCTCTTTATGGGTGTATTAAGCAGTACCAACATTTTAACCAAATAAAATAATTTATCTTAGCTATGATACTTCCATTATAAATAAAAAAATGTCTTTCTAGACCTTTACTTACAGCAACATAATATGGGTGGCCAGTATCACCAACATCATTCTGCCAATATGGTTCAGGTTTCTCTTCTTTGTTGCTCAAATTTTAAAAGCTCCTTAGGAAATTACTTTTAACCTTAAAAAAATGTTTCTTCTATGTCTAGTATATGCCTTTCCTATCACTAACCCATTCTTCCATCATTTTAGTAGGATATCAGAGCAGTCAAATGAAATTTTAGGAACTGGAAAATATGTTAATGAGTCAGGAGAGGAACTTGTGAGGGAAGTAACACAAGATCTACTTTTCATGGAAATATCAGTATATGGTAATGCAGTGGAATTTGGTTAGGTCATCTAAGCCAATACTGTCTGTTTTTCTTAAAAAAAATTCCTTCCTTGAGTTGACAAACTTTTTTGATGAAGAAAAACAAAATCTTGCACATAGCTGTACATGAAGGATAACAGCCAATTCTGGGATTCATTGCAAGATATTGTTTGATCAATAATCATTTTATTTTGAGATGTAGCTCAAGGAGGTTGAAGGCTGATTTCTCTCAACATGATCCCGTACATAGGCTTCCAAATTGGTTCTTTAACTTTTTTTCTCCCTGTTACAGAAGAAGGAATATAAATACCACTTTGAATGGTGGAAGGTTTCCCTGCTGGCTTTATCTAAGCTCTAGAGTTGCAAACAAATGTTGTCATTTTCTGCAATAATGTTAATAAAATAACCACGTCCTTCTGCAGAAAATTTTGAGGGGTCACACCAGCTACAAAAGCAAAATTAGAACACTTTATTGCAAGGGAAAAATACTTTTGAATTTATTTTATTTATATTCTGCTTCATATTATCATTTACACTATACTATATTTATTAGAAAAGATTAGTATTAAGATTAAGCAGTTCTATTTTGTCAAAATCCTTAACATAATTGGTTAGAATTACATTATCACTGCAATCATAACTTGGACCTCAGCTGGAATTAAAACTAACACAAACCATGCAAAGCCTGAGGAAGTCTCAGAGCTCCTTTGAAAATCGAAGAATACAACCAAGAATCATCTATATAAGGAAGCTACTGGATTCATGGAATGTAATATGGGTATACAAAAAGAACAGAACACATTCTGTGCTTCTATTTCTTTTTTGTTCTAATTGTATTCCTGTGGACTTTCAAAAAAAAAAAGTCATGCTTCTGAAGCTTCTTCCCTGATGAATTAAAATACATTTTGAAGATACATAATTTATAAGGAAAATTTGCTATTTACAATTAAAACAACACATGACAGAATAAATTCTTTATTGTTTTTTAATGAACCAATTATTTTTTAATTGAATTTTTAATTCCAGGATTATTAATATATAGTTTTGGATGTACACTATAGTGAGTCAACAATTCTATACATTACTCAGTGCTCATCATGGTAAGAGTAATCTTTTGATGAGAGCATTTAGTCCATTTACATTCAATGTAATTATTGATAGATATGTTTTTATTGCCATTTTGTTACTTGTTTTGTGGTTGTTTTTGTCTTTGATACTTTCTTCTCTTGCTCTCTTTCATGGTTTGCTGGCTTTCTTTAGTGATATAATTGGATTCCTTTCCCTTCATTCTTTACATATCTATTACTAGTTTTTGATTTGTGCTTACCATTAGGTTGGTATATAACATCTTCTGCATATAGTAGTCTATATAAAGTTGATAATCACTTAAGTTTGAACCCATTCTTTAATCCTTTCCACCCTCCATGTTTTTTTTTAAAAGATTTTATTTATTTATTTGACAGAGATAGAGACAGCCAGCGAGAGAGGGAACACAAGCAGGGGGAGTGGGAGAGGAAGAAGCAGGCTCCCAGCGGAGGAGCCCGATGTGGGACTCGATCCCAGATTGCCGGGATCACGCCCTGAGCCAAAGGCAGACGCTTAACGACTGCGCCACCCAGGCGCCCCCACCCTCCATGTTTTAAGTATATGGTGCCATGTTTTATGTCCTTTTAGTTTGTGAATCCCTTGACTGATTTTACAGAAATACTTATTTTTACTATTTATGTGTTTTTCACTTTTCATAATCTCGCTTATGGTCTTTACTTTCCACTCAAGAAGTCCCCTTTTTTGTAGGACTGGTTTGGTGGTCATGAACTCCTTTAGTTTTGTTTATCTGAGAAACTCTTTATCGCTTCTTCTATTATGAATGATAGCCTTGCTGTATAGAGTATTCTTGGCTGCCGATTTTTCCCTTTCAGCACTTTGAATATATCATTCCACTTTCTTCTGGTCTGCACAGTTTCTGCTTCAAAATCAGCTGATAACCTTGTGGGATTTCCCTTGTAAGTTACTGTCTTCTTTTGTCTTATCGCTTTAAAATTTTTTTTCTTCATCACTATATCTTAGCAATTTAATAACAATGCCTTGATGTGCGTCATCTTCTGTTGATTTTCATGGGAGTTCTCTGTGCCTCCTGGTTATGGATATCCATTTCCTTCCCTAACACTGAACTCAGGAGATTGTCCATGTTCCCCCATAAGCCTTTGCACAATAATACAACATTATGGATTGTGACTTACCATGGCCAAGTGGCATCCTTGTGGAGAAGTGTATCTTGCTAGTCTGTGTCAATAAGAACTAAAAATTGATATATGCCTAGTTATCATTTATTTTACATAAACATTCATATACCAGATGATTCTTTTTATATTTGTAAGATTCTCATTGAACTTACTGTTAATGACTGAAGAACGCAAATCACATTGAACAGTATCAGTATATCATTATATCAACACAGCTGCAAAAGATAAATACAAACATATGAAAGGCCCTGGAGGCCTAATAAAAACAATAATTTTCCTAGCCCTTCATTTTCCTGTGCCAGAATGGAATTTCTTCAATTCACTGTAGCCTCCTACTGACATTTTAAATTGCTTAAAATAATTTTTAAAAAATAACGGAAATTTTCAGGGATGCCCTTTCTTTTAGGTAATCTGGCAATTATTCCTTAGATCTTCCACTATATATTAGCAAACATTATAAAGTAATTATAATTTTTTTATTTTAAAGATTTTATTTATTTATTCGACAGAGATAGAGACAGCCAGCGAAAGAGGGACACAAGCAGGAGGAGTGGAAGAGGAAGAAGCAGGCTCATAGCAGAGGAGCCTGATGTGGGGCTCGATCCCATAACGCCAGGATCACGCCCTGAGCCAAAGGCAGACGCTTAACCATTGTGCCACCCAGGCGCCCCAATAATTTTTAAAGTGACTGAAGATTTTCCAAAGTAGTTTATTTTTCAGTTAGTAATCAATGAAAAATATATTATTTCTAATTCTCTTCTGGTACTTCAAAATGGGTACATTTTGGAAAACAAAATGAAAAAATAAAATGCAATTTTTTATTAGGACAGACAACTTCATCCCAAGTAGAAATAGAAAAAGGATTCTAATTATCTTCATTAAGTCTGTCCTAATAAAAGATTGAAGAAATTCCATGCCGGTACAGACAAATTCTCTACTAGAAGTGAAATATTTATTGAAAACTGCTAAAAAAGCTATCTTTAGTTTTCATACTTGCAGATGTTCATGAAGAATTGCAATGATTTTACTGCTATTCCTTGTTGCCACCTCCTGAACCTCCAGACTATATTCTATAGTTTTGGCAGATTGAAAATAAATCTCTGAAAGTCTAAATAATGTATTTCATGGACTTTCTACCTAGCCATATTCTCTTGTGGTAAAATTAGCAAAAAAGAATCACATTGGAATGTCCCTGCAGTGTATGCCTTCTCTGGAATATTTGCTGATAGAGGCAGAACATTTGTAAACATCTCAGGTAAGTTGTACAGCAACTTCCTGTTGTGTCTTCATTACTGAGAAGAAAAGGAATAATTTCCCTGGACATAATTGAATTGGTCACTCTAGAAACACCCATATTTTTCAAAGCAAGAGGATTTGGGGGCAGAGAAATGCATCTGCATTACAACAGGAGAGACATGTATGTTCATATGCATAAATGCATAAATTCTTTAGGACTGGGGCGCCTGGGTGGCTCAGTTGTTAAGCATCTGCCTTTGGCTTGGGGTGTGATCCCAGTGTTCTGGGATCGGGCCCTACATCGGGCTCCTCCGCTGGGAGCCTGCTTCTTCCTCTCCCACTCCCCCTGCTTGTGTTCCCTCTCTCTCTGGCTCTCTCTCTGTCAAATAGATAAATAAAATAAAAAAAATTCTTTAGGACAAAATTGAGATATATGAAACAATAATAAAACAA
This sequence comes from Ursus maritimus, assembly GCF_017311325.1. NCBI lineage: Eukaryota > Metazoa > Chordata > Mammalia > Carnivora > Ursidae > Ursus > Ursus maritimus. The sequence goes on from NW_024423319.1 coordinate 53,179,493, forward strand.
TAAGAACAGCTCGAGTTTCAGCAGCCACTGTAAGTATACATATTCAAACAGTCTTAACGTTATGTTTTTACTATATCTGGTATACAAATTACAAGAAAATAAAGTGCTCATGTTTTCTGTGCATGGATAATCTTCTAAAACAATTTTCATTATACTTAAAAGTGGTTTTCAAATATTTTTAGCATAACTATATTTCAGGATATGACCAGGATTTTTGCCATACAAAGATGAGATGTTATCTCATTTCAAGATTATCCAAATCTCTAGTGATTGTCCTACATGGACTTTAATTACCCAGTGTACTTCACAGTACATTAGTTTAAAGCAATAAAGTCATCAACATTTCTGGATTTTTAAATTTGAAATTTGCTTTTTTAAAGATTTCTTTCTTTATTTGACAGAGGGGGAGGGGCAGAGGGAGAGAGAGTCTCAAGTAAAACATCACGCTGAGTGCAGAGCCCTGTGCGGGCTTTATCGCATGACCCTGAGATCATGACTTGAGCTGAAACCGAGTTGGTCACTTAACCAACTGAGTCACCAGAGGCCCCAACTTGAAAGTTGTTTTAATGCATTTTATAAGGTGTTATAAGTTGTATCTAGTTAGGCATTTGGGGTTTTTAGAATTCCTTTCTTAGGGTGGCCAGAAACCCATTTTTCAATACAGTGAGATTGTAAACCTAAAACACATAATTTTAGTCACTGACTGTATCAGGGCCTAGGTTACACAGTAACTGAGGTCATGTTCTAAGAAATAAATAAGCTTACTTACAGTCTTCCTTCTTTTTCTATTTCAATTTATCCAGAATAAATATTAAAATTTTATTTTAGACTTGCCAATGGCCTGAATGGCTAACAACTTAATAAAATTAGAAAAGTTATGATATAATTATACCCAGGGAAAACTCATGTCAACTCTGCCCCTCCTCTGATATTAGCTAACAATTTATTTCAGGTCCTGTTTTGAAAGTTTCAAGTCTAGAGTTTTTCTCCTCTCTAGGCTGTTAATGCATTCTGACATTATTAATGGCTCCCTTATGTATCACACAGTGAGCTGAAAGCACAAATCTGTAGGCATTAGTATTTATATTTCAGAATCACTTAGCAGGAACAAAAACAAATTTAAACTCTTCCGTGCCAAACAATCCCATCACTTAGTCATCTTTGGGAATTGTCTGAGAAGAAAAATGAGACCCTGGCAAAATGAGGGAAGACCTGAGAGAGAGAAATTGAACATGAGTGGGAGGATGGGCAGAAGGACAAGCAGACTTCCCATTGAGTGGGGAGCCCAACATGGGGCTTGAACCCAGAACCCTGAAATCATGACCTGAGCTGATGTTTAACTAACTGACCCCCCAGGCGCCACCAAGGCTCCTCAGATTTGTGATTTTTAAGTGACTCTTCTCGCCATTCAAGGCATAAGTTTGTTGGGAGAAAGAATAAGTCACCAAGATGAAAAGTACACCTTGGGGAATATAGCCAATAATATTGTAACAACACTGTATGGTGACAGATGGTGACTACACTTATGACGAGCACTGAGTAATGTATAGAGTTATTGAATCAGTATGCTTGTACAACTAAAACTAATATAACACTATATTATATGTCAATTACACTTAAATATTTTTAAAAGTGGTCTTTGAATAGTGATACAACCCTTAACTTATACAATGCATACCTAAATATTTTATTAATTTCTGTAATGAGATGTCTACAAGGATTGATAAGGTCTCACATAGTGAAGGAGTTAATCACCATTTTTTAAAAAGATTTATTTATTTTAGAAAGAGAGTGTAAGCATGGGGTGGGTAGGGGCAGAAGGGGAGGGAGAGAGAGAATCTCAAGTAGACTTCCCTCTGAGTGCAGAGCCCAAAGGGGGGCTTTCATTTGACAACCCTGAGATCATGACCTGAGCCAAAATCAAAAGTTGGGTGCTTAACCGTCTGTGCCATCCAGGTGCCCAGTTTTTGTTTTTTAAGTAGGTTCTATGCCCAGTGTGGAGCCCAACACAGGGCTTGAACTCACAACGTGAGTTCAAGACCTGAACTGATATCAAGAGTTAGATGCTTAACTCACTCTTCCACCCAGGTACCCTCACCATTTCTCAGTGAGAAAAAAAGGGGAGGGTGGGCTATTGCCAGTCCTCAAATATAAAGAGGGCAAACAGTTCAGATAATGTGCCTTCCTATGTGTCAAAGAAAAAAAATTCAAGGAATAATAAGTGCTGTTTTAGAGCTTTGCTAATGTCCTGATACTGGCCCAATTGTTTGACATACATTATTGAATTTAATCCTTCCAACAGCCCTAAGCAGCAGGTACAGTAGTATCATCTCCATTTTACTGATGAGAAAACCAAAACTTAGAGAAATTAACTAGTTTGTCCATTTTTCTATAATTAGTAAGAACTGAACTAAGATTCAAACTTGGGTATGCATATTTACAAAGCTCATGTTTTTAGGCACTGAGTATGTTTACTTCCTCCTGAAAGTGAAACTGAATTAAATGGAGAGGGAGCAAATGCAAAATAAATTCTTTCAAATTCATATATAGATGGGATTAGATTGTCAGAATTTGGAGATACTCTGTGGTCTCCCTGACTCAGCCCCAGTTTTTGTTTTGTTTTGTTTTTCTTTTTCTTTTTGTTAGTTCAAAAGCAGTCTCTGAATCTCCTATTTGAGCATGACTTAAACCATTAGCTTCTCATTTTGAAATATTTAGAAAGGAGGAAAGAGAAACTGAGGGAAGTCCTTTCTGATAAATCCTTGTGTCATACTTAAAATAACCTTCAAAATTATTTGCTTTGAGGCTTAATATGCGCAAGGTTAGCTGACTGTACCAAGGATGCTGAAACCCAAAAGAAACAAGTAAGGCTTGAAATTTCTTAAGTATTGTGTAAGATGCCAAATGACTGAATAGAAGTGTCAATTAAGGGTGTTTCCAAACATTGTCTAGATATAAAAGGTTTTAATTTATGTTAGAAATCTTAGATTCTATGTCTACTTCTCTGATTTTTATATTGTCCTTTGAAGCTCTGTGCCTCTAGCAGGTGTGTGTGTGTGTGTGTGTGTGTGTGTGTGTGTGTGTGTTTGTGTGTGTGTATGTGTGTGATATTCCCAAAAGGTTATTTTGAGTTTTGAGTTTGGGGTTCAACTAACCTTTTAGTACCTGAAAATCAAAAATGGTTTTTGATCTTCCATCTGTGTCTCTTATATACCTATTCCTTCAAATGCGTGTTCTCAAGGTAATCTAGTTCAACATAAAATGTTTTTCTGTTGATATTAAGACAACTCTCTTACTACCTTTAGGGAGAGAAAAATGCTGAAAGAAACTGTTATGTAAAATAGGCAACCTGTTTTCCAACTCTGCCACCTACTTCATGTATGAACTTGGAAAATAAATACTATTATAGCTGACTGAAGGTCTGCTGAATACAAAGATCTGTGCTTTTTAAAAATATTATATTTATTTATTTGAGGGAGAAAGGGATAAAAAGCAAGTATGTACAAGTGGGGTGAGACTGTGAAGCAGACTCCCCTCTGAGCAAAGAGCCCAATGCAGAGCTCCGCCTCAGAACCCTTAGATCATGACATGAACCAAAGGCAGCCACTTAACTGATTGAGTCACCCAGGCACCCCAATACCCTGTGCTTTTTTTTCCTTTTTCAATTTTAACAAATAAATCACTGATCATAAGCCCACTCTCACCATTCTAATCTTTGAATTTCAGCTCTAGTGCCATGACCAACCAGAAATCTTTCCTAATTTCCATTCCAGTTATGAAATTATTATTATTTTTTATTTTATTTTATTTTTTCATAATAATATTTTTATTATATTATGTTACTCACCATACAGAACATCCCTGGTTTTTTATGTAAAGTTCGATTCATTCCCCCTTCTGATTACCTCCCCTTTCTTCTCCTATTGATCTTCCTAGTTCTTATGTTCCATAGATGAGAGAAACCATATGATAATTGTCTTTCTCTGCTTGACTTATTTCACTTAGCATTATCTCCTCCAGTGCCGTCCATGTTGCTGCAAATGTTGAGAAATCTTTCTTTTTGATGGCTGGGTAATATTCCCTTGTATATATGGACCACATCTTCGTAATCAGTCATCTGTTGAAGGCTATCTCAGCTCCTTCCACGATTTAGCTATTGTGGACAATTCTGCTATGAACATTGGGGTGCATATGGCCCTTCTCTTCACTACGTCTGTATCTTTGGGGTAAATACCCAGTAGTGCAATGGCTGGGTCATAGGGCAGCTCAATTTTTAACTTTTTAAAAGACCTCCACACTGTTTTCCAGAGTGGCTGTACCAACTTGCATTCCCAACAACAATGTAATAGGGATCCCCTTTCTCCACATGCTCTTCAACAATTGTTGTTTCTTGCCTTGTCAATTTTTGCCATTCTAACTGGCGTAAGGTGGTATCTTAGTGTGGTTTTGATTTGAATTTCCCTGATGGCTAAGGATTTTTAACATTTTTTCATGTGTTAGACATTTGTATGTCTTCATTGGAAAATTGTCTGTTCATATATTCTGCCCATTTTATGATTTGTTTATTTGTTTCTTGCATATTGAGTTTGAGAAGTTCTTTGTAGATATTGGATACCAGTTTTTTATCTGTAGTATCATTTGCAAATATATTCTCCCATTCTGTGGGCTGCCTCTTCGTTTTTGGACTGTTTCCTTGGCTGTGCAGAAGATTTTTATCTTGATGAAGTCCCACAAGCTCATTTTTTCTTTTGTTTCTCTTGCCTTTGGAGATGTGTCATGAAAAAGGTTGCTGTGGCTGATGTCGTAGAGGTTGCTGCCTATGCTCTCCTCTAAGATTTTGATGGATTCTTGTCTCACATTGAGGTCTTTCATCCATTTAGAGTTTATCTTTGTGTATGGTGTGAGAGAGTGGTCAAGTTTCATTCTTTTGCATGTAGCTGTCCAATTTTCCCAGCACCATTTATTGAAGAGACTGTCTTTTTTTCCACTGGATGTGTTTTCCTGCTTTATCAAAGATTAGTTGCCCAAAGAGCCGAGGGTCCATTTCTGGGTTCTCTATTCTGTTCCATTGGTCTATGTGTCTGTTTTTGTGCCAGTACCATGCTGTCTTTGTGATCACAGCTTTGTAGTACAGCTTAAAATCCGGCATTGTAATGCCCCCAGCTTTGTTTTTTCTTTTCAACAATTCCTTGGCGATTCCGGGCCTTTTCTGGTCCCACAGAAATTTAAGGGCTGTTTGTTCCAGTTCTTTGAAAAATGTCATTGGTATTTTGATTGGGATAGCATTGGAGGTGTAGATTGCTCTGGATAGCATGGATATTTTAACTATATTAATTCTTCCGATCCATGATCATGGGATATTTTTCCATCTTTTTGTGTCTTCTTCAATGTCTTTCAAGAGTGATTTGTAGTTTCTAGAATATAGATTCTTTATGTCTCTGGTTAAGTTAATTCCAAGATAAATTATGATTTTTGGTGCTATTATAAATGGAATGGATTCCCTAATTTCTTTTTCTTCAGTCTCATTGTTTGTGTATAGAAATGCAATTGATTTCTGAGCATTGATTTTGTATCCTGTCACATTACTAAATTGCTCTATAACTTCTAGTAGTTTGGGAGTGGATTCTCTTGGGTTTTCCATATAGAATATCATGTCATCTTCGAAGAGAGACAGTTTGACTTCTTCTTTGCCGAACTGGATACCTTTTATCCCTTTTTGTGGTCTGATTGCAGTTGCAAGGACTTCTAGTATTATGTTGAATAATAATGGCGAGACTGGGCATCCTTGTCGTGTTCCTGATCTTAAGGGAAAGTCTTCCAGCTTTTCCGCATTGTGAAGGATATTTGCTGTAGGCTTTTCATAGATGGTTTTTATGAGATTGAGGAATTACCCTCTATTCCTACACTCTGAATGGCTTTAATCAGGAAAGGATGCTGTATTTTGTCAAATGCTTATTTTGCATATATTGAGAGGATCATATGATTTTTGGCTTTTTTCTTGTTGATATAATCTATCAAACTGATAGATTTGTCAATGTTGAATCACCCTTGCATTGCAGGAATGAATCCCACTTGGTCATGATGGATAATCCTTTCAATGTATTTTCGATTCTATTATCAAGGATCTTGTTGAGAATTTTGGTGTCTGTATTTATCAGGGAAATTGGTCTGTAATTCTTTTTGATGGGGTCTTTGTCTGGTTTGGGGATCAAGGTAATATTGGCCTCATAGAATGAGTTTGGTAGCTTTCCTTCTGTTTCTATTTTTTGAAATGGTTTCAGGAGAATAGGTATTATTTCTTCTTTGAATGTTTGGTAGAATTCCCCAGGAAATCCATCAGGCCCTGGCGTTTTGTTTTTTGGAAGGTTTTTAATCACTGTTTCAATCTCTTCATAATTAATTTGCCTGTTTAAAAAATCAATTTCTTCCTGTTTCAGTCTTGGTAGTTTATAGGTTTCCAGGAAGGCCTCCATCTCTTCCAGATTGCTTAATTTATTGGCATAAATCTGTTGATAAAGTTTCTAATAATCCTTCCAATTTCATTGGTGTTGGTTGTGACCTCTCCCTTTTCATTCATAATTTTATTAATTTGGGTCCTTTAGAGATAAGTCTTGGATAAGTCTTGCCAGTGGATTGTCAATTTTGTTTATTCTTTGAAAGAACCAGCTTCTAGTTCTGTTGATCTGCTCTACTGTACTCCTGGTTTCTAATTCATTGATTTCTGCTCTAATCTTGATCAACTGCTCTCTCGTGCATGAATTAGGCCTGTTCCTCTCTTGCTGTTCCAGCTTCTTGAGGTGGGAATATAAAAACTGCATTTTAGATTTTTCTATTCTTTTGAGTGAGGCTTGGATGGCTATGTATTTTCCCCTTAGGACTGCCTTTGCAGTGTCCCATAGGTTTTGGACTGTTGTGTTTTCATTCTCGTTGGTCTCCATCAATTGTTTAAAATGATTTTTGATTTCCTCATTTATTGAATCATTCTTGAGCAGGATGGTTATTAGTCTCCAAATGTTTGAGTTGCTTCCACTCCCCAGTGCAGGTGGCTACTGCTTCCCAGCACCCGAATCTTCCGATATCTGTGTGCAGATTCATGGATCCCGCTTCATATCTCAATACTCAGTGCTGGAGATGTTCATTTGTAGAGGTCCAGATGTATCTTCCTGCATCTCAGGCTGATTCCGTGGGTGTTCAGGATGTTCTGGTAGCTATCCAACTTGACTCAGGGGACCAGATGAAAAAGGGGACCCCTACTCCTCCGCAATCTTTACCTCATTCACAGCATTTTGAAGTTCAGTCTGATTTGATCTCATTTCTGCCCTTAGAGTTTCTATATTGTCACTAATGCTTTTTTCAAACTTATCTATTAACTTTATGACTGCTATCTTCAATTCTGTCTCTCACTCTTACTTATATTTATGTTGATTATCTCTATGGCAGAGAACACTGCCTCTGATTCTTTGTGTGAGTTCCTCCTTCTTGTCATTCTGTCTAGAGAATGATGGGTGTACAATGAGCAGAGTCCAACATTTCAACCACAACCCAATCAAGAGGTACCCTAGCAAAATCCGGAGTGGTCAGAAGTCACACAGGAAAACAAAGCTAAAATGAAATACAAAAATAAAATAAAAAAAAAAGGGTTGGGGGAGGAGTAGAGGGACTATAATCTCTATGTGGAAAAAGCAAGGTGTTCCACCTCTTCTTGGGTTAATTTTTGTCTTTGTATTAGAAGACACTACATCCCATAATTGCAAGGAAAGCAATATATATAGATATAGATAAATAGATGATAGATAGATAGATAGATGATAGATAGATAGATAAAATTGAAGAGAATGAAAAAAGGGATAAAATGAAGCACATATCTGTTAAAAATTAGATGTGAAAAAATGCAAGTTAAAAATAACTATGAAATATAAGTTGGTATAATAAGCATCTAGTTGAAATGAGAAAAAGGTAAAAGAAAAAAAACACAAAGCAGAAGAAAAAGAAAAAAAAGAAAAGGAGAATTTTATCTACAAAATAAATGAGTTGTGAGGCAATACCTGGAGCTCAATGTACTATTTTCCCCTGGTGTTGGAATTTTAGAGTCTTGTGGAATCCATAGGCTTGTCATCCACCTGTTCTTCCAGGCTGTTTTCTGGGGGAGGGGCCTGATGTGCTGCTTCTCAGGTATCCTTGCCTGGGCAGAGTTGCCCCACCCCCTGTCAGGGAAATGGACTCAGTGGAAACTGGTCCTCTGTGTGGCTTTTGTTCCATGGAGGCTTTCTGCCCCTCTTCAGAGGATCAGAACAAAAATGGCTGTGTCCAAACCTCTGGCCCAGAGCAGAAAGATCACAGTCTTTTCTCTTTAGTGAAACCTCTGGGATAAACATTTCATTCTATATGCAATGAAAACCGCAGCCTCCCAAGGTATGGACCCAATGCAACTCTCTCAGAGGTAGTTCCAGGAGCCTGAGAGTGCCATTGTCCTTTGTGACTCTAAAACCTTGAGCTGCCACAGGCTCTCACATACACTCAAAGCTCCTGGATCATGTCTGGGTGCTACCCTAATGTCCTTTCTGGGCCGCTACAGCCCTGTGAGTTTTTACCTGGTCACAGGCACAGTTTCCAGGCTTTTTCAGGCTGCTTAGGAAAAGAGCAATTACTGACCAGCTGGCTTGTGGTTTATGGCGATCTGAGCTGAGTCTGTACCTGGGCTCGCTCACCATAACCTGCTTCACTGCTCCACTGCTCGAGCACTCTATGGTTCAGTCACCCCCGTTTGCTCTGTGGCTCTTCAGATATAAGACCACAATGCCCTACCTGGAATTCTGCTTTTTATTTCCAGAACCGCTTTCAGAGAAGGATGTCTCTCACTAGAGCAGATTTCTAAGAGTTCTGAGGTTGCACTCTGGTGCTCTATCGTGTTCCAACAACCAGCTTATGGAGGCTCCCTCCCCCTTCTGTTTATCTTCAAATACCTCCCCACAGGTTCATGACTCCGCACATCCTACCTTGCAAAATGCAGTTGCTTTTCTGCTTGTAGAGATCCAGATCTATATCCTTACATCTCAGGCTGATTTTGTGGGTGTTTAACGGTTTGATAGATATCCATCTAAATTCAGGGGACTAGTTGAAACAGGGTCCCCTACTCCTCCGCCATTTTGCCTCCTCTGTCTATTCTGCCCATTTTTTAACTGGATTATTTGTTTTCTGGATCTTGAGTTTGATAAGTTCTTTATAGATTTTGGATACTAACCCTTTATTAGATATGTTATTTTCAAATATCTTTTCCCATTCTGAAAATTGCCTTTTAGTTTTATTGATTGTTTCCTTTGCTGTGCAGAAACTTTTTATCTTGATGAAGTTCCAATAGTTTATTTTTGCTTTGGGTTCCCTTGCCTCAGGAGATGTATCTAGTAAGAAGTTGCTAAGGCTGATGTCAAAGAGGTTAATGCCTGTGTTCTCCTCTAGGATTTTAATGGCTTCCTGTCTCCCATTTAGGTCTTTCATCCGTTTTGAATTTATTTTTGTGTATGGTTTAATAAAATAGTCCAGTTTCATTCTTCTGCATGTTCCTGTCCAGTTTTCCCAGTAGCATTTGTTGAAGAGACTGTCTTTTTACCATTGAATATTCTTTCCTTGATTATTGCTTTTTAAATATTGCAAATAAATATCTTGTTAAATGAGATACTTCATAAAGAATCATAAAAGCTTACTCATAACACAAATATTTTCTTCAAACTTTATAAAGACAAGCACAATGTTTGTCAAAAATAATGTTGAAAAGTCCCTATCTGTATCAATTACATAATAATACTATACAATTTAATCCTATACTTTATGACATATTTCAATTTTTAATTGAAGTCTCAGAGTGTAAGGATACTCAAGGCTTTCAGATACTTAGAAGGCTTACCTACCTAAAACAGCCTTAAGCAAAAAGCACCACCTATATAAGGAATGATTGTGTCTCTAAAAAGATTTTAAGTTCCACATGAAATCATCAGTAATTGGCCAGAAATTAGCAAATTAGCACAGTTAATTACATTGCATTGCATTTAGTAGAATACAATAAAAAATAATTGCTTTATATATATATATATATATATATATATATA
>NW_024423319.1:53189605-53191029 GCF_017311325.1 Ursus maritimus
TTTTTTTTTTTTGAGAGAGCATCTTCTTATTCATAGATAAAGAGTGTTACATAGTAATGTCTAATTCCCTCTGACTTCTGGTTATCTGTGTCACACCCTATATCATGCTGGTTGATCAGATTTTTGGAACTTAAAGTACATTTTTAAAAATTGTGTACTTTTCCTCAAAACTGTTTTTCTGAAAATTGCAATAGATTCTTTTTTTTAACTTCCTGAAAACACTTTCTAATAATGCAGAACAATTATATATAGCAAATGCCTTCAAAATTTAAAAGACTGCAATAGATTCTTCATTGAGGGTATAAATATAGATCATATTACCTATACTCCACATCCTTATCAATTTTCTTGAGACTGAAACAGAAATGCAAGGCTTGAAAATCAGTTTGAAATTTGATAAAAGTTCACTAAGTCAGACTTGAGTAATTTAAAACTTGCAGTAATTTGGACAGTACCCAGCTTTTAATGTTCCTTTATTTGATCAATCAATTTTTTCCCACAGCGAATATATTAACTCTGTAACTCTTTCCCAAGAACATAAATTAACTTGGCAAAATATTGTAGAATGTTATTTTTTACAGAACACATGAATTTCATAATTTCAGAAGCACACATGAAATAATAAATAATAAACAAATGTTATTTTCTTTTCATTACGATGGGGATAGAAGCAGAAAAATGTTCACTTTAGCCCAGAAGGCTGACCTACATAGTTTTGGTAAGGATTAAGTAAGTGCAGGGTGATACCTTCTTAAAGGGTCTTATGACGGTCCATATATCTCATTAATAGTTAATATTGGACTGAATGATAAACACCAGAGAAATTTTGGAAAAGTAGTTTTATGAGTAGATATTTGAAGAAGACATTTATGATCTAATACTCCCTGCATGTCCCCTCCCACTCAAGCATTATGCATATAGCCACTAGCTTCATACAGCAAAAGTTCAGCTCTTTCTGCCTGTGGGTCCTGTCCCTGTGCTACTTGAATAAGCTTACTAAGTTGCATTGTAAAAAGTCTCAAGAATTCTTTCTTGACTGTAATGCTCAATGATTCTGCAACAATTACATTGTTTGTTTGTTTTTAACATTGTACTTAAGCATTATTTTTCTACATTTTCTAAATTTATATGTTTGTAAAAAATGAAAGGCATATGAAAATAACTGGGAAGTGTTCAATTTTTGGTTATTAATTTGGCACCCCAAGGGTCAGATTCAGAACCTTTACTTTATTAAAAACAATAAGTTAACCAGTGACAAAATAACAAATAGTGTAAAAATATTTAGATATTGGTCTGCTCACTCCATTTTTGAAGCCCCCTTAAGGGTCTCTATTTAACAAAAAAGTGGGATTGGATTTGTTAGTCAAATTTTGAGTTGTTATGATTGAAATGAGTAGAAGTGTTTTTTCTTTTTTTTTTTTTTT
>NW_024423319.1:53191039-53205881 GCF_017311325.1 Ursus maritimus
TTTTTTTTTTTTGAGAGAGCATCTTCTTATTCATAGATAAAGAGTGTTACATAGTAATGTCTAATTCCCTCTGACTTCTGGTTATCTGTGTCACACCCTATATCATGCTGGTTGATCAGATTTTTGGAACTTAAAGTACATTTTTAAAAATTGTGTACTTTTCCTCAAAACTGTTTTTCTGAAAATTGCAATAGATTCTTTTTTTTAACTTCCTGAAAACACTTTCTAATAATGCAGAACAATTATATATAGCAAATGCCTTCAAAATTTAAAAGACTGCAATAGATTCTTCATTGAGGGTATAAATATAGATCATATTACCTATACTCCACATCCTTATCAATTTTCTTGAGACTGAAACAGAAATGCAAGGCTTGAAAATCAGTTTGAAATTTGATAAAAGTTCACTAAGTCAGACTTGAGTAATTTAAAACTTGCAGTAATTTGGACAGTACCCAGCTTTTAATGTTCCTTTATTTGATCAATCAATTTTTTCCCACAGCGAATATATTAACTCTGTAACTCTTTCCCAAGAACATAAATTAACTTGGCAAAATATTGTAGAATGTTATTTTTTACAGAACACATGAATTTCATAATTTCAGAAGCACACATGAAATAATAAATAATAAACAAATGTTATTTTCTTTTCATTACGATGGGGATAGAAGCAGAAAAATGTTCACTTTAGCCCAGAAGGCTGACCTACATAGTTTTGGTAAGGATTAAGTAAGTGCAGGGTGATACCTTCTTAAAGGGTCTTATGACGGTCCATATATCTCATTAATAGTTAATATTGGACTGAATGATAAACACCAGAGAAATTTTGGAAAAGTAGTTTTATGAGTAGATATTTGAAGAAGACATTTATGATCTAATACTCCCTGCATGTCCCCTCCCACTCAAGCATTATGCATATAGCCACTAGCTTCATACAGCAAAAGTTCAGCTCTTTCTGCCTGTGGGTCCTGTCCCTGTGCTACTTGAATAAGCTTACTAAGTTGCATTGTAAAAAGTCTCAAGAATTCTTTCTTGACTGTAATGCTCAATGATTCTGCAACAATTACATTGTTTGTTTGTTTTTAACATTGTACTTAAGCATTATTTTTCTACATTTTCTAAATTTATATGTTTGTAAAAAATGAAAGGCATATGAAAATAACTGGGAAGTGTTCAATTTTTGGTTATTAATTTGGCACCCCAAGGGTCAGATTCAGAACCTTTACTTTATTAAAAACAATAAGTTAACCAGTGACAAAATAACAAATAGTGTAAAAATATTTAGATATTGGTCTGCTCACTCCATTTTTGAAGCCCCCTTAAGGGTCTCTATTTAACAAAAAAGTGGGATTGGATTTGTTAGTCAAATTTTGAGTTGTTATGATTGAAATGAGTAGAAGTGTTTTTTCTTTTTTTTTTTTTTTTTAAAGTACCTTATAACTTAATTTAAAAAAATCAAACTGGCTTCCACCTGAACTGATTTAAGTGAGGTTTCACTAAAATTTGCCTAATTGGCATACAAACAAATTTCTCTATATTAAATCATACTATAAAAGAGCAGTTGTCATTTCTTAATCCATAATTTCAGAAGTAGACTTAAAAATCAATGGTATAGGCAATCATTTAGAAGATACTTTTTGAGGAATGTTTGTACCTTATTCAACAGATAAATTAACTCCACTATTATTAGCAAACAACATTAGGAAGAAACATGTATTTACTGTCATATTTTTACACTAGAGTCTGGCACCATCTAAAGAGACTTCATGGAACACACATTGAGAAACACAACTTAGGAATATTTCTTATACATTCATAAAAATCAAATTAAAGGGGATAGAAAAATATCAAGTGTTTCCTTTCATACCTGTGGTTGGGGATGAATCCAGATCTCCACAGTTGTTGACTCTTTCATTGGGGTGTGAGATCCTATAACCTCCTTCATTGGCTTTAGAAGGAGAAAAAAAAATACAAGTTATTTTTTCAGTGGTTTGTTAAAAGTGAAAAATGTAGTGCATTGCACACATGCATGAAATATGGGTAAGTAAAATAGTGCCTGGGTAAATCTCTGTTCACATCGTAGTCATTGAGGAGTTGTAATATGACAGGCAAAACTCTAGGCACTAGGAATAGAAAGAGAAAAAAAAAAACTTTCTCATGGAGCTTAAATTTCACTGTTACTTTTAAACTCATTAAACATGTGAATGGAAATATAGAGGACAATTTAAAATATTTAAATAGATGAAATTTTAGCTGGAGAGATTTTCACTCCAGTGCTGTTATAACTCAATGTTTTCAACAGCTTGTATTTATGAATTCACCATGGTCTGAAATTAAAACCTATCCTGTTTGCCAGCACATCACAAATTTGCTGCCTAACATAAAGATATATTTAATAAGTGACAAGAAATTTCTGAACACAGATACTAACCTACCAACCCAGAATAATTATCAAGGTCTTGAAAAGATAATGTTTTTATCCATTGAATATTCTTCAGGACATAGAGAGAGTATGTTCTCTGTTTTTAAAATAATGAATGCATACTATACACATTTTCTGTATATTTGGTTTTAGTATATGGGGTAAAGGATTTGGTAAAAAGTAATGATTTGATCTATGAAAGAGAAAGATTTTTCAAGAAGATGAGAAAACTCAATGAATGTTGATAGCTTTCATGCTATAATAGCAGAGTTGAATAGTGTAACTGAGATTTTATGTCATACTTTCAGAACTTCGTACTGTTGTTTGGTGCTACAAATTACAGTGATGCAAGTATTACTTAACAGTGTTTTGAAGGAGAGCAGATTTTGTCACCCCAAAATGTGTCTCTTTGACATAAAGATTATTTCAGGCTGATCATTTTTAAGAAAAAGCAGACATAAAAAAGCTCTGAAAACTGAGTAGTTACCCTTTCATAAGAAACACTATATTTATAAGGGAAATATCCTTTTGTAAAGATGTTTCCTTCTCTGTACCTGCAAGAGAAGGGTGACCAAATTTTTAGCAACTCATCAATGGAGAAGGCAACAAAATTAAACCTGCATAACAGATTATTTACTTGTTTACTGTGCTCTTCCTGGTAACCTTCCTTAACTGTTTCACCCACACCCCAATATATTTTGTCTTTAGCTGAAGATGGATTTAGGGTAATGTCTTGGGCCACTTCAGAAAGTTACTCAGTTTTTCTGGGTATCCTCCATGTATACAGGAAGCGTACATGTTATTAAAATTCTGTTTGTTTTTCTCCTGTTAATCTGTCTTTTACTACAGGAGGTCTCAGCTGAGAACCTACAAGGGTAGAGGGAAAATTATTTTTCCTCCCCCACAGTTTCAAGCATCCCACACATATCACCTTAATGTGACTATTTATTTATTTATATTACTTGTGCATGACCATCATGTCAAATCAAGAAAAGAAGAGACAATCAGACTTGGAACATATACTTTTAAGGCCCAGTTGAGCAAGAATTATTTTGTTATCAAATTAAATGGCAGATCAGTTTTGTTACACAATGACACTATGGTTATGACAAAAAGAATACAATACACACTAATATTATCAGACTGATCACTCATCACAATATTCCAACTCACAGGAAAGCAACAGTCAAAAGAATTAAAGATTAAAATGGAGCATCTCATCACAGCAAAATTTCTTCACAAAATTAAAAAAAAAAGAAAAAAGAAAAAAGGAAAATTAAACTGTGACCAAAGTAAGTTTCTGGAAGTCTCATTTGTTAGCCAAGCAGAGAAAAACACTAATGGTGAGCTAATTAAGTTGTGTTTGTTTACAACAGCCAAATCGATTTATCTGGAGAAAGTAAACTTAAGACTGTTAGCTTTTCAAGAAGTACAGTTACTCAAAAAGTTGAGAACATTAAAAACAACATCAGTACTGAATTTTAAAAAGTAAAGGTAGGTAATTTAAGCGGTCTTTCTTATCTTCTTAAGGAGTTAACGTGTTACCAACAATGTTTGGTTGTTATTTACTTGGGGAAGCAATGCCAAGTTTGAAGTGACTGAAGAATTAACCTCTATCAATGAATAGTCTTTGTGGAACAGAACAGGCAAAAATACTTCCAATGAAACTGAGAAAACAATAATTCAGTAAAACTTGAAGCAGGATCTGCTAAGAAGTGTTATAACTAATGGTGAGTAAGATATATGTGGCACAGAAAAAAGTTTATTTGTGCAAATTTATAAGGCTTGGGAAAATATAAGGCATCCAAAGCCTATAGGTATTTATTGTATTACACATCAGGAGGTACTTCATAGAAAATGTTTGTCTATCATGTGTAGGGTCAATGTAAGTTTCATTTACTGTTGTTAATGGAACCATTTTTATTCTGTGAAATTTTGTTAAAAACACAATTTGAGTATCCTGACTTACCCTACCACACAAGCTGTTGGATGGTTTGGCAGTGGCAAAGTTTTACTGAGTTTTTTGTTTTTTTGTTTTTGTTTTTGTTTTGAGCTCAAAGCCAACACTGAAATTTTGCCAAATGAGAAGCACCTGTGACCACTATTATAAAACACTGAATTACTTTGAAAAATATTTTTTGCTGCAAACTTGATGTCTTTTAATAAGTCTAGCTAAAACAATAAGATAATACAGTGCTTATATGCAAGACTTATACTGCAGTAAAGTCATTTTGATGACAACTGAAATTGTTTGAACAAGTAATGTCAAGTTATGTTATATACACCAGCATTGTAGAACAAATATGAAATTGAGGAGCTTTTACTTAACCTTCAATTAGAAATTATTAATCTTTGGGATGCCTGGGTGGCTCAGTCAGTTAAGTGTCTGCCTTCAGTTCAGGTCATGATCCCAAGGTCCCTGCATCGAGTCCTGTATCAGGCTCCTTGCTCAGCAGGGAGTCTGCTTCTCCCTCTGCCTGCCACTCCTCCTGCTTGTGCTCTCTCTCTCTCTGACAAATAAATAAATAAAATCTTAAAAAATTATTAATTTTCAATGTAATGGCATGCTAAATGGAAAGTATGAAGAAAAGAATCTAATAGAATACTCTACATGCCTTCTAAGAAATAGATATGTTGAAATAAAAATACATGCTTATGGATTGATATCAGTATTTGGCAGTAACTATCTATATGGAAACACATTTCCAGATACACAAGCCCATTTATCTCATTAGGAGGTCTATATTACATAACAAATTATACATAATTGACATTCAAATATCATCAATTGAAATTTTGTGGAAATTTGTTTTCTCATGTAATACAAATATCTATTCTGGCCCTTTACAGAAAAAGTTTGCTGACCCCCGATCTAGGGGAAAAGGAAAGACAGACTAATAACTGTGATTAATGGACAAGTCTATAAAATAATTCTAGTAGATGTTAGATGCAGAGAGTGAAGAAGAGTTTTGTTGTTGGTTGCATAAAAAGCAATATGTCCCAAGGCAGGAAACCCCAGGATGTAGTTAGTATGACTGGAATGTCATAGAGATATAGCTGCATTGTGGGACAAATGTGTAAGAAAGTGAATTAATCACATACTCTTGATGGACTTGCAAAGTTCGCTGGTGATTTTATAGCCATACGGTAAGCAAAGTAGAAACACTCAAATGTGTTTGAGCCAAGTATTGGGTGCTACAGGACCTTCTAAGAAGATTTGTGCTAAAATCTCAGATTTAAATTTTTAAACTGAGTCTCTTAGAGTTGCATTTCCCATGCACATTTTAAACATCTGGTTTAAACATTTTCTGTCAGTTGTGAGCAGTGTTATGTCTGTCTGATCTGCCCTCAAATGTATAATGCCATATTCAAATGCGCACTGAATTAAGTAAAGATGGTATTTTATTTTTTTAATTTTTTTATTTTTTGTGTTCACAGATCTTTTTATTTTATTTTATTTTTTCTTTTCATTCTTTAAAAAAAATTTTTTATTATGTTATGTTAGTCACCATACAGTACATCCTTAGTTTTTGATGTAGTGTTCCATGATTCATTATTTGCATATAATACCCAGTGCACCATGCAATATGTGCCCTCCTTAATACCCATCACCGGACTATCCCAATCCCTCACCCCCTTCCCCTCTGAAGCCCTCAGTTTGTTTCCCAGAGTCCATAGTCTCTCGTGGTTCATTCCCCCTTCTGTTTACACCCCTTCATTCTTCCCTTCCTTCTCCTACCAATCTCCCTGCTATTTCTTATGTTCCATAAATGAGCGAAACCATATGATAATTGTCTTTCTCTGCTTGACTTATTTCACTTAGCATACTCTCCTCCAGTCCCATCCATGTTGCAGCAAATGTTGGGTAATCGTTCTCTCTGATGGCTGAGTAATATTCCATTGTATATATGGACCACATATTCTTAATCCAGTCATCTGTTGAAGGGCATCTCGGCTCCTTCCATGATTTAGCTATTGTGGACAAAGCTGCTATGAACATTGGGGTGCATATGGCCCTTCTCTTCACTATGTCTGTACCTTTGGGGTAAATACCCAGTGGTGCAATTGCTGGATCATAGGGTAGCCCTATTTTTAACTTTTTCAGGAACATCCAAAATGTTTATAGCTATGTGGATATATCTGGTCCATTTAAATTTGGCAACTAAACATCTTTACTGTATAATACATTTCAATATTCAAATATTAGGAAAGTTCATTGAATTTTGTTTTGCACAAAAATGACAACTTAAGAGTAAAATAATACTCCCATTCCGGGGTGCCTGAGTAGCGCAGTCGTTAAAGCGTCTGCCTTCGGCTCAGGGCGTGATCCCAGCATACCAGGATCGAGTCCCACATCGGGCTCCTCCACTATGAGCCTGCTTCTTCCTCTCCCACTCCCCCTGCTGTGTTCCCTCTCTCGCTGGCTGTCTCTCTGTCACTCTGTCACATAAATAAATAAAATCTTTAAAAAATAAATAAATAAATAATAATAATACTCCCATCCCTGACAATGTTTTCCCATTACTCCTCCCCCTCCACCAAATCCCAGAGTTATAAAACTAATAATGAGGAAATCATCTAATAAAATAGCTGTAGTATAAAGAACTGCTGAGGATTAACTACAATGCAAATAGAAGAAATGGCAATTCTAGGAAATATTAGTGCTCAAATACATTTATGCTTGACTTTTTTTTTAATTTTTAAATTTAAATTCAATTTAGTTAACATATGCTGTATTATTAGTTTCAGAGGTAGAGTGTACTTATTCATCTGTTGCATATAATACCCAGTGCTCATTACTTCAAGTGCCCTCCTTAGTGCTCATCACCCATTTAGTCCATCCCCCCAACCACCTCCCCTCCAAAACCCCTGTTTGTTTCCTTTAGTCAAGAGTCTCTTATGGTTTGCCTCCTTCTCTGTTCTCATCTTATTTTATTTTTTTCCCTCCCTTCCCCTATGTTCATCTGTTTTTGCTTCTTAAGTTCCATATATGCTTGAAATCATATGGTATTTGTCTTTCTTTGACTGACATTTCATTTAGTATAATACCCTCTAGTTCCATCCACGTTGCTGCAAGTGGCAAGATTTTACTCTTTTTGATATGCTTGACTTCTTAAAAAAAATGAAATATAGTTCATTGATGATACCTCAGAAATAAAATGCACATCTGCATTTCTGTTTCCTTACATGCACCACATACTGAACCAAACTGTATTTTCCCTTTTTTTTCTTCTTTTGGAATCAGATGTCAAGCTGTCAAGAAAAGGGTAAGGTGCTTTATAATTACTCTTTACAGATTTATGTCTCGTTTTAACCCAGTTCATATTAAGACAGTGCTCAAATAGTGAAAAGTGAGAAATACATCTTACCACTAATCTTAAAGAGTTTTGAGAAGTGTCACTGGCATTTTTGCTTATAATAAAATAAAAATAATACTTCTAAGATAAGCATGGATAGATATCGAATCCTATTATTCCTGAGTCAAATATTGCTAGTTGATAGTTTAGACATTGGAAGGGAATTTGATGTAGTTTAAAATGTATTCAATCCTTTAATCAATAATACATTATTTCACCAGTGATGACTTGTTGGCCTAAAGAAATAGACATATATGAAAAAAGGTGTTCATTTATATTATTTCACCTTTCAGAATCCAGTAATTTCATGGCTTAAAAATTGTCTATATTCTGTTTGAATGATTTTATTTATGAATGTGAGAAGAGACTGGCTCATAAGGAGCATTAATTCAAAGTAAATGCCCCAAATTCTATGAAATCTCCTTCAATTTTTTTGTTTGAGGCAAGAAGTAAGGAAATTTTCAGCCAAATTTCCATTCACAGAAATATGAATTATAGCTCAAAATATGTACAGTGATATATCTTTTGTGATAAATGGGAACATATTTTCAACTTCCAAAATATTTAGCCTTTTAGGAAAATAATAAGAAACTGTTACAGATGATGTAAGAAAAAAGTAAAATTTACTTCCCAAAATATAACTGCCTTGGGAAAAAAAAAGCAACATAATGTCATTGAAACTTCTAAATTGGCAGGACCTTCTAACTGTTCTCAAATATTTTCCTGACTGTATCACACACAGAATCTGAGCTTAATGACAATGTGTTAACTGCATTGCTTAACTTGACTAATGCTGAAACTACTGGATGAGGTTAACTCAGACTGATTCAGTGATCATTTTAAGGATAAATGTGAGTTATATCCTTTATTCTCTCACTTGGAACTTTTATTGTCACTCAAACCTAATGGTGAGAAAATCATAGAATAAGATCATGATACTTCTGACCACAGTCTCAATATTACATTATTGTCTCAAAATACGGCAAAAAGTGAATCTAGAAGAAATTCATTGTATTCAGCAATTACATTTCTTTCTCAAATGTAACATGTTTTCTACTAGAAATATTAAGTATGCTTCCATTTTCACAGTAATCATTCACACCCCAGGAATGTCAGATATTGCAGGAATGTGACATTCTAAATTGTCACAGTCATCACTTAATTGCAGCTGCCAAAGACTACAAGTGAGTTTAATTGACAGATTATTTTTATTTTATTGCCATATAGTTGACATATTGACATGTTAGGGGGAAAAAAGATCTTTTCAAAGCATCATATGAAACATTTTTTTTTTAGATTTTATTTATTTATTTGACAGAGATAGAGACAGCCAGTGAGAGAGGGAACACAAGCAGGGGGAGTGGGAGAGGAAGAAGCAGGCTCATAGCAGAGGAGCCTGATGTGGGGCTCGATCCCACAACGCCAGGATCACGCCCTGAGCTGAAGGCAGACGCTTAACCGCTGTGCCACCCAGGCGCCCCCATGTGAAACATTTTTTGGAGAGTCCTATTTGATACTTACCAAAATTACATGTGCCTAAAGACATATAAGTATGTTGGTAGTCCTTCTAATGAGTACTTTTATAAAAATAACGTCATTCTCAATTACTTCCTTGTAAGAAATCAAAATTCTTACTATGGAAATAATATCCATCAAAACTATGGAAAAGTTCACAAATATGAAGTATAATTTGATGCTTATTTTTGACCACTATATACTTAGTTAAAGGATTGCACATTAAAAGTCTTGGGGAAAAAACCCTTTAATTTTTATAATAAATTACAAGGCACATATTTCAATTACAATGAATACACTCCAGAGATTTCCTGAAATAGGAAAAACCCTTAGTTGATTCTTACTCTCCTTAATGTTTCTTAAGGTCCTTCTGTCAAGCAGGTGTGATAATACTAAGGAGGAAAGATAGGTTTAAAAGAGATTAAAATCTACTCAGCAATGTGGTGCACAGCAGAAAGGCAGGGCCTTGGAATCTGCACCTGTCTCTACATATTACTTGTTTTATGAACTCTGCCAAGTTAAAGATGACTCTCAGTTTCACCATCTGTGAAATGAATATAAAATAAAAGCCTCTTAGAACCATTGTATCATACTGAGTTATTATGGTAAAGTGCCTGACACTTTATAATTATTCTCTTCACTTGAAATACTATGGATGTATCTTCCTTAATAACATGAAGTGGAAGCCATTCAGAGCCATCCACTACATGGTCCCCCCCACCTCCATATTTTTGAAACTATAAATTCCAATTACTTACAAAAAGCGTTTGTATATCTGAAAAATAAAAATTACCAACTGTTGCAATAAATAGCACAATAATATGATGGTTGAGGGTGGAGGGAATATGGAAGGCAGACATTAATTATTCTTTACTTTTACAATTCTTACATAACCTCTAATTAAGAGAAACCTCTTTCAATTATACATAAACTCCTTTAGTTACATAAAAATAAATTATTTGTGAATTTAGTTGGCATATATATATATAAACCAAAAACTGTTGGTTTATAAAAGTGGAGAATTACTGATATCATCAAAATTTGAGAACCAATATTAATAATTTTTATGAATGCATAAAGATAAATGAAATAGATTTAAAGCCAAGTAACTATTGGAAGTTTTAAAATGAATTGACCAATTAAATGTTATAGAATGCATCTAAATTTGCTTACAAATAAGTGGGTTTTTTTGGATGAAGGCAAGAAGGAGAAGGGTTGGATCAAATAAATTTAAACATAGAATTTGATATTCAGTATTCATTTATAATTTTCAAATATTCTTAAAAGAATTTTCTAAAAGTATTATACAGATTACATGCTTGAAGAAATATGACAAATTTAACATTTCCTAAATTATACAGAGTAAAGTGTTCCCATATAAACTAACAAACTGAATGTAAACCATGTTTTTTTGGAGATAAGATCATGCCAGAAAATACACAATTTACTTAACATTTCCTGTTCACAGGATAATTGGGTCACATTTGTTAGAATTAAAGGGACATGCAAACCTATGTTTATCAGCATTCTGGCACAGACAGGACATTGCGAATCTGGAACACTTTATGTCTTATAGACAATTCTCCTTTATTGTTTGTATGTTTTTTGCTTGTGTTTTTGCTTTCAAATTGGTGTCAAGAGACATGGACTTCTAAAAGCAAAGCACAAATTTGATAGTGGTAGATGGAATGGTGCAGAAATTATTTAACACTAGGTTAATCTAAGCTAAAATTTATTTTGAGACTACATATTTTTTTTCTAGGATAACTGCCATCATTAAAACTAAAATGATGAGGTCTTAGGAAAACAGAGTTGAGTTATCCCATAGGCTTGTCTAAAATTTTCCAGATTGGTCTGAGTCTCTCTGAAATGGTTTAACATCATAAGAATATCCCGTCCCTTCTTCTGGATGTAGTAAGACATAAGATGACAAAAATAGGGGATTTATACTCTGCCTATCTGCCTTTCTGCCTCTGCCTTCTAATGATTATGTCAAATGAGAAATCTCTCTTTTAGTTAATATGATTATGTTCATTTGATTAGGTCAAATGAAAACTCTTTTAGTTGAATATTAAAGAACAGGATTGGCAATAGGGGATTAATTTGGCAAAACGTATGCATTTATCCATAAAGATTCCAAGGCTTCTGCCAAAAGCAATGACTATTTTTAAATTGTCTTCAAGGGTAATAAATCACCAGGTGGAAATATCAACAATATCGGGCACTTAATTAGACCTCTATCTTAATCATCAACAAGTCAAGTGTATGCATGTGTGTTTAAAGAAGGAGGAATGCTATAGAAAGGGATGAATTAACACTTAGGAAACTCAGAAATTTAACAAAACCTGACATGAGATTTGCCAGATGGTTTGGTACTGGATTATAAAACTTGAAACTAATCTTCATTTAAAAGTTTTAATGGTTGTATCTCTCTTATAAAGCCTCTTGCTCTTCTGCTAGTGTGATTCTACAAAATTATAGATCAGCCTTTAAAGAACAGCGTCTATGAACAGAGTCTCCCTAAATCTCAGCTAAACCAAGCAAGAAGATTACATGTTATTATGATGTAGCACAGCAGGATATTCCTCCAGCAAACATAATGATGTGAAAAAGGATAAAGCTATCACTCTGTGCAAAGAGGTTATCCATAGAAGAACAATGATTTTCACATAGATTATCTGTACATGTTGAAATGTTCACATTGAAAAAGCTTTTTCTTAATGCTTCTGTGATGTTCTGATCTTGACAAGTATTCAGATCTAGATAGCAAGATCCAGTGATCATATGTCTCTATAAGGGGGCCTGCCTCAGGGCACTTAGGAGAGATCGAATCTGTCACAGACATCACTAGAAAAAAAAAGTATAATATATATTTCTCAAGTAATTTATATTTAGTTTTAGCTTATCAATTTTGTTTAAAGGAGTAGACATCTCATTTTTTTATAACTTAAGCTTACTAAACTTTAAAATACATATTCTAACTAGCACAGGAAAGACCAAAAAGTAACTAAACAGAACTATAATTCTATATATATCTTCATATTTCAATGTTTCTAACTGAAAGCCAATTAAGGTATGTGCCATAATAATGAGCCTCAAATATTCAGTAAGACTTATGCAGTCATCAGATTATATAACACCAGATTACCACAACTTTCACATGTGACATATCAAACCCTGTCAGAAAATAACAGTAAATTGTGTTTAACACCTTAAAAGAATAATTTATATTTGGTTATTAATTAGATTATTTCTTGATTTCACCTCTCTGAGATTGGCTGGAAATTGCCCCTCAAAGTAGATGCAGATATTTCAAACAAATGACTGCTGATTATTTTTTCATGAACTAGACCCAAATAAAGACAAATGTATGCATGTGCACACACATGCACATGCACACACTACTACAAACTTCATTTAGTCTTCATTTTCAAAGTAATCATTGTCATTGCTGTTACCATAAATTCCTAAGAATACACCATGTATGCAGCATATGGGCTAATCTCTTAAATGGCTTTTAATTCCTTAAAGATGACTATGAAAGCATTAAAAACTATTCTAAACATATAATTCAGAAATAGTAGTAATACACTTTCAAAGATTTTTTAAATTGTTAGAGCATGGTTAAGGGGTGGTGGTAAGCCTTTCCTTTAAAATACCCTTTTCCAATGGGAATTGAATGAGCTAAAAAAAACCCTGAGAACAATTGATTATTCAGCAGCTTGATATAGGGTGATTTGTTTAAAAAGATTTTATTTATTTATATGAGAGAGAGAGAGAGAGAGAGAGAGAGAACAAGCAGGGAGAGGGAGAAGCAGACTCCCTGCTGATCAGGGAATCAGATGCAGGGCTCAATCCCAGAACCCTGAGATCATGATCTGAACTGAAGGCAACCGCTTAACTGACTAAGACACCCAGGTGCCCCAGATTTTTATATAACCATTTATTTTCAAATTTTTCTAAGAAGTGTGAAAATAGAAATAATTCATATGTTTACCACACATTTTAAAAGTGTGTCTTTCACTTGGAAGCCTTTCCATGCATAAATCTCTTTGATGGAGAAATATACAATAATTTATTATGTGTTGCAGCAGTGTTTAAAATATAAAAGTATTATTTTGAAATCGGAAAGAAAAATACAGCAATAGTATAGGGCAAATCTGTGCTCAAAGTAGTAAATTTGATTGCAATTAATCAAAAATTATAATGTCCCCATTATTCAGAGAAATAAATATGGTATAGATGAAGCTAAACTACCGAAGATTTAACTATTTCCTGTAATGAAAAACATACTACAGTGAGGACAGCTTAGGTTATTGGCATCATTCTTGTCTCCACTTAAAAAAAAATCATAAAGGAAATCTACTTTATATAAACTACTGTATATAAACTGTATATAAACTATATACTTGCACCAAGAAGAGGATCTCTGAATATCAATAAGTACTAATAATATTCACACCCCCAATCTTTGGTTAAGATTAATTAACCTTTCCCCAGAAAAAAACACAGAAAAATAAGGTCTTTATCACTACCATCAGTCTATAATCTTGCTAGAAGGAAGTCTTCTAATGATTATGTCAAATGAAAAATCTCTCTTTTAGTTAATATGATTATGTTCATTTGATTAGGTCAAATGAAAACTCTTTTAGTTGAATATTAAAGAACAGGATTGGCAATTTCTAAGTGTTAAACAGGTCTGTCAAATATAGATGAATTATAATTGTATAATCTGAGTCTAACATCATCATTCAGATATCAAAATGATGATACCAATTATTTAAATAGAGAATGGAAATATGGATTTATAGTTTATCTTCTATGGTTTCCAATATGAATGTAAAAATTTTGAATATATTGTAGAAATACTGCAGTCAAAATTATTTAAAATAAATTTTGTTAATTCATTTGACTAAAACACATGGATTTATTTTAAGTAAAAAACGGTAGGGCAGTTTTGGTGAGAAGAAAATGGCATTTGAAAACCAACATTGGGGTGCAGGGGCGCCTGGGTGGCTCAGTCTGTTGAGTGTCCAACTCCTAATTTTGGCTTGGGTCATGATCTCAGAGTCCTGAAATTGAGCCCCGCATTTGACTATGAGATGGGTGTGGAGCCTGCTTAATATTTTCTCTTTTTCCCTCTCCCTTTGCCTCTCCCCCAATAAACAAACAAACAAACAAATAAATAAATACATAAATAAAATCAACATTGGGTTTAAATGGTCCTTTTTTGCATCAAGCATCTTATAAACAGCACAGAATTTTAAATGGGAAAAGAAAACCATCTTTATTGTAACCTATAGTTTTGCTTTTCAAAATTAAAGCACTGTCTTTGCCTGGCTCAAATTAATATGTGGTAATCTCTTTAACAGTATTCCATTAATTTGCTTTTGTTTTTTTTAAATAAACCAACTAATTTATCATGTTCCAATTTGATCTAGCAATCAGTCAAGCTGTGGCTCCATATTAATATGGCCTACAATTTCCAATGTTAACACTTTGGTAAATTGCATAAACAATGAAAAATGGGATCTAGGATAAAAAAAAA